>NW_023425544.1:746247-1492494 GCF_014108245.1 Pipistrellus kuhlii | reverse complement strand
CTATCGTGTCTCTTCTGCAAACATTGGTGGTTTATTCCCTATGAGTGGCTTAGGTAATAGAAGCTCCCAGCTTTTGAGGGCTGCGTATTACATGTCAGGCCTCATGGTTATCTCATTTGATCTTCACTGCAACTCTGTAAGGTAAGCTCTTCTATGAGCTCAACCTAACAGCTAAGGAGACAGAGTCTTGGGAAATAGGCAGGGACTTGGCCAAAGTCACCCAGCTCAAGCGTGCTGGGGATGTGTGAGTGAGGGGAGTTTGTTTTCCACTCTGCTGTGCTGCCCTCCAGCTCCGCACACAAGCCAGGAAGCAGAGGGGTTTCCACAGGCAGCTGCCTTCTCTGAATTCAGATGAGTTTTCAGGGAGCAGCTCAGCTTTCTCTTTCATGTAGGTAGAAGCCTTTCCTTTGAACGAGCCAATTATGTTCAAAAAGCAAAAAATAATGTATGCATATTAGCTAATGAGGATGCAATTCAGGATATTTTTAGCCAAGCTGACAGAGGAAGAGAGAGAGAGAGAGAGAGAGAGAGAGAGAGAGAGAGAGAGAGAGAGAGAGAGAGAGAGAATGGAACTTGGTAGAAATTGTTTTGAAAGAACAGGCAGCTTGGAAATCAGACATCCCTTTAGCACAACTCTCAGCTCTCACCACTCTTGGCTGGGTGACCGTGGCCAAGTCTCCTTCCCTCTCTGAAATGTGTAGCATTAAATCTACAGCGGTGTCGTAAGGACTAGAGATAATGTGAGTCACCAATTGTACCTATGAAAACTATTCGTTTATCCAATATTTATTATTGCTAGACCCTCAGATTTTATAGATATAACTAGTACCCTGGTGCATGGATTCGTGCACATTGAAAGGAAATTAATTAGAAGGTGACCCATGGGGTGACACTGGGTGAGACAGGCCAGCTACACCCAGAGCCAACCTCCCACTGTCCCTCCCTGGGCCGCACCTGGGGCAGCACTCTGGCTCAAAGGGTGTCTGTGGAGTAGCAGGGTCCCACTGGCAAGTGAGGTCCCTCGGCCTGGCCTGCAGAGATCAGGCCGAAACTGGTTCTCCGACATCTCCTGAGGGATCCCAGATTGTAAGAGGGCGGTTCTCAGGTGATACACCCCAGAATCAGGCTCCCTCCTCTCTGGTTCCAGGGTGCATCACCCGAGAACCACCACTAACAAGTCACTACAGTTTGGCAGCTTGTGTGTTGAGTGTTTGCCCTCTGGTGGTCAGTGTGCATCATAGTTACTGGTTGGACGTTCAAATGGTCGCTTAGCTTTTTATACATGTATATAGATAATTTTATCCTCATCACCATTCCATGAAGCAAGTGCTGACAAACCTCCATTTTCCAGATGAAGAACAAAGTTAAGGTGAAATAATTTGCTCTAGCAGAGTTGGATCCACCCCAGGCAGATGGTGGCCTAACCGTCTCACTGCCTCTTTGTCCCTAAAGAAATTTGACTGTGAACAATGGAATCAGAGCTCCTGGGGGCGGGGAGTGAGGCACTAGATTAAGAAGGTAGGGTCTTCTTTGGGAACCTCAGTAAGCTACGTACAAATTAAGCACAACCCCATCATTGAACTAGGTTGGGAGATCTCCTCCCCATTGTTTTGGCCACTCTGACTGACCAGCAAAAACTGCTCAGGACAAGAGATCAGAAAATTAGGGTCTTACTCTTCACTCAGATGCTAAGGCAAGTCTATCACAAGTGTCTCTATCACTCATTTTTCGGGTCTTGACATGAGAAGTGGAGGATATATTAGGATTGAAACTTTAGAATTTAATCAATTTACAACAAAAATACTACAATGGGCCTGGCTGGTGTGGCTCAGTGGTTGAGCATTGGCTTATGAACCAGGAGGTCAAGATTCAATTCCCAGCCAGGGCACATGCCTTGGTTGCGGGCTTGATCCCCAGTGGGGGGTGTGCAGGAGGCAGCCAATCAATGATTCTCTCTCATCATTAATGTTCCTAGTTTCTCTTTCCCTCTCCCTTCCACTCTGAAATCAATAAGAATATATTTTTAAAAATACTACAATGGCTATGGGAGGAAAATGAGTGGTTAAAATAAATAGGGAAATAATATATTATATATTAATAATATACATATAAA
Source organism: Pipistrellus kuhlii (assembly GCF_014108245.1). NCBI lineage: Eukaryota > Metazoa > Chordata > Mammalia > Chiroptera > Vespertilionidae > Pipistrellus > Pipistrellus kuhlii. Next base: position 1,490,381 of record NW_023425544.1, on the reverse strand, counting down.
TGCTAATGGGTGTGGGGTTTCTTTTGGAGATGATGAAATATTCTGGTATTATATTGTGGTGATAGTTTGTACAATTTTGTGACTATGTACACATTAAAATTTTATGGCATGTAAATTATATCTTAAATTAAAAAACAAACAAACATATAATCACAACTAAGTGTAATAGAACAACAGACCACTTGCTCATTGGTCCTGCCCTTTTACACTGTATCGTTAGTGGGGCATTAGAGCTCTTTAGGGGAGCTGTCCTCCTTTTAGTAATCACAGCCCCCTACGCAGAAAAAAAGAAAAAAGAAAAGAAAAAAGAAAAACAACAGGAAGAGGGGAGTGAGGGCAAGCTTGGAAACTGAGGAGCATCAAAGTGTCTGCGCAGGTGGTATTAAGCACGCTGCTGGACTTTTTATCTGCCAGATTTGTTTAGTTAGCCCATTTTGACAACAGTCGAGAAGACAAGTTCCTAAAAGCCCATCTCATCTCCAGGAGGCTTCAATTCCAACTATTGGCTATGTTATGTACCTGGCAGAGAGGTCTCCTTTTATTTAAATAACATCAGATTCAACTAAGTTTAGTGGGAATATAAAACAATAAGCACTGAAATTGTAGCATTCTATACCTGAAAAGGACTTTAGACAGAGGTCTGGTCTGTTTCTCTTACTTTGGATATAGGATAACTGAGGCTCAAAGATAGTGTCTTGCTCAAGGTCACATAGCCAAGGATGGCTTGGCTGAGACTGCTAGCTGTCTTGCAGTATCTGTCCTCCCTGATTCTCTGAAAAGACTCACCACCCCTGGAACTGTGCACATGATTAGCTGAAATAAAGGCTATTTCCTAGCGAGATGTTATTGTATGACCTGCTCTGGCCAATGGAAGGTAAACGGGAGTATCCTTGAAGATTAGGGTTGGTGTGAGGCATGACCTCCTTCCTTTTGCTAGCTTCTTGGTTGTGAATTAGATAGCTAGAGTTCAAGCAGCCATCCTGGATCAGGAGGTGGAAGCTGCATTTGGAGGAGAGCAGAGTTGTAATAAAAAATTTTGGGTCATCGATCTCAAGGAGGTCACAGTGTGACAGGTATAGAAGACAGGTATATAAGCTGATGCACAATATACCCAACCACAAGGCCAAATCAGCTGCCCTGTCCTGTCCCAAAGCCTTCATATCTGAGAGTAGGCATTATGGAATTGATATGCCAGCCTTAGAATGTTCATCTCCAGACCTAATGTGGAAGAGAAATAAACTTCTAATTTTGCAGTTACTGTTATCTCAGTCTTCTGTCCTTTACATTGAACTGAATTCTCTCTGATTCAGAATGGAAACAGTTACATTCTAGGGTGGAAACTCAGGCCTCTGAATCCAAGTATAGGACTATTTATTATGAAGATTATGACTATCTATAATAATAAAAGCATATTATGCTAATTAGATTGGATGGCAGTGGAACGACCATCTGGATGACCTTCCAGATGACCTTCTATTGTAGATGAAACTGGGGCTGCGAGGGCCGAGGCAGCTAGGGCTGCGAGGGCCTAGCTCCTTGCATGAATCTCATACATTGGGCCTCTAGTTAATGATTAAAGGCAAACTGCTAAGTACCTTGTGTATAACAGTTTCTGATAATTTTTGAGTACTCACTATGTCCCAGTCACTATTTAAGTACTTGATGAGTGTCATTAACTCATTTCATTCTCATGTCAAGATAGATCTATTACCATAATTTCCATTTTACAGACAGAGCCACAGAGATTGTGAATAACTTACCCAAGGGCACATTTATTTTAGTAAGAGGTAGGGCTCAGGTTTGAGCCCAGCCAGTCTGGTTTCACTGCCTGCACTCTTAGCTCCTACATTACGCTGTCTTATGAAGTGAGCTCCTTGTCATCCTCTATACCCATTTTATCAAGGAGGAAACTGAAGCAGACAGTTGTCTAATTATTTACTAGGTGCACCAGTTAATAATGCAGAATTTTTTTAATAGGTAGAGTTACACATATGTTGATATATATATATATATATATATATATATATATATATAATTTGATATAGATATTTTTACGCTTAATATTGAATTTCATCCAAAAAAAAGAACATTTGTGGGAAGTTTTAATTCATTACTTTATTTTGAAGAAAAGTGACACTGAATACTTCAGGAAGCTAATGGTGAACATGCTCCATCTCAAGATACTTGTGAACACTGGTTTAAATGCTTTAAAAGTGATGATTTTGATGTGAAAGACAAAGAACGTCCAGATCAACCGAAAAAGTTTGAAGACCAATTACAAGCATTATTGGATGAAGATGCATGTCAAACTCAAAAACAGCTTGCAGAAAGATTATATATTGCTCAGCAAATAATTTCTGATTGTTTACAAGCAATAAGAAAGATTTTAAAGGAAGGAAAATGGTTGCCACATCAACTGAATGGAAAACAAATGGAAAACAAAAGTCATCAGTAAAATGTTGCTTCAACGGCATGGAAAAGAGTCTTTTTTGCATCAAATTGTGACTGGTGATGAAAAGTGGATTTATTTTAAGAGTCCCAAATGCACAAAATCATGGGTTGATCCAGGTATCAACATCGACTGCAAGGCCAAATCACTTCAGAAAGAAGACAGTGCTCTGTGATCAGGAAGATGTAGTGTATTATGAACTTCTAAAACCAGAGAAGCATCGATCAGACTGTCAAACCTCAGAAGGAAGATAGGGGAGGGTGGGGGTAAAGGGGAGAGATCAACCAAAGGACTTGTATGCATGCATATAGGCCTAACCAATGGACACAGACAACAGGGGGTGAGGGCATAAATGGGGGAATGGGAAGGTTATGGGAGGATAAGGACACATATGTAATAACTTAATCAATAAAGAAATTAAAAAAAATTAAAAGACACACACAGGGGAAACTATTAATACTGATTGCTACCAAAAACAATCAGTTTGAACCACACTTTGATCGTGAAATGACCAGAATATTCCAAGAGACACTGTGAAGTAGTTTTGTTTCATGATGATGCACCATCACACACTTCAAAACCAGTTAAAAACATGTTAAAAGATCTTGCCTGGGAAGTATTAACCTACCTGCTGTATTCACCAGATCTTGCTCCTTCAGATTACCACTTGTTCCTATCGATGGCACATGCACTTTCTGAGCAACACTTCAAAACGTACGAAGAAGTGGAAAATTGGGTCTCTGAATGATTTGCCTCAAAGCAAGAAAAGTTCTATTGGGACAGTATCCACAAATTACCTGAAAGATGGGGGAAATGTGTAGCTAGTGATGGACATTATTTTGAATACAGCACTTTTGCTGTTTCTCTGGAAATTATTGTGTTTTCTTTGATTACAAAATCTGCATTAGCAGCTAGCATACCTAGTACTTAAAATGTCTCTGCTAGTCAGTGGTGCAGACAACATCAGAAGCCAGACTCCAGTTCAGTGCTCTCTCCCCAGACCACCCTGCAGTCTCAGAGGCCACCTCCACTCCAGTCTTACACACACACACACACACACACACACACACCATTACCACCACCATCAACACCAACACCACCAACACCACTATTTTCAAGCAGGCTCTCAGACATTTTTGTGGCCAGGATGGCTACAACCTCCTTTGAAAAGCATCCAGCTTTACTCTTCACCAAGAAACTGTATTTATAGACTCCTGCACAGAGCTTTTGAACTGGCTGCTCATTCCAGGGAAGATCTTGATAACAACCGTTCCTTGGAGAAGGTTCATAGAAAACAAGGTAAATAAACACTACAGAGGCCCTGCCAGTCTGGTAGACCTTTGCTCCTGGGGGTGTTTATAAGTCAGTGTTGGTGTCTGGGTGCAAAAGACTTTGAATTCAAAATGGCAGTTTGGAAGATTTTCAATGTTTGTGTTTTAATATTAAAAAAGTTCACCTTTTTGCCATCAACAACCTCAGGGCATAGACATCAGAGAGAAATGATCTTTAACCAGAATGTAAATCTAAAAGAAGGATTTTTTGCTTTCTTTGCTTCCTGTCTGGCTGGGGCCTAGAACCAGTTACTGTAGTGACTGTGGGGCGAGAGAGACACTGAATTTATAAAAGCTAAATTGCAGAAGGAATAAAGGGTATTTCAGAACAGAAAATGGTTGAAAGAAAGGCCTGATTTCAAAAGTGAACTATGAACATACTGTGTCTTCTGACTTATGGCCAAAGGTGTCATCATTCTAAGCATAGTTATGTCACATGTGTCAGGACTTATTCAGCTGGATGCCAATCTCTTCTCTGAACCTGTGCTAGTTAGGTAACCGTGGAATGCATTTATGAAATGGGGTTTAAACTCCCAAGAATATTTTGAGGACTGGTGCAAACCAATTGGTGTGGGAAATGCGCCTGGTTCAGGGAGAACACAGACTCACCCACTCATTGAACAGTAGCTAATGGTAGCTGTCATTATTGCTTCTTTTATGTCATTATTGCCTAGAGGAGATGCTATTGGGGTGCGCTTGAAAGTGAGCCCCAAGGGGAAGCAGAAGTAGGTAGCAGGTTGGTGATCTTCACTCTTAAATACCTTCATTTACATTGAGCTAATCTTTATCAGTATCAGGGACTGCTATGGTAACATGTGCTTTCTGTATAGGAGCCCCCAAATGTCCAATAAAGGGAGACAAAAACCCTCAAGGATTAGGCAGAGCAGAACCACTAAAAATAGGTCCTATGAAACCCCAGGTGGCTTTCCTATGGGTATGGGAGGTCTCCTTCAAGGCCTAAGGGGTGAGGAAGGGGCCACCATCAGGAACCATGCTGGGGAGGGAAGTGGATGGTGTGATAGAGAAGAGAGACTGTGGATCCCTTAAGGAACTTACTGGAAGGTAAGGGATTATTTAAGGGAAAACTTGTGTTTTCATGAAGGCCTGAGTGGGAGACAGATACCTCTAACACCAGAGCTACTGGTGGGAGAACTCCATAAGGGAGGAATGGGTGAAGGTTTCTTTAGGGGAGCTTGGGGTCTCTATGGGATTGGGGGGGCAGGGCCTCTTCCCAAGGGGGTTGGTTGCAGGTAGAGTTTTCTATAGGAGATTAGGGGGCTGGAGCTCTGTAAGGGCCTGTACCAGGAAGGGCTGATACACGGAGCTCTGAGAGTCAGTGGGCGGAAGTGCGGTCCCCACACCCCCCCTCGGGCGGCCCCACCTCCGGGGAGCGGACTACACTTCCCGGCAGCCCCTGCGGGCGGCGGCGGCGCGGGAAGGAGGGGGCGGCGGTGTGAGGGGCGGCGGGGGCGGCGCGCGCCGGGCACGCGCGCCGGGGACCGTGGCGTTCGCCGGGCTGGAGCTGGAACATTAACCCCGGGAGGCGCGGCGGCGGCGGCGGCGCCTGCGAGGGAGCGAGCCTCGAGCGGGCGGGCCCTGCCTGAGGGACGGGAGGAAGGGGCGGGGAGAGCGCCGGAGGGAGGCCGGTCGGCCGCGGGCGGGCGGGCAGGCAGCGCAGCGCCGAGCGGCCCGCGGGCCCATGAGGAGGCCCGGGGACCATGGGCTCCAGGATCAAGTGAGTGCGGCCAGGCCGGGCGGGGCTGGGCCGGGCGCGGGGCGGCGGGGCCGGGCCGGGACTGAAGGGAGGCCGTGGGTCGCGCGCGGGGGGACTTGTTGCCGGGTCCCCCCAGGGACGCCCCGCGTGCCGGCGTCACGCGGGGAGGGGGACGGTTGCCATGGCGACGGAGGGAGGCGCGGGGGCGGCGTGCGCGTGGGGCTGCGGGGCGCCGGCGGTCAGGTGTCCTCTGCTCCTCCTGGGGCAGCAGCTGCTGAGATTGCCAGATGGTGGCCTCTCCCCGGGGTCACCGAGGGCCTCTGGGAATGGTCTTACAACTGTTGGGGGGCGGGGGAGGAGGAGGAGGGCGAGAAAGGTCCGGAAGCAACTCCCCGAATGGGTGTGTATGGGGCGCCCCTGAGAGAGAGGTAACAGCCGGCTGCCGAAGGCTTGTGGGAGGGGGGGGTGGTGTCAGGGGTTCTCTGAGGGAGGGGCCACTCAGGGACCTAAGGTCTGGACACTCTGGGGGGAAGGCCCTTTTCTCCCCCTTTTTTCTCTCTCCTGGTTCCCCTCTTATCTATGCCAGGCTGCACACCACCCGGGCCAGAGGCTGTGAGGGAAGATGGCTCTGAGCTGTAACTGAGCTGTAACTGAGCACCTGGAGTTGTTGCACAGGCTCTGTAACCCAACCTGGCAAATTCCTCCGCTCGTTCATTCACCTGGAGTCCCTGTGAGTCCCTGGGTTAGTTTCCCCCGGGTGCAGGATTGTGGATGCGTCTAAACTTCAGCACCCATTGAAACATTGTTTCCCTCCGTTTGCACCAGAAGTTGACTTTGGAAAGTACGACTCTTTAACACAGGCCGGTTTGGGTGTGTTGTTTTGGACTCTATCTCCCCTCCAAGCCAGGTCCTCTGTTGGCCTCTCCCTTCCCTCAGCCCCAGAGCACGAGATGCCTTATCTCTAATGACTAACAAATGTTCGCTCTGTCTGAGTAATAGACTGGTTTGAGGGCACTTGAAAACCAAGTGGATAGCCTAGGCTTTTCCTTAAGACAGCGCTTTCCTAGGACACTTGAAACCTGCTTGCAAAAAAGCCCGTGGAATGTGTTTATTTCAGCGTTTTGAGAATTATGCTAGGGGAAGTTTGAAAGGGGAAGGGCTTTAGGGGCAAAAAATCTAATAATTATGCAAAAGTTGCATCCTTGTCCAGTCGATGTCCATGCAGTGTGACTCCTGTTCAGCTGCGCGGTCTCCTGAGGGTCAGGGGACTGATACTTGATGCCACAGCCCTGAGACCTTGGCTACATGGAGCTAGAAGAGTCTGTTCATAATGAAAACGGAAGAGTTGGATTGAGAACACTGTTCTTGATTTTTGTGGAAACGAGAGGGAAAATTTAGAGGCGTGCCCCACATACGAGCTCAAGAGGCTTGGGAGGTAAAAAGACACGGTTCTTGAAGTATTTGGAGTAAAGCGGCACTCTACGTGCAGCTCCTGCTTCCAAGGAGGAGTTTTAAGCTTGGATTACAATAGCACTTAGACACACTTTCCAAAAGCCACCTTAGAGCTGCAGAGCATGCTTGTTAGGATGCTTACCCTTCTTGTTACTCAGAAGTTCAGGAATTGGTAGAGAAAACCCAAGTAGGAGTTCAGATAAGTGGGCACTGGGTCTCTGTCTTGCTTGTGAACATTCTGGGTTAAATACATATCTCAAGTGTGTTTTGGGAACCCATCACTCTGAGCACTTGGCAAGAGAACTTAATGCAGTAAATTAATATAAAGATTAGCCTTGATGTTGAAACTAGACTGCTTTGTGATAAAAACTTGGGCTTGGGAAATGTATTAACTTTACTTGTGGTGAGGCTGAAAGAGAATATGGGGAGAAAAATTACGAAAAGTACTTGTGATTTACGGTGACTGTGGACTATGCAACTTTGCCTGCAGGTAGGAATGGGGATGCCCAGGCAGGTGGCCAGGAAACCTTCTAGTTAGGTGCAGCCCTACTTGTTGGACGGCATAGCTTTGGTTGCTGCTGACCATTCCATCCTGATAGGAAAGAAGACACGATGCTCAAGGGGTTCGCCTCGCTGAGGTGAAATCTAAGTGTGCAGGCTCCATTGTGTAGGACAATCTTGTGGGTGGGAGAATAGGAGGCAGAGAGTGCCCTGCGGTCCCTCTAAGCAGGAGAGCACAGTGGCTGTTCGAGTTTTCTCTTGCTTATCTCTGATGCTATGTGGCCCAGTCAGGATGATATGTAGAATCAGATCTGGATTCAAATTCCAGTTCTTTTGTCTACTAACTACGAAGCTCCTTATTCACCCTGAGGATAAAATGGGGAAAACTATGTTGTAGGGTCATTATGAACCGTAACTATAGTATCACCATGACTGCAGGGCCCATATTAAAAGTTCAGTAATTGTTAGTGTTCTTTACACTTTCTCTATCAAAAGACCAAGAAATGTCTGTTATAAAAATAAAAGTATATTTTATACCAGAAATGCCAGAGAACTGGATGTTTCAGGTAATGGAGAAGAACGTTTTGATGATCAAGGAATTTAACTGTTAACATGCAGGGCAGGGCTTAACATTGTTTTTAGTAAAAAATAAAAGTGATTAAAAACAATAACCTGTGTAATTGTGAAGCTTGTGCCTGCTGTATGATCAATTGAGTTACTAGGCGTAGGTATTGAGATTTGGTGCCTGATCAGACTTTTCCTTTCAAGCTAAGGCTGGTTGAGTACAATCTGTTACACCATTTCATCAAATCCTCATAACTGTCCAATGATGTAAGTACTATGAGCCACATTTAAAAAAAATATATTTCATTTAAAAAATATATTTTATTGATTTCTTACAGAGAGGAAGAGAGAGTGATAAAGAGTTAGAAACATCAATGAGAGAGAAACATCAGTCAGCTGCTTTCTGCACACCCTCTACTGGGGACGTGCTTGCAACTAAGGTACATGCCCTTGACCAGAATCGAACCCGGAACCCTTCAGTCCTCAGGCTGATGCTCTATCCACTGAGCCAAACCGGTTTCGGCCATAGGAACCACATTTTTAAAATGAAAGAATGGGAGTTTATAGGCCTAAGATCCAATACCATCTCCTAGAAGCCTGCCCTGAGGCCAGTCCTCCTCCCCCTCCCCAGCCTAGGCCAGGGGCTCCTCATCTGAGCATCCTCTCTCCCAGCCTAGGCGAGGGCTCCTCATCTGTTCAGTGGCCCCTGTGTTATAGCACTAAATACAGTCCTTTGTCTTCCATACTCAGCCTGACATGAACTTTTTGAGAGTAGGGACTCTTTTTTGTCTTTGAGTTCCCTGTGTCAAACCCAGTACCTGACACGCAGATTGTTTAGGAAGAGTTTATGGAATGCATTTAAGAAATATGTTAGGACCTGAATTAAGATCCTAATTTAGTGTACATAGAGTTAAAAGAACACTTTGCTACTTGAACTCTTGAGGAAGAAGAGTTTTATAAGTTTTTAAGTCAACTTGCCCTGGTGTAGGCACAGTTTCTTAAGTTTTCTAAAGAGTGTTCAGTTCATCTTTACTTTATTTAGAGGAACATTGTTTTGCCTCACACCAAACATTTACTTGACAAAGGAAAGAAAAGGTCACCAGTTATACAGGTGATATCCTGGAAAGCTGCTAAGCCTTAAACCTGAGCAGACAAAGGATAAAAGGAGCAGTGGTGACTAGTATCTTTGACAGCTACATTTAAATCTTAGTTGGTGTTTAAGTGATCCCAGTGGACTGGAATGTGGTTAATATGAAGCAATTTAACTGATAATGCAGACACACAGCAGGAAACGGTGTGGCAGTTTAATACTGCTTGTGGTGACATCCTAGAAATTGTTTCCAGGCACCAAGGGCAGGAAGTGGATTGTAAGTAATCGAAGGAAGTATTCTAAGTGAGTTTGAAGAAACCTGACATTTATGGACTCAGAGAAAAGCATACTCAAACATTTGAAGGCATAGAGGGACAGGATAAGGCAGTTGATTTGGCCTTGGGGTGTGTTTATTCTGCATTAGCCTGTATACCTGTCTTCTGTCCCTGTCAGACTGACCACTTTGAGGTTGGTGACCAAGAAGTGTATCCATTTATTCATTCACTCACTCACTATAGAACTAAGAAGAGTGTCAAGCACATATTAAACACTCAATAAATGTTAGTCATTATAGTTATCCTAACTGATAGCATTATATTATGTGCCCAGTAGTACACTAGGACATAGAAATGACGAGATTTTTCTTCGGGTTAAGGCTTCCCAAAGTAGTAAGTAGTAAGATAGAAATGTGAAACAAAAACAACTCCCTGCAGGCCCTCTCCCCACCAAAAAAACAACAACAACCACCTCCCCCCCCCAAAAAAAACCCCGCGTATAATACAAAAAGATCATTTTTATGGTGGAGGTGCAGCCAGTGATGACTAAGTGAATAAATGGAGGAGAGACTGTGTAGGTTCAAGAAAGGAAGACTTCATCAGTAAGATACTGTTTTAGTTGAGACAGGAGAGATGAGTAAGGATATGCAAGGGGTAAGAGTGGTGGTGGGGTGGCAGTGGTGGTGATGGTGGTTGTGGTGGCAGCAGTCATAGTCATCTGAATAGAGGAAGGGCCCATTAGGGAAATAAAAATACTAATTACCCATTTTATTAGGCATTTTAATGCTAGGGATAGTGTTAGACATTGGGAATTTGTAATGGTGAATAGTAATACATATTCACTCCTACTCTTATTGGAGCTTACAGTCTGGTGGACCTGACATAAAAAAACCCAGATCAATTCACATAAAGCTATGTGTGCTACAAAGGAAACAAAATTCTAAGAATGATAGGAGCGGCTGTCCTATTATAGATAGAGAGGGAAGGCTTACAGTGGAGATGACATTTGAGCTGAAATTTAAAAGATGAGAAGTCATTGGTCATGTAAAGAGACTTGAAAAGACACTTCATTCCAGGCAGAGAGTAGAGAATATACAAAGGCCTGGAGGTAAGAAAACCCTAGCCGTATTTCAGGAACTGATAGAAAGCTAAGGGGTTTGGGAAGTGACTGATGGTAAAGACATTTGAGCTTAAGGTCAGAGAGAGAAACTGGAGCCTAAGCAGGGACTTGTAGGCCGTGGTCATCTGAAAACTATTAAGTTGTAAGTCATATACTATAACACTAATTCTTTTTTTGTTAATCCTCACCAAAGATATTTTTTTCATTGATTTTTAGAGAGAGTGGAAGGAAGGGCGAGGATGGTGGGAGGGGGAGAGAGAGAGAGAGACAGACAGACAAGACAGACAGACATTAATGTCAGAGAGACACATTGATATGGTTGCCTCCTCCTTGCTCCTACCTAGGCTGGAGATCGAACCTGCAACCCAGTTATATGCCTTTGACCAGGAATTGAACCCATGATGCTTTGGTGTCTGGATTGATCACTGAACCACACTGGCAAGGACATAAAATTTATTCTTTTATAGTGTATCAGTAAATGGTTTTTAGTATGCTCACAAAAATGTGATTGATCACCACTGTCCAATTCCAGAACATTTTTATCACCCCAGGAAGAAGCTTCATACCCATAATATCTTTGGTGAGGATTAACAAAAAAAGAATAAGTGTTATGGTATATGTCTTACAACTTAATAAAGTTGTTTTCAGATGACCGTTAGCTGTCCGTTGCTTCCTCTTCCCTTCCAAACCCTCTCAGTTTTAGACAATCACTAATTGTAGTTGCTGTAGATTTGTCTATTCTTGGTATTTCTTATAAATGGAATCATCTCTATATATAAAAGCCAAAGCAACCAATTGACTGAACAATCTGTCAACTGGTCACTATGAAATACATTGACTACCAGGGGACAGATGCTCAATGCATAGGATTGGGCTCCCTCCTGTCTGGATGGCGTCGGTGGGGATTGGGCTAAAACTGGCTATCTGATATCCCCCGAGGGGTCCTAGATTACAGGGTGCCAGGTTGAGGGACCCCACTGGTATACAAATTTGTGCATTGGGCCTCTAGTACAATATATAATTCTTTGTCTTTCCTGAAATACAATGGTTCCAAGTGTTATCCATATTATAGCATATGAACATTTTGTTTATTCTTGAGTAATATTTCATTGTATTGACGAACCACATTTTATTCACTCATTCATTCATTTACCCATTCATTAGTTGTTAGAATTTTGGGTTGTTTTCACTTATAAATAACTAGGGGCCCAGTGCACAAGTTTGTGCATCTTGAAAGGAACTGTGGGCTGTGAAGCTGTAGTGGGCACAGGGGCAGGTCTCAGCCCTCCTGCCCAGCCCTTCCTGCCACGCCCCCTGGTTCGCTGTCTGCTGGCAGCCCCGCTGCTGCCACTGCTGCTCCTATGTGCTCACAGTGTCGGCTTTGCTCACACTCACTGATGGAGTGGAGCAGTTGGAGCTGGTGCCAGCAGTGGGTGTAAGTGGGGCTGGCATCACCAGTGGGTGTGTGTAAGTGGGGCTGGCACCATCAGTGGGTGCGAGTGGTGGCTACTGCCCCAATTGCTCCTCAGGAGCAGGGGCAGGTGGAGAAGCCCTCCCGAGTGATTGGTTCCTGCAGCTGCTACTCGGACCCGCTGAGGGTGCCGAGCGATAGGGACTGGTGCTGGGCACTGGCAGCGGGTGTGAGCGGGGCCATTGCTGGCAGCGGGTCTGAGCAGTGGCTGCTGGTCCGAATCACCCCTTAGGAGTAGGAGGAGATGGAGAAGCTCTGAGGGGTAATTGGGGCCAGTGCTGGCAGTGGGTGTGAATGGCACCTCCGGTGCTGGCAGTGGGTGCAAGCGGGGCCAGTGATGGTAACAGGTGTGAGCACCTGATAGGACTGTGGCGTGCAGGAGCAAAGAATTTTCAGTATCCATCTGAGCCTTGCCTGATGGCAATCATTGGTGCCCCACTTTGGTCTGGCACCCCTGCTCACCTAGCCCACCATCCTGCCGTGGCCAATGCCCACCATGTTCCACACTCTGCTGCCAAAGCCCACCATGTTCTGTGTGTACTCCCTGGTGGTCAGCACATGTCATAGCGACCGGTTGTTTGGTTGTTCCGCTATTTGGTTTATTTGCATATTAGTGTTTAATATATATAGATGTTATAGACATAGAATGGTATTGTTGGGTCATATGGTAACCCTGTTTAAGGAACTGTTAAACTGTTTTCCAAAGCAAGTGTAAAGTGCCATCTCATTGTAGTTGGTCCAATGAGTTGTGTAGAAAACGAAAGAGCAAAGTAGACAGAGATAGTTTTCTCAGAAGAGGTTGGAACTTGAACTGAAAGGAAGGTGAAATTTGGAGAAGGGAGGAAGATTTCCAGAGGAAGAACAGAAAGTGGGGATAAGCCCATCTCATTGTTTTTTGGAATAGAGCGGCAGGCTTGACTTCTTAGGATAGCTCTGCCAGTCTTGTTTTTGGACTGCTTGTTCAAGGATCCCATAACCAAAATGCACCACAGGCTTGCTTGCTTCTTGAGGCCAGTTGAATAGCACAATTGACCTATTGCTCTGACTGTAAGATAAGACTACAAGTTGAAATGTGACCTCCCTTGGTGGGCTTCTCACTCTAATGCCTCGTCTCTTTTCTCTCTTCACCATAGTGCTCTCATCCCAGTCCCTATTGGAGACAATACAAAGACTTGTTGGAGGCTGAGCTCCCCATTATTAATTGCCAGAGTCAGTTAGTTGAATTTTCATGTTGTTTTTGGAAAATGTCTTTGGTGCAACATCATCATTTAAATCTTAGCCATTGTAGTCAATGTGGAGGGATTTGCACAGCAGATAGTAAGGGTGAAATAAGGAAGGGTAAAACCTGAAGTATTGCTGTAGGAAAGGATTTTATTTTGGCCATCTGTAAGGGCCTGGCTGGAATTCTGGTTGTGGGTTGCAAAGGCTTAGCCTTTTCCCTGGCCCTAGGGGGAACTAATCTCTGGATTTGCAACATCCTTTTGCTTAAAAGGATTTTGTGGGGAAATGGAAAGATAAACAAGGAAGAAAAATAAACTAAAGAGAACAAAACAAAGTTGGTATCCTCTACCTTTTTTTTTTTTTTTTAAATTCATACCCATTTTCCCAAGTATTTAGGACTTGAAAAGGAGACAAATAATGGAAGTAACAAAAGATATGTTCAAAATATAAGTTCCTCTAAGAAAGATGTTAACATTCCAGAAGTTTATTTATAAGTTGGTTAATTGCATTTAGAATGTATTTTTATCCTAGAGATTCTGTTATATATAAATTAGTGGCTCTCAAGAATAAGGACTTCCCAGGCATAGGGGACTGTGTGTGCAAAAGACATAGGGCGGGAAAAGGGAAAAGGGATGGCTGAGATACAAGATATTTGGGTGAGATTATAAGAGGTGAAGTTGAAAAAGTAGGCTTGTGCCACTGGGACATAATGCCATTGAAGGTTAGAGTTCAGAGTGTCATATGATTAGATTTGAGTTCTTAGGAAGTTTACTCTAGCAGCAGTATTTTAGGACAGTTGATGACTTTGGTTTGTGCAAGATTATCCTCTGGGGTGTAAAGGAATATTGGTAGAATTTATATTTGTTTTTATATTAACCATCAAAATTTCTGTTTTTGTGTTTTACAATGCTTATACTAGTATAGTAAAACATTCTTATAATTTATAAATAAACTAGAGGTCCGATGCACGAAGATTCATGCAAGAATGGGCCTTCCTTCCTCTGGCTACTGGCAAAACCTTTGTTCTGGCCAGAGCCACCTTTCTGCCTTCCCTCAGTGCCTGCATATGCAAATTAACCTGCCATCTTTGTTGGGTTAATTTGCATACTCCTAATTGGCTGGGTGGGCATCACGAAGGTACAGTTAGTTTGCATCTTACTCTTATTAGTGTAGATATATGTATATCAATTGTATGTTCAAATGTTTTACTGATAGGAAGGAATGCATTGGAAAAAATTAGAGACCACTGGTTTACTAATTGTGTTATAGTTTATACTGCAGAAGATCATGGTCCAAAGTGAGTTGTTGGTTGCTGAAAGAAAAAGGATGGATTTGAGAGAGATTTTAGATAGAATTGCATAACTTGATGACAAATTACGCGTAAGAGGCAAGAGGAGAATCAAAGATGACTTGGCAAGGTTAGCAAAGTTATTTTATAAATGAATGTTTGGAAGCTGAGGACTGGTTATATAAAGTGTGTGCTTCTCCAAGGAAAAGTGAAAAAGTATGGCTGGGAGAAGGCATTTTAGTATGCAGTGAAGAAGGAAGAAATCTTTAAGGGCTCCATGTGAGTGTGTGTGCTTTGTTAGATGACTAAGACCTAAAGTGGGCTGGGCCAACTTGCTGAGGGGAAATCTGTTCATGTTAGATTTAGAGAACGAAAAATAATAAACTCTTGAACTCACTTTAGCCACAGGAAAAAGGTTTCAGGGATGTTGTACTGATCTTGCCTGGGTTGTATGAGTCAAAAGGAGGAAGGAAACCAATCTAGAGAAAGATTTTTGACTCCAAGCAAAAATTATTGTATTCCAATGTATGAGAGCAGCTGGAGGGATGTTGGCTTTGGAGATGCTCAGGCTGGAGTCTCCAGAACTACACAGAATCCCCGCCTGATTTCTAATAAGTTCCTGAGCCTCAGTTTTTAAAAAAATTTATTTGTGAAATGAAGCTAATTCACCTATAAGGTTATTGTGAGGATAAAAAGTGATCTTATATGTAGCCTTCAGCAGATAAGTGACTGTTTAGTAGATGGTAGCTATTATTGATATTGCTTGGAGAGGATGATACACACACACACACACACACACACACACACACACACACTGTGTGAACAACCAGGAGCTAAAAAAAAGCCAAAAGAATGCATGTGTTCCTTTTCATAGTTTTAAGACATAGAGAAAGTTTTTGCTTGCTCTCTGTATGTCAGGATGATATGTTATATATTTTACTGAATTTATTTGAAGGATTGCTATTCTGATATATGCAAAGCACTATTCCTCTTGCTGGTTGGGGAAGAGAAACTTAATGTCTCTATTAAGAGATAAAAACAAGCCTGCAAATAATTAGAATGTTAATATTTAAGAACATTTATGCCTCCTGACAAATAATATTTGGAAATGGTATTCTATTTTATAAAATATTTATATAATTTATCTTTATCTTTAGCTGGCATTACTGTTCACTTCTAGTTTTTTTTATTCCCCCCCAAAACAATATTGTTGTTGACAGTATTACAGATGACTTCCATTTTTAACTTCTCATTTTGTTTTCCTGAGTGCTTAAAATTGCTATTTTTTAACGTTTATATTTTCAAAAATGTTAAATATCTATGAAAGTAGAGAGGCTAGTATGAGTCCCCAAATGTCCATCACTCAGTTTCAGCACTTACTAATTTATGGCTTACTTAGTTTCATTTATAAATAACTGACTGTAAACTTCTGCCCCCACCCTCCGATCCTAGATTGCTTTGAAGCAAATTCCAGATGTCATATCTCATCTTAAATATTTCCATGTGTTTCTAAAAGATAGACATTCTTTTTAAAAACCATGATGATGATTTCACACCTAAAAAATTTCCTTTATATCATCAGATAGCCAGTGTTCAAAGTTTACTACTTATATCAGTTTTTTTTGGTTTTTTTTTTAAACAATTGATTTGTTTGAATCAAGTAAGGTCAGCTTGTAATTGGTTGGTACATCTCTTAAGCCCTCCCCCCCTTTAAATAAGTATATTTAAAGGGGGGGAGGGCTTAAGAGAGGAAGGGAGAAAAATAAAGAGCTAGAAACATCGAGGAGAGAGAGACATTGACCAGCTGCCTCCTGCATACCCCCCACCGGGGATGTGCCTGCAACCAAGGTACATGCCCTTGACCGGAATTGAACCTGGCACCTTTCAGTCCGCAGACCTACGCTCTATCCACTGAGCCAAACCGGTTTCGGCTGATTTTGTTTTTCTTTCTTTCTTTCTTTCTTTTTTTTTTTTTTTTTAAATATATTTTTATTGATTTTGTACAGAGAGGAAGGGAGAGAGATAGAGAGTTAGAAACATCGATGAGAGAGAGGCATCGATTAGCTGCCTCTTGCACATCCCCTACTGGGGATATGCCCGCAACCAAGGTACATGCCCTTGACCGGAATCGAACCTGGGACCCTTCAGTCCCCAAGCCGACGCTCTATCCATTGAGCCAAACTGGTCTTGGCTGATTTTGTTTTTCAATTGTCACAGATTTTTAAACACTTTAAACACAGATTTTTTTTAAGTCTACAATTCAGTGGTTTTTTAATACCTCCATAGAATTGCACAACCATCACTACAGTCAATTTTAGAATACTTTCATTACCTCAAAAAGAAATCCCATACCCATTAATAGTCACTCCCCCTTTTCCCCCCAAGTCTTCAGCCCTGGGCAACCCTAATCTACTTTTAATCTCCACAGATTTACCTTCCTGGACATTTCATATGAATGGCATTATATACTGTGTGACTTTTGTAAACACATAGATTTAAACAATTCTTGCTGTATTTCAATCTACTATGGTTATCCCTATTGATGTTTAATTTGTCCTATCTTTGTCCAGAGGGAGCATCTTCAAGTTAACTTCTAGAGTCCTTTTGACAAGATCCAAGTAGTTTTTAATAGCTTCCTTTCCTTTTGGTGTGACAAGATGTTCCAGACTCCTGTATGTTTCCTACTCCAGACTTGTATTCTGCTGTTTCTCTAAGGAGTCTTGCTTCATTTTGGTGGTAAATGGTATTAGAGATTATAATTTTGGGACTTTTTTTTTCTTCTACTAGAGCGGTTTTCTCCAAGGGTCAGAGCTAGGATGTGCATGTTTCTGTTTTTATGTATGTGTATTTTTAGAAGGTAAGCAACATCACATGTCCATGTTAATTATAGCATTTTTATTTAACCTCATTCATATAACCGAATCTCCTGTCATACCAAAAGTCCTGATTTCACTGAATGATTGCTTTATCCCACAGTACCCACACAACTCAACAGCAGTGCTAACAAAAACACCAACAATGTGATTACTGCAAACATGTTTTTGTTTTAATTTGCCCCCTTTTTTTGTCCTTAGAGTATATACCACTAGGAATGTATAATCAAGTTACTGTTTCAAAATCAGTAGAGCCCAGCTGGAGTGGCTCAGTTAGTTGGGGGTCGTCCTGTGTGCTGAAGTGTTGCCAGTTGATTCCTAGTCAGGGCACATATCTGGGTTGCAAGTTCAATTCCCGTTCAAGGCATGTTTGGAAGGTAGCCAGTTTTCTTTCTCTCTGTCATCATTATCTGTCTGTCTGTCTCTCTCTCCCTCTTCCTCTTCCCCTCTCCATCTACCCCTCTCTGTGGGCCCCTCTCCTCCTTTCCATATCTAAGCATGCTCTTGGGTGAGAAATAAAATCACTAGAAATAGTTTCTCTGTGGTGTGTCACTAACTCAATATATAAGGTTTTTGTTTCAACTTTTGGGATTGCTTTAAAAATATTATTTAAATAAAATATTTATATGGTTTCAAAGCCAAATCTACAAAAGGTATATTGAGAAAAGTCTCACTTCTATCCCTTTCTTACCACTCAGTTTCTTTCTTCCTCCAGAGGCAGCAAGATTAAAAAAAAAAAAAAAAAAAAAAAAATTCCCCCAGTTGTCATGTCTTTAAAAAAAAAAAGTAAAATCATATCTATATCTACATATATTCACACCTCCTCTCACTAGCACCTCAGATAAACGGTAGCATTCTCTGCACTTTTCTTTTCTCATTTTATACTCTGTAAAGAGATCACTTCTAGCAGTATATAGAATTCATTCTCATTTCTCTGTAGGGACAGCATGGTGTTCCTTCGGATGGATGAACAATGGGTTATTTAACCAGTTTTATACTGATGGTCACTTAGGTTGCTTCCAGTGTTACTGTTACAAATGGTGCTGCAATGAGTAGTCTTGTGTATTTTTACCATTGCAGTAGATTGCTAGAAGTGGCATTGCTGGGTCAAAGAGAAAATTTATATGTAATTTTGTAAAATTGTTAAAATAGGCCAGCTAGGGTGCTAGAATAACATTTTCTTTTTGGTGCATTGTAATTGTCCCATTTGAAGGGGAATGTTCTTTTTAAAAAAATATATTTTATTGATTTTTTTACAGAGAGAAAGAGAGAGGGATAGAGAGTTAGAAACATCGATGAGAGAGAATCATCAATCAGCTGCCTCTTGCAAGCCCCCTACTGGGGATGTGCCCGCAACCAAGGTACATGCCCTTGACCGGAATCGAACCCGGGACCTTTCAGTCCTCAGGCTGACGCTCTATCCACTGAGCCAAACCAGTTTTGGCTGAAGGGGAATGTTCTTAATATAAGGGTTATATAAACTTTTTCTTATAATCCATCCAGAATTTAAAATTAGGCTAAATTTATTTTGTTTCATATCTGGATGTGTATATCTCTAGCTATATATCTATATCTAACTTATATCTATATCCATATATATTTATATATATATTTTAATTTTGCCTTTATCTGAACAAAATGCCCAATATAGAGAACAGCCGAGGGCATCACACGAGTAATTGCATGCTCATGTTGGCACACAGAAGCCTCTACTTTGTACCTTTTGTGGGTGCTAGGGCACCTTTGGGAGTCTTAGTCTTGGTGCTTGCTTCCAACCAGCAGAGCATGGGACCCCATGTCTCTCAAGCTTGAGTCTAATGCCTTTCAGGACCTTGAGCTCCACAAAGGCCTTGGTGTTCTTAATTTTATTGGTCTCCATCTTCATTAGACATTTCTTATGTTTCCTGACAAAGCTCAAAAGCCTTAGGAACTTAGGTTCACATCCTTAAGAGATATCATTATGTTTAGGTCTTATTAATGCCTTTCTGTATCATTTCTGAACTGGTTATGCATGGTGTGATTCTTGGACTGGCCATGTCTGCATTTCTGTCTTTGGCCCAGGAAAGTGTCTACTGGAATAGAAAGAGCCATATCTGGATTTAGATTTTTTTAAAAAAATCTTCTCTCCCTTCCCCTCTCCCTGAGTTTCAAAATCCTTCTCCCCTCACATTATTTGTTTATCATATCTTTATTTTTTTCAAACTTGAACTCAAATTAGCAGCCTTACAGAGACTCTTTTTCCCCTTTTCCAGATGGTTCTTTCCTACCTTCCTGTTCTGATCTTTATAAAGTCATCTGTATTATCGATATTGTAATCCTGGAATGTCCCTTCACCACTCTCCAATTTTATCATTTCCTGGCCTCTGTGTTATTTTGTTGTAATTTGTTTGCTGGAGTGTATATTCGGGTTCTTATAGGAGGCAACCAATCAGTGGACTTGCAGAAAGGTTGTGTTTGAGTTCTAGTATGTCAGAAAAATGTCTACCTTCTCACACTTGATTGATAGTTTATAGCAGTGATTTTCAAACGTTTTCATCTCATGGCACATATAAACTACTAAAATTCTTCAGCAAAACAGAAAATACAGATTTTTTTTTCAATCTGACAAAAATATATTAATAGGTATAATTTTGATTCATCAACACTGGACAGCTATTGTATATTGGCTTTTGTCTTTTTTTTTTTTTTTTTTTAAATTTGACAATCTAAGGGAAAGGAGGTCAGTGCTCTTAACTAAATAGGCAGGTATTGAATGTTTTAAAAATTATTGCAGCTCACCAGTTGAAAGTTGCTGGTTTACTAATATATGGTAATAGAGTTCTGGATTGAAAACATTTCTTACAGAACTCAAAGACATTTTCTCACGGATTTTTAGCTGGTTTCCTCTGACACTGCTCCAGAAGAGGCAGGGGTATTCTGCCTTCTTCTTGCCAGTTAGGGTACATGTCCTGGTTCTCTGCTCAGCCTTGATTGACACCCAGCCTTGATTGAATTCTCTGGTGGGGAATTCTCCTCACTGCAGGGCCAGAGTGGGAGTTCGGGCCTCCATGGACACCTCCCCAGTTGGGTGGGGTTTGGATTTTTTAAAAATAGTATTCTCTGCCTTTCCTTCCCCCTGAGTTTCTAAATCCTTTCTCCCTCCTTGGATTATTTGTTTTATCATATCTCTGTCTCCCCTCACCCCCAACCATACTAACAGTTTTATCGAGGTTCTTTTTCCCTTGCTCCCACCATGGTCTTGATTACTGCTATGTGAGAGCGGAAGTGCAGGCTTCACAATCTCCCCTGAACCACATGGTGAGGGTCCTCATTACTGCCATGGGATTAGAAAGTCCAGCTCTCTACTTTCTATAGCACTGACCTGGCAGGACATGTGGATGGCATGCTTTATTACAGCGGGTGAGGGTTGAAATCTAGGTTCTCTCCTTGCTTGTCTTGGCTGACTTGAGTGAAGGCAGCACATGTTGCTTACAGTGTTCAGTGGTTCTTTTCTAAAAGTTTTCTGACTTGTTAGCTTTCCCCTTTGGCTAGAGAGAGCTGATTATTTTTTAAAAATTATTTATTTATTTATTTATTTATTTATTTATTTATTTATTTATTTATTTTTGCACATCATGTGATATTTGTGTTGCCAGCTTTAGTCATGAGTGGATATTGAATTTTATCAAACCCTTTTTCTACATCTGTTGGGATGATCATATGGTTTTTTCCTCCTGTTAATGTAGTGGATCACATTTATTTTCAAATGTTAAATTAAGTTGGCATTCCTGAGATAAACCCATTTGGTCATGATTTATTATCTTTTTTTTATACATAATGCAGGATTCAATTTACTCATATTTTGTTATTATATGTTTGCATCTATATTTATAAGAGATGTGGCTATAAATTTCTGTTAATGTTCCTGTCAGATTTTGGTATTAAGGTTATGCTGGCCTCATAAACAAGAAAGGACTATATTAAAAATATTATAAAAGTTGTTTGGCTTTTAGTATAAATGATTATCTGTTCTCTATAATATGAGGGAATAGATAATCCTACTCTTCTCCCCTCTCCATTCACATTCGCTCCCCCCTTTTTATTGTATACACAGGTTTATGTTACTTTTTTTGGATGAATAATTCACTACCAAGTTATGGTCATCAGGATGTTTTATCTGTTAGTATTTATTATATTCTAAGAACAAGTATATTCTTCTACATAGCCACAACACTTTTTATCACCATTAAGAAATTTCACATTCATACAATATGATCTAACAATCCATATTTAAATTTTCCAAATTGTTCCAATAATGTCCTTTGCAGCTTTTTGTTTGTAAGCCTGGGTCCAATTAGGGGATCATATGTCCAATATAGTTGTTATGTCTCTAGTTTCCTTTCATCTAAAACCGTTCTGCCCCTTTTTTGAGTCTCTGACATTTACATTTTAAAGAATCCAGACCAGTTTTGTAGAATGTCTCACGTTTGGGACTTTTCTCATTGTTTCCTCATACTTAAGTTCATGTTTAAACATTTTGGCAAGAAAACTAAATAGATAAGTTGTCTAATGCCATGAATTTTTTTTGAGAAGTTTTTTGGTCTACGGCCATACCACCCTGAATGTGCCTGATCTCATCAGCTAAGCAGGGTCAGGCCTTGTTAGTACTTGGATGAGAGAAGTTTTTTGTTTATTTTTAATTCTTACCTGAGAATGTTTATTGACTTTGGGGTGGGGGGAAGAGAGAGAGAGAGAGACATCAGTGCAAGGAGAAACATTGATCAGTTGCTTTCATTATGTGACTCAAACTTGCAACCTAAGTATATTCCCTTACTGGAAATCGAAGCCACAACCCTTGGTGTATGGAACGATGCTCCAACCAACTGAACTACTCTGCCAGATCTAATGCCATGCATTTTTATTCTTCATGGAAGTCATCATTTTTCATTGTTTTTGTGTCATTCTTTTTTAAAAAGGCTCTTACTGTCTTTTTATCCTCTTCTTTTCTCTCCCTGTTCCTTTCTGTTCCTGTTTTGTAGAAGTCATGTTGTTTCTGTTCTATTTAAGGATGCCAGTTTCCTGAAACACATTTCTTAATCATTTCAGAGATATGTTCTTCTTGCAAGAGAGGATGTTCCCTCTTCCCCATTCACAATATTTTTATTTTTATTTATTTTTAAAAAATATATTTTATTGCCGAAACCGGTTTGGCTCAGTGGTAGAGCGTCGGTCTGCGGACTGAAAGGTCCCGGGTTCGATTCCGGTCAAGGGCACGTACCTTGGTTGTGGGCACATCCCCGGTGGGGGGTGTGCAGGAGGCAGCTGGTCGATGTTTCTCTCTCATTGATGTTTCTAGCTCTCTATCCCTCTCCCTTCCTCTCTGTAAAAAATCAATAAAATATATTTTTTGAATATATTTTATTGATTTTTTACAGAGAGGAAGGGAGAGGGATAGAGAGCTAGAAACATTGAAGAGAGAAACATCGACCAGCTGCCTCCTGCACACCCCCTACCGGGGATGTGCTCTATCCACTGAGCCAAACTGGTTTCGGCCACAATATTTTTAACAGGTCTTTTATTTTTCCATATACCCTTTAGCAAGGTGAGCTCTATCTAGATTTGCCAATTGCCACAAGAGAATGGGTTACACTGTTTGTGCCCCATGGGTGATGGTCAGCTCCCCCTTTTCAGATCTGTTGCTGAAGAACTGATTAATGTTCATTGTTCACAGTTGAACTTCCAGTGACTAAGCAGGTGTTTGTACTACTGAGGTAGAATTTTATTCACTCAGTGCCTGATAATCATATTTTGAACTAATGACATACAAAAGAAGCTAAATTCACAAAACATGCTCCATTAGATATCTTGCTCTATTCTCACTGACCATTATGTTGTATTTGTTTTTTGTGTAATTATTATAACCAATGTAACTAATTTTTAACAAGTAATCAAGAGATTACATAACTCCCTCTCCATATTAAACGGTGTGTGTGTGTATGTATGTGTGCATGTGTGTGTGTGTGTGTGTGTGTGAGAGAGAGAGAGAGAGAGAGAGAGAGAGATCGATCCATGAGACTAATAAGGGTTGAAGAGCAGAATGACTAAAGGTGGGTAGACAAATTAACCTGCTATAATAGAAGAGAAGTAATGAGGGCTGATATTTAGATAGATACTTTAGTTTTGTATCACATTGCCTTTAAGAGTCCAGGTATTAATGAGGGTTGTCAAAAAGTAAAATCAGAAGAAAGTCTTTACAACTAGATGGATGATGACTCAAGGGGCTGTAATCTGGGTGACTGATAGAGCTAGCATCAAAAATAAGGAATTGAAGAGTTATTTGGGGGAAATAAATTATTGGTTTGCTTTGGGTTTTATTGAGTGTGAGATTACTATCTGTGGGAAGCTCTCCAGGGACAGTTGGACTTGAGGTCATTAGAGAGATGGGAGCTAAGTATATAGTTAGGCAATCAATTACAGAGTGGTGAGTAGTGAAAAGTAATGGGACTTATGACACTTTAGTAGGCAGATAGAGAGTAGGCGAGAGGAAAAGATCAGTAAATATTGGGGACATTTCACATCTTAAATCCAAACACCTCCTTCTCCATCTCTGGATCCAGACCACCATCCTCTATTATCCTAGTGGCTGTAATTCCTCTCTTGCTTCTCTCCAGTCCATTCTCTAAACAGTTCTCAGAGTGAGCCTTCCAAATGGGAAATCTCTTAATATCAGTTCATTGCTAAAATCACTCATTTGCTCCCCATATATCCAGATTAAAATCTACACACCTAACATGGTTTACAAAACCCTTTGAGATCTTGACTCTATTAATATAAAAATAGTAATGACTAACATTTATTGAACTCTTTTGAATATTAATACTTATTCCAAGTATTTACATTTGTTACCTCATTGAATCTAATACTTAATCTTTCAATTTACCCTCATTAACAACCTGATGGAGAAGGTACTGCTCTGATCCCCATTTTGCAGATGAGAAAGACACAGAGATTTCTAGTTGTCCAACTTCTTAGAGCTAACTTGGGGAGCCAAATGAAGTGACTATAGCTAGAGATGTTGTTTGCCCGGAGCACACAGCTTATGGGGAGGTAGAACCTGGTATTAGAGCTCATATCTATGTGACTCTAAGTGTGCTCTCTTCTCCATTTTTGTTGGATCCCCTACTCATCAGTAGTACCCCTGACCTCCTACCTCTATGCACATATGCACATATACACATACCCTTGGTTAACTTTTAATCATTCTTCAGGTTTTATCTCAAATAGAGCTCTGAAAAAAATTTTCGGCATCCCCTTTACCCTTCCTGCTGCACTTGGAGGAGCTTTTCCTGGTTGTTATTGTCTTTCCTGTAGTCTGTGAATTTCATGAAATCCGGTACCTGGAGAGACTTGCTCACTATAAATCTTGAGTGACTTGCTGTATGTGACACATAGTAGGTGCTCAGTTAATATATGTTGAATAATTAATTGTTTAGCTCAATATAGAAGTTTACTTTTGACTGGATTTCATCCTTAAAAGTAGTTTTTTCATATTTTTAATTCCCAACTATTAATGTTTATGATGATTCCAAATAATTGGTATCTTCAAATTATGCTTTGGCAAATCCCTTTGGGATTATAAATATTAATAGTTGTGTTATTTTTCTTAAGATAATGTTATGCTTTATTTCTGGAGTAACTACTGATAACCATCAGAGAAAGACAGTCCACAAAATGCTGGTTTAACTGGAGGATGCAGCCTGGGGATGCCTCAGTTGCCATGAGTAGAATAAAAAGTCATTTATTCTTACACTGATTGTTGAAAGTTGTTTCTACTTTGCCTTTAAACTGGTTTTTGTTTTTGGTGCTAGAAGATAGGCAGTCATAGCCTGGAATTAAGGAGGGAGAAAATAGAGTATTCTGATGCCCCCTTAATAGATTTTTTTTTTTTTTTAAGGCAAATTGGTCTGACCTTTCCCACTGTGGTCTAATTTCCTCATAGGAAAAGTTTCACAATGCAAAGAATTCATAGCATGACTATGAGTTGTATATTACTAGTTCAGTAGTGGTCATACATGTTCAGGTGATAGAGTCATGGTATTTTTGTGTGGAATATTATGAAATATTTATATATGAAATTTTAAAATACGTTCTAAGAGAAACTTATTTACTGGTAACATTTTGCTTTAAAAATGGGCTTGTGCCCTGACCAGTTTGGCTCAGTGGATAGAACATCGGCATTTGGACTGAAAGGTCCCAGCTTCAATTCTGGTCAAGGGCATATACCTTGGTTGCGGGCACATCCCCAATGGGGGGTGTGCAGGAGGCAGCTGGTCAATATTTCTCTCTCATCGATGTTTCTAACTCTATTTCTCCCCCTTCCTCTCTGTAAAAAAAAAAAAAAAAAAAAAAAAAAAATCAATAAAATATATATTTAAAAAAAAGTGAATTAAAAATATTTATATGGAAAGGACATATACTGCCCATTCCTGTCCCCCGCCCCCCCACCTCATTTTGCTAGTGACTGACAAGAGCCTTATTGCAGACTGTCCATAGATGGTTGGACCCATGGCCTTATCCCCAGATGAGGACTACAGCCTGCAAACCCACAGCATTTTGCTTTACCAATTCTGTGGCACCTACTCATGTTTGACTGTTTACCTTTACAAATGTTTTGTCTCCTTGATTAGGTTGTAAGCTACTTAAAAGTGATTATATACTAATATATGTAGATTACTCATAAATATGTGTTGAATGAGTTAAATTTAGATGCCTCCAAGATAGTTGAAGCCTAGAAATATTTATAGAGCATACATTTGAGTATATCACAGCTCTGAATGTTGTTTATATCTTGAGGAAAATAAGTTTTAATATGAGTAATGAGTCCATTACTCATCATCTCTCTTGTCAGGGAACTTCATTCAGTTAACAAACTTATTGAGTGCTTGTTAAAAGCCAGGTCTTTTGTTAGGGTGCTGAGAATAACAGACATGAAGTGAAATAAGGTTCCTAGTCTAGTCGGTAATATGTACATTAAGTAGAAAGCATCTAATACCACCCGGGAAGCCTTATAATATAGAGCTTTGAAACAAGGCTTTTGACAATGTAGAAAGAGCAACTGTTTTTTTTGTAAGAGAGTCTGAGAGGCCTCTGGAGAGGAAGACACGTTTGTTCATTCAGGAGATATCTAAGTGCCTACTACTTGCCAAGCACTATTCTAGATGCAGCTTGAATGAATATGACTTTGTTTGGAGATAAGCACATTTTAGGCATGGTAATTGTGATCAAGAACATACCCTTTGAAATAACAGCAGAACTGGGTTTGAGTTCATGCACTCACTAGCTAGGTGTTTGTCCTTGGGCAAGCAATGTAATTTTTACATGACTATTTTTTATAAAATCCACAATACCCCCTACCTCACAGTATTGTTATGTGGACAAAATGAGGTGTGGTATATTAAATGCTTATTTAGCATAGTGCCCTGGCCTTCTGAAATAGCTGAATAAATACACAAGGAATGGAGGGGGGTGATGATTGAGATCTAATGGAAAGAAGCTCAATGTGATCAATATATATATAGAGAGTGTGTGTGTGTGTGTGTGTGTGTACACCTTTGCTTTGTTTTGTAGGGGGTGATGTCAGGGGAGACTGTGAGGTCTAGCTGAGGTTGAATTGCTGAACAACCTTGCATATCATGTTAATAAGTATCTTTTTATTCTTGAATGTATGTGGGGGCCTTGGAGATTTATATTTTCCAAACCGTGTGGTGGTATGATGAGCTGTAGCGTAAGAGTTAGGAACATGGATTCTAGAGCTAAACTGCTTGGGTTCTATTCCCACCTTCCTCATTCCTAAATGCCTGACCTCAGGTAAGTACTAATCCGTACCTCAGTTTCTTTATTAGTAAACTGGGTAGTAAACTTACCTATTTTATATGTTTGTTTTGTTTGCTCTTTGAGCCACTTTTGTTTTTAAGGCTATGGAACCCTTTGTCAGAGGAAATGTTATTGAAATTTAGACATCCTATATAATAAAACCCTAATACGCAAATTGACCAAATCATGGAATGACTGGTTGCTATGATACGCCATGACCACCAGGGGGCAGATGCTCAATACAGGAGCTGCTTCATAGTGGTCAGTGTGCTGCTACAGGGGAGTGCAGCTCAGCCAGAAGCTGGGCTCACAGCTGGCGAGTGGAGCGGCAGTGGTGGGAGCAGTGAGCAGCGAGCTGAGTAGTAAGGAGCAGTGAGCAAGGCGAGTGGTAAGGAGCGACAGATCCCAGACTGTGAGAGGGTGCAGGCTTGACTGAGGGACATCTTTCCTGCCCCATCTCCAGTGCACGAATTTTATGCACTGGACCTCTAGTGGGTCTCTTTGATTTCTTTTCTCTTTTTCTAAGGCCTTTGAGCCAAATCTGTCCAACTCTGTGAAAACCACTGCCCTAAAACAAGTGATATGTGAATGTCCTTCACTTATTTGTTGGATGTTCAAGACAAAGAACTTTTACAAGTTGAGAACTTGGGAAATTAGCATTTGTATTAATCTAAATCAATATTTTGATACATAAATTTTATTAAACTTCATGTTAATTAAAATATGACTTTGTATTTTGTGAATAAAGGATTTTGCAAAAGAGCTACTGGATGTCAGAACTGGAAAATATCTTAGTGATCTTTACAGATGAGTATATTGGATGTTGGAGAGGGAAGTTTTTAAACCTTTGCTAGAGCTAGTTCCCAAGTGCTCACATTTCAGACTTCTTAGCCTACTGTTGTCTCTCATTTCTTGCTCAAAGCTGCACAGCCAGTTCATTGTCAGAACCAGGGCAAGCAGAAAGTTTGGACCTTTCTAGGATTCATGCTTCTTATACCTCTTTTTGTTTTACAGTATATATTCTTTCTTTAATGTTGACTTTAAAGGTTACTTGGCGAGTCTATGGATTGTTTTTTTATTCCTCTAGTTCAGTGTTTCCTAAAGTGTGGTACGTGTACCCCCAGGGGTACGGGAAGAGTTTGGTGGGGGTACGCGTTGCACCGGAGTTTGGTGGGGATATGCACTGCACTGTGCTTAGCTGCGCCTAATTCTACGGTCTCATGAATACGAGGGGTACTCAGAGTTACGAAAATTGTAGAAGGGGTACACATATGTCAAAAGTTTGGGAAACACTGCTCTAGTTGATCTGGAAGCTCTGATGAGGTATTCCAAGCTTCGTTTCATTACATTGATAAGTTTTAATAGCTGTAACTAAGTACCACCTTTCAATAGGTCTAGGGCATAGGTAAACTATGTAAAAAAAAAAAGTAAAGATGCTCTAAATAAAAGTGGGCATTTTATTATTTATTATAGATCCACTATAGCTGCAAATCTTATGGAAAGTTAAATTTGTTTTCTTGTCTGTTAATGAACTTTATATTAAGGACATAGCAGACACTTGAATGGATGTCCATGCCCATTGGTTGATTTTTCTCCTCCTTATAGATCATATTTTCCTAATTCTTTGCATGCCTGGCAATTTTTATTGACATCCAGACATTGTATATTTTACCTTTCTGGTTATGGGTATTTTTGTATTCTTACAAATATTCTTGGAATTACTCAAAACATTAATCTAAGGCAATTAATTGTAGGCTTATCTCATTTGTTTTCTTTAAAAATTAAAAAAAAATTAAGTTGAAGTTAATATTCAATATTATATAATATTACTTTCAGGTGTATACCTAGTGGTTAGGCATTTTGATAACTTGTGAGGTGATCCCCCTGATAAATCTAGACACCATACACAGTTGTTATGGTATTATTGACCATATTTCCTAAGCTGTGTACTTTTCCTCCCGTGACTATTTGTAACTTCCAATTTGACTTAATTCCTCCACATTTTTACCCAGTTCACCTCATTTGTCTTCTATCTCTCTAATGATTAGTATGCTTTGTTACCTGATGTCTTAAAAACTATTATTTCATAAAGTTTGTCAGATAAATTACTTTGAAAGAGTTTGATCCCTCTGGGTCTTGCTTTTAAGATTTGTTTGATGTGACTGTAGCAGTATTTAATCTCGGGCTAATTATTCCACGTTAACTAGGCTAATAACCTACTGTATACTCTATCCAATGCAATCGCAAACAAAATGCCACCAAGTTATTTTGTGGATATACAGACTGATCCTGAAGTTTATATGAAGAGGCAAAAGACCCAGGATAGCTAGCCAACACATAGGAAAAGATAAAAGAGATCTGACACTAACCGACTTTAAGACTTACTATAAAACTGCAGGAACCAACACAGGATGGTATTGGTTGAAGAATAGACAAACAAGATAAATGGAACAGAATAGAGAGCCCAGAAATAGAACCACATAAATGTAATCAACTGATCTTTGTGAAAGAGCAAAGACATCACAATGGAGCAAAGATAGTCTTTTCAATAAATGGTACTGTAACAATTGGACATCTACATGTAAAAAACTGAATCTAGACACAGACATTCCTTAAATCCTTCACAAAAATTAACTCAAAATGGATCATGACCTAAATGTTAAACACAGAACTATATAACCCCTAGAATCGTGGTTGGCAAACTGTAGCTCGTGAGCCACATGTGGCTCTTTGGCCCCTTGAGTGTGGCTCTTCCACAAAATACCACAGCCTGGGATAGTCTCTTTTGAAGAAGTGGCATTAGAATAAGTTTGAGTTTAAAAAATTTGGCTCTCAAAAGAAATTTCAATCGTTGTGCTGTTGATATTTGGCTTTGTTGACTAATGAGTTTGCCGACCACTGCCCTAGAAGATAACCTGGGGTATGGCAATGACTTTTTAGATACAATACCACAGGTGCAACCCATGAAAGAAAGAATGGATAAGCTGGACTTCATTAAAATTAAAAACCAATGCTCTGTCAAAGACAATATCAAGAGAATGAGAGGACAAGCCTCACATTGGGAGAAAATATTTACAAAAGACATATTTAGTAAAGGACTGTTATGCAAAATATACAAAGAACTCTTAAAACTCAACAATAAAACAAACAACCTGATTTAAAAATGGGCCAAAGACCTTAATAGACAACTCACCTAAATGGATAGTATAAATGGATAGTATCTTATTTTCTGGATTGCTTTTAATAACAGTATTTGAAAGCTTAAAAGTTTTTGGTCTTTGAAATCAAAGCCTATCATTGGTAAGATGAAGCTATTTATTTGTGCACATTGAAAGAAAATTAATTAGAAGAAATATTTTAATGCTACTTGTCCTTTCTCTATAATATATAGAAGTGCCAACCACATTCATGATCAATAATGACAGATTGAAATACATGTGTGTGATTGGCACCAGCAAGAGGATTAAAGAATCCTCACTTGAGGACACTTTTTTTCTATTGATTTTTAGAGTGGAAGGGAAGGAAATAGGGAGGAGAGAGAGAGAGAGAGAGAGAGAGAGAGAGAGAGAGAGAGAGGGAGAGGGAGAGAATGATAATGATGTGAGAGAGACACTTTGAGTGGCTGTCTCCCACACTTGCCCAACCAAGGCCAGGGATGGAACCTGTGACCCTTTTGTTGTGCAGGCCAATGTTCTAACCAATTAGCAACACTGGCCAGAACTATTTTATTTTTTATAATAAATGATAATACCCTCTATGTTGGTTTAGTATCTTTTATTATACAAACACCCCCCCCCCCCACTTTCTCATGTTTCTGTCATTTGACCCCTGAAACAACTTTTGAGAAGAGCAGGGCAGGTATTATCTCTTGACAGGGAGGGAGCTGTTGCATGAAAAGTTCGATGGTTCTAACTAGCTAAGGGATTTGAACCCAGGCTTTCTGATATTTAGTCTGGGGCTCTTTCCATAGGCCCTTATGTCATTCCTGTGAGAAAGTCACCCCTGTGAGAAAGACCAGGAAAATCAGTATTTTTTAAATGTCAAATTAGTTTATTATTTCATTTTATTTTTATTGTTGACACTATTACAGATGTCCACCCTCCATTTCCCTCTTTGTCCATCTCCCAAGATCTGTAACAGTCCAAGTGTCCATCAGTGGATAAAAAAGCTGTACATTTATACAATGCAATAATACTACATGGGAAATTAGTATTAATGAATGGTTGTTTTTGTTTTTAAACAACCAAAATCTCATAGAAAAGTTGGCAGTGCAATATAAAAAACTAAACACACACACAAAACAATTTTGAGTGAGGCGCTGATCTGATGCCCCATTACCCCTAAATACTTAAGTGGGTGTTTCCTGCAAAGAAGGCCATCTATATACACTGAGTGGCCAGATTATTATGAACTCTGAACACATAATAATATGGCCACTCAGTGTATATCCTATATAATAAAAAGCTAATATGCAAATTGTCCTCTTGACCAGGAGTTCAACCAGCAGGCAGGCTGGCCAACCGCCCATGTCCCTTCCCCCTGGCCAGGCTGGCCAGACCCCACCCATGCATGAATTCATGCACTGGGCCTCTAATATATATATACACACTGAGTGGCCAGATTATTATGTGTTCAGAGATCATAATAATCTGGCCATTCAGTGTATATATACTAGTAAAAGGCTAATAATGCAAAGTATCCTCTCGGGAGTTAAACCACTTGCTAAGACGTGTTGACTACCAGAGTGTGGCACAGAATGAAGGAAGGCCCTGGCCAGAAGCTGGCAGCCGGGGAAGGGAGGCCCTGGCCAGCAGCCGGAAGGCCCCAATTGGACCTGATTGCCAGCCAGGCCTAGAGACCCTACCCGTGCACGAATTTTGTGCACTGGGCCTCTAGTTGTTTTATAAAACCTCAACATCACCATCAAAATTGGGAAATTAGCATTGATTCATTGCTACATCTAATTATTCGACCCCATTCAAATTTCAGTAGTCATGATAACATCTGTAATTGTAGCTAAAGGATCCCATTCAGAATCACACATTGAATCTACTTGTCATGTCTCTTTAGTTTCCTTCAGTCTGGAAAGGGATCTTTAATCTTTTATTGATTTTCATAACCTTGACACTTTTGAAAATTACATGTCAGCTATTTTTTAGAAGATCCCTCAGTTTGAATTTGTCTGATATTTTCTTATGATTGAATTAGGTTAAGTATTTTGGCAGGAATATCATGGGAATATTGTGGGAGGTGAGAATGGCACCAGGTGTTAGACTGGTGGGGTCATACTGGACCTGGGTTCAGCAATCTTGGTTACTTGAGTTCTGGCTAGGAAATAATTCGGAGCCAAGACTCAAACTATAAGAGAACATTTATTTAGAAAATCACATCTTAGGAAACAAGTTATAGAGATAAAGCAAGGGCCTTGGAGCTTGGCAGTGAGGAAGATAATAGGGGGAGGAGAAGGGAGAGGAGCTAAGGAAAGGCAGGGCATCCTCCTGAAAGGAAGAGTGTGCTGGACCCTCCTTCCTAAGGGTTTTAAGGGTGGAGATTTTAGGGGAGGTCCCAGGGGAAGATTTCTATAGAATATTCAGCAGCTTTCCAGATGTGTCCTTTTAGGGTCAGACCTCCACTGATTGGTTAGTACCAGGGCAGTGATCAGTACCAGGGCAGTGGGTCATTTATTCAATGCAGTTAGTCCTGAGGTCAGTCTTGGTGTCACTGGTCTGGTTTTGCTGCTTTTCTGGGCCTGGAGCTGAATTACAACTGATGCTTAGATGTTAGCTCTAGGGAGAAAACGTTGGGGTTCCAAGTCACATGACCAGTGATATGCTAGAGGAGGAAAGGTCACACTGGGGATGAGGTCTGACCCTACAGTTGTCCTTCACTAGGAACCAGGGACTTTACACCATGGTGACCTTCTATATCTGGCCCATTGTCCTTATTCTGCTCAAGTCTATCTAATTGCCTACCACAGGAATGCTGCTGTGTTTTTCTCATTGCACTCTAGCAGTTTGTCTAACAGATTACTGCTACTGATCACTTTATGAAAAGTTTACTTTTTTCCCTCATGCTACTAGTATTTTGTGGGAAGGTACTTTGAAACTATGTTCCATTCCTCACTAAATTTTCAATGTACTCACCAATGTGGACTCATGGCCTACTCTGTCATTTGGAGGGTTAATAACTTGTTAATATCATTATTGATTTTGATGCTCAAATTACCCCAGATTTGGCCAGTGGAAGCCTTTTCAAGTAGGTCTTTTTGACATGACTCCTTTATTCTTTGAGCACTCATTTGCTTTATGGCACAATAACATGTTCCAAGTTAATCTTGTACTTTCTTTGTCCCAACCCTGGAATCAGCTATTTCTTTAGGAAGCCCTGGTTCCCTTTAGACTTAGAGGATAATTGTATTTAGAAGCCAAGGTCTGGATACTATATTCATTGCTGTTGGGTGTTGTTGCTGCCAGGTCCTGTCAGTAAACAGAGCCAAGAAATGTGTGTGTTAACTTCAACTGTGAGAAAGCAGGCCCCCTCCTACTGTCTTGGGTTCC
The DNA here is from genome assembly GCF_014108245.1 of Pipistrellus kuhlii. Lineage (NCBI taxonomy): Eukaryota > Metazoa > Chordata > Mammalia > Chiroptera > Vespertilionidae > Pipistrellus > Pipistrellus kuhlii. Next base: position 1,456,623 of record NW_023425544.1, on the reverse strand, counting down.
AGTCAGGTACACTGCCCTGCCCCTTCATTCTCCACTCCATGTGGATGGATGCTCTCCTCTTTGACCTTATTTTCCTAAGATCACAGTGCCTATTCTGTGGTTTGACATGCCCCTGCCCTCCCCACTGCCCTGTGGATGCCCTATTCCCCCAGTTTGGACTCTGATTTTATCATGCTGGACAAGCCTCCACCGATCCCACATGTTCACCCTGCTTACTCCTGCCAGAGCTTCCACACCCCACTCTAGGGTGTCTTTGTACTTGAACACGCTCTTTACCCTCTTGGGCTGTGATATTCATGTCCCTACATGGGCACTCTTCTCATTCCACTTGTGTTTCAACATCCCAGGTCTGGCTGCCCTGTGTGAATGTCCTTACCCTGCTCAAGTTCTGGCTCCCTGTGCCAGACGGCTTCCCCTGGGTGGATGCCTTTCGCATTCACTTGAATCTGACATTGAATTTCCAGGCCATCCCTCAGCCAGATATACTCTACCCTGCTTGTGTTCTGACATCCCTTATCAGATCACTCATTTGTAGGAACATTTCCTCATCCTGCCCAGGCTCTGCACTCTACACTGGCCATCGCCAATATGGACATCTATCTTGCCCTGCCCAATTTAGAACTACATTTTCAGTAGGAGCAGAGGAAAAGTTAGGAAATGGGAAGCTTTTAAATATTTTTTTAAGGACAAACTTTTTGATAATTAAATAGATATGATCTTTGTTGATGCTATTAATATGGTTGAAGAGTTTAGATTTTACACTGTAGGTCAGCCCGGTAGAGGATTTCTTAAAACTGTATGGAGTACTGCACATTGCTAAGGGGTGTGCAGGCTTTTTTTCCACTCAGCATGCAGCTAAACTTTTCCCGTGGGCTTTACACATTGTGGCATAAGGATCTTTCCTAGGGATATATGGGAAGGTAAAACTTTGTAACTCCTCTCACAGCAGTTTCTGTGTATATTTATTAATCTGATCCTGAGAGCATTATTAGAAATGAAAAGCGAAGTGTAAAATCTTGAAACAACTTGTTTGTATAATTACACAACTAAGTTAATCATTTTCTAACAAGTTTCAACAGTGACTGCATTCTTCTATGGAGGTGTTAACTTGTTATGGGTTAGAAAGCACTCTTTGATACAGCATTTTCAGCCTGGAAAAGGGCTTTAATTTCAGAGTCCACTGAAACAAATGGAGACTTGTTGGAAATATTAACACTACCTTTTTGCTTGTTTGTCTAGCTTAAAGGAATCAATGTTTATTAGGTGATGTTTGCTAGCATGTTCTGAAGTATATACAGTTTCTTTTGACTGTGTTGTCAACTTTAAGACAGTTCAATTGGTATGGATTTTGAAATATTATACCTTAGCCCCCTCAGCATATAAGTTTGTAATTAAAGAAACAGTGTGCTGAAGTCAAATCATTACTCTAGTCTATAGAGAATAGGTTGCTATTTTGCTTGAAGAATACTAGCTGATTTGAAGATTTGACTTGCTGTGAAATGAGTCAGGAGTCCTAACACTGGGTGTTTTAGTTTGTAGCTCTAAGTAACACTTAAAGGGGATGAGGGCCTAGCACTATGACATGTTTACCATATGTAGCAAAGATTCATTTTGTGAATAGTGTTACCTTTTTCTCCTAATCTCATAATATAATATGTTGTTATTGAAGAAAAGTAGATCCTAATTGAAAGTTGGTGATCCAGCAGAATGATCAATAGTATGATGCTCTAAAAAATAAAAAACAAACCACACCAAACAAACAAACAAAACCCAAACCATTAAGCTTTCCTGCTGCCTGAATATTGTCTAAGCCTTTGTCTGTCCCTTGACTTCAAGCTGAGTGAGTGTACTTAGTCATTCTGGTGACATGGTCCTGAGCACTGAGCATGGCCCTTCCAGTGAATCACGGAGAATTGTACAGAAGAGAGGTATTGAATAGAAACTCTCTTGGCTTACTTACTTTCAGACTTCATTCTCCCAGAAGTAAGAACTGAGCAGACCTCCCTTCTTTCAAGCACATTGTAGCTGTTTGTGTGTCATTTTCCCATTTAATGGCAGAGGCTATTGTCAGCAATTGTGACTTATTCATACCTTTGACTCCAAAGGAAAACATCTTTAAAGACTAACAATGGTGTGTATTCAGCAAATTACCTCCTGTCAGAGAGAGAGAAGCAGTTATGGGAGCTGAAAACTACATGTCAGATGTTGGAGAAAAGCTCATTCATCTTTTATTGTGCCTGGTGTGGAAATGGGTTTATAAGGCAGTTAGTGCCCTCAAGGAGCTGCCAGTTGAGTGGGAGGACAGATATTTAGTCAGAGGTACACTGGTGGTTTTCCACCTAGGCTGAACATTGGAATAAGCTGGGCGCTTTAAAAAAACACGGATGCCGGGAGATAGCCTGGCCATCAGGACTTTTAAAAGCTACCCAGGTAGTTGTAATTGTGTCAGGGTTGACTGTGGTAAGAGTGTGGAAGCATAGGGTGCCCTGGGAGTGTAAGGGAGGGGCCTGAGTGAGGGGGATTGAGAAGGCCCCCCAGAGAGGAGGAGCGCATGAAGTGTTCTGGGAAAACTTGGGTTCATATTGGAAAATTGGCTCTGAATATTGCATTCTCAGCATCGTTACTTGTACTGAATTAGCGGTGAGTGTTAATAGGACAGAAAATGGATTTTCAGTTTCTTTAGTCAAGTATTAAAAATATTGAGCATCTTGAAGAGTAATGGAACACAGAAGCAGTCTCAGGGTAGTTCTAGAGATTCTCTGGAAATTGTTATATCTTAATTGTTTACAGGCTTAATGAACATATTAAATAAGAGTTGCTTAGCCATTTGCATTTAGAAGACACACTTTTAAATTTATTTTGATTTGCAGAGAAACAAGAAAATGCTTCCATCTGCACTGGCTTCACTGGCCCTTAAAATAACTTAAGTATATTTGTTGGTATGTTATATAACTTGTCACAACATTAGTCACCACTTCTTCCATAAAGCAACATGTAAATGATCATGGATGAACATAACTATAACTTATAGTCTAATTTGTTTTTAGTGTTTTAATCAGCTTTTTGCTTTTCTTTTTCTGATTTAAAAGAGACTGCCATAGTCTTGGCTCCATGTAACAGAACTCTGGCAACTATTTGAACTGAGAAAGAAACTTAATGTAGTCTTGTTATTACTCGCTAGAGTGAGGCAATAACTATAGATAGCAATAGAAGAGGAATAAGCTTCATTGCTTCTACAATGCCTTTGAAATCTTTTATTGCAAATCTTTTATTGAAATAATTGATTATTGAAGTATACCGTATGTTTATTTTATGTCATTTTTACTAAGTTATTTGGGAGAATAATTCCATTTAACTAGATCAGTAGTTCTGAAAGTGTGATCACTAGTCCAGCAGCATAAGAATTACCTGGGTATTCATTAGGCATGCTAATTCTTGAGTCCTACTCCAGAAATTCTGGAGGTGGGGCTGGAAATCTATTTTAGCATGTTAAAACTTGAGGATCACAGGTGTGTATAATCATTCTGCTCATATATTGAAATATTTTAGACCCCAGGAAGGCTAGTTTGTACTTTCTTTATTCATTCTGAATGCTTATTTGATTCTGGCTATATGCCACTCACTGTTCAAAGAAGCAAACTAGCAGGGATGAAAGACAAAGTCCTTGTTTTTCTGCAGTTTGCTTTTAGAGGAGGGTGACTGACAATGAACAAGATTGTGATAGTTATGATGTGCAGAATTAAAATTATGTGGTAGAGAGTGTGTTGAGGAAGGCCTTTCTGAGGAGGTCAAGTATAAGCCAAGTTTTGAATGACAGGAAGGGCCACCTAAATGAAGGTCAATACAAAGGGCTGTAAGATAGGAATGAGTTTGGTGTGTCTCAGGAGTAGAGAGGAGGCCAGTGTGGCTGGAATGCAGAGAGAAGGGGAGAGAAGTATGAAATGAAGTTGGAGAGATAGGTGAGATAGTCAAAGACCACATCATGTAGGACCTTATGAGGACTTCTCCCCACCCCTCTCAATTTCTTTTAAAATTGTAGTAAAATATATATAAGATTTTTAATCTTAATCACTTTGCAGTGTATAGTTCAGTGATGTTAAATATATTCATATTGCTGTATAACCATCACCACCATCCATTTCTAGAACTAAGACTTTGATTTTGAACAGTATGGAAGCTTTTGAGCAGAGGACTGACATAACCTGACCTTCAGAATAAAAGAATTTCTGGCCTCGAAGTTGAAATCTGACCATACTAGTAGAAGGACAAAGGAGGAAACAGGGAGATCAGTCAGGAGATTACTGCAATAATAGAGGTGAAGTGATGGTGATCTTTCCAAAATAGTGGGGTTGGAGATGCTTTCTGGATATAATTTGATGATCAAGTAATCAGAACTTCCTGATTGGTTGATTGTGGCATGGACATAAGTGACATATAAAACCAAGAGGAGTCTAAGGATGACACAAGTTTTTTGGACTGAATAACTGGTGGATTTCAGAAGATGCAAGTTTGAGGAAGAAAAGCACCCTTTGTTAAATTAGAAATGCTTCATAGATATTCAAATGGTGGTGTTGAGTAGCAGTTGGATAAGGGATCTGGAGTCAAGGAAGGAAGCAAGATTTAAATAATGCCCTGAGACGGAATGAGATCATCTAAGTCACATGTGTCAAACACAAGGCCCGCGGGCCAAATCCGTCCCGCCAGGCCTTGCAATGTGGCCCGCACCGCGCTGTCATCACTGCACTCCGCTGTGTTTCCATCACAATGACAGTTTATGACTGTTCAGTAAACCATTCGGCCCGCGATTTAGGCTGGATTTTAGATTTTGGCCCCTTCTCTGATTGAGTTCGACACCCCTAATCTAAGTAATGAGTATATATAGAAAGAGGTCCAGGACTAAGGCCCAGGGTAGGAGAGCTTGCTTCAGAAGGAGTTAGCAAAAGAGCAGCCAGTAAGGTAAGAAGAGTACTAATAGAGAGTGATATCCTGATAGGCAAGTGAAGAAAGTGTTTCAAGAAGGAGGGTAAATCAATCAACTGAGTCAAATGCTGCCGAAAGGTTGAGTGAGACAAGCACTGAGAACTGACCATGTTAGCAATGTGGAGGTCATTGGTGATCATAACAAGTTGTTTCAATGGTGTGGTTGGTGGGTTCAGAGTATGTTAAAGAGAAAGAAGCAGCAGCAGAGACCATGGTATACTTCATTTAGAGACATCAGGTTTGCACAGTCACCACAACTTAGTGGCACAGGTTCCAGTGTTTAAAAAACTTGGTATGTAACATCTTTCATGCTCATGCTTGAAGTGGGGAAAACGAAAAATGGAAATTTAGGTAAAATATGTACGAAAGCTCTGAAGAACCTTTATGGAGTCATAAGCTACTGCAGAACACATCTTGAAAACCATTATCTTAATCTAGAGGAATGAAATTCTGAGATGGAATTTAGCCAGTTACAAACTAAACTTAAGAAATATTTATTTAGGTTTTAGAAGGAATCTTGTTGGTGTTCTTCAGATGACTTTAGAACATTCCTTTCTTTTATCAAACATTGTTCTTTGAGCTCATTTGAATGAAAAGGATCTTTCATCTGGTATTTTCCACAAGTGTTTGGTGGCCAAAAGATACTGACTTTGTAGGTCTTTCTGAACCCTCTACTAGGGAAAAAAGAGCACAAAAAGTTTCTTTTAAAGGAGCTTAAAACTTACTAAGTTTACCTAGTTTTAAGTAAGATAATCTGATTTAGTGTATAATTTTTAAGTTATATTTGACAATATATATTTAAATTGAATTTTAGAGCAGCCAACTTTTTGTAGCTATAGTTGCTTATTTAAAGCAAAAGCCCAAGTTTCTATTCAGTGAAGAAATGATGATCCTTCACGAGAGAAATAACTAGATTGCTGATTGGCAAAACACATTTTTCTTTCTACTTCTAAGTAACTTTAGGGAGTATTACCATATTTTACTAGTACTGAATTTAAGATGCTATTATTTACAAATAATAGTGCTATTATTTATAGTTATTGTATGTATTATCAATAAAGAAAAAAATGCTGCCATGTAGAATTGTAAGAGGCAATAGATTGTAAGATATGAGAAAATATGTGCGTGGAGGGGAGTGGGGAAGTTCTTAGAATCAATGAAATAGAAATTGAGTGCCAGGAGGTGTGAATTCTGGTTCTGGCTACATTTCTAAATAGCTGTGGGACCACCGACAAGTCACTTAGGAACTCTGCCTCAGGTTCCTCACCTATATGGTGTTGATAATGCCTGATGCACCTACCTCCTGGGATTATAATAAGAATGAAAAGTGATAAATGAGATAGTTATTTTGAAAACTGTAATCTATTGAGTAAATCTTAAGTTTTTATTTGATTGAAAAGTAAACCTTAGATCTGATTAGGCAACTCAGAAAATTTCTTCTCTAAGCTTTGTTGTCAGGTTTAAAATATAATTCAGTTATAGACATTTGAAAGTATAACATTTTCTTCACTGACTGATTTTCATTCAACCTGGAAATAATATCTTTTTATTGTAGTTTTAGAATCAAAGAGAAAGAGAAAATGCAAAGAAATATAACCCCGATGTTCTCATCCCTCTGAATTAACTGTTAACATTCTGTTAGTACTGTGATCTTTAAAAAACTTATTATGAAATATTTATGACATAAAAAGGTAAAAGGATATAATGAACATTCATATACTTGCAATTTTTCTACAGGTGAAGCCCCCTATGTGGGAACAGTCTTATATTTAGATTAGGATCCTATCTCATAACAGCCTAGTGAGACAGGATACTGTTTCTCTTGTTTTGGTCTTATAATCTATAAATAAGCAAGTTAACTTTATCCTATGAATATTTTAACCTGGAATATGAAGGAAAAGGCTACTTTCTGCTAATGTTGCTTTGCTTTGAGTTTCCTCAGAATTCTATCTGTGGCTTTGGAGATGTAGCTGGGTAAATTGGAGATGTGACACCTGTAAAATTGTAATAATATTTAGTCAATTATTGGCCAGACATTGTACCCAGACAGAGTGTGTGTGTGTGTGTGTGTGTGTGTGTGTGTGTGTGTGTTTAAATTTCACAATAATTTTTCTGGTTAAGTGTTCTCATTTTATAGATTAGGTAGACGTGGCTCAGAGAAGTTGAGTAATTTGTCCAAAGTTCCACAGCCATTAAGTTGTGGAGCTAATGATTTTTATCAAGATGTGCTTTATACCTCAGCCCACATGTTCTATAACCATGCTGTCTCCATCCTTGTTAGTAATCATGATTTGTTTCTTTCGTAGGCAAAACCCAGAGACCACATTTGAAGTGTATGTTGAAGTGGCCTATCCTAGGTCAGGTGGCACTCTTTCAGGTATTTGCATGTTTAATTATCATATGGCATGTTTGTTTATTGTATGAGATAGCCATGCATATGGGATATGGGAATATTCTAAACTGTTACTTATCCTTAAATATGTTTAAGTGTCTTTCTTTGTTATTTGTGCCCACATCATCATAAGCATGATGACATTGATTTAATTTAGTAAATTTTATGTTTTTTTGATAAAAGAAAGTTGGAAATTATTTGAAGGAAATAACTCCTGTGGCTTTAGATTTTGAACTAATTTGGACATGTATTCTTGGATGACAGGGTTTTAGACACCTTGTGCAGGCTGAATATAATACTTCTTGAGCTAAAATCCTTCTTGGTTAATGAGAAAAAAATAACCTTATGATCCAATGTTCTTTTTCTTGGTGCCTGATAGAGTGATGCATTTGCCAAAGATATGTTAGGCAGCATCTCTTGGCCCACATACACCAACAGTTGCATATATTATTTGGTGTTTAGGGAGAGTGAATTTTCTTGGATTAGAAACTTGGAGTAATCAGGATTTCAATAGTAGTTATACCCTTAATTGGCTATACAACCTTGGGCATATTTTTTTTCTATTTCCTTATTTAATTAGATTGTAATAGCTTTTATTTATTTATTTATTTATTTATTTAAATCAATCTTTATTGTTCATATTATTACAAAGGTTCCTCATTTCTTCCCCCCTCCACCAGGTTCCCACTCCACCCTCTGCCCCTTCCCCTCCCCCATTGTCCTCATCCATAGGTGCACCTTTTATGTTCAGTCTCTTTCTCCCTCCCTTTCCCCGATAGTAAATCCCTTTTCAGATAGTAAATCAGTTACTTAGCATTTTCTCATTTCAATAATACCTCCACATGTCCAAAGATACACTTCACACAAAAGACATTTCCAAAAAGGTCAACCAACCTCATCCAGGCCCCGCACAAGGCACTCACAAATCAACACCCCTGCGCTATACTAACTCAACATATTCAGATCTAAGCCTTCATCACTTGATTCAGCAGACCCTCAAGTTCCCGCAAAAGTTTCCAGCCATGTCTGAGAAGCAGGCATGGGGCGGGGGCTGGCGAGGAGCGTGCTGTTCCGGGCCTGGCTGCTCTGGGCCTGGCTTCTGTTGCTCTGGTCCGTTCCACACCAGCTGCTCCAGGTCTGGCCACTGCCGCTCCCGACCTGGCTGCTCCGGGCTTGGCTGCTGCTGTTCCGGGCCTGGCCACACCCAACCCGGCCGCTCCGGGCCCGGCCGCTCCCAGCCTGGCAGCTGCTGCTCCAGGCTTGGCCACACCCGACCCGGAAGCTCCGGCCCTGGCCACTCCCAGCCTGGCAGCCGCTGCTCCGGGCCTGTCCACACCCGACCCGGCTGCTTCGGGCCCGGCCACTCCGGGCCTGGCCGCTCCGGGCCTGGCCGCATCTGACCCAGCTGCTCCGGGCCTGGCCGCTCCCAGCCTGGCAGCCGCTGCTCCGGGCCTGGCCGCACCTAGATTGTAATAGCTTTTATTGAGTTTGTATTGTCCTACATACTTGACATAGTCAGTCCTTACAGTTCAGCCCTTAAAGATAGCTGGGTGGCATCTCCATTACAACTATGAGAAAAGGGAATCTCAAAGAGATCAAATAAGTGACCAAGGTCATATAGCTACTGTGTGGTTCAAGTCCTTGTCACTTTGCTGCATTGCCTTCATGAGGACAGTGACCATGATAAACACAACTCTGTGTCATCTGCAGGGCTTTGCATAACATCACCAATGTTTGTTAAAATGAATGAATTTCTCCTAACAGCAAAAGTTAGATTAATTGTGTGCTCCACTTTCTGGTTTATCTAACGAAGGCTGAAAAATATGTTAGAAATATATGGTTGCTGTAGAAGTAGAATATTAACATCCATAAGTTACGCCTCTTAATACAAAAACTATTGGATTGGGAAGGGTTACTCAGTGTGTATGTGAGCAGCATTTTATGGGCTAATGTTACCTAGTAACCATTTGATGATGGCTGTGATTTGACAGATACATTTAAGGACAAACATTTTTCTTATTTCTCTATTTGCTAATGTTTCCTCTTTCAATTGCCCCCCAAAGTAAAATGAATTTTTTTGGGGGGTATATGAACAAAATTTGAAAAGTGAAAATAAGATGGAAGAATGAGCAAAAGAAAAGTGTCTATCTTACCCTTTCATCTCAGACATCTGATTCCTCTTCCCTTCCTACAGATAAGTCTTTTCTTATTTAACTCCTTAGTATAGTTTTAAAACCTTTTTATTTAGAAAATATTTAAAAAGATAAACGTTACATTGATAGCCAAGTGTATATGCTCTTTCCTTAGATTCAACAAGTATTACTTTTTGGCCATATTTTCTTCATTTTACTTGCATATGCATATTATTTTTGCTGAGCTTGAGAAGTTGCAGACATTGTGACCTTTTACCCCTAAATTCTTCAGAATGTATCTCCCAAGAATAAGTACATTTTCTTTCATAACTCTAGGATAGATATTGAGATAAGAAAATTTAACATTGATATAATGTCAGTTGTTCATATTTAAATTTGATCATTTGTCCCAAAAGTGTCATTTATAGTATTTCCCCCTCTGATCTAGAATCTAATTCAAGATCATGCACTCTATTTAATTTCACATCTACTTAGTTTCAGCATATAATAATTTTATGGCTTTTCTTTGCCTTTAATGACATATTTTTTAAGGAGTTAGCTTGTTTTTTAATAAGTCCATGGGTTGGATTTGATTGTATCTCAATGATTAGATTCAGATTATGGATTTTAGGCAAGAGTATCTAGACCATGATATTGTGTATCATATTAGTAGGCACATGGTGTCAGTCCCATTATTTGTGGAAAAATACACAAAACTTTCATATAAAATTTCACAAATAATTATAAAGTGAGTACCCATGTTACTGCTGTCCAAGTTAACACTTATAATGTTGCTTGGTTCTAAGGAAATTCTGTTCCTGGCAAGAGCGATCCTTGCCCTGGCCCTATGCTTTAGAGGGCCCTGCTTTGTCCCTCTTCCACGGTGCAAGGAGTCTGTGGGGCCAATGGGATATGCCCACTTGGAGAACCCTTCCATTCTAGACCTTTGAGCACCTAAAACCTCAGAATTTTGTGCCCAAATTGCCTAGAGGCTGCATGAGTCTCTTCCTGAGGTCTGTCTTTCTGAGGGTAGACTGAGCTGCCAGGTGTATATACTCCTAGGCCCAAGTGATGGCTTAAGAGTTTCCATTTGTGGGGAGTAGTGTATGGGATGGAACTTGGACTTGTGAATGAAGGTGACTGGGTGCTGTGTATGAGGTTGTTGGCAATATGGGATAGAGAAGAGGGCTGTGGGCAGTGGGCCGGTGGCCAGTCTTTCCTGAACCATTAGGTTTTCACTTGAACTTTAAGGAATCCAAAAATTCTCAGTATGAATTTAGTCTTCTAGGCAGATAAAGGCATATTTGTTGTGATAGGAAGATAGAACATATATATTTTTTTGTTAATCCTCACCCAAGGATATTTTTTCCATTAATTTCTTTTTAGAGAGTGTGGAAGGGAGGCGGAAAGACAGAGAGAGAACCATCGATGTGAAATAGACACATTGATTGGTTGTCTCTTGCAAGCACTTCTACTAGGGCTGGAGATAGAGGCTACAATGGAGGTGAGGTATGAATCCTTGACCGAAATCCAACCTGAGACCCTTCAGTCTGAGAGGGGATGCTCTAACCGGCCAAGGTACTGTGATGATTTTATGTGTGAATATGGTGCCCCTAAACATACTGCCAAAGGATAGATGATTGGATCATGCTAAACTGTGTTTTTTTTTTTTTTTTTTTTTAGAATTGATTGTGTCATCTACACCCTCTTCAGCATTTCGTATCAGTCCTTGGTACAATTAGACCTTTTTTTTTTCCCCCAACCTGGTGGTTGTGTAGTAGTATAATATATCCTTGTTTTTATTTGCATTTTCTTGATGATTGATGGGATTGAGCACTTTTCATATGCTTATTGGCATCTTATTCAGCTTATTTTTATTTTTATTTATTTATTTATTTAAATATATTTTATTGATTTTGTACAAAGAGGAAGGGAGAGAGATAGAGAGTTAGAAACATGGATGAGAGAGAGAGTCATCGATCAGCTGCCTCTTGCACACCCCCTACTGGGGATGTGCCCACAACCAAGGTACATGCCCCTGACCGGAATTGAACCCAGGACCTTTCAGTCCCCAAGCTGACACTCTATCCATTGAGCCAAACTGGTTTCAGCCAGCTTCTTTTTAAAAGTGCCTGTTCAAATCTCTTGCTTTTTTAAAAAAATTGAGTTTTCTACCTTTTCCTTATTGATTTATAAGAAATTACAGTATATATTATGGATATTAATTATCTGCTTGTATGTGTTACAAATATCTTCTTTCACTCTATGGTTTGTCTTTCACTCTCTTTATGGTATCTTTGATAAAAACTTAATGATTTTAATATAGTGCAGTCTATATATATAAAAGCCTAAGCGATCTTTATGACCAGACAACTGACCAGGAGCTATGATGCACACTGACCACCAGGGGACAGATGCTCAATGCAGGAGCTGCCCCAGGTGGTTAGTGTGCTCCCACAGCCAATCTCCCGTGGTTCAATATCCCCCTCAACCTGCCCCCCGGCTGGCCAACCTCCCACAGTCCCTCCTCTTCCCTCTCCCTACAGACCCTCCAATCCCCCTAGCCCCCGCCAGCTGGCTAATAGGCCCTGATTGCAGGCCAGCCGAGGGACCCCACCCATGCACAAATTTGTGTACCAGGCCTTTTGTTTATTAATATTTTCCTACCCTACAGATATGAAGATATTGTCCTATGAGAAATGTATAGTTTTGCTATTTGCATTTAGGTCTTTAATCTATCAAGGACTTTAGTTTTCTATTAGATGATAAATATTCCAAAAAGTTAAACTCTAAATTTGATTCCTTATTCATGACTTTTTAAAATTGGAAAGCTAAATAAAGCTGAATTACTAAGATATGCTACTCTACTTAAATCATATTTTTATAAAATGATCACATACTTCTGAATTGTACCTAAAATATTACCTCTCAATAAAAAATGACACATGAGAAAGGCCAATGAGAAATATTACTAGAATTTAAAGACTTTTTTCCCCCTCACCAATAACTTTTAATGTTTGTAATACTGAAGTAAACTCTCATGTGTTCTGTGCTATGAAGGGCATTCCATGAAATCCATGGGAAGGACATGTGATCTGTCACTTTTGCTTAGACATTGCACCAAGATCTGTGATACTGAATGGGATATCTTCTGAACACTGTGAAAGTCAAGTTTAGGTATACAAGTAGAACTTATGGTGCTGCTTAGTTTCTTTGGGACTTTGTAAGATTTCCTAGTTGCTATTACGAGTGAACAAGCTGTCAATTAATATTTGATTTTAGGAAATCTTTTACCTACTTCTACAACCTTCTTCTTTGTTTTTAATAAAACTCATCATACTTACTTTTACCTGCTATTATTCAATGCGTTATTTTTGCCATTTTGAATGATTGCAAAGAAATCTGCTTTAAAATTAGTCTTTGTTTCTTGGACTTGCATCTCTGATCTCTGCCAAATTTAGGTATAAACCTTACCCTATACAATACTAGTGTCTGGGCATAATCTTCTCTTTGAAGTTTGTTTGCATCCCCCGGAGGGATTAATTCCCTGCTGTGAGAAGGTGGGTTAGAAAGCACTGAAACTACTTTATGGGTCTTTAATTGGGGGATTTAGTATACATTTTGTTCTATAAACTTCGGTGGGAGTTTCATTTTTACAATTTTTCTTATACTGTGGTATGTTGTATTCTCATTGTAAATAAAAAATAGAAAAATTTTCTCAAGCTATTTGAATATATCTGGGTGGTGTTTTTTTTTTCTTCTTCAATTACCTTTAAATTTTTAGTAGTTTGTTTTCTAATTAGATTTTGAGTATGTATAAACTTTAAAAATTTTAGAAAATTATTAAGAGAAAATATTAAAGTAATAACTACTAGTAGTATTTGGTTGTATTTACCTCCTTATAGTTTTTTATGCGTGTATGTAAATAAAATATATAAACTTCCCCCCTCAAAGTCCTGCTATATGTATGTGTTTTTCTTGCTCCTTCCCCAGGTTAATTATTATTTTCCCTAAAATTATTAATATAGCTTTGTAAAAGCCATTTCAGTTGCTATAAATTTTACAGCATGTTTATGAGCTGTATTTACTTATAATTGGATCTTTAGAGTGTATCCACAATTCTCCTGTTGTAGACAAGCCAATGAACATCTTTGTGTATGATGCTTGCTATTTAGCTATGTGATTTTAATGCTTTCAAAAGAAGTTGGATCATTTTGAGTAGATCTTTGTTCTTAATTTTTTTTTTTTTTTGCCATATCCTATTTTGTATACTCTAATTTGTGTATTTGTTCAAGAGCCCATCTTTAGATAGGGATCCCAGAAAACCAATAAAACCGTCTCAGGTTGTGAAATTTCCCAAAGCTGAGTTCAGTAGTCTGACTGAAGGTCTCAGAAGAGGGTGCTCTTGCAAGAGGGATGAACCTGCCCAGTTCCATGATCAGATGGTACTGGCCATGGTGAAACTCAGTGCATTTCAAACACAAGTATCTCATTACAGCTGGCATCTCTGAGCCTGCTGTGGGCACTGTTTTTGGCCAGCGCTCAGCACTGGAAGAGTGGCAGCATCAGGTTCTTAAGGCTGTTTGGCAAACCAGCGTCCTCTGTGTCAGCTCCCATCCCAGTATTTTTAATGCACTAGTCCAATGGCCACTTGATAAAAAGTGAATAGTCAAGTTGAGAAACTGTTGTGAGACTCCGTGAGAGGACTGCTCTTGACATGGTGCTGTGGTTAGCTCAGATTTTCAGCTAGCATGGTGTTAAGCAGTAATCTTAAAACTAAACAAAACACTTGGCTTTAAAATTTCTCTTAAATATCTGTTCACATTTCTGTATTGGCAGTATCATGAAGATAACTGAGTTTTGGCCAACTTATGATATTGAGAGCCAGATTTATTATTCTGAACCTTAGCTTTCACTTTACAGGACTAATTCTAGGAGCTTTGCCTGAATCTGTGATCACAATTCAACATTATTAGATATTTTTTAAAAATTGACTTTAATAAAAAACAACATTTTATGCTGTCTCTTTAGAAGTAGAGTGGATGGGGGAAAAGTCCTTTTGAGAATTGTTTTACTTCAGATTAAAATACTCTTAGAGCCCTGGCCAGTTTGGCTCAGTGGGTAGAGTGTCAGCCTACGGACTCAGGGATCCTGGGTTTGATTCCGGTCAAGGGCATGTACCTTGGTTGTGGGCACATCCCAATCGGGTGCGCAAGAGGCAGCTGATTGATGTTCTCTCTCGTCAATGTTTCTGGCTCTCTATCCCTTTCCCTTCCTCTCTGTAAAAAAACAAAAACAAAATATATTTTTAAAAAATAAAAAGATAAAATATTCTTAGAGGTAATAACTGAAATTATAGGCATATTTCTTTTCAATAGTAATATAACAAATCACAGAAAACTTTTCTGTTTCTAAAGCATGAAATTTAGGGGCCATCTGGATATAAATTACAATATAGGAGAGTCTCAAAAGTTTTGATAATTCATGACAGTGTGGTTCTTGCTCTGTTTGTGGTTCAGTGTTAGGCTGCTGGCCCTCTTGGTGGATTAGATTTACTAAAGGATAAAATCAATGTGAGCAGCAAGCTTGTTGATTGAAAAAATTTTATTCCCTCAAAATGCCAATCTCAGAATCTCATTTTCTTAACTATAAAATGGGAGCCCTACTAGTACTTACTCATTTAGTTGAAAGGATTCAAGGGGGATGCATAGTACATGGGACATGGAAAGTTTTTAGTAAGTGGGAGCTGTTTTATTTATTATTTGTTTTAAAATATTTAATTTTTTAGAGAAGTTTTAGATTCATAGTAAAATTGAGAGGAAGATATAGAGAGTTCCCATATACTGCCCATCCCACACATGTACAACCTCCGCCGTTATCAACATCCCCCACGAGAATAGTACATGTGTTACAATTGATGAATCTACATTGACATATCATAATCATCCAAAGTCCATTTTTTATGTCACAGTTTACTCATGGTGTTTTATATGGGCTTATATAAATGGATTCATCATTATAGTATCATACAGAGTAGTGTCACTGCTCTAAAATCCTCTGTGCTCTACCTATTCTTCCCCCTCCAGCCCCCCATTATCCTCTGATAACCACTGATCTTTTAAAAAAAAAATCTTCAAAAAAATTTTTAATCCTCACCTCAGGATATTTTTCCATTGATTTTAGAAGAAAGAGGGAAATACAGAAAAATACCTATGTGAGAGAAACACATCTATTGGTTGTCTCCTGCACATGCCCTGACCAGAGCCCAGGCTGGGGAGGATCCTGCAACTAAGTTACGTGCCCTTGACCAGAATGGAACCCGAGACTCTTCAGTTTCCAGGTTGATGCTCTATCCACTGAGACAAACTGGCTAGGGCACCATTGACCTCTTTACTTTCTCCATAGTTTTGCCTTTTCTAGAATATGATATAGGTGGAATCACACAGTATGCAGCTTTTTCAGATGGGTTATTTCACAAAGCAATATGCATTTAAGGCTCCTCTGTGTCTTTTCGGCACTAAATAATATTCCATTTCCTGGATGTGCCATAGTTTATTTGTTCACCTACTGAAGGACATCTTGGTTGCTTTCAATTTTGGCAATTATGAATAGAGCTGCTGTGT
Source organism: Pipistrellus kuhlii (assembly GCF_014108245.1). NCBI lineage: Eukaryota > Metazoa > Chordata > Mammalia > Chiroptera > Vespertilionidae > Pipistrellus > Pipistrellus kuhlii. Next base: position 1,440,496 of record NW_023425544.1, on the reverse strand, counting down.
GCATGCTTTTGTGTGGACATAAGTTTTCAACTCCTCAGGTGAATACCAAGGAGCAAGTTTGTTGGATATTATGCTAAGTGCATTTAGTTTTATAAGAAACTGACAAACTACTGTACCATTTGCATTTCCTCCAGCAATGCATGAGAGTTCCTATTGCTCCACATCTTCACCAGCATTTGGTGTTGTCAATGTTTTAGATTTTGGCCATTCTATTATAATAGTTGTGCAATAATATCTGATTGTTTTAATTTGCATTTCCCTGATGACATATGATGTGGAGCATCTTTTCATATACTTATTTTGTAGCTGTTTGGTGAGGTATCTGTTGAGATGTTTGGCCCATTTTCAAATCAGGCCTATGTCTAGATTCAGGTCTTTTGCATGTCCAGTTGTTCCAGTTCTGTTTGTTGAAAAGAGTCTTTGCTCCGTTGTATTGCCATTGCTCATTTGCCAAAGGTCCCTTAATTATATTTATATGGGTTTATCTCCAGGCTTGCTTTTGATCCATTGTCTGTTCTTTCACCTATACTATCCCATGTTGGTTTCTGTAGCTTCATGGTAATTCTTGAAGTTGGTTAATGTCAGTCTTCTGATATTGTTTTTCTCAATATTGTGTTGATTACTATGGGTTTTTGCAGTTCCATATAAACTTCAGAATTAGTTTGTCAATATCAACAAAATAAGTTACTTATATTTTTATTGTAATTGCATTTACTTTATACATTTGTTAAGAACTGACATATTGAATATATTGAGACTTCTTATGAGCATGGGGATCTTTCTACAGTCATTTAGTTCTTTGATTTTTGTTTTAGGGAATATCTCATATAGTTCTTGCATTTATTGTTTTTCGATCTATGTATGAAAGTAGATGTTATTTTAAATTATAATATTTTTGTGTAAGGCAAGAGTTCATATCTGTGTAGAACTCCACAATTATTCTCAAGCTAACACAGTTCAAAAGTGGGAATTAAAATTTACTAGCCAAAGTAGATTTTTCAGAATCCATGCATTCAAACTTAAACTCTTTATTCATGGGAAAACCCTTAGCTTATGCCCTATGGGGGCTATGGTTTGCCCTGAGGATTTTTCTGTATTATATTGCTCAGCATAGTTACTGATCATATTGATGACATTAAATCATTGTATTCATCAGGATTCTTTTGCTGTAAGTGGCAGAGTCCAGTGAAATCTGGCTCGAGGAAAAAAAAAAGGGGGGAATTTATTGTCTCTTAATATTGAGAAATATAATGATAAACCTGGCTTTGGGTTTTGCTGGATCTAGGTGTTCTACTTGTACTTATATTTTCAGAGATTTGTCATCTCTTTCTGTCTTCTGTGTAGGGTTCATTTTGGGACAAGTGCTCCTTATACAGCGGCAAAGGAATGACTATTGGGAAATCCAAACTTATATTCTACTAAAGGCTTGGTGCACAAAATTCGTGCACTGGGGAGGGTGTTCCTCAGCCCAACCTGCACCCTCTCCAATGTGGGACCCCTCAGAGGCTGGCCGACTGTAGCTTTAGGCCTAATCCACAGGAATTGGGTCTAAACCTGCAGTCGGACATCCCTCTCACAATCCAGGAACGCTGGCTCCTAACCGCTCACCTGCCTGCCTGATTGCCCCTAACTGCTCCCTTGCCAGCTTGATTGTCCCTAACTACCCTCCCCTGCTGACCTGATCACCCCCAAGGCTTTTATTAGTATAGCTATGACCCTGCACAGAAAATTGTTCCCTGGGCCTCATGGGAGTGGCTAGGCAGGCTTGCTGCCCCTCCCTGGGCCTGCGATGGACTGGACCCCTCTGGTGCGTCTGGCACCACCTATCCTGCCTCCTTAGGTCCCGATGGACTGGTACCCTGTGGGTGGTATCCAGCCCATCTCCCCGACCCGATGGACCCGGACCCCCAGAAGTGGGCCATGGCACTTCCCACCAAATTAACTACCATCTTTGTTGGGTTAATTTGCATACTCACTCTGATTGGCTCTGGGTGTAGCACAGGTATGGTCAAATTATTAGGAAAGTTCACTTTACCCAAGTAGAAAAAGAGTATTTTACATTATTTTGAATCATAATCCCAAAGGTGATTGTACTAGGCTGAATTTGGATTATAGGCCAATCTATGAACCAATCATCCTGGTTCTGAGTTGGGTGACTCTGAGCTTTTGATTGGGGGATGAGGGAGGATGTGTGTGGGGGGCCTGTTTAATGCCATCTGGATTTTATAGCCTGAGTATGGGCAGGACAGTTCCTCAGAGGAAAATTTGATGCTGTCATCAGAAGAAGGAAGAATGGATGTTAGACAGCCAAACAGATGTCTGTTGCAGCCATTAGGACAATGTTTTATTCAAAATATTTTTCAGAAAAGCACTGAGACATGTAATCTAATTTGGAAAGACTTATAACCAAAATGATTAAGTTTTAATACTTAAAAAAAAATGTAGATTTTCACCTTTCTCAAAAACTGCCATAATAAGCTTGATTTCCCCAGGATTTTACATGACTGAGGTCTTTTTATCATATATCTACTTATTAAAGTTCTTTATTCTTTGAGTACTCAATTTAGGTTCAGCACTGTGCTAGACTCCATAGGAAGTGGAATGCAAGATCTATAAAATAGAAACTAGACTTTTGCTTTAAATGCTTAGGAGACTTATTTTTGTTAAACTTTTAAGAAATTGTATCCTAGCTTTTGAACTTCTTTTGGTATTAGTCACAACACATTTTGCATTCCCTGCTTTATACTGCATTGAAAACACACAGTCCACTCAAAGGCTTTCATTAGAAAAAGAAAGCTCTACTGAAGATGTCACTGTGAGCTTGCTTTGCCTAGCAGAAAACTTTAATAAATTGTTTGACTTAAAGATAGTTTTTTTTTTTTTCACCTTTAATGTGTTCTTAGGCATTAGAATTTTATGTTATCATATAGCCTTATTTAAATAGAAAATAGATGCAGGTGAATTGTTATCTAGATTATTACAATATAATTATCTTCATGGATAATTAGTAATAAAAAAAAACAATGTAATGGAAAGACTATAGGGTTTGACATCAGTTTTTTTCTGCCACTCACTAATTGTTTGACCTTGGGAAAGTATTTAAACTGAATTCTAATTTATCTAGTATTTAAGTGGGACATATCTATTAGGAAGGCTGTTTTGCGAATTAGAGACAATCTGTATTAAAATACCTAATACTGAAACTGGTACAAATTTAACCTTCTTGTGGTGACTTAATTCAACATTATGTTTTAGTGAAAAACAAACAACAACAACATTATGTTTTAGTGAAAAACAAACAACAACAAACACACCTTCAAACCAAAACCAAACAATAAAACTTCTTGCAATTGTTATTTTGTTAAGAGATTGAATCTTCTTTCTGATATAGAATTAATTTAAATTCCTTTTTAAAAGGATTCAAATACTAGAATAATAGTGAGATGAAGATACGAAACTTTCTGCCCAACCAGCATGGCTCAGTGGTTGAGCGTTGACCTATAAACCAGGAAGGAGGTCACACAGGTCAGTTCCCAAATCATGGCACATGCCCCGGTTGCTGGCTCGATCCCCAGTATGGAAATCCTTGCACAGAACTAGGAGAGGGCATTTATGTTAGAAGCAAAATATCTGGAAGGTATTTTAACTGATCAGTGATTCTCATTATTTTTTTTATGTGCACAATTGTTCATAACAGCTTTATTTGTAATAGCCAGAATTGAAAACAACCAAAATGTCTCTCACAAAGTGAATGATTAAATAAAGAAAACACTGGTACATTCATACCATGGAATACTACTAAGCGGTAAAAATGGAATGAACTATCATATTGATACATGCAATAGCTTGGTTAGCTCTCAAGGGCATTATTCTGAGTAGAAAAAAAGCCATTCTCAAAAGATCACAAATTTCATGTTATAAAACATTTTCAAAATGACAAAATTATAGAGTTGGGGAGTAGATTAGTAGTTGCCAGAGCTTAAAGATAGTGGAAGAGAAAGAGGTGGGTGTGACTATAAAGGGGGAACTTTTGAAGTGATGAAACAGTTCTGAATCTTGTGGTTACACAAATCTATACATGTGATAAAATGGCATGGAACTATATGCACACATGCACAAGGACAATTGGCTGGATTGGATATTTTACTAGAATTATATAAGGTGTAGCCATTGGGGAACACTTGATAAAGGATACATTGGACCTCTCTATACCATACTCTCTCATTATTGATGTTTCTATCCCTCTCTCTCCCTTCCTCTCAGAAATCAATAAAAATTTTTTTCACAAAGATATGAAATTTGATGAAAAGAAAAACCGAATGGCTAATTTTCCCCTTTTGAAAATGTCTGATTAATTTTGAATGTCTTCAAGAAAAATACATTTTGGACACATGAATAATTTCAGATGATCAACCTGTATTTTTTCCCCCTTCACTTACATGTTACAGTAAAATTTAAATAAGAACCCAATGATTAATTCTCAGTTATCAGAATTTTTCTTATTCAAACTACTTGTGAGAAGAGCCAGATTCCAATAAAATAAGTTGGTATCAGATATTTATTAAAACAACCCATTTCTAGAATATGGTCTATACTTTGTGCGTATTTAGCTCAATTTTCTGTCCTCAGCAGTAATCATCACTGATACTCAGAATGATGGAATTGACTTCTAGACATCAAAAGGAAAGCATTCCATTAGTTTGCTAGGTTGTATTTACTATTGAAGGAAAATTGACAAAAGTATTTGGGAAAGATTACCTGCAAAGATTGAAATGAAAAATATTTCTTCATGGCTCTCAATGAAGTAGAAAATCAGCTAAGCAAAATATTTAATTTGTTTCCTCTTACTAATAAATATTTTGTTAATAAATGTTCCTCTTCCCCCCAAAACTAAAAATATAATTAGCAAAATCTAATTAAGGTTTCTAGAATCAGGCCGTCTGGGTTCAAATTCCAACTCTACCCCTTATAATACTTAATTCCTCTTCCTTCTTAGTTTCCTAAACTGTAAAGTGATAGTGATGTAAGTATGAGTTAGTATTGTAAAGATTAACTGAGAAAAAATATTAAAGAATTAAGCACAGGAATGGCAAAGTGTACCTCTCAATTAAACTATCATTAAAGAAAAAATAAGTTGGATTTATTTATTTTGATCCTTCAGATTAGAAGTTGAGTGTCATCAGAGATTTGCACTGGGGAAATGTATTGTTCCTATTGTAGGTGTTTTTCATCTTACACTTGATAGCTGGGCATTGGGAAAGGATCTAAGGCAGTTCTAGGCCCATGTCCTTTGCAAGGCTTGACTAGGTTTTTTTCTTGCCTCCAGCAGCCCCAGTAAATCCAGTTTAGGTTTTTTTAAAAGTTCTTAGTCCCTGGGGTGCCCCCTGGAACAAGCTGACCTATTTTTCTCTTGTGTTTGCTGGATGGAGATTGAGTTGACTCAGGTTTTATTTGGGTTTCTGTGGACCTGCTGCAGGATAAAAGCTCAAGTCTAGACCAATTTTAGTTGAGATTTAGGGCTGATCCTGCTACATTTTCCCTTTTTTGTTTAGAAACATTTTTCTTTTATACTTTTTCCATTCAGCCATATTTCTTACAAGCCTACTGTATGATAGATGATGGGGTGCAGGTTCATTCCAGACAGAAGGGCTTAGTTTTCTATTTATTAATTAAAAAAAATGGATCTTTTAGCAAGATTATGATCAGCTTTAGGGGATCATGCTTAGTTCCACAAGGGCAGAGATCTTTGCTTGCTTAGTTCACTGATATGTCCCCAGCATGACAGGCATTCAGTACATATTTGTTAGACAAATGAATGAGTGGACACAATTCCTGCTGATTGCAGTGAGTCTTGATGTTTTAATTAGTTTCTATAGTTTTATTGTTGATAAATATCTCATTTCTAGCAGGTTGAATCGCTGCTCAATTTGCTATATTTTATTTCTTAATGGAAATCCTTGCATAGAAGTAGGAGAGGGCATTTATGTTAGAAGCAAAAGTAATCATGCAGTTTCCTCTCTAGCAGTTTTCTGGAAGATATTTTAGCCTTTTCTATGAGCAGATGTGTTCAGGATGAAAGTTTACAGGAAGGCATGCTCACATTTGTCTCACTAGGCGAGGAATGCCTTTTCCTCTCCATTTAGTAAGTGTCCATCAGACTTCCCAGAGTACAATGAGGCTTTTACCCCAGGCCCAGCAGCCTGTATTTTTTGCATTTTAGGCTTTTTCTGCCACCCTGGGAAACTGCCTGGTGGTCTGGCATCATGGGAATGTATTTCACTAAAAACTGATTCCCCACCCTTCCTTCTAGCAGAAGCAGTGGGTGAGTGGCTAGAGCTCTGGACTTGGGTCTGAAATATGTGTCTGCAATTAATAGTCATGTGACCTTGGAGAAGTTATTGATTTTTTTTTTCTTGAGTTTTCTCACTTGCAAATACAAGTTTGATAATGCTTAACTTTTAGGGTTGCTGTAAAGGCTAAAAAAATACTAACTATAAAATAGTTAACATGTCTAGTCAGTTTTCTTTCTTCTGTCACATCAAATCATTGTTTTTCACTCTTTCAGTCTCCTGACACAAAAGAACACCTGTGATATTTTTCATAGCTTGGAGGACTATAGAGTCTTTGAAATGCTTGGTAATGGTTTTCTGTTTACACACATACACATACACATATATGAAACAATGTGGGGTTTTGTTCATGTATTTGCAAAGACATGGAAAAGCTGCTTTTAAAAAAACTCATATACTTAATTTAAAAGTTTTTCAGAGTGTGAGCTTAAAGTGAGGGTCTTCTAAGACAGTTCCTATACCCATATTGAGCCTCCTATGGAGGGCATAGCACATATTTGTGTTTGCATGTTGGGGTGTGTATATAGCGTGTGTGTGTGTGTGTGTGTGTATGTGTGTTTGTATATAAGAGAGGAAGAGGGAGGAAGGAGGGAGGGGAGTGAGAATGAAAATATATGTGTGGTGAAAGAGATATTTTAGCCTGCTTTTGTAACTTTAGCTTTGCTATGCAATGTGCCAAAAGTTATTTCTCCCCAGGGAGGGTCTTTTTCAGTGGTTTGTGAAGGCAGCATAAATTCTCACTTGGTGTTCAAGGAAGATGGTAATGCAATTTAGTACAACCAGAGTATTTTTTTTTTTTAACTTGTTAGAAACCAAAATGGGATTGCAGTGGCAAAGTTGTCAGCGTACTCAAGTTTAACAAGTGTTCGAAGGATTAGTAAAGGAAATGTAGTTTACTCTGCAGCTTTTATGACAAAGAATTTAAAAGGTTTTGCTCTAAGCCTCACCATGTGTTTCTTCCTTTTCTCTAAAACATACCTCTAAGTTGAAAAAAAGAGATGAATCTCTTAGGGAGAAACTATTAACTCTGAGGGAGTTTATCTTTGTTTGAGAGGAAGCAGACATTTACATTTGAATTGACTCTGAGTGTAGTTTGTGCCCTAATCTTGTTCCTCCTAGAAGTTGGTGAGGAGTTTAAGTACTTCCTACTTATGTTTTGGTCCTTGTAGTGCTGTCCTAATTTCCTTGGGGGATCATAAATTTCCTAACTCAAAATAAGCAAACTGCTTACACTTGTATTGGCTTTGTGTAGAAATGATTTTTGTAGCTGTCACAGTCAAGTTAGTAAGGGCCATTGGCCAGAATTGTCTCATTTTCATAGCACTGATTACCACACTAAAAAATACTTTACAAAAGAAAATATTATGGGAAGTTTGACAGAGAAGGATCAAAATAACCTTCATTGCACTCTCACTTTAAAGTTTTGAATATTCCCATTTGACGTAGTTGCAGTTGGTGTAGAGTTTTGAGAAAAAGTAAGACCTTAATGTTTACCGTAGACATTCTAATCAATTTTGAAGCTCCATCACACTTTCACAGTTTGATGAACCAGTTCATTATTATTATACATATAACTTCAGTCTTTAAAAAAATAAAACATATTAATACTGCTCTCATGTTTGTGGACTTTTGTGAACAAGTCTTTATTATCTCTCTCTCTCTTTCTCCTGGAGATATGGGGAGGGCTGGGGAAAGGCAGATAGAGGAATAGAGAGGGCTGAGAAGGGCTGTGTCAACAGTGAACTGTTACAGATAGAAATAGTTGTCTAAGTCCAAAATCTGTAAGAAGCCTTAAATTGAGGCATTTTCTGAGATTAAAAATACTTGTTATATTAGTATTATGCTCTATGATGAATTAATGTACCATTTCTTTAATACAGTTATTTGAGAGATTCTTAGGTTGCTTTTGATGCCTGCTTCTCTCACTGATTAAGTTTTATTTATTTCACAATGAGGAGTATTCTGCTGATAGTGGATTTAGGTCATTTTAACCGAAAGGGAATAGAAACCATCCACCTAAAAGATTTATTGGTGGGAGAAATTCTTTGTCTTTGCTCTCATTTCTTATTAGACAGCCGCGTCCTGGACTGGAGTTAGCTTTTGTAGCAGCTGTGAAATCCTCACCTTACATTAAATATTCCCAGTGAAAGTTTGTTTCTATGAGTTGGGACTGTCATTCAAACCCACCCACAAGAAACAGGGTGTGTACAATACTTCATGGCTGTCAGATGAAGAAATCCTGTTGGAGCTATGATTTAATGAAAGCCAGTGGCCTGTGCGTTTCCTTTTTTTCTTTTTCTTTTTCAGTTTTAAAGGAATTAGTAAGTTAGGGCTTGGGGAGGAGCGCTATGTTCGTTCCTTAGAGATTGGGACAAGAATCTTGCCTTTTCGAAAGAGCTTGTATAGTAGTAAGAGACTAGCTTGAAAATGATTTGCCCAGGACTTGCACTGGGTGTATTTGGAAAGGAAAGCTTCTTTGCATTGTGCATTTAAAAAGTGTAAGTGTGCTTAGAAAAGGGCAGCATTTGCTGGTCTTGGCTGTCAATGTCTTGCTGCTACTGACTGTGTTTAACCAGAAAGGGAAACTCAGAGTAGAAAAAGTCTCACTCCCAAGACTTTACAAGAAAACCCCTCTTTGTTGATTTATATATATATATATTTTAAAGGAGCTTGACATCTTCATCAAGTTCACAGTGGGCTTGCTTTGTTTGCTTTCTCTTGAATGCTTGATAAGATTTTTCTTCTATTGTTTTGTGCAGCAAGAACAGATCTTTCCATGGCTGGGGTGGTTTTTTTGTAAATCCACAATATGGTCATTGTCTGGTGGTGAATAATTGTGGCTGCTTTTTGTACAACCAGAACTAAGGCTTTGGCTGTGAACAGATTCCTTCTTAGCGTGAAAAGGGACTAATCCATGTAAATACAGCCCCAAAATAAAGCTTTACAGAAAAAGGGGAAGGCCGCTAAGCAGGAGGGCACAGGTCAGCAATTTAACCTTTAACCTAACAAATAAGAAGCATGAAAGTTCCAGAATTGGTTTACAAAAGAAAGCTCCTGTGATCTGTCAGTTTTTCTTTTCAGGAGGGAACAGGGTGAGAGATCTGACTGACAGCTAGTGCCTTTTAACTGCAGACTGAAATTAACTGCCAAATTGAAACTTGAATATTCGAAGGAGAATTTTTCTTAAATAAATTGAGATGGCAGAATAGGCTGCAAAAGCATTGGTCAGAAGTTTACATGGGATTTTTACCCTTGAAGCGGTGTCATAGCCATTGGACTGGCCTACCTTGAAGATCCCTTCCAAGTTTAATAAAGAGCCTGTGGTCTGACTCTTACCAGTCAAATTAGACATGAACTTTGCAGTTTAAGGCCAGATGAAATTCTTTCCTCTTTTCTAGTATTATCACCGATACCCTTTTTAGACTTTTCAAGCTCCAAAAAATCATTTGTACCCCTTAAAGATTTGTTAAGAGCTTTCTGTAAGTATAATTAATGTGTTTTCCACAAAATAGCTGTCTTGAGATTTCATAATGGGTACAACTTTTATGACTTGATGCAGATTATAAACTCTATTGTGCCACGCTGGGCACTGTAAAGCAGAGGACCAAAGCTTTCTTTCTTGTGCACTGTTTTGTTCAACAGCTCAGCAGTCAGAGCAGATACAATTGAGTAAGTTCAAGCAGCAGAAAGTGAAGCATAGGAGTTTATTAGGCAATGCAACGGGGAAATGGGAGACTGGAAATGAGGGATTGGCTTGAAGAGTTAAGACAATAAGGTTTGTGCTAAATGTAAGTTTTACTTCTATGCTGTTATATTAATTTACAAACTTTGCAGACAGTTTGTATTTATTTAATCACAACAGGTAATCTTGTTAATGAGTGTTAGTTTTTGCTTAAAGCATAATGCATCAGAAGTCAGCTGTTCTTTCACTATAGAGAATTCTGGAACTGATAAAAGCTTTAATTACTGAGAATCATTCAGATTAAAAAGAAACAATGAACTAATGACTTTAAAGTGGGCTCCCTGTAGATTAATAAGAATAGTAATTATACTGCGTTAACTCCATTGTGGAAACAAAGTCTCAGAATGATTCTGTTGGATTTTCAGTTTTCCATAGTATGGTTTTATAGGTTGTATAAAATTTGTTCTTTCAAAGGACCTATTGGCCTGCCTCAGTTTCCCTAAGGTCTGTAGAGACCCGACAGCATAATGTCGCAGATTAAAATTAGCATATATTTAAACGGCTACCTCCAATTAGCTTAGGCGGGCACCTTCTTTTTCCTAGCTGATTACGATAGCCTCCTAACTGGCCTTTATGCTTTCTTTCACATCCATATTTAATGCTGTCATCTGAGGGGTCTTTCAAATGCACAGCTGAGACCACAGCACTCCCCTTCTTACACCTTTCTGTGTGCTCTTACCACCACAAGCTGAAGTCAAGCTCATTAGCAGGCCATTAGATCTATGGTGATCTACCCATTACTTATCCTAGCTTCATCATATCCCACTTCTGTCCTCCTAAATATGCATTTTCCATTTGGAATTACAACCAAATTCCCCGCTTGTTTTCTATTTGTGTGTCATATTTGGTTTCCCAAAAATATAAGAAAGGTTAATATCTACATAAAGGGGATCTAATGATGATGCTTTGAAAATAGCCAACATTTGTGTAGGCTTTACACTTTTTTAACAGTCCTATGTTCTTTCATTTGATCTTCACAGCAATAATAAAGAATGAGCAATATTTTCTGAGAGGTGCTTAATAAATATTTGAATGGATGGGTGAATAAATGAATGAGTGAACTATGGAGTCAGAAAATGAGTTATAGTCAAAATTTTGCTACTTATTAGCCATGTAATTTTGGATAAGTAATTTAACCTTTCAGAATTTATTTGCTAATCTGTAAAATTAAGTCTGTACCATCCTTTCTTGTCACACTAGACAGCATGAGGAGTGAATGAAATAATGTACAATAAATAAAAATGCTTTCAAACTGTAGACCCCATGCAAATGTAAGTTACTGTTGTTAATATTCTTAATTTATTCCAGGTCCTATAAATGAAGAGGAAGCATTTATGGTTATATATTTGTGTTTTAATGACTGAAAAATATTAGAATTATTTTATTCATATCACGTTAAAATATAAGCCTATTTTGGTAGCAAACAGAATGGTGAAGCCTTGTTTTCTTTCATAAGGAAAATGTCAGGTTTATACTGTTAGTTAATGCCTGCAAAGGTAGCACACACAGGATGGTAACAGATTCAGATGCAGTGTTTGGAGGCTCTTCTCTTTGCTGTGCGTTTTCCTAGGGTTGCCTCTCACAAACCTTAGGGTCATATTTGTCTTCTGGCTGTGTTGGCTGTATGTAGATTTCTTGTTAAACTATTATTTTTGTATGCATTTTTTTGTATTATGCATTTTTATGTGCTGTTATTTTCTCTTTGTCCTTACTCAGTTTACATTTATATATTTTTTAATCATTTTAACTATATCCATTTTTGCAAGTCTTCTTAAATTATTTATGGAACATGGAGTATAAATGGTCCTCCTGTGATCTCAGTCAAACCATGGTTTCTACTATCATCTACAGACATATAGTTTCTGAGACTGTGTCTTTGGTCCAGACTCCTGGGTACCAGACCTGGATCCTCAGCTCTCTTGTCATTAGCTGCTTTTAGATGCCCACAGGTACCTTAAATTAAATGTAACAGTTCCCCTTTCCCCCACTCCAATCTTTTACCCTCCCTGCTGACCACCCAGTAAAACAAAACTAAAAAGCCAGTCCCAAACTGTTCTCTAATTCTACGGTCTTGTCAAATCACATTAGTACCCATTCGCTTACTCACGCCAGAAACCTGAAAGTCATCTGAGACTCATCCTATATCCAATTAAATGTCAGTATTTGTTTTTATGTTTTAAAAAAGTTTTTAAAATAAAGACCATATCTAAAAGTTAAGAAAAGTTGTAATTCGCAAACCTCACCATCAAGTGAATCAGTGAATATTTACTGCAAACAAGTTGATCCTGTGACATAACCATAATACACTCATCTAAACGAGGAAGCTAACATTGATGTAGTACTGCCATCTGATTCTCAGAGGTGTGCCAGTTGTCCCAGTTATGTTCTTTTTTATTTTATTGATTTTTTTATGGAGAGAGATAGAGAGCTAGAAACATCGATGAGAGAGAAACATCGACCAGCTGCCTCCTGCACACCCCCCACGGGGATGTGCCCGCAACCAGTGTAAATGCCCTTGACCGGAATCGAACCTGTGACCTTTCAGTCCGCAGATCGACCCTCTATGCACTGAGCCAAACCGATTTCGGCCCAGTTACGTTCTTTAAAGCAAAAGGATTCAGTTCAGGATCACAAATTACACTAAGTTTTATGTATCTTTAGTCTCTCTGGAATAATTAGTCATCTGGAATAATTCTTAGTCTTTCCTTGATTTTCATGACTGACTTTGGAGATTGCAGGCCTCTATTTGTGTTTTTCCAATGTCTCCTTATGATTCAATTTTAGGTTAATAATCTTTGGCAGGAAAGTCATTGAAATGATGTTGTGCTTTTCTCATTGTATCATCAGATAGTGCACAATTTCAGCTTGTCCCATTACTGATGATTCTCACTTGACCGCTTAAGATAGTGTTTACCAGTCTTCTCTATAGAAAATTTAACTCTTCTACCCTTTTGTAATTAATAAATGTTTGGAGGGAAAGTACTTTGAAGTTATATAAATATTCCAGTCCTCATTATACTGTTAGTTTATTTGACTTTGGACTCATCATTTCCTTTTTTATTCAAGGTTATTATTGAATTTTTCAGATTATTAATGCAGTTGGATAAATTGCACTGTTCATTTTTAGCTTTGATCAGTAGGAGGCAGCTTGTGTTCTTTTAACACTTCCCCAAGAAGCTTGAGTTTTTTGCTTTTCATGTACAATGTGTTTCATGCTCATGTTTTATTTTCTTATTCTTAGCCCTGAAATCTGCCATTTCTCCAAAGAGCCTTTTTCCTTTTAGTGGAGAATGCAATTTAAAAGCCAAAATTTGGATGCTAGGTGTGCTCACTGCTATTGAGTAATGCTACCCCAGGCTTCTTTTTAGAGCTAAAGAATATGTGATGTATTTTTGGACACTCATATATTGAAAAGTGTGAGTTCACACAAATATAATTTCAGTTCAACACCAAAGATTCATTCTAGTTTTCTCCCTTTACATATTTGTAACTTTCTTTTTTGGCAACGAGCAGCCTAGTTTTCATTGTTCTTAATACATTTACTTATTTTGTTAATCCCTTGTATATCACTAATATCTCATCATGGCTATCACACCCTCTACCCTCATGGATACTCTCCTTACCTGACTATGACTCTAATACCCAATGACACTCTGCCTCTGCCACATGGATGCCCGCCTCATCCAGCTTAGGCTTTGACAACCATTGCCAGATGGTCCTTCATTGTGAATACCTTCTTCACTTTGTGTTGTGACAAAGATGACTGCCATCTCTCTCTGTGTTGTTGCTCTCATCCTGCTTGGGTTCTGCCATCCTTTATCAGGCCCCTGCATGGAAGTTCCCTTTACCTTGTTCAAGTGCTCTGATTCCTCACAACAGGTCACCTTTTAACATGGACACACTTCCCAAACTTCTTTGGCTCTGACACCTCTCATCAGGCAGCTGCTCCCTGTGGATTTCCTGTTGGTCCTGACTTCCAACTTTGGGCAACTCCTCTGTGTGGGCACCCTTGGTACTCTTCTTGGGTTCTAATACCTTTTCTTAGATTGCCCCTTAAAACCCTATCTCCCCATACTAGATGCTCTCCTATGTGGACAACATTCTTAACCCACTCTGGACCACAGAGAGTATCCATGAGGGTAGAGGGTGTGTTGGCTATGATGAGATATTAGTCATATACAAGGGATTAACAAAATAAGTTAATTACATTTATTACTTCTTACTAAGTATGGATGTGTCCTTTGGCTTTAGGATTAAATTGCCAATAAAGAAGAGAAGAGAAAGGGTGAGTCTAATGTTTAGATTTCTTTCATACTTGTCTTACTCCATTGTCTTTGTCTTAGTTCTGGCCCTCTATATATTCTTCTTTTTTTTTTTTTTATGTTGCAGGATTTTTTAAAAATTTAAATTCTTTATTGTTGTAAGTATTACATATGTCTTCTTCCCTCCCCCTCCCCCCCCCTTGACCTCTCTCTGCCCATTTCTGTCCCCCAGCACAGGCCCTCACCCCCTTAATGTCTGTTGGTCCTCTTATTCTTCCTTGGATTACTGCCACTTGGTTGGTTTCCTTGGCTGTAGTCTTCCTCCTTCCCATATGACTTCCATCATTCTGTGAGTGATGTATGTAAAACAGACATAATCATGTCTGTCTTTTGCTTAAACTCTTAATGCCTTTCTATTACCAATCCTATTCAGCATGGCATACAAGGCACTTTATTGGCTGACCTCTCCTTTCTCTTCTCTCACCACCCCTCTTTGACTTTGTGTTTTAATATAATCACTTCAATATCTTCTGCTTCCAGGCCTTCAGATCTGGTCTTTCCCTTTGCTATAACATTCTCTTTCTTCCTTTTTTCTGGTTTACTTTCATTGTCCTATAAGACTCAAATCAGATGTCCTGTCTTCTAGAAGTACTTTTAAAATTATTTCTTTTTTTTCTATCCCTATGAAGACTTGGTTAGGTGACTTTCCTTTAGGTACTCTGCATATCTATATATATAAAAGCCCAGCAACTGTTACAGTGGAATGACCAGAGTGACTGGTAGCTGTGACATGCACTGACTACCAGGGGGCAGATGCTCAATGCAGGAGCTTTCCCCTGGTAGTCAGTGCATTCCCACAGTGGGAGTGCCATTCAGCCAGAAGCCAGGCTCGTGGCTGGCAAGTGCAGCCGTGGTGGCAGAGCCTTTCCCACCTTTTTAGTGAGCCACGTGGCAAGCAGGTGGGCAGTAAGAAGTGATGAGCCAAGTGGTAAGGAGTGAGCAGGCAGGAGGTAAGGCGCAAATAGGCAGTTAGTTAGGAGCGAAGGGTCCTGGATTGTGAGAGGAATGTCTGACTGGTGGTTTAGGCCTGTGCATGAATGTTGTGCACCAGGCCTCTAGTTTAAAAATATTTGTTTTAGCTGGAACCGGTTTGGCTCAGTACATAGAGTATTGGCCTATGGACTGGAAGGTCCCAGGTTCGATTCCGGTCAAGGTCATGTACCTTGGTTGCGGGCACATCCCCGGTTGGGGCTGTTTAGGAGGCAGCTGGTTGATGTTTCTCTCTCATCGATGTTTCTACCTCTCTATCCCTCTCCCTTCCTCTCTGTTAAAAAATCAATAAAATATATATATATATTTAAAAATATTTGTTTTAGGGAATTTCACATTCAGTGGAATTTGTTTGGTCCAATTATAAGCAAGCCAATATTACTATCACTTGCTTTTCAGGCTTTTAAAATAGGCCCATCTACATAGAACTGGACATTGTATTTTTTAGAATGGGTTTTTACCTATTGTTCTGTTTTTTTCTAGAATATCTTCAGGGGCTTATCCTTGTTTTTTCTAGCAGGGTGGAAAAGAGATTTAGTGTGTATCAGGGATTGGTTCATTATCTCCTATTTTGCATCCTCTGCATTTATTACTATTATGCTTGTAGTAAGCTCTGCAGTGTCCAGTACTCTCTGAGTAGCTGATAAAATAAAGATATGCTTGATCAAGAGACAGAGGAGGAGAGACGGACTTCATTTGGATTGTTAACCATTTGCCAAATACATTTGTACTTTTTGTTTATTTTGCTTTCTGGGTCAGTTTTAATTTTAATTTTTGATCTGAGGCAAGTATTAAACCTCAAGAGCCCTATAATATGCAGTAGTTCTCTAGAAAACCTATGATTGGGATCAGTGAGGAATCTCCTGTTCCTGAGCAGGAGAGGTAGCTGAGGGCTGGAATGAATGTTCACTACTTGCCATTTTGTTAACAGAAACCAGGAGGGTTGGTTTGCCAGAAGAAAAGTACTAAGAATGATCAGGCTTCAAATAAGATAATGTAACAAATTGAAAACGAGTTTGTAAACATTTTTATCTGCCTCAGTTATGGCTGCCTGATATTTGGTTCACCCAAGATATCTATTTTCCTGAAAATTATATTATCAGATAATACAAATGAGTTTTTGAAGGTGAAAGTATATAATTTCCCCCCATGAAAATATCTTAGAAGTTGCTCATTTAGAAATAGTTAATGATGACCTAAAAGAGGTGCTTTCTAATCTGAGAAATTTTCCAGCCCAGTGAGAGGAACAGAAGCTGACATCCCAAGACAGAAAGATGCTGCTCTGAAGTGATACTGAATGGTTTCTTTACCCTGTCATTGAGCCCTTATTGTGTCAGAAAAAGAAATCTCTTGGAAACCCTCACAGGAATTGTTCCCTAATACCTGAATGTTAGCAGAATAAACTAGCTAGAGCTCATAATTTGAGTCTTTCATTAAATGCCTTTTATGAAAGCGTTGTTTTAAGTGAAATGTATCCTCCCTAACTCTCCCCTCCCTTCTTTCTTCTCTCCCTCCTCTTCTTTTACACAACAGCTGGGGAGTCAGTGCTGTCTTGCCCTGTTGATAACCTACCACTGATTATTTACAGTAAAATTTAAAATGAAAAAAAAAAATCTTTGTAAAGCTTTTTTTTTTTTTTTTTTTTTAACCAGTTATACTCTTGATCAGATAATGCCTTTGAGCTGTGCCAGGCTATTTAAATACAGGTTTATTGGGCAAAGTTTTCAGGATGATCTTGAGAATCAGCTCTAATATCTGTAGTCTATACATTGCTGTGCTCTACAAAGTGAACATTTTTGTTTTTAATTGCTTTGTGTTTTTAAGCATTTCCCTGAGGGCTATCTCGCAAGTACACTGGGAACCTGTGTGGATTCACATGGCCTGAGTCCCTAACATACTGGGCTTTCTTTGTTTGCTTCATAAATTCAAATAAGTATTTGAGGGACCATTTAATGCTATAGATATAAATAAAATAAGCATTTTAAAAAATATTTTTATTGATTTCAGAAAGGAAGGGAAAGGGAGAGAGAGAAACATTAATGACGAGAGAGAATCATTGATCGGCCTCCTGCATGCCCTTCACGGGGAATTGAGTCCACAACCCGGGCATGTGCCCTTGAACAGAATTGAACCCTTCGTTCTTCAGGCCAGTAGTCTAGCCACTGAGTTAAATCGGCTAGGGCAGCGTTTTGGTTTTAAGTAGATTAAATGTGGTGAGGGAAACAAAGAGTAAATCAGTAAACTATAAATATTTGGGATAAATATGGTAGAGATAGGCACAAAGTGTTGTGGGAACTCATTAGAGGGAGCCGAGAGCAGTTCTGTACCCATTACTATGGAAATATACTCTGGTTATTATGATCTCTGAATGCATAATAATCTGGCCACTCAGTGTATATCCTATATAATAAAAGGCTAATTGCAAATTGCCCCCTCCACCAGGAGTTCAACCAACCGCCCATGTGCCCTCCCCCTGGCCAGGCTTGCCAGACCACCCTCATGCACGAATTCATGCACCAGGCCTCTAATATACATATATATTTGTGTGTGTGTGTGTGTGTATGTATGTGTGTGTGTGTGTATATATATATATATATATATATATATATATATATATGTATGTATGTATGTATGTATATACACACACACACATATACTGAGTGGCCAGATTATTATTCGTTCAGAGATTATAATAATCTGGCCACTCAGTGTGTATACACCCAATCTCTCCCAACACCCTTCCCCCCCTAAATCTCATCCCATTTCAGCATCAGCTCAGAACCCTCAATATCCTGAACTATACAAGGCCTAAATAAGAATGAGGACTTTAGAATGTATTATAGTTCCTTAAGTATAGCTTCTTAAGCACAGGTCTGCTTAATTTGTAAACTAAAGAGAGGCTATCTGTTATCCCATCCAAACCTTAACATATAATGCTGGTATAGGCATAAGACAAATACTCTAGACACTCCTCTTCTAAAAAGCAAATAGTGGGAGGCACATAGGAACACACAGGAGGCCCTGCTCCCATGATATTAACTAATACAGATATATAGTTCCTGTGAGAAATTTTAGCATGCTTATGTAACTTAGCAAAATTAATGGCATCTTGACCCTCCTCCTGAACAATACCTTATATATTTTAAATGTAATCACTCCTTTCCTGGCTTATATGCTTCTTTACTTTATGTATTTTACCTTAAACCTATATGACATTTATTCTTTTTATTTATGGAGCCAATTATTGTTTAGATTTACCCACACATTTTGTATTTTCTTTGTTTAGGTCATCTTGCATCTCAGACTTTTCCCATCTGTGATAATTTTATTCTTATTTGAATAATATCCTCTTGTTGCTGGCAAATATCTGTTTTTGTTTATCTGAAAAGTTTCTTTCCTTCCTGGGTTGATAATTTCTTTCTTCAAGCACATTTGGAGATGTCTTTTAATTGTCTTCTGGCTTCTATTGTTGCTATTTGGGAGTCACTTTCCATTCTAATGACCATTTTTAGGCAGGTAATTTGTCTTGTTCTTAGTTTAGCAATGACATAAGCCTAGTGGTGGATTATTTTATTTTTCTTATATTTCTTGATTAGTGTTCACTTATTTGAATCTGACGATTGAGATCTTTTTTCTTTATATCTCTAATTGTGACCCCCCTTTAACTCCTCTGTAACTTTGATTAGACATGTGTTGGACCTTTTCACTTTGTTCTTCATACTTTTTAACCATTTTTTTGTGTGTTTTCAGTCTGTCTTTCTCTGATACATTTCAATTTCTTTAAGTCTTTCTTCCAGTTTAGTAGTTCTCTTTGCAGCTATGTCTAATTGCTGTTAAAACGACCAATTTAGTTAATTTAAATTGATTTTTAATATCTTCATTGAGATATAATTCATATACCATGCAATTCTCCCATTTAAGGAATATAATGTGATGGTGTTTGTACATTACATTAATTTATTTAAATTGTGGTGATATATATATCTCATAAAATTTGTCATTTTAACCAATTGAAGTGTATAATTCAGTGGCATTGGTTACATTCACACTATTGTGCTTCTGTCACCACTATCTATTATCAAAGCTATTTCATCACCCAAACAGAAACTGTGTAACCATTAAGCATTTCCTCCCCATTTGTCCTCTCCTCAGGGGCTGGTAAACTCTTATCTTTCTATTTCTATGAATATGCCTATTTTAGGCATATTTTATCCTTTTGTGTCTGGCTTATTTCATTTACCATGTTTTCATGGTTTGCCTGTTTTGTAGAATGCATCAGAACTTTGTTCCTTTTTAGGCTGAATAATAGTCCATTGTATGTATATACCACATGTTGTTTATCAATTCATCTGTTGAGGGACATGAGTTTTTTTCTGCCTTTTGAATAATGCTTAATGAACAGTGGCATACACATATCTGTTTGAGTCCCTGCTTTCAATTCCTTTGAATATACTAGTATACATAGGAAGAAGTTCTGGATCATATGGTAATTTCTGAGGAACTGCCAACCTGTTTCCATTGCAGATGCACCATTTTATATTCTGTGAACTAATATATATATATATATATATATATATATATATATAGCCTACATAATAAAAGAGAAATATGCAAATTAACCATCACTCCGCTACAACCACCAGCCATGCCCACCAGCCAATCAGAGTGAGTATGCAAATAAACCCAACCAATATGGCTACAGCCACAGAGAGCAGGAGGGAGGCTTGGGTTTCCCAGGTAATGGGAGAAGCCAAGCTTTCTGCCTGCCCTAGCTGGCCTAGGCCTCTACTCAACGCAACCACATTTCAATTATAGAAGCTAAACAAATCCAAACAAAAATGGCGGCAGCCATGGAGCAAGCAGGAGGCTTGGCTCCACTCCAGGCTACAAAGTTTCAATTGTAGAAGATAAATAAATTCCAGATACCAGGGACTCTGCTTGGGTCTCCAGGGGATGTGGCCAGCCTGCAAACCACCATAGGCCCCTCGCTCAGGCCGCCCCCCTGCCCCAAGGGAACCTCCACCCTGATCTGGGACACCCTTCAGGACAAACCAGCTGGCTCCCACCTGTGCACCAGGACTCTTATCCTATCTAATAAAAGAGTAATATGCAGGTTGACCATCACTCCAACACACAAGATGGCTACCCCCATGTGGTCAAAGATTCTGCCCCCATGTGGACACAAGATGGCCAGCAGGGGAGGGCAGTTGGGAGGGACCAGGCCTGCAAGGGAGGGCAGTTGAGAGGGACCAGGCCTACAAGGGAGGGCAGTTGAAGGTGGTCAGTCCTGCAGGGGAGGGCACTGAGGGGTGACCAGGTTGGCAGAGGAGGGAAGTTGGGAGTAAACAGGCTGACAGGGGAGCAGTTAGACATCAATCAGGCTGGCATGGGAGTGGTTACGGGTGATCAAGCTGGCAGGCAGAAGTGGTTAGGGTAAGGTGACCAGATCATCCCGCTTTTGGCGGGACAGTCCCGATTTCTAACAAATTTTCCTACGGCATTTTAAAAAAGTCACAATTTTTGGAAAGATTGGAAAGATTCTTTCCAAAAATTGGGACTTTTTTAAAATGCCGTGGGACAGGGGAAAAACTGTTAGAAATTGGGACTGTCCCGCCAAAAGCAGGACGATCTGGTCACCTTAGGTTAGGAGCAATCAGGAAGGCAGGCAGGTGAGCAATTGGGAGCCAGCAGTCCTGGATTGTGAGAGGGATGTCTGACTCTGGATGGGCTCCTTGATGGGGCTTATAATCAGAAAGACCTCGCCATGATTAGAAGCTTGGGATTTTCAGCTCTAATCTCCTATTCTACAGAGAGGGGAAAGAGGGACTGGAAATGGAGTTAATAATTGGTCATGCCTACATGGTGTAGCCTTCATAAAAATCCTAATAGTGTCGGGTTCAGAGATAGTGTCCTCTGAAGCACAACCATGTACTGGGAGGATGACATACCCCAGCTTCATGGAAATAGAAGCTTCTGTGCTCAGGACTTTGCCCAATATAGCTTTTCGTCTGAATGTTTATTTTTATCCTTTATGTCCTTTATCATATTCCTTTTTATATAATAAAAACAGAGTGTTTCCCTGAGTTTTGTAAGCTGTTCTAGCAAATAATTGAATCCCAGTGGGAGGAGGTAATGGGAACTTCTGATTTGTAGCTAAGTTGAACAGATATTGGAGGTAATCTGGGGTCCTACTACTGCTGATTGGCGTATGAAATGGAGGTCAGTCTCATGGAACTGAGCTCTTAACTTGTGGGATCTGACCCTGTTTCCAGGTAGATAGATTCAGAATTGAGTTAAATTGTAGGACACCTAGCTGATCTCACAGAGAATTGCTTGGTGGGGGGGATAAAACCCACATATCTGGAGTCAGAAATGTTGTGAGTGTAGTAATGGTGTGAGAGTAATGGAGAGACACACAGGAGCAGAAGAGTGGGTTTTTCCTAAATACATTTCCATCAGCAATGTATAAGTTCCAATTTCTTCACATCCTTGTCAAGTCTTTCTTATTACAGTAATGCTAATTGATGTGCAGTGATATCTCGTGGTTTTTGTTTCTATTGGTTAATTATGTTGAGCATTTTTTAATGTACTTATTAGATATTTGTATATATCTTCTTTGGAAAAATATGTATTCAGATCCTTTGCTGATTTATTAATTGGGTTACTTTTCTTTTTATTACTGAGTAGTAAATAACAAATCCCATGTCAGATATGTGATTTGCAAATAGTTTTTTTCATTTTATAGGTTAGCATTTCTCTTTCTTGATAGTGTTCTCTGAAGCACAAAAGTTTTTAATTTCAAATTCTCTCTTTTTTTTTTTACTTTTTAAAAAGCAATTTTTTTGAGATATAACTTATAACTTAAGCCATTATAAATTGAAAGTCAATAGTTTTTAGTAAACTTCACAGAGTTTTGCAACTATCACTACAGTCTGGTTTTAGAACACTTCCATTGCCCTCTTTTGTACATTTCACAATGTGAATTATACAATAAATAGTATATAGTCTTTAGGATCTGGCTTCTTTCACTTAGCATAATGTTTTTGAGACTCAATCATGTAGTAGTACATATCAGTTGTTCATTCTTTCTGTTGTTAAATAGTGTTCCATCAGTTCTCTTTACCTGTTTTTTGTTTTTGTTTTTTTTCTTTTGTTGTTTGTGCTTTTGTATTATATCTAAGGAACCATTGTCCATCCTAAGTTTACAAACACTTTTATTCCCATGTGGTCTTATAAAATCTTTATAGTTTTATTTCTTATGCTAGGGCCTGTGATCTATTTTGAGTTGATTTGTGTATGGTATAAGGAAGGAGTATAGCTTTATTCTTTTGCATGTGGATATGCAATTGTCCCAGCACTATTTGTAGAAGAGATCATTATTTCCCCATTGAACTATCTTGGCTCTTTGTTTAAAATCAGTTGACAGTTCCAATTGTAAATGTTTGTTTCTGAACTCTTAATTCTACTGGTATTCATATCCTTATGCTAGTACTTTACTGTCTTGATTACTGTAACTCTGTAGTAAAATTTGAATTAGAGAAGTGTGAATCTTCCAATTTGGTTCTTCTTTTTCAAGATTGTTTTGGCTATACTGGGTCCCTTGCATCTTCATATGAATTGTAGGATCAGCTTATCAATTTCTTACAAAACACACAGCTGGTATTTTGATAAGGAAGTGTGTTGAATTTGTAGATTCATTTAGGAAGCATTGCTATCTTAACAATGTTGTCTTTTAATTTGTTTAGGTAATCATATTCCTATATTTTATAGTTTTCAGAGTGCAAGTTTTGCACTTTTTCTGTTAAATTTAATTGTATGTAGCTTATTATGTTACTAGAGGTCCAATGCATGAAAATTTGTGCAAGCGTAGGCCTTCCTGCCCCTGGCTGCCGGCACCGGCTTCCCTTTGGCACCCAGGACCCTGGCTGTCCGAGGCCGTCCGCAGGCACCGGGACCCGGCTGATTTCCTCCTGGACCCGGCTTTGTCAAGAAGGATGTCCTGTCTAATTAGCATATTACCCTTTTATTGTTATAGATTACTAGAGACCCCATGCACGAATTCGTCCATGCCGGCCACCTGTCCCAATCAGGGTGATCAGGTCAGGCAGGGGAAAGGGATTAGGGAGGTTGGCTGGATGGGGGTAGGAGTTGCAGGCATTGGCCAGCTGCCCCAACAACTGGTCAAACTCCTGATTGAGGCAACAACTTGCATATTAGCCTTTTATTATATAGGATTAATGTATTTTCTTAATTTCATTTTCATATTATTTATTGGTAGGTAGTAAATATAATTCATTTTTGTATATTGATTTTTTTAATCCTTTTGCAACTTTGTTGAACTAGTTTACTAGTTTAATAGTTTTTTAGTGGATTTCTTAGGATTCTCTTTATATGCATGATGTTATCACCTGCAAACAGAGGTAGTTTTCCTTCCTTCTTTTCAATCTGGATAACTTATTTTTCTTGTCTAATTGTGCTGGCTAGAAAGTACAATACAATCTACACCAATAAAAAAAGTATGCAAATTGACTGTACCTCCACGACACCCACAAGCCAATCAGGAGTGAGCATGCAAATTAACACAACAAAGATGGTGGATTAATTTGCATATGCAGACACAGAACAAGGACTGAAGGTTCTGGCTGGAGCGAAGACTGAAGACAACTGAAGACTGAAGAGACTTGGCTTCTCTGCTGTGGCCGTAGCAAAGGCCTGGGTCCCGGGTGCCGTAGAAAAACCAGTGCCTGCAGCCAGGGGAAGGAAGGTCTATTGCATGAATCTTCATGCAGTGGGCCTCTAGTGTTAAACAGAAGCTGCTGAGGTGAACATCCTTGTCTTGTTCCTTATTTTAAAGGGAAACATTTAGTCTTTAATCTTTAAGCATCATATTAGGTGTAGGTTTTTATAGATGCCCTTTATTAATTCCTTTCTATTCTTAGTTTGTTCAGTGGATTTATAATGAAAAATGTTGGATTTTTATTAAATGTGTTTCCTGTGTCTACTAAAGTGATCATATTATTTTGTTCTTTATTTGTTGATATGGCTTATTACATTAATCTAGTTTATTTTATTTTATTGATTAAGGTATTACATATGTGTCCTTATCTCCCCATTGCCTCCCAACGCACACCCCACTCATGCCCTCACCCCCTTGTTGTCTGTGTCCATTGGTTAGGCTTATATGCATGTATACAAGTCCTTTGGTTGATCTCTCCCTCTTTCCCTCATCCTCTCCTACCTTCTTTCTGAGGTTTAACAGTCCGAAAGATGCTTCTTTGTTTTTAGATCCATTTTTATTCATCAGTTTATGTTGTTCATACATTAATCTAGTTTTGTATGTTAAAGCCACCTTCCATTCTTTTTTTTTTTTTTTTAAATATATTTTATTGATATTTTGCAGAGAGGAAGGGAGAGAGATAAGACAGCTAAAATGTCAATGAGAGAGAAACATTGACCAGCTGCCTCTTGCACACCCCCTACCGGGGATGTGCCTGCAACCAATGTACATGCCCTTGACTGGAATCGAACCTGGGACCTTTCAGTCCGCAGACCGACGCTCTACCACTGAGCCAAACTGGTTTCAGCCCACCTTCCATTCTTGGGATAAATCTCACTTGGTCATGGTGTGTAATTTTCTTTATGTATTGCTAGATTTGGTTTTTTAATATTTTGTTAAGCATTTTTTGCATTTCTATAATATTCTTGTAATGTATTTTTTTTGTTTTGATATCTGCATTAATATTCTCATTGGATGAGTTGGAAAATTTTTCTTCATATTCTATCTTTTCAAAGGGTTTGTGAAAAATTGGTATTAATTAATTTTTAGGTGTTTGTTATAATTTGCCAGTGAAATATTCTTAAGCTAGACTTTTTGTACATTTTGGAGAAGTTTTAAAATTAGTAATTCCATCTCTAGACCTATGGGTCTATTCAGATTTTCTATTTCTTCTTGAGTCAGTATTGGTAGTTTGTGTTTTTCTAGGAATTTGTCCATTTCATCTAAGTTATCTAATTTGTTGGTATACATTTGTTCATAAGATTCTCTCATAATACTTTTTATTTCTGTAAATTTGGTCCTCATGATTTTTAAATTACTCACACACTTTGTAATGACAATGCAAACTAATTGCCATTTTCAGATGCTGTTCCTTTGTAAAAAATGCCTTTCTCTATCTCTTTTTGAGGAATTCTGTTTAAATATCAAGAAAATTTTTTTCATATGGTCTTCCCTGGTTGTTCAGGCAGACTTTGTTTCTCTTTCCTTTGAATTGAGTGTACTTCTGCACCTCTTTCACTGTGCTTGTTTCTCACACAGAGCATCCGGCATCCTGTGCCTCTCCTTTTCCGTCATGTGGAGCATGGGGTTAGAAACCTCTCACCCTGCATATTGAATTTATCAGAAAAATTTATTGATTTCAACCTAAATAGGTATTTCTTTTCATCTCAACTATTGTTATCTTAAATTCCTTAACTTTTTTTTTTTTTTTTTTTAACTAGGTAACTCCCATATTTTTTAGATCTTGCCTCAGACATTAGCCTCCTCAGGGTAACGTTTTCAGATTATCAGAGTAATCTTGTTTCTTATATTGTATGCTCTTGTAGCACTTATCATAGCTTGTAATTAAGTTAGTTGTGTGGTTATTAGTCTGAATTCACCTACTGGAACTAAAACTCTGTGAGGCTACCAGAGGATCACCCACTTTTTTCTTTACCACTGTATGACCAGTGCTCAGCACTAATGAGAGTTAATAAATATTTATGGAATGAACATTGAAAATGAGATAATTTATGTAGAAATACTTTAAAATGAAACATTATTTTGATGATATATTAACATTTAAAACTGTGATTAGTTTATTGAATTCTATTTTTTGTAGGGGTTGAGAAATTCTAAATTCTAGTGGTATTTAAGGGTGGATCACCTTGGATAGATCCACTTATTGTTCATTAGGTTTTTTTTTGTTTTTTTTTTTTAACTGAGATTATGGGTTGGCATAACAATAACAAAGCATAGGGTAAAGTCTCTCTGGAAAGCACTATAATACTTTCTAAATAGCACCTTCTTAGTAATTATCACATTTGGTTTAAGATTTCACTTAGCACAAAATGGATTGCAGAGAACCAAATCCTCGTATATATTCAAGTAAAGGTGATGACTTTTTTCACAATAATGCACAGATGAAATAACTCCCACATTTGTTATTCTGAAAGGAGCCTTGGGATGAAATTCCAAGCAGCAGAATGCCACTTAACATTCTGCATGTTATTTTGCTCTTTAGTAGTATAATTGTAAAATGAGGCTATAAAACCGGAGAGGATATAATATTTATACCTGTGCAGGCACTTCACATGATGAAATGTCACACGGGACTGTTTACTTCATGCTGTTTATTTGGATAATGCCCCACCTGCCTAGTGACAGGAGGTGCTGAGTCTTGCATAAATCTTGAAAAGAAGGTTAGGGTTAATACAGTGAATTTTGCAGCAGGAAAGAAGAATACATCTTATAATGTGATAATAATAATTGCTACTTTTGGAGCACTGTTTTTGTGCCAGCACTGTACTGGGTCCATGGGGAGCAGAAAGGGACCAAAGGAGACAGAATTAATAACAGTGAGTACCTTCTGTGTGTCGGTTACTCTGCTGCACACTGTACTTATATCTCTAAACCTTATAACAACTCTGCCAGGTAGGTGGTGTTATCCTCATGTATATATGACTGACTCTTGTTTATCTCATAAAAAAATTCTAAGACCTTATTGGAGTTCCGTTATAATGTCATGTTTAAACTTCTATATATATTTTTAAGTTTAAATAGTCTTTTTTTTTTTTAGATAAAAAAAAAATTAATGAGAAGAGACAAAGAAACATCAAAGAGCTTTTTCCTCTGATTGCTGTGTTAGAACTTTTGCCTGAAAATAGGTTACATTCCTTCTGTTTTCAGCTGAATCCTCATTAACTTTACATTTTAATGATGTCCAGGGCAAATTATACCATTTATGGTCAGTGCCTTAAAGGGATGTTTAAAAGGGATTAAAAAAATTTTTTTTATTTGAATGGTGGAAATATTTACTTCAGGAATATAAATTGATGCAAAATTCTTAAAAAAAATAAATAGAAAGAACAAAAACTCCTGAAACATGGGGTTGGTTTTTCAATTCCAACTAGTATTACCATTTAACTCAGAGAAAATAATTTTTAGCTTAAAGTAAATTAATTACTAAAAATAGCATATTTATAATATTTGGGAATATGTAATAGGAACCTATATTTTCAGTATTTTGAAAATAGCTTTAGTTTCTCATATATTTGGATTTAAATTCAATTTTACTACTTAGCTTTAGAAATAATTCATAGGTGTATATGCTCAATAGGAATAAATGAAGACAGCTTCTCCCAGTTATGAAAAAAGGAATGCTAATATGTTGATAGACAGATCGTATTTGCACAAGAATGAGGGAATATGTTGTAAGGTGGAACTCTTCACAGGATTCCAAATTATTCAGCTTAAAAGAATAATATGAACTGCAGAGCTGTGCTTTCATTGTAAGCTTTGAATGCTTAATTATTAGATAATAAATTAGAATAAAGTATCATGTTGTGTCAAATACTGTTTATTTCTTCAGTAATTATTTGGTAAGTGGATTAGGGGAAATTGGCCTGTCTGTTGAGGGAACTGTAATTATGGGACTACCAATCTAACATCAGGTATTTTATAAGGTTTGTACTCCTGTTCTTTTGTGTTTTTTTTTGTTTTTGTTTTTTTAAATTATTTAATTGAATCTCTCCTGTGTGCTAGGCAATGTCCTTATTACAGGTTTTTTGAATACAAGGAGTGAAATCTCACTAAAACTAGCTCAAGAATGGCAGGGATGGAGTGGAGAGTATGCTGTACAGGGAAAAACAGGAAGCACGAAGCACAATGCAGCTGGGCTTCATGAGGACAAATTAGAACTGGAAAGTCATGGACTGGGTGGCTCCTTGTCTTTCATTGTGGCTTTGTGTATTCTCCTTTTTTTCCTCTACTGGCTTTCTTGGGTCATTACTTGTGTTATAATGGTTCACACTGGCACACTCAGACTATATGTCCTTTCAAGTTAGGCTTCCCATGGCTAACAGACACTTATTCCCACCACAGAGCATGTGGCTCAGCCCAAGCTTTGGATGATCCCTGTGGTCACATAGGCGTTATGCTGCACTGCCTTTCTTAGGGGCCATGGTAGGCAGGAGTGAAACATGTCTGGATGGATAAGACATGGCTCTTGCCCATGTATGGTTTTTTTGTGGAGATAATAATACACATAAAGATAATTTCTACTTAATGTGCCAAAGACTTCTCTGTAAATAAAAATATATGAACTACTTTAGTTATCTGCAGTATTTGGAAATGGTGGGAGGGTTTGGCATTTACCATTGAGGGTAGGTGATACCATTTTCTTTCGGAATGGGATTTCTAAGGTAAGACTCCTCAAGAGTTCTAATCCGAAATTGGATCCTACTTGCAACTATGCAAGGAAACTGCTTTTGAAAGAAAATTTTTCTAAGTTGTGTTTTCTTCCAGGTGTCACATTGAATGATTGGCAGAAATATCTAGTGCAGTTTAAGGAAGTTTTTGCAATATTTAAGTTTGACCCCTTGTGGCTGATGACTCTTAATGTGCCTATTTCCTTATTTCAATATTTCAGTTTTTTAATGATTTGGTTAAAATACTTCTAGATTCGCATTTGCTCCTCAACAGTCATCATTATCATCTTAAATTTTCTTCTCTTATAACTGAGTATTGAAATGGAGCAAACTCAAGAGTGTATCAAAATATGACAACAGTTGTTGAATATGTGTGTGTGTATTTTTCTTCTTATTCTTGGAGTATAAGATGTGAATTATTGTCTCCATTTTACAGTTGTTGCAAACGAAGGCACAGAGAACTTAAGTAACTTGCCCTAAGGCAGTGGTCAGCAAACTCATTAGTCAACAGGGCCAAATATCAACAAAACGATTGAAATTTCTTTTGAGAGCCAATTTTTTAAAATTTAAACTTCTTCTAACCCCACTTCTTCAAAATAGACTCGCCCTGGCCGGGGTATTTTGTGGAAGAGGGGCCAAAGCCGCAGTTTGCCGACCACTGTTAAGGTAATACAGCCCTAAGGTAATCAATACTAGTGAGTAGTGGATCAGTATTTTGATTGTAGGCCTGTTTCTTTCCACAGTGCCATGCTGCCTCCAAAGAATATGTCTATGTCAGTGATATCTTTGTTTAAGGATAACAGTTCAGCTGTGTTCTGGAATGTTCAACTTCTCTATTGGAACAAGGTTTTGCTTTAGGATCAGTTAGTTAAAAGCATAAGTTCTAGTTCATGTGCAGTCATTTATAAGCTGTGTGATGATAGGCTGCACGACTTTCAGCTGTATTCTGGAATGTTCAACTTCTCTGTTGGAGCAAAATTTTGCTTCAGTATGGTTCAGTTAAAAGCCTAAGTTCTAGTTCATGTGCAGCCGTTTATAAGGTGTGTGATGATAGGCTGCATGAGTTAGCTCTTTATTTTTTAATTTGTAAAATGGGATTATTAATGGGGCCCAACCTCAAGCATTGGTGTGAGGAATAAAGAAGCTAGTAATTTTTTTTTTTTTTTTTTTTTTGTCACAGTATGTTTCTGTATGGCAAACTCACTCATAGGGAGTTGGAAAGAGAGGAATGGTGTCAGAATAATATAGAAGTTGCATTGATTTGTAATGTTTTATGCCTCCAAATTACATTAGCTGAATTCAAAGTAGACTAACACTGTTTTTCTAGTTCTTTACATTTGACCAGATTTTCAACTTTCTTAATTTTTGCTTTTTTCTTGGGAGGGAGAAGAGGTTCTGACCTCGAGGTGTGGGATGAGATTGGCATTGATAGGGTCAGGACTCCTGAATTGTACTTGCAACTTTTCTTTATAGGAATTATATAGTTTTTAAAGACAATTTAAAAATAGTTTAGTGTTTTAATGTTCAGAAAAGTACCTATATTTTACCCCTGGATAGGAGAATCTGGATACTTCTGGGTTGTGCTGATGCAACAAGACTCTTTTAAAGTTGTGTTTTTGCCTTCTTTAATTCGACCTGGTTTGCTGAAAGATGCTCAGTCCTTCTGGGAGCAGGCAAGGGGGGTTAATTGTGGAGTGTCTTTGTTGATTGATGAGACACTGGTGTTTTGTGAATGCAGTGGGGTGTTGTATCTCTTTATTTTAATTACAGAGAATGTAGAAACATAAGAAAGTAACACACAGAGTCGGAGCTGCAAGGCTTTACACTCAGTTTGGAGTTGAAATCTTGTACTTCGATGGCCAATAAGCTGACTTGATTGAGCAAAGCACTTGATTATCTTTTTGGATTTCAGTTTTCTTATCAATAATACAGAATTATTAAGGTATTTTGAGAAGTTGATGGAATAGAAAATTTAATGATATAAAGTATTTAAAATGCCTGACTTATAGTAGATATTCAATAAACGCTTATTTAAGAGAGCTGTAGACAATAACTGAAGTATAGCTATAGCCTGCTTTGTACAATAAATATTTCTAAACACTTTATATTATTGTTTTTATAAATTAACCACTATTAAATAAAATAGAAATTCTTTTTAAAAAGTGTGAATTTTGTAATGCAAATAAACAATTTCATTTATATGACATAAAAAATTATTTTGAAATTGCAATGTACACTTGTATAGAAATTTGTTAGAATGTATTAGTATTTTAGTATTTCATCAAATTTGAAATGAATGGTGTGTTTTGTTAAGTTACTTAAAAAAATCCTATAATGCAAAGTGTTAAAAACTTAGACCCACAGTACAATGCATTTTACCTACCCAAATGGCTTTTGGACCACTTTTCTTTTGGAAAAATTTTAAATGTATTCTCTCATTTTCAATAGAAAAAATGGTTATTAGCTATTTTTTTTACTATATTTTTATTCTTTATAATTTTATTTGAAAATATAAATGTGTTACTTTTTTTTTTTTTTTTTCTATTGCAGGCAGCCAAATCTCCTGAATAAAACACGCAGAGTCAGGAAATTTACATGAGCTTGGCTGCACTAATTCTCTTATTTTCTTCAGTCTTATTAATTCATATGTGAACCCAGGGGTATTAGTGCCCATTAGCCTTTCCTCACAGTTATTTTTTGAAAGTGCACAGTTGATGTGAGAGTGTTGTGAACTCTTTGGAGACACAGTGCCTTGGACATACTTGGGTAAATTTTGTTCAGGATCAACATATAGCAGCCTACCATAGTCTGCCAGTGCCATGTTTATGTAATTGTCAATAAAATTTAGGATTCAGTAAAGAATTTGTATCATCCTTGAAACTTAATATATACCATGTGCCTAAGCCAAGAAAAAATAGTAACTGCTAAACACCTACTGTGTGTCCTGCCGGATACTTTATAAATAAGGTCTTTAATCTTTATGACTCTGCAAGGTCGAGCATATTTGTAATTTTATTGATGGAAAAGAAGAAAATTGCCCCCAACCACATTGCTTTTGCCAGGCTTCGTAGCTGGTACACACCTCATATTAATAGAAACTGGATATAATGGAAATCAGTGTGTATTTTGTTGGAAAGATAGTGATTCCCTTCTACATAGTTTTTTTTTCCAGTGGAATACATGAAGTGTGTTGTGGAGAAGTGGCATTTTGAAAAATTTTTGCTGTAGAAAGGTATTTAGATTTTCTGTAATCTTTTATAGAAATTAAGAGGAAATTTCAGATATCCAAGATAAAGAATGAAGGGAATTAGTTTCTGGGCAGAGTCTAGGTTAACTAGATTTTTCGAAGGACTCTTTAATTTTTGAGCTTATTTTTATGATTGGATATTTGTGTGTGGTGGGGATAGCAGAGTGTGTGTGGTAGGCCCTCATAAAGCTAGAGGGACAACAGATTTCCCCCCGCCCCCCGATTCTACAGTTGAAAGCTTTCTTTCTTTTATCGTTTGCTGCCATGTGTGTTTGTGAAGATCAGCTGCGTTGTAAAAATTCTTACTTCCTGGAAACCAGAAATCCATTCAGCGTGTGTCCCTACCCTGGCCACTTCCTCTTCGTTATTTCTAAACGACAGTGCTGTTCTTGGGGAATTCCAGGCATTCATCTAGCTAGGATTCCTTTTTCACATTTGCCATTTGGTGCTTTTTCTCCCTGTTTTATTTTGTTTCTTTGTCCTGATTAGGTCACCAAGTATAATAGGAGAGACATTTGCGTTGTTGTTTTTCCCCCCTCTAGTTATTTTAGAGGGAGAGTTTACCAGTGATAAGAGCTGTTTATGTCCTAAGCGATTGATTTGTAATTAATGTTGCCTGGGCTCTCGCATGTGGGCAGAATTGGTAACAGCTTGCCGTATTTTTTTAATTCACTTTTCTTTTTGGTATTTTGACAATGTCATTCATATCTCATGAAAAAGTATCTCAGACAGGTTAAATGTGTTAAAACATGGAACGGAAAGGATGGAAAGAGACCCAGTGCTGCCTAGAAACCTTGATCTTTTGCCAAAGTATTTAAACAATTTAGTGTTTTGGTTTCCTAGCTCCAAGCTGCCTCTCAAATCCCTTGCTAATTAATCCAGTTAATGCTTTGTAGACTTACTATATGCAGTGCTTTGGCTTGCTCCTCTATCATTGAGAAGTCCGTTTTGTTTCTTGGAGCAAACCTAAGCTCTGTTCGGGTGCAGCACTACACAGGGTGGCGGGTGGGGTGGGGGGTAGTCTTGCAGATATGAGTAGTTTTTTCTTTTCAAAACCCTTTTGAGAGTGTATGTATGTATATATTTGTGCACATTCCCTGCTCTGCATAGTACTTTGGTTCAAAATATCAAGATAAGAAAATGACATAAAATATGAAACTGATGTTTCAAAACAAATGAAAGAACTGATTAAATGCCTCCTTCTGTGTGGATTTATTTGACTTATCTAAGCCTTAATTTTCTCATCTGTAAATGGGGGAAATAATCCTAAATTCCTCATAATGGTATTGTTAACATAAGAGGAATATCTTAAATGCTTAGCAAGTGCGCAGCACATGGTAAATAAAACTCAGTAAATGATGACTTATGTGTAGAATGGTTACATTTTGGGGACAAACTTTGGTAAAATTTTGCAGGAGGTAGATTCCTTTTCCCTATCTCCCTTTTGCCAAAGAATATCAAAATGTCTTAATTTGTGTTCAGGGAATAAAAATCAAGTGACCATTCTTTTAACAGTAATGATAATATAAAATAAACAACTGTATTCTGCATAAAACTGGTTTTAAGACTCATTGGTGTGAGTTATCAATACAAATGATCTTTTTAAAGTCTAAAAGATGAATTTCCCTCATTTGCCCACTTGAAAGCTTAGGTGCAGAAAAACATGTCTTTCTCCTCCACACCCCCAATTAAATAAAACATGGAGGCCAATTCAGTAATCTTCACTGCTGGTGAAGCTGCTGACGTTTTCTGCTAACCTATTTCTGAAATCCATATATTATGCCTTTTAAGCTCAGAATATGTCCCGCTGATTCAAAATTAATAGGGTCCTCATTTGATCATTATAGGAAATTTCACATTTTCCCCCCTAAGGATTTTAGAAAAGAAAATTGGCTGCCAAACATGCAACATTCTAATTGTTTTCAGCTAATCATTTTTGTTTTTTATGTCTAGACATAACAGACAAGAAAATGCAGAAATCATGTTAACAGTTTGATGAATTAGCACAAAGTTAAAACCCCCATAGAACCCCCATCTAGGCCAAGAAATAGAACATTACTAGCATTTGCAAGTCATTTTATGTGTCCTTCCAATCATCAGCCCCGCCATTCTCTCTAAAGACAACCATTATCTTAACTTCCAACAGGCATCCATCATTTTTGCCTGTTTTTGAATGTATATAGATGGAATCATATACCAGTAGAGTCATGAGTATTTTTTTTCACTTTTTTTTTTTTTTTTTTTTTTTTTGCTGAACATTACATTTATGAGATTATCCTTGTATGCTCCTGTGGTTTGCTTTTACTCCCTGCTATTTAGTATTCTATTATATGAATACTAGGGGCCCAGTGCACAAATTTGTGCACCTTTGAAAGGAACTGTGGGCAGCAAGGCTGCTTTAGGCCCAGGGGCAGGTCTCGGCCCATCTTTTGCATCCCCACCCTGCCCCTCCCACCACAGCCCCCAGGTCCCCTGTCTACTGGCAGCCCTGTTCCCACTACCTCCACTCCTACATGTGGAGCGATTGGGGCCAACACCAGGAGCAGGTGTGAGCAGGGCTGGTGCTGGTAGTGGGTGCGAGAGCCAGGCCAGACCGCAGTGTGTGGGAGCAAAGAATTTTCAATAACCACCAGAGGCTCCCTCTGATGACAGTGAATAGCACCCTGCCTTGGTCAGGCACCTCCACCCACCTGCTTCCATCATCCCACTATGGCCAATGCCTGCCATGTTCTACATGCACCCCCTCCCCTGATGGTCAGCACACGTCATAGTGACTGGTTGTTTGGTTATTCTGCTGCTCGGTCTATTTGCATATTAACCTTTTATTATACAGGATGCCACAACTGAATCATTCTACTCTCTATAAAGACATGAATATTCCCCCTTTGCTTTTGTATATTTTTAATAGTGCAGCCATATATCATTATTGTAAATACACTCACTTTAACTTAGGCTTGAAATTGCTAGGTCATAGTGTATTTGCATGTTTAACTTGAGTGTAAAACACCAAGCAGATTTCTAATATGATTGAACCAATTTGCACCCCCATTTAGTGTGTGAGAAAGTTTCTATTTTTGCTCCACATCCTGACCAACACTTAATTACTATTAAAAATCTTTTCAATTTTAGCCATTCTGGAGATTGTGTGTATTTCATTCTGGTTTTAATTTGCATTTTCCTAATTACTAATGCAGTTGAACATCACTTAATATATTTGTTGGTTATTTGGCTGTATAGTCATTTTTTTAAGAGTTCTTTGTATATTCTGGATAGAAGACCTTTGATGGTTATACATGTTAAAATTATCTTCTACTTCATGGCATATCTTTAGACTCTTGATGAGGTCTTTTGCTGAATAGAAATTTTTGCTTTTCATGTAGCCCAGCTTATTAATAATTTTCTTTATGGTTACTGCTTTTTGTGTCCTATTTTAAAACTCTTTCCTTATCCCAGAGGTTTAAAAGATTTTTCTCTTCTGTTTTCTTCTAGAAGTTTTAATATTTAATTTTACCTTTCACATGTAGTTTTGCAGTACACCTGGAGTTGGGTTTTTGTTTTTGTTTTTTGGAATCGTATGAAATATAGGGTAGTGATTGCTTCTTCCTCTTCCTCTTTCTCTTTTTCTTACTATTTTGCCACATGGATCTTCAATGGACCTAGCACTATTTATTGAAAAAAATCATGTCTTCTCTACTCTTCTGCAGTGCCAATCATTGTATATTTTTAAAAAGTAGGTATATTTAAAGGCCTAGGGTAAGGATTTACATTTATTTTCGGCCCTTAGGCTAGGAGCACTAGCAATCTCCCATTCTTTCACCCCCTCCGTCCTTCTTTCCCAATTAGGGATTTTGATTATTTGAAGATGTGCTTCAGTCTCTGTGATGATTTTTCTATTTCCTTTTCACTTTTTCTTATAGGGTGTGATTATTTGGGGTATAAACCCAAAGCCTGAAGTGCTTCCTGGGACTTCCTCCCTTTTGTGGGCCCTAAATTCTAGTTTTGTTCTCTTTGCCCTGTTGGTGATTTGAAACCCCTGATCAGCTTTTAGCCTCTTATTTGCCTCTCTGGAATCAGTCCGCATATGAGGAGCAATGTGGCCCCTAATGCTAGAATATTTAAAAAAAAATTTTTTTCTCCTGAATCTTGGCTGTTTAATTTTATGCCTTTTTGGTAATTCTTTGATGCCTTTGAACAGATATTCTTTTTAATATTTTATTCGTGTGTTTTATTTTTTTCTGAATAGGAACATTGATCTAAATCCTACTTCACTTTAAATGGAGTGGAAATACAGCTAGCATTTTATACATATATTTTTATTTCTTGATTTTTGAGAGAGAAGGGGGGATGGAAAGAGAAACCTTGACTTGCTGTTCTACTTATTTATAGATTCATTGGTTGATTCTTGTATGTGCCCTGACTGGGTATTGAACTTGCAACCTTGGTGAATCAGAACAATGCTCTGACCCAACTGAACTACCTGGCCAGGACACAGCTAGCATTTTAAAAGGAATTTTTTATTCAGGCAGTGGTTTAAATACATTAAACTGTTTCACAAAAATAACATTCATTCAGTGAGGAATATGGCACTATTCCCCTTTTCCTTATAAGGAAACTGATGCCTAGATTGTTAATGAAGTTGTCCAACGTTACAACAAAATCTTTCCTCTGAGGCACTAAATAATTTTGTTCTAGGCCTTCTCTTTCACACAGTGGACTTTAGAACAAGTTACCTTGACATTCTATGGCAGATATACAAGAAATATAAATGATACAGAAATGAGTCCAAATAGAATGAGTATTATTATGTGGAGATATATATCTATATATAATGTAGACTACAGAAAACCTATAATTAGTTTTGTATACATGAATAATTGGATGTGAATACTCCCACACAAGTAGTTGAGTTGTATTTAGCTATTTTTTTTTTCAATAGAAAAAAAAATCAATTTTCAAGTATATGCTATATAGTACAGGCTTTAATTTCTTGTTAAATCTCTCTATAGATAATTTTCAATCCATACTGTATAATTAATCATGAGTTTGTTAGAATTATAGAAATTATTTTCTAGCTTTTAAGTTAGGTTTAAATAATTATGTATTTATAGTTTATCTGTTTCATTATCATGTGAAAGAGGAATTGTAAAGGTAATTTAAAAAAATATTTTATTGAATTTTTACAGAGAGGAAGAGAGAAGGATAGAGAGCTAGAAACATCGATGAGAGAGAAACATTGATCAACTGCCTCCTGCACACCCCCTTTTGGGGATGTGCCCGCAACGAAGGTACATGCCCTTGATCGGAATCGAACCTGGGACTTTTCAGTCCGCAGGCTGATGCTCTATCCACTGAGCCAATCCAGTTAGGGCTGTAAAGGTACTTTTTGATGGACCTCCAACTAAGAAAATCTATTTGATGTTTGAGCCTCACATTTGATGAATGGATGAGATGGTTGTTCACATAATTTGTGCCGAAGTTGGAAGGTTTTGGGGACACGCCAGGTGGGATGCCAGGTGATGGTAGAGAACAGGATGGGGAGCCACTGGAAGATGGTATCTTGAACTAAGACTGAGGGGCAGGATGCACACAAGCAAAGGAAAGCAGTATTGAGAACCTTAGCCAGGAGAATTAGGAGTAGCATGGAATATGGTGTGAGGAATGGTTTGACAGGAGTCACCTGGTAGTAAGGTGAAGAGGGGGAAATGTGTATTGTAACAGTGGGAGGTGGGGAGTATGTGGTGGCCTAAAGGAGGCTTTCTGGCCCAGACATTTGGAAATGTTTCTGAGGTTATGCTGCCTTAATAAATGAAACAAAGGGGCCCCAGAAATCTCAGTAGCTAAGAAAAACCAGTTGGTTATTTTCCCACAGTACATTTTGGTTGATCAGCTTTGGACCTCCCTCAGGGACACATGCTGAAGGGACAGCCCTCATCTGGAACATGCCTTCTTCCTGGTGGAAGGAGAATAGAAATGATGGAGCTGTGATGGCCCATAAAGTTTTGACTGTGAATTGGCAAAGTTCCTTTACAGTCTCATTTCTTTGGCTACAACTTTCACAGAGTAGGTCACTGCAAGTCACATGCCAACAGGCAGGGTACAAAAATTACAGCCAACCATATATTCCTTTTCAGTTGAGACTTTCATGTGATAAGGGTATCGTCTTATAGAATTAGAGCCAATTCACCTCGTTTCATTGATTCTAGGACACATTTTATCCCATAGTTTAATGTCTGAAATCATGATGCATCTTTCAATAGATTGGGTCCTGTTAATGCTGCAAGCCAGGCAGCTGTTATGATGTCACTGCCTAGGCATGGAAGAACTTGGCTGTTAGTACTAGTGGTACAATTGGATATTTGCAACTATTGACATTTCAGGACCATTTGCAAAATGAATATGAATCCTGATTTTCATCTGAAAACTTTTTGTGGACATCCTTTATATCAGCATCCATTATAAAATGGGTGTCAGCAGTGTGGGGAAAAAGTCTTGGAGGCAATAGTGGAGCATTTAGTTTTCTTTAAAGAATACTGCATTACCATGTGCTCCTGGTAGCAGAGGGGATGATATTGTGTGGGAAAACTTCGATTGAAAACTCTGAGTTGAAAAGTGATTCAAAAGAATGTTCTCTGAATGTGAAGGCATTTTAGAAATACTTTCATAACTTATTGTGCTTACACAGTAGTGTTAGATAAAAATATCTATTTTAAAGAACTGAATCAATAAGTATATAAGTTAATGATAAGAAACCATTGTACCATAATTTTATTTCCCCTCTCTCTCTTTGAGACTAGTAATAGGCTGATGATGCATTTTACTCTCAATGACTTCTTAAATTTTATGAAATATGGCAACTTGCTTCTTGCACACTTAAAAAATGCTCAATATTTATTGTGTAAATGAAGCCAAGGTTTCCTTCTTAGAAGGCCTTCTTACAGTACATACCATGAGATTAACTTTGAAACAACTTTCTCCATTCTAGTTTCAAATAAGATTTATAAAAAATGGTTGAGTGATTCCAATGTTCTTGAACTGAATTTTCATTTCACTGTTTGGTACTATGCAGTGAAATTAACCTTTTTCTCAAAAAGGTAAACTTTTGGTAAGGAGATGAGCTTTGTTTTATTTTGTAATTATTTAACCATATACTGGAGTAGATGGCTAAACACTTCCCTCCTCCCCTTTTTTTGAAACAAAGTAACAGTTTCTAATAGTACCTTAGACAGATTGAGAGGTTAGCTGGTGTCAGAAAAAAAAATTGTATGGAATATATAAGAACCCATCTACTAGTAAAAGAGTATTTTTGCCATTTTGACACCTTTTCTTCACTTTGTGACCCTCTCAGTTTTGAAGTTACATGTGTTTTGAATTTAAATTATATACATATGCAAAAAAATTAAAGTTATTAATATTTATTCTCAGTGATTTTACACATCTAAAAATTGATGTAACAGCAAATCAAGTACATACTTCCTTCATATTGCATTCAGAAAAGTACTAAAGAGTCATTATGGTAGAATTTGCAAGGATGAATCGAATGCTTTAAAGAACTTGAATCTCTTGTTGGCAAGAGACTGGGCATTAACGGTATTGGTATCCCCACTCTGGATTTGTGTGGTGCTGTGATTTAGATGTTAAGAGCATAAGTTTTGGAATCCATCTTGATCTGATTTTAAATCCTAGTGCTGCTCCTTTGTCAACGCCTACAAGGTACTTTACCCTTTCTAAGCCTCAGCTTTTTTCAGGTGGTTGGTTGTGAGTACATAACCCACTGTAGAAGTTCAATACTTGTTAGCTGATTGTAGTCATCATTATCACCACCATAATTCTCATCTTCATGTCAGTGTTGTGAAAGAACTTTGATTTTGGTGTTAAATATACCCAGCAGGATTCCAGTTCTGCCTCTGATATTTATTAGGTATGCAATATCACATTGTTTACTCCTTGGCTCCTCATAGGATGTCAGGCTGAATTTAGGATTTTTACTCCTCTACAGTTTTCCCATTTTTGAGTTGTTTGTACTAGAAATCTGGGAGTCATTCTCTCCCTTTGTCTTGGTCTTTTTTCTTTCTCACTCACTTGCCTACCTTTTATGTCCAATTCTACCTCTTCTCTCAAGTCTGCTCACTTCACTTCCATTGCCACCAACTGTCAAAATCGTCACCACTTCTCTCTCACACTACTGCTGGGCCACCTAACTACACGTGGTATTCAGCTTTGGCTAATTTCAGTCCCTCATCCACAGAATAGCCTGAGTAATATTTGGAAAACATATCTGATTCTCTTCCTTCCTCCCTCTCCTCCTTGTTCAAAATTTCTCAGTGAATTCCTTTACATCTGAATAAATACCAAAATCCTTAATATATCACCTGTATAACTTGGTGCCAGCCTCCTTCCTTCTCTGGCTTCATTTCCCTTGTGCTCAGTGATTAACACATGGCCTTCTTTTATTTCTTCTTTTGACCCAAATTCCTTCTTGTCTCAAGTCTGCCTGTAATCAGGGTTGCTCCCTCTGCCCACACCACTAGCCTTTGCCATACTTTTGTCTATACTATTACTTTGCCTCCTTGAAATGTGGGCTCATATGATAATTCTTTCAGGAAGCTTTTTTAATCTCTCAGATTAAGTTGCAGCTCTCTGTTATGTGCTGTTATATAAATGCTTTCTCTTTGTAATGTTTAAATTCCCATTTAATACCTTCCTTCCATGAGTGCATGCCTTTTGAGTCCATGTTCTGTTCACTGCTCAGTTATTGCAGAGGTTAGCACAGTACTCCTGGACTCATGAGTACTTGGTAAGTATTTGTTGAAAATGTGTATTCTTGTTGAAATGGAAGAACACTACTTGCCTCATAGAATTGATGTAAGAATTAAATTAGGACATAAATGGTATCTTATTGTATATTATGTGATACATAGTGAGTTGTAGTATTTGTTCCTTTCTTCTTTTCCCCTATGTATTAATCATTAAGAAAGGCCTACCAGTAATTTTCAAACTATAGGTTGTGAAGCACTATTGGATAATGGAATCAGTTTAGTAATTCTTGAAATGAATTTTAAAAATGAAATGGAATAGAATAAGAGTTATCAGAAAAAATTACATATAGCAAGAAAAGTATTGTTCCTGAAACATTTGGTCTGTGGGTGTGTGTATGTATCAGGTGGATAACATATTTCTTAATGTGGATAATGGGCAAAAGAGGTTTGAAAGCCACTATTGTATCTGTAGCTCAGTCTAGTGTAGCCTCTGGGCAACACTGTGTTAAGTTAGGGCAGATAAATGAGGATATACCCAGCTCTGCAAGCAGTGTAATCCCACAAAGCCTTTCTGACTTGTTACAGCCTTCAAGGTCCTAGAATCCCCCTTCGGTATCAGTGGCATCACCCAAACTTCTGGCATCACTAAATCCCCCACTTATATAGAGCCTATATCTATTTTTAACCTGTATGTTTTTTAAAGGAATTTTTTATTTCTGTATGTTGTAAATGATGGCTGTTTCCACTTCATTGAAAAGATATCTCCAATATTGTTAGTATTTATTATGGTGACATCTGTCATATAAACTATATCATGATGATGTTAACGTTATATCATGTCTGTCATAATGACATTCTCTAACAGCTCAAATTACTGCTCTTATTAAATTTTATTGCCCTGGTGACTTTATAGGCTAATATTATTAGTTTGATAAAATCAACTGCTATAAAGATAAATAAAAACCCAGTTTATATGTTGGGTCATAGACCCAGACAAAAGGAAACCAAAGCTTTTAAGGATTAAGATGATAATAGTTATTATTGTGGTAGCTTAGTAAGTGATTCCATTTTAAAATGGTTTTTATATAGATTTGATAAACATTTATATAACTGAACTATGATTTTCTTCTTTAAGGCTAGTGGTCAGTTCCAAACCTTTGATGCTGTTGGCGTTCTCTGCATTAATCATTGTTTTATATTCTTGTCTCTAAGGATGCATAAATTATGATAATAGAAGCAAGGGGTGGGCTGGAGCTTGTGGTTGCTGCTGTGTTATTGTGTCCACTGGGATGGCATTTTGTGTGCTTGTCCTCTGCAGATTGTTGAGCTAAGGAACTAGATCCTGTCCCCTGCAAAGCTAGAGACAACAATGAATTTTAAAAGGCATGAGAACGCAATCCTGTTAAGTGGTCTATTTGGAACTCTTACAGACTTGATGGGACAGAATTATTATGGGGATATTATGAAATCTCACACGAGCATAGTTTATCTCCTTCCTTACAGTTAATCTGTTTTTGTAGGCATTAGTGGCAAATGCTCAAGTAATTGAAATTGTTACCTCTCATCTTCCATAAGGAAAGAATGTGCTTAAGTCGGAGTTGTTTTCATATTACTGATTTCTGCCAGCCATTGCAGAATAGTGCTCTAGATGCTGTCCTTTTCTTAGACAGGAGCTAAGTAATGGTTTCTTCTTTAGTCTTTACATTCTTTTTCATTTTAAAAGTGTGACATTTATTCTTGAATATTTGGAAAGAAAAATTTTAAAATGCATCATAAAAATTTCCCAATACTCAGAGATAATTCCTGTTATTTTATTATGTATATTTTTCAGTCTGTTGACTGTTTATACATGAGAGAATAATGTGTATATTTTTTATGAATTTGAGATGAAATGAATATTTTTAAGGAAAATACACATTACTAAGTAAGTGGAGAAGAGGGAGAAAATGTACCTGGAACAATATTCACGAGGAATTTGATAAAGTTGTCTAAACACTGTTTCTAAAAAGTTGCCAGTTCCAGATGGTTTGGCTAGTCAGTATGCACATCTTTTCAGAGAATGCCTGTGCTATTTAAACTGTTCTGAAATATGTTTCTCAGTGATATGCTTCTTCACTTTACTAAGTTGTAACCCAAATACAAAAATGATGACAAAAAAAAGTACAGGCCAATCTTAAGAGTTATTACTTAGGGAAGGTAATAATCTCTGGTCTTGAAGGCCAATGATTGGCTCTAAATCTTGTCCTTGCCACTTATTTTGAGACCTCATTAATATAGGCTCTAAATCTCAACTATGTCATCTCTGAAATGATGCAGGTAACAACTGGAGTTGTTCATAGAGAGACTGGGTATTTCTGGAAGAGGATAGTAATCTTTCTATGGAATCCATAAAGTTCTGCCAGCAGTGACCTGCTCCTTCTAGACTTGAGGGACCATCGCAAGTGAAAGACCAGAGAGCCATCTATAGCCTCCACAGGCTATGTTTTGCCCCCAAGAGTGGGTAGGAATAGAGTTAGCAGGAGTACTGCTATCTGTGTTTAGAAAACCGCTATTTTCTTCTTTCATGCAATAGTCTTAACTTTTTCTCTGGATTGTGTTGAGGATTTGGATTTTAAAGTAGTATGTGAAAGAAAGTTCTTTGAAGACTGCACAGTGTTTTGTGAACTCAAGGTAACATGATGTTTTGGCTCTATTCAAGAGACTAATGAAATGAATCACTTAGTGGCCCTCAATGATAGTTTTACAGGGCTAGGTGATTATATTCTTCCAAATTATTTTCTAACATTTGTTAGATTTTTATTACAGATACTTGATCCAGATTTTTGACACTAAATATTCTCAATTTAAGAAAAGGTTGTATTAAATAAATTTGCAAAATACTTATTTGTCTTTATAAATCTCCTTAAAAATAGCTTCATCCATAGCATTTAATGTCTTTGACTAGCCCAGGACTTCTGTAGATTAGCTAGGCTTTTTCAACCTTTTTTTGAAAGCCATTTTCAACCCTTGTTTGTTTATTTTTTTGTTTGTTTTGTGGGGAGAGCTTGTTCAAGTACTCTACAAACTTGAAGTTAAGTTTGGGGAATTAATTTAACCTATAAGATTCATGTATAACTTAATAATTATAGTGCCTACCTAGTAGGATTGTTGTGAAGTTTAAAAAAGAAAATGTTTTAAGTCACTTTGGGGCCCATTGCCAAATAGGTCCTCAATCATTGTTTCCTTTTCTCTTTATCCTCTGAACATATTGCTGTGAGTTTTCCTATTCTTTTTGAGTTACTATTATAGTTTTGTGTTTTTGTACAGATTGCTAGATTGTCCTGAGAGACTAAATTATAGATATGTGTAGCCTCCTCATTTTGTTAGATATGCTATAATAAAGAAGAATAAGGTATTTTGAAAAATAGGATAGGTCATAGCAATATGTACTTTTAGGAATTCTCTTAGAAAGCATGCATTTATTAAAATTAAAAAAAGTCCCCCTTTTTGTCTGCGTAGTGGGAAAGGGGTAGTTATTAGAAGTTCTTCCTGATCTGCAGCATAATGATTGTTTGCGATAAATGACTTTCTGATCTTTCTGAATTCGATTTGTTTAGTATGTTGCAGTTGTTTGTAGTCATGTGAATTTATTGAAGCAGTTATGTGATCAAATATGTATTTGGGGGGGGTGTCAGGCTTTACACATTTGCTGATTATCTAGTTAGGAATACTGCTTATGCTGGTCAATGATTCCTGCTGATTTAAAAACAGAAGGTGCATCTGTAGATAGTGCTTAGATTGTATAAAATTGGTTGCATTAGCATCTGACACTGCAGGAGAGCAAATTATATCTTGAACGAATAATTTTAAAGAATACAGCTGTTTGTGATATCTTTGTTGTGAAGGTATTATTTTATTTTCATCATCTTAGTTTCAATAAGATTTAATTGTCTACCTAGCCACATCAGTTCTTTTCTAGTGGGATTTAGTCTTTATAGGTTGAATTGTTCTTAGTTTTATATCTTTACTTTAAGGAATTTTCATTTACTTTTTTTCCAGGTACAGTTGGGATCATTGCTAACCTCACAAAAACATCATTCAA
This sequence comes from Pipistrellus kuhlii, assembly GCF_014108245.1. NCBI lineage: Eukaryota > Metazoa > Chordata > Mammalia > Chiroptera > Vespertilionidae > Pipistrellus > Pipistrellus kuhlii. Next base: position 1,395,544 of record NW_023425544.1, on the reverse strand, counting down.
TTAATAATATCTAACTGATCAGTTTTAAAAATAGTGTATTAGTATTAATATTATAATAATAATGTATCTTTAGTTCATGTTTAAGTATTTTTCTAGCATCACTTGAACACAAGAAACTAGTGTGTATTGTTCTATTAATAAAGAAGTGATTGTTCTCTGACTTGTTTCAATTGTGTGAATCAGAGAGCAATGTTTTTTTAGCATGACACTTTGGGAACTGCTACTTGGTTAGGATACTTTTGTTCCAAGGTCTCTTTGAGTCCGTTCCTATTAAAAGTGAAATGTGACAATCTGTAGAACAATGAGAATATTTGAACAATACAATATTTGTATTATTATTGTATAGCTTTGAGGAAAACTTCATACTGTGTCTAATTGAATTTATTATGCTTGATGAATTCTTTAAACTGAAGAGTACCTTTTTTGTTTACTTGACCATTGAGTTTACGTTTCTAAGTATATGTAAAAGATACAATAAAGTATGTACATATGCTGAAATATACAATCTGAAAGATAATAATACAGTAGTTACAGTGTAGCATTGTCAAAGAAATACCGCTAAAATTACATTTTTAGTAAGTTAGGTTCTAATTATAGATGGTAGCAGAGGAAGGAGTAAAAAGTATCAAATTAACATTTGCTTTCATTAACAGTTCCTGTGAATTTTTATAAAAGAATTGATCACAGTGATTTTTTTTTTTTGGGCAAATTATCAATGTCTGTATTACATATTTCCTTAAGAATGCCTTAAAGTGTCATGTTCAGAAACATATTATTAACTTAAAATAGTGTTCTTTCCCTTTTTCAAGAGAACAAATAATTTAGCTGCTTGATACTAGTTACATTATGTAAATTATTTTGGTAAGTGTAACATTATGTAAAAAATCTCCAAAGTAGTTATATGAAAATTTATATCAGTGAAATAATTTTTGTTAGGTTATGCAAGAATATTACTATGAATGAAGTTTAGTGATGATTGCAGCAGCCTCAAATAAGAATTTATTTTCTCTTAATATTGTAACTATTGAGAGAAACATTTGCCTACGTGACTCTTTTTTAAATCTAAGCTTTGGAAAAGAGAGGGAAGCTGTGAGATTGAATTTTGAGGGCTTGGTAAAAATTTGGATTGTGTCCCTGTGGAACTCTCTTAAAACTTGGTATTTCATAAGTATAAAGGAAAGCTGGTAAAAATGTCTGACCACTCTGCTTTTGCCTAATATTTTCACTTGCTACACAGTCCAGTACCTGTTAGGATTTGTTGTACATTTGTTGGATAAAGGTGTATAAAGTCTTTTTTCTTTGGGTCTAAGGAAATTTGACCCAATATATTCTGGCATGTTCTTCCAAATATCACCAGCTATGCCATGTCATATTAAATGGGTATTAAGAAACATTAAAAACTTTTCCCAAACATTTTTTAGAAGAGGGTGGCTTTGCCTGCTGCTCTTAGGAGTCCGGAGTAAAATGGCTGTCACCAGAAACAATTGGCTATCCACTTGAAAAGTTTCCTTGATTTTCAGTGATGTACTCATTTCACATGATTATTAACTATTTTGATATCTTCTTTTGTGACACTTTACCTGTTTAAAAACTTTTTTTTTTTTTTTTTTACCTGTTTTTCTATTTCTTTCTTTCTTTCAAATATGTATTCTGGATCCTAAACCACACAAACTTTTTCCTCTACTCTGATAATTTTCTTTTTCATAGTTTGGAGATTTGTTCATTTTATTTGAAGTAGATTGGCTACCTAGGTAACTCCAGACTGTAGGGGAGCAGATACAATTCTCTTATCTCATTTGATTAGGTAATGAGTGTCCTTAATTCCCCTGCTCATACTTCCTCTCAAAACTGCCCTAATTTCTGGGCAATTTCAGAAGAGATTTATTGAATCTTACTAGAGAGAGACCACAAGTCATGTCTCTTGATGCCCTCTTAGTGCCTAACACACCAGTAATAATGAGTGTGTAAAAAATCCTGCAATGAATGACCCACTTTGAAAGGGGGTAGTTTGACAGCCTCATACTGTTGGACCTTCTTGGAAAGGGCCAATGGTGAGCATGTGAAGGCCAGGACAGGTTACGAGCCTAGCATGAGGTAGTAAGCTTACTATCTGGCCTAACTAGTATAACAGTACACATGGAAAAGATCAGGCATTTCACTAGGAAAGAAAGGGGAGCAAGAAATAGAGCAGGGCTGATGGGAAGAGTTGGGATTTTAAGTATTGCTCAAAAATATAGCTTAGGTAAGAACTCCAATTCTATGTAAGTAGTGGGTCACAATCAGGGAGGAACTGAATAATTGGTTACTTCTGAAGCTGTTGTTTTTATATGCCTTCTACATATGCACTCCACAATTTGTGTTTACTGCACTCTGTGAATTCACCTGTCTGTATCACACCCCGACATTATAGCTGGGAGTAACCAACATTGACAAAGTCCTATTCCTATTCTCATGGCAGAGTTGCTTGTTTATTCAAAGATATCTATGTGAGGGACTGTGAGTCTGAGAGAAACAATAAGACTGCCTTTGCTGCTACACCTTGATCTTAGGGTTCCCTGAGCACTTTGCTTTAGGCACCTTAAAGTTTGTATTCCCTTTCGGTTTCTCTCTCTCATCCCACCCTCTCCTCCCCCCACACCACCCTCTTTCTTTTTAGACTTGTTTACCAGCCTCTCAACCACTCTTCACCAACTCTGTCACCCCAGAACATCCCACATTTCTTGTGTGCCCCGCTTCTGCAGCCCTGGTTCCTGGGTCTGCTCTTAGCATGGATGCAGAGTCTAGAGGTTGGGTAAACCTTGACAAATTCCACCCAGGAGAGCATTGCCTTGTAATAAGAAAGCACACACATCATGGTGTTTATAAAACTATTGAAGAAATGTAAATTGAAGAGGAGAGATTGCATAGAATTACTTCAACCCAAGAATCCTTCAGTTTTCTCCTACAAGGTTTTATCTGAAATGGAGTCTGGGCCTTCATAGAATGCAGATATTATAGTAATGGCGAGAGGGAGGCAGCCCCTCCAGACGATGAAGTGAAACTACTGAAGCAAAGTCATGGAGCCAGGCAGAGAGAATGAAAGGAGTCTTTAAAATTCTCATTACTATGTCAAGTGTGTAGGTCTAGCTGAGGACAATTATTGAGTTAATTGCTCTGAAATGGGAAATATTTATTTCAGTGTTCAGACTCCCTAAATCCTTAATTTAAAAGGCATAAATAGAATGGTATTTAAGTAGCCTCTGCTGCTTAAATTTAAAATTTTACTTCATTAAATGGACTTTAGAATTGTTTTCTATCTTTGAGAGTCTTGTTAACTCTGTAGGGTGGTGGGCTGCAGAGAAAACCAGAAAGAAGTGCTTTCCTCAAGAACATTTTTCTTTAAAAGGTAATTAAAGACATAGATATTTATCAAAGTAATGAGTTGTCTAAGGATTTTAGATCACAGAATGAGAGAATTTTAGAGTCAAGAAAACTAATTTTGTCAACACTTTCAGTTTCTATTTGAGAGAATTCAGGTTCAGAGATTTATTTACAATCACATAGTTTTAGAATCTAGGTCTGCCCACTCCCAGTCCAGCACTTTAATGTTCATGCCAAAACTTTTTCATGTTAAAATGGCTGTTGCGGTTGTCTAAAAACTTACTAAGAAATGATTATGTGCTATGAGTCAAATATTATTGTAAATCAGGGGTGGGGAATGCCCGGCCTGTGAAATAATTTGGCCTGGCTCTGCCAAGACATTAGAGGTGAGTTAATTAAATGTTTGACCAAATATATAGCAGGCTAATTTTTAAGTTGATAATTTTGTATGGCCTGCTTATAAATATCCAAATGGCCCTGTTCTAGATGTAGAGGGTATAAAGATAAATAAAAGTGGTTCCACTGACAAGAAATTAAGGTTAGGTAGAGAATGTCAGCAAGTAAATGGATTGTAGCCCAGTGTGATAAGTCCACGATAGAGGTATGCACAGATGTGAATAATTCAATGTCCAGTTGAAGATAAGAGAAACCACTCTATCAGAAAAAGGATTGCATGCGGAGGTTTCTGTCTTAGAGAGCATTGGAAAGACAGGAGGCATAGGCTTTAGGCTGACTCTCCAGAAAAGACTTTCAGAGTAGCACTAAAGAAGCACACCAAAAGGATACCTCTGCCATTTTAGGAAGCTGGGTGAGTCTGGAAGCTGACTGTCCAAATGCCAGGCCCAGGGTAGTCCTGTCTTTGCTATCTGGGCTCAGGAAGTCTCCGCCACGCTTGCTGCCTCCAGAACCATCATGGCATTTCTTCTAGTTGTGCATCAGGGAAATAGGTTCCTCATGTTACCTCCTGGCTCCCTTCTTGCCTGGGCTCTGATTTCAAGTCTTATTAGGTGGATCTGATCAGCAGAATCTAAATCAAATCTAATATCATAGTTGCAGGTACTTATGGGAAAGTTTTAGCTTTCCAGCCTTTGTCATACTAGAAGGCCCACAGAAGGAGATTGTAATGGTGTCATTATAACTTAATAGTAGTAGAAACAATAGTGACAGTAGCATAGTATATTAGTCACACTCTCACACACATGTAATTATACACACTCATAAAATTTAATAGTAACATAATGCTCATAATAGAGTTAGCCAGTCTATAGAGTGTTTAGGATCAATAAGAGATGCACCTAATCTACTGGTGGTAAAGAGAAGAAGTTAGAGAATTTTCACTGAGAAGTAGTATACGTGAGCTATTTTGAGTTATTTCTTCTTAATGCATTGGTTAGCATTTCTCATTTTAATGGTGGCAAATCAGGTCAGTTGAGTTTATTAATGTTCCCCTATCAATTCTTGAATTGATGCTTGAAACAAACATAAGAACAATTACTTATATTTCCTATTATTTCCTGGTGATAGATTCTGAGGAGTGAAATTACTAAATTAAGGAGTATGGACATTCTTAGTGCTTTGGAAACTTATTGCCAAATTATTTCCTCCTCAAACCCCTCTTCCAGAATTTATGTGTGAAGCTCTGTTCCAGGTTCTGGGGATATAGCAGTGAGCAAGAGAGGCAAAAAGCCATGCCATCATAGAGCATTCATTACTAGTAGAGAAAAACAGATAATACGAAAGTATGTATTATGTTGAATGGTAAAATGTGCTAAGGAGCAAAGATAACACAGGAAAAGAGAATAAGAAATGGTGGGATAGGGAAATTATAACCCTATAATAAAAGAGTGATATGCAAATTAACCATCACCCCGCTACACCAACAAGCCATGCCCACCAGCCACACCCATAAGCCAATCAGAGTTAGTATGCAAATAAAACCCAAACAAGGTGGCTAAGGCCTTAGAGTGCAGGAAGGAGGCTTGGGTTTCCCAGGCAATAGGAGAAGCCAAGCTTTCTGCCTGCTCTTGCTGGCCTAGGCCTCCACTGAAGGCTACAAAGTTTCAATTATAGAAGGAAAACAAATCCAAACAGAAATGGTGGCAGTCACGGAGCTGGAGAGAGCAGGCTAGGGTTATGCCCGGCAATGGAGGAAGCAAAGCTTTTTGCACACTGGCCTCTGCTTAAGGCTACAAAGTTTCAATTATAGAAGGTAAATAAATTCTAGATACCAGGGCCTCTGCTTGGGTTGCCAGGTATCTGGAATTTATTAGGAGTTCCCTTGGGGCATGGGGTGGCCAGCCTGCAAACCACTACAGGCTCCTCACCCAGGCCGCCCCATGCCCCAAGAGAACCCCCTCCCTGATCCTGGACACACTTCAGGGCAAACCAGCTGGCCCCCACCCGTGCACCAGACCTCTATCCTATCTAATAAAAGAGTAATATGCAAATTGACCATCACTTCAACACTCAATATGGCGGCCCCCATGTGGTCAAAAATCCTGCCCCTATGTGGACACAAGATGGCCGCCACAAGATAGCCAACAGAGGAGAGCAGTTGGGAGGCACCAGGCCTGCAAGGAAGGGCAGTTGTGGGCAATCAAGCAAGCAGGGGAGGGCAGTTGGGGGCGATCAAGCCTTCAGGGGAGGGCAGTTAGGGGTGACCAGGCCAGCAGAGGAGGGAAGTGGAGGTAAACAGGCTGACAGGGGAGCAGTTAGACATCAATCAGGCTGGCATGGGAGTGGTTAGGGGGTGATCAGGCTGGCAAGCAGAAGCGATTAGGGGCAATCAGGAAGGCAGGCAGGCAAGAAGTTGGGAGCCAGCAGTCCTGGATTGTGGGAGGGATGTCCGACTGCCCGTGGGATCGGGCCTACACGGGCAGTCGAACATCCCTTGAGGGGGTCCCAGATTGGAGAGGTTGCAGGCTGGGCTGAGGGACACCCCCCTTCCCCCACCCCCATGCATGAATTTTGTGCACCGGGCCTCTAGTTTTAAATAAGATGATTGAGGAAGACCACACTAGGGAAGTAATTTTATTTTATTTATTATTTTTAAAAAAATATATTTTATTGATTTTTTACAGAGAGGAAGGGAGGGAGATAGCTAGAAACGTCGATGAGAGAAACATCCACCAGCTGCCTCTTGCACACCCCCTACTGTGGATGTGCCCACAACCAATGTACATGCCCTTGACCGGAATTGAACCTGGGACCTTTCAGTCAGCAGACCGACGCTCTACCACTGAGCCAAACCGGCTTCGGCGGGAAGTAATTTTAAACGACTTAGACTAGAGTGGTAGTGGTGGAGATGGAGAGAAATGGTCAGAATTTGAATATATTTTGAAGATTTAGTTGACAGGGTTGGCAGACAGATTAGATCTGAAATGTGAGAGAAAGAGCAGGAGTTCAGTTTTGGATATGTTAAATTTGAGATGTCTGTTAGAAATCCAAATGGAGATGTTGAGTAGATGGTTAGATAAATTAGTCTGGAGATGGGAGAGGCATAAGCTGGAGAAATAAATTTAAAGTTGCTAGTGCATATTTATATTTGAAGTGACAAGAATGAAAGAGACCAGCAAAGGAGGACACCGAGAAAGACAAGTGAAGAAGTCCAAGGACTGAACTCTGGGGGCCTTCAGTAGAAACAGGTCAGTCAGCAAGGAGCCCAAGGAAAAGCCAGGAGGCAGGGAAGTGGGATGCTGAGTAAGTCACATGAAGAAAGTGGTTTGAGGAGGAGACGACAGTCAAGGTGTCAAGTGGTACTCATAGGTGAATTCAAATGAAGACTGGGGATTGATAATTGATATTAGCAGCGAGAAGGTCATTAGTGCCTCATTGGTGCATAAGTAGTTTCAGAAAAGTGGGCAAAACTTGTTTGGCACAGGTTCAAGAGAGAGTGGGCATGGAGGAATTGGTGACAGTGAGTAGAGACACACTTTTGAAGAATATAGCTTTAAAGAGAATGAAAGTTATGGGGTGGTAGTTGTGGGGGATGGGCTTGACCTTTTAAAATGTTTTAAAAATACCTGTATGTTTGCATGCTGATGGGAAAAGATCCAGGAGAGAGGTAAAATAAATGGGAGAACTGGTGGAACAATGTCTGAGTTGGTGAGGGGGTAGGCTCTAGTTCACAGGGTCCTTTGAAAGGGACACAAGCACTTCTTCATAATAACAGAATGAAAGCAGAATGTATGGGGTCAGAAAAAAATAAGAGCATAGAAATTGTGGTGGAGGCTTGTGTGAGTTCTCTTCTGATTGCCTGGTTTTCTCAGTGTTGGGGCATATAAGATAATTAATGGCAATTGAGAATGGAAAAGGTTTGAGGTTTGAGGGGAGAGGCGAAAGTATGAGATAGATAGTTACTGAGGGGAATGAGAGTGAATGAATTAAGGAAAATGTAGTATAGCTGCCATTTGCATTAATGCTTACTTACAGTGAATAATCCAAATTTAAAGCTAGATTAGTCAGCATAGCTGTGGGTTTTTCTCCAGTTCAGGCAGGTAGAGGGGTGAGAGTGGATAATTGGATTTAATAAGGAATTCAATTTTGCCAAGTGAGGGTGACAAACTAAGAGAGTCACAAAGAGACTAAGGGAGTATCTGAGATTAGGTAGGAGACAAGGTCCTTGGTGGGGAGGAGGCTAAGGAATCAAGAATTCAGGGATTTGGTAGGATCATCCATGTGAATAGTAAAATTGGTAGGGATGGTGGAAGTAGTCAAAGAGTGAGTGACAGTGCACCAGAATGCCCACGATTTAAGGAAGAGCAGTAACCCTGAGATCAGTAGATGACAACAGAGCAGAGGTGGGAGAGGAGTGAAGTCTGGTAACATGAGGTTAAAAATTTGAGTTTTGGAAAATAAGGGAGAATGGTCTGAAAGTGGCAGCAAGGAACAGAGGCCACTTACTCCACCTCCAGGCCTGTAGGAGGTGTGGAGAGGAAACACACACTACTTGAGAGGGCTCCAGAGGAAGCCAGCATTTGCTAGCAATAAGTGTGTAAGAATGTGCAGCAAACTTAAAGAGAAGAGGTTGAGACTAGATAGTTCTAGATTTATAATAAAAATATTTTGAAATATGTTAAAAGCTCTTTAAAAAATAAGACATAGAATTTCCATATGATCCAGCAATTCTACTTCTGGATATATACTCAAAAGAAGTGAAAACAGGGATTTGATCAAATATTTGTACACTCATGTTCATAACAACATTATTCACAATACGCAGGGGACAGAAGAAACTCAAGTGCCCATAGACTGCTTAATGGATAAAGAAAATGGAGTATATGCACACAATGGAATATCATTCAGCCTTAAAGGGAGGAAATTCTGACATATCCAACAACATGGATGAGCATTGAAGACTAATGCTAGTGAAATAAGTCAGTTACAAAAGGACAGAGATTGTGTGATTCCATTTATGAGGTACCTACAGCATTGAAATTCATAGAGACCTTAAATAGAGTGGTGGTTACCAGGGGCTGGGGGGTGGAGGGGACAATGGGGAGTTATTCAGTGGGTTCAGAGTTTTAGTTAGGGAACATGAAACAGTTCTGGAGATGGATGGTAGTTGTTGTTGAACAATAATGTGAATGTACTTAATGCTACTGAATCGTACACTTAAAAATAGTTAAAATGGCATATTTCATTTTACGTATATTTTTAAAACAACCTTCCTCTTCTCTCCTCCCCCCTCCTGCGTGTGAGACACACACACAAACACACACACACACACACACACACACACACACACACACACGTGTGCGCGGGCGTGGGGCCCAAGGATTTTAGGATTTAGGCATTGTTAAGACTAGGTGAGTGTAGTGGTACAGATAAGGACTAGGCAGCCATGGCTTGTTTCCAGGGGAAGAGAGGCAGAGTTTTGGTATAGGAAAGTCTTCTGGTTGACAGGTATAGTATGTTTCCCTTGCTGGGGTGTCAGCTTTATCAATATTGTGTGCACTAATTTGACTTTAGCATTGGTGTTCTCAGTGTGGTTTAGAGGTACTTGGAAACACATTTTCTTAAGTAGGAAAACATTTTCTCTTATGTTCTCATTTGTTCTGTTTAGCAAGTGATTATTTTCATAGATGATACAAGTGTATCCTTTACCCTTCCAAATTATTCTGTCTTTAATATGAATTCATCTTTTAAATATTGTATTTACTTAGTTGTATTGAGTGCTAGTACTTTGGAGTCATTTTGTTTATATTCTGAACTTGGCAATAAATAGAGAAATTGGAAAGCTCTCATTTATAGCCTGTTTCATGACAACATGTTTTAGTTATTTGTCCAGTTGTATTCTTATTGTTGAGTCACAATAATGACGAGAAGACAGATCAACAGGAGGATGTAAATAAATAAAGCCAAAAAGGAAAGCCAGTGTTGGATTCTTGGGAGCCTGATGGATCCAGGCTGAATCCCAGCACTGTTACTTAACTCTGAATTTGTTCTTAATGAGCCTCACTTTTATTATTTATAAAATAGGGGTACATCTACTTACCTGCAGAGTTGTTGTTATGATTAAATAAGATAATAAAATAAACTGCCCTTGGCAATGACTGGTATACCTAGGCATTCAGTAGGTGGTAGGTAGCTGGTAGTAGTGTAATTAGATATTACTGCAAAGATATTTAATGGGACTCTGTTTCTGAAACCCATAATGCAAACTTAAAAAGCACAGGAATTAGCAGAAAGGTCCTTCAATTTATACAAAGATTCACCTCAGGGTTTCTGTAAATCTGGGAGAGTCCCTAGTGCATTTGATGTTTACAGATCATTAGCAAACAGATGCCAGGAGGCAAAATAAACTGTAGCTTAAGGATTTTCGAACCACTGACGATGAAGAGAAAAATCAGTTTCTGATAAAGTTATAACATTTCTAAGTAATGGCAGATGATGGGAAAATTTTAATTGGGTTTATAAAAGTTTATTTCAGGAACACATGTATTCCCAACTTAAGGCACATCTATACATCTGTAGCCATCTAATTTATACTGCTTGCTTATTTCTCCATTGGGGTTAATAATATAACAACAACTAACATTTACTGTGTGCTTACTATATGCCAGTGTGTCTTTAGGAAGCCTGCAGCATTCAAAGGCTGGTTTTCTGTTGGATGTTTTAAAATTGGCCTTTTATCTATTTGGAGAGACTAGGTATTTAATGAGTTTATTTTATCCTTTTTTCCCCTATTATGCCAAAAATTTGTTGGTTACTTAGATAAGGTATTTTGTAGGAGACAAAGCTAAGTAGAACATGGGTCCTGACCTCACAGAATATTTACTCACTGTCCCCCACACTGTTCAGAAAGGATGTGTAGTATGTGTAGCAATAGATGAACCCTGGCCTAGTCCTGGACTCTACACCTGGCCCTGTAAGCTCTTCCCTGAGGCCTTTTCTGTCTTGGCCAGGATTAGGTTCCGTGCCCTCCACCAATTCCTAGCATAGCGCTTACCAAGCCTGCGGTATTGCTTGTTTAATTCTCTGTACTTTCGATTGGGGTTAGTCTGTAAATGTTTTTCGAGAAAAAGACTATGTCCTATTCATTAATTGGATGATTCACATCAGAAAACTTGTGCCATGAATAAATACTAATTTTTTTTTTTACTTTAGCCAAGTGATAACCTATTGCTTTCTTTAACTGATAAAATTGATTATGGTAGCCCCAATATTGCAGCTTTGTCATGAATATAAAATTAGAAAATTTATACAAAATACCCGTCTTAGTGCCTGGCACTTAGTGGGCACTCGATATTTTTTTGTTTTTGCTTTTGCGTAAATAAGTTATCTCTTTTCACCTAATTGACAGATGTGATATATCTATTTATGAAGACTATATGCAGAGATGTCATGTTTGTAGGACATAAAGGGCACAGCTGTCATTTAGGTTAGATCTGAAGTAGTTATTCATATTGGAGTAAAAACATGACAATGGTACTTATACAAAAAGATGGGGTAAGATGAATTCTAACTCATAAATTAAATGGAAGTCTGATATTATAACTATTAGGAAAAAAGTCAATATTCATCTGTCAATTTGATAGATTTTAGGAATTAGTTCCAAATGTGAAACTAATTTTAAAAACCCTAAATATTTAAATAACCATAAATGTTAATCCAAACTGTAATCAGATTTAATTTTCTGGATGAAAAGATGGGAATATGCTACAAACCAGTAAAGCTGAAAATTAGGATATTCAGTAGGGAAAAGGTAAGAATATCTGAACATATTTTTTTGATATTTATTTCCCTTCCAGCACACCCTCTCTTTCATTTTACAGCTTCCTTTGGAATTTGACTAATGCTTGAATTTTAGGTTTATGTAGCATAAGATTGGTTAAAGATCAGGTTTATTATATTCCTTTTATAGATGAAATTAGTTTTCATTAAGTAGTAGCATTTGCTGGTCAAAATATCACTATTCTTTGGAAAAAAAGATGAAGCTCCCTAGATTTTACTTCATAATGTCAATGGACTCATTATTTGTACAACAGCTGATACATTTAGGACTTGTTGATTCACTTAATTGGTAACTGTACTACATTCATAACTCCAACAACTGAAAACAATAGGTCAGTGTCTGCTGTTTATGCATAAATAGTCATTGGAGCAGGATATGTCTGCAAGGCAGAATATGCTAGTTTGAGGAGGAGTCTGGCACATGAATGGTTCCATTGCTTGCCATGGGTTGTGCTCTCCTTCCCCGAATAATGCTCTTTGGGATTTTATTAGAGGTGTAGATGGTGACCTGTTCTTGTTTTATCAGGCTGACCTCCGGGAAGCAGTTTTTGAATGTATTTTCAATGCCAGTATTGAGGAAAAAGACTAGGATAGAAAGAAGCATGAATTAAAATTGGTGATGACTCAAAGTTTTTATGTTAGCAGTCTTCATGTTTTAGAGAAAAAAGTTAATACCTAAAAAGGTTTTTTTTTTTTAAAGTAAGAAATGCTATTTGTATATGAAAATCAAATGTTCACTTAAAGTACTTTGAAATGATTTTTAAATTAGTGAATTATATTCTTTTTAAATTTCAGGATAAAAATGTATATTTTAGAATCAGTAATTTTTAATTTAAAAACATTTTAAAGGAAAGTCAACAAAAACCATTTTATTTGATTGTTGAAGAAAAGGTTGATTTTTTTTTACTATAAAAACATTTATTTAAAAAATACATCATTTTTAATGAGTAAATTTTAACTATCATAAATGGAGTAATTTACTAGAATAATTGTATTTAGTTACAATGCTAACCTAGTGACTCAGTTATTTTATCAGGTAAAGTAAGTGAGGCTGATTTTTTTTTATAACTATAATAGGTTAAAAGGTAGTGTTTTTAAAGCTTTTTATTAGTTTAGTGCAGTCCAGTTTTTAGTCATACTATCAAGAAACTTTAATTCTACATTATACAAAAATAGTTAACTTTTCTTCTTGATGATTAAAGGAAAATTTATTTCTGATTGTGTTTGGGGGAAGATTGAGTTTATCCTCAAAATGTACAACTATTTTCTGAGAGTCTACAATTTTAGTGTATAAAAATTGAAAATGCCATTAGGGAAAGAGCAGTGTAATGGACTATTTCTGGTTTACAGCATATTCCTATTCTCTCATCCAGAAAATTAAATCTGATTACAGCTTGGATTAACGTTTATGGCTGTTGGGGAGAGGAAGATAGTATAATATCTTAAACTCCATGAAATTGAACGAGATTATATCGGTTATAGCTAATTTTGAAGTCTCACTTATAAAGGGCAGATTTTTTATAATTGTTAGCTTTAAATGCATTCGATATTTTGTCTCTAATTGACCGAAATATACTAGAGATAAAAACTGGACAAATTTAGTAGGCATTAAATGCAGTATTTTCTGTCTTGATTCCTAACATGTTAAAAGTGAAAGCAGTGTACATTCCTGGGTTTACGGCCATATTTGCAGTTTCTCTTAAATTTTCCTAAAAAATCTTGAATTAAAGAAGATTGTAACATTTGGTTAGTATGCAGTTGTTATGCCTTTCACAGAAAATGAAGACAGTGTGTTTTTTAATAATCAAGTTAAAGTGTCATGTCTTGACCCTTTAAGTGGAGTCACTGGTGTGACAGAGAAAAATAGGAAAATAATTTGGTGAAGGTGTGTGTGTGTGTGTGTGTGTGTGTGTGTGTGTGTGTGTACACATACTAGTTACTGATGCACAAATGAGCTCTCATACAACCACAGTACTTTTATGAATTATTTGCATTTCTGTTGTAAAAGATCTGTCTACCACGTTTTCTAGGAACTTTGAGCCTAAGGCATAACTCAAGGTTTTGGAGCCTGTGTAAAATAATTTATAGCACCTTTCTAGTAAGTCTTGCCCAAACTCTTATTCTATTAATTAAACATCCTGTGGCAATCTGATATATCTTAAAGATTTAAAAGTATATTACAGTAGAAAACTACAAAACATGGACTATTGAAATTGAAGAATATTAGTTTTTTTTTTTAAAAAAAAAAGCTAGACATTTTTGAGATCAAACTTTTTTTTTTGCTGTGAAGACATAACTATCTAAGCATGCTCATGTTCTGTGCCTGAATGAGATTGTGCTGTTGGGAGTCTGTACTGTGAAACGTCTGTTTTAAATATGGAGAGATGTCTTGTGGCCTCCAGAGAAGGGGTGCACTTGTTCTGTGTGGGGTCAGGCTCTTGCATGGCCATGGTTCTGGGACAAGGATAGTGGCCCGTTACATTGGCATAATGTGAAGCTTTATTAGGCTTATGTGGCTAAGAGAAATACGGACTCTATCATACCATACATTTTGTTGGCAAGGTATTTTAAATATGGTTTTTGTTGTTGAAAGGTATTTCCCTAGGAAATGATTTTTAATTTTATAATAATGTATTACTTAAATTTGGAGAAAGTTGTAAGAAAGGATAAGGAGGGAAGAGGGTGCTGTGTACTACTATGTTCTTTATTTTCTGTCAGGGACAAGTCTTAGAGAAAAAGCTTGGCATATGCCAGTAACTCTATTCTTCCTGCCAATTGCCTAAGCAAATTATGTTACTTTTTTCCAAGGTTTCTCATCTGCAGACTTTTGTGTTTAAAGTTAGCTGTTTGGTGACACTGTATTTGGAGGTGAGGGTATGAATGTGAGAAGGTGTTTTGGAGCATTTGCAATTATAGCATTGGGTGGTGGATAAAGAAATAGATACATAAATATTAGACCGATGCACAGTTTTCCAGTGTATGTTATTTTCCATATAAAGATATAGAACATTTCATAAAATGTTCCCAGACCATTTAAAACTCAGAAATGCAGCTGATGCAATGAAATACATAGAGTACTTGTAAAAACATACAGACACGCAAGTGGATTGCTGCCAGACAGAAAATTTAAAGGCGGTTTGCTTAACTGCGGGGTGCTAGGTTTTGTACATGTGCCATGCTGAAACTGTTAGTAAGGCGGGTGTTATGTTGCTTGAGAAAAGCAGATTGTATTTGGACCTTTTTAACTCAGATGTTTCCAATGTCGATATTTTGGTGACATTATGGCATAATGATCAACTCACTGTGAAAAAGGATTTCAACCTCCTGTATCAAATAGACATTTTAAAGAAATTCAAACAAATTATTTTTAGTTTTTGTGTTAATTTTTATAAAATGGCTTTCATAGTTTTATTAACTATGAGACTGATTCTCTGAGCTAATTGAAAGGAACTTTATAGGTTGGACTTTGGTTTTAAAAAAATTTCCTTTTTTTTTTTTTTTTAAAATATTGTTTTAGAAGAGTGTTAAGGACCTATGAAATTTGCTTTTGTAACTTTAGGTCCTTAAAGAAAGGAAGTAAAAGTTTTATGCTTAAATCATAGTAAATAAATTCATGTATTATCTTGGAACATGATTCTGTTAAAATCTGGGAATTTCATTCTAGGGTTAATCTTAGGACATTTGAAAGACTTAAGCTGGTGGTGTTTATTGCATTGTCCACCATTGAGGCAATGTTTAGGGTAATATGGTTTGAGTGACTCTCATCTTAAAATAGGTCGATTTTTCTTTTTATTCGTGTTTCCTCCTCTTCTTTAATTCTGCTATGTTGTATATATGAATTAAATACATTTTAAAGTGACAGGTTAATCATTAATGTAGTTGCTTAAAGAGATTTTATTTTAACCCTTTAATCTATAGCAAGAAATATATATTTTTAAATTAAAGAATATACCACATTTTGGTTTCTGATGTCCATCCCCTCACCAAGTGATTAAAAAAAAAAAAAGTTTTTTATTTTATCCCATCTTTATTTCCACCGGTATTTGTGGTTCTCAAGCACAACTACTACAAGGAAGGGGACATGATATTAAAGATTTATATATGAATTATTTTTGTCTGAAGTTTTCTGGTTGGAGAGTAAATGTTAACCACGTGACAATTGGAAGAAAATTAATACGCTTTAGATTAGTTTGTGGCTTTCCCAATCTCTGTTTTACTGTGTACCTCAGTGATTTAGAAGTACTTTTTTTTCTTTCTTTGTTTTTAAATCTATTTTTGGTCTTGGGAACAAATTTTAAATCCTAAAATACCACTTGTTCCACCCCACCCCCATCAAGTCATTTTTGTGTTTTAGGAATTATGGCCACTGCCCTCTTTTGAGCCTCCCCTCTACTTTCACCCCTACCTACCCCAAACACCCTTTTTAGGGGTCTGTTGGGCATTTGGCTGTCCCTTCATTACCTTGCTGGCTAATTCCTCCTTGTAGACCTACCTATTGCCATTACCGCCCTCTGACCTCCTGTGTTAAGAGGATAAGTCCTTGTGTGATTGTAGCCCTTCAGGCCAGAGAGAAGCAGACAGTGTATTCTTTGGCCTACCAGGGCAGCCCTGCACAGTACTGCAGCAGGAATTACACAAGAATCCTGTTAGTCATACTGTAGAAGTGCCAGTTCCCCTTCTAGTATTTGAAGAAGAAGGTAAAAAAAAGTTGATCCCTAGTTTTTAAGTCAACCAGAAGATACTTCAAGAGCTGAAATGGTCTACAAATCCTTCAAGTATTTTGCACCACCCATTTTGGGACACTCTGCTCTTGATGTGATCTTTTGAATATTCTTGCTTTTGTTATTAGTTTTAGGTTTTGAAAAGTAATGTCCATTGACTTTAATGACAAAATAGGTATTTCTAGGATTTAAATATAGTCTGTGAATAGACCCTTAGTTTTCTCTCTTTTTGATTCTTCCCTGCAGAACAATTAACTGCATTTTGGTTGCGATTTGAAGGGTTTTAACTTTTACATGGATTCATTTTTACAGAGAAGTAAATTGGTGCTTTAAAATGTAGATATGAAAAGTGAGTAGTATGTATTGTGAACACGATGAGAAAGGATCCTCAACTATTGTGCTTTTTCATAAGCCTTTTGCATTGATACATAGTTACTCAAATAGATATTATTCTGATACTCCCTTAATGTGTCTCTGAGGAACCAAATCTTTCTTTTATTGGAAAAGATTGAATGGTTTCCTAATCAATAGCAAATGGAGTGCTAATAGCTTTTAATTAGTACACTTCTATATTGACTTAAAGACAGTGGCGTTGGATTATCTTGCAATTATGATTGAAGAATCAAGTGACCCTTTTAGTAACTCCATTTAAGCTGAATGTCATAAAAGGTGTTTTAACTTATGTATTTTCTAGTTTCTGAGCAAATTTAAATTTGTTTACACTGGTAAGCTAAAAGTATATTGTTTTGTTTTGTTTGTTTTGAAGACTTTACCTAGTTTTATCTGTATTTTCAAGAGCTTTACTGTAAGAATTTTTGGAGGTATGTATTTTATTTTTAAAAGCAAGGAGTTTTGCATTTGTTCCTTGAAAGAATTCTCTCACCCTCACTGCCCTAACTTCCCCCTCCCCTACCTCAATCTGAAACGGGTGTTAAAATAAAGGTGGTTTATCAAGCCTACATCTGTAGCTATGAAAAGGAGGCTTCTGATTAGAGAAGAAAAGTCAAGCAGTTTAAGACTCATTTTCTCTGGAAAAAATATATTGAGGGCAATTTGCAGCTGGTGAGGTTTTTGCATTAGGTAATAGTTTCAAGTTAACAGTAGCATCAGGTCTTTAAAATTTTTCTTTTTTATATTTCTGGAGGAGGGTAATGGGAGTGCCTTGCCGAGCCCTTCCTTGTGCTCATCAACATAGCAGCCTCAGCTGCCCCCCTTGGATCCCCTGCCAGGGCTGCTATCATCTTCTGATCAAATATTAATGTGTGATCCTCTGCTTGCTCACTAATCCAAAGCCAATTAATATTATCTGTCAATTATTTACAGATCCTGAGGTGCAGAGGCAATTCCCAGAGGACTACAGTGACCAGGTTCGGAATGCGTAATTAATTTTTTACATGACAAAATTTATTTCAGAGTTGTTCAACATATTATTACTGTTCTTTTTACTGAAAGAGATAAATGAATTTTTAGAAGGGAAGAGAAACAGTAATTAGGAACCTAAGACAAAAAATAAAACATTCAAGTAGGATTGAAAATATTGGTGCTAGTTTGGGGTGTTACCTTCAGGGGAAAAATGCACAGAAAGTAAGGGAGGAAAATCTATCATGAATTTTACTTTTTACTTTAAGCTCTGCTACAGTCTGCAGTTCATTAGGTAATCATTTGGATTAAAAAAAAATGTTATTTAAGTGTCAAGAACCAGTGTAAAAAAAAGGGGGGGGGAAAGGAATTTTATAACATATTCTGGGATGGAACTATTTGTTGTGGTACTACTCAAAGGAGAAGATTACACATGCAGGAAAGGTCTTGAGGGGAGGATAATTGTAACGAAGGTAGGGAAAGTTAAGATTAGCCAGTTGGTCCTGCCATTTTGAATTTCTTGCGTTCTGCAAGCATGGAATGCACTGGAAGGAACTATTTAAATCACAAAATACTGTTGAAGTTCTGATGCTGCTCTAATCTTGATAATTAGATCCAGGTTATGCGTTCCAGCTTCACTCTTAAGAAACATTAGAGAAAAAGAAAACAAACAAAAAAAGAAACATTAGAGATATTTTGTAGGTTTTGGGGGCACATTACATTTTTAGTTCAAATTTGCAATTTGGTATGCTTTTTAAAGTAGTTTTCTTTCTTTCTTTTTTTTTTTTTTTTAAAGCATCTTTGTACTGAATAAAAAAAAAGTGTAAAATCTTTCACACGTTGAATATTGTATGCATTATAACATGTATCTGAAGTATAACTACTTAATTTTGTTCGTTAAAAAAGTCCTTGAATGAGAATAAGTACATTGGAATAGAAATACTCAGTATAGTAGTAGTAACACCTTTGCAGTGTGGCCATACAACAGAAGGCAAAGTATCTGATACATCTTTGGAATACAGGGGACATATTGTGACCAGGAATATAGCTGGATAATCAGTATAATGAGATGCTTTGTAATGGGATTTTATTGTACAAGAACTGAAGAGGACTGGTGTGGTTTGCTTTGTGTGTTATCCCAAGGCTTTGAAATGGGGGAAAAAAATACTAACCTTCTTACTCCTCTGGCTCCATCTTCCAACTGGACAGTTAAATTTTTATCTTGCTTTAAACTGCAGTGCAATTGAACCCATTGGATTTAACCTACACAATCCAAAGATTACAGAACCTTTTTTATTAACGATTTTCCTTCATTAAACAATACCCAAAAAGTGGAAAATTTTCAAGTATTATTTTGAATTGACTTAAGGCCATAGTTCTTAAAAAGTCATTATTTTAAAATCTTGTGTCTAGGTAAATAAATATCCTTTGTGATTCCAGGATCTGAATTACTTCAGTGAGAGAAAATTTCGTAGGTGAAACTTAAGATAATATGGTTAATATCTGGATCAATTCTTGAAACATAGTTTCTTACTGTATCTGAAAGTTTTTGATCATCATGGTATTTTTTGCTATAACTTTTTAAAAAAGTCACAAGGATAATATGTTCAATATAAAATATATTTAGAAAAAATTGATAAATAAAAAGAATGAAAAGGAAGAAAATATAAGCATCTGTAATTTTATTATTGAGAGATAACCACTATGGTAGTTTGATGTTTGTTTTGCCATGTTTATTTCTCTGAGTATATATACACTAGAGGCCCAATGCATGAAATTCGTGCAAGGGCCTTGGCCTTGGCCCCGGCCCCAGACCCCGCCCCCACCTGCTGTGGTTGCAGCCAGGGTGCCTCTGCTGTCTCTGCTGTGGCCCCCACCTGCTGTGGCTTTGTCTGAAAGGAAGGATGTCTGGTCTAATTAGTATATTATGCTTTTATTATTATAGATGTTTGTATTTGGTAAGAGTTAATGTGTATATATATACATCCGTATGCACATATAGTATATTTGTGTGTATAGACTTTTATTAATTCTGTTATTGCATATGGAGCCCAGTTTATAGATTAGATATTATATGTTATGAACTTAGTTCTCTTTATTTTGTTTAATAGATGATCTTAAAATTGTTTAATATATTGAAGTTGGAATTATTTAAAATTATAGTAAGAATCTAAAAAGTAATAATAGCCTTCGGCTATTTTAAAGTGTTCATAGGAATCAGTGTTTATTTTCTTTTTTTAGAACAGTGACATAGTTTGGAAATTTGGAGGATGGTAGTCAGGGGCTAGATGTAGGGTTAAGAGAGTGTGCATATCACTGCCTTCCTTAGCATCTCTAACTTGACTCAACACATGGTTTTCCTTCTTTTCCACATGTAACTCAAGAATGAAAGATCTTTATTTTTGATGAAATTACCCCCAAATTTCCAGATATTTATTTGAGAGTTGATTTACTGATAAAGGAAATGATACCTACATATTTCTTATTTACCTTTTTTATTATTTGGGTTCTGATCTTATATATTTTCTCTTCTTAGTATTTGTTGAATTAAACAAAATTATCTTTCCCCTCTAAAGGAATTCTTAGAAATATTTTTATTACATGCAAACCTTAAATGCTGAATATGTACTTAATTTAGACAACATTTCTAGTATTAAAACATTTATGATGTAACCCATAGGAATATTTTATATAATTCACCACAAAGTAAAGCATTTATTAACTCTCCCTCTCTCTTCCTCTCTCTCTCTTCCTCCTCCCCCAGTTTTTCTCCTCATTCGCCTCAACTACCACTGCTTGTTTTCACATTTGTGTATTTCCCATGTACCAGCACACTTGATCAGAGACGCTTGCTGCTGCTAGATGTTTTATTCTGTGTGTTCTTTGTACCTTACAGTAAAAGAATCTGTCACAAATTATTGTGGCTCACTGCTTTAGAAACTGAGAAAAAAGGGAGGTTAGATTGACATCTGTGACTGAATAATGATGACCAGCCTTTTGGCTCTCCTTGAGCCACAAAGCTAGCACTGCCTTTAGAGTGGAAAAAGAAGTAAGAAGAAAGGGGAGGGATAAAAGAGAGTTACAAATCTGTGGTCCCGGAGATGTATTACTGTTGGGCCAGTTGTCTGCGTGGTATGATAATCCATTTTGATCTTCTCTGTCTTAATTGTCTGCTAAAGACAAATGGGCAGTAAAAGTTCATCAGTTTCATCTTTTTGCTTCTCGTTTAGAAGCAGAATAAATGAT
This sequence comes from Pipistrellus kuhlii, assembly GCF_014108245.1. NCBI lineage: Eukaryota > Metazoa > Chordata > Mammalia > Chiroptera > Vespertilionidae > Pipistrellus > Pipistrellus kuhlii. Next base: position 1,374,623 of record NW_023425544.1, on the reverse strand, counting down.
CCATCACTAAGAAGTAGACGTTCTTTCTGACACGGAAGTAATGCAGACCCAACACGTTTTATTAAAATGTTTTCCCCTCATTATTTCAGTCTTCTCAGCTCTGAGAGATCTTACTGTTTCATAAAAAATGTAATCTGAAATGTAAATAAGGGTATTGATACAGAAGGAAGAAGTAATGAGCAGCCTGAGCCACATTTTAAGACTCTTTATTGTAATTACTGACAAAGTGATTTCTCTGTGCCCCATTTCTTTTTCTTCCTTAAGTTGTCTGTGACACCCTCAGACCACAATGACATCTATGGTTTAAAGCCATTAAATCACTGTAGCACTCAATATTTCATTTAAAATCTGGTAAGCCTGCTATCTTTAAGCCTGAAAGTATAGCCTTTGTTAATTCCAGAAACACATACAATGCTTACATTTTTTTAAAAAAGGAAAACAAACAACAAAAAAGACAGAAGCAAGGCCTTTTTCAGAGTTCACATTACTTATTTATCTGCTTTTGTTTAATGCTTAACTACTTTAAATACTAAAACATCAATATTGGTAGGATCCTGACTTGAAAAGGATCCTGCATTTTAAAAAAATCTTTTAACAACTTATAAAATTTTGAAAATTGTATCTTTCATAAGCATAATAAGAAGTAGTCTAAATTTTATTTTAAGGTTAAGATTACTAAACAGATGCAAATTGTCAAGTGACTTTGGTTTTAGATAGCTTAAATCAGATTTTTTGCAATCTCTTATTATAACTTTAGATAATCTTAACATAGCCTAACCAATAGAAAATTTTTGTTAAAGAAGAACACAATCTCAATAATAATAATAATAATAATAATAATAATATCTTTCATTTCTAGAAATGGTTTCTTAAAGATATCAGCCTGTCAATCTAGCATTAAAAATAAGGAAACATAACATGAATTATCTTTTCCTGCTGGAAATAACCTTTTAATTAAGTGGATTTATAATTATTCTATTATGTTTATTGTATTCATTCAATTATGGAAATAATTGGTAAACCTTTACTCATTGTGATTAGTGCAGTTTTAATTGAATTAAGGAAGAAAAGGGTAGTTAAATTAACATGTTAGCACATTATGGTCACCATTCTCATCAAAATCCTATCTTTGGCTTGAAAACATTATTTGATTTTTCAGAATAAAACAATGAGCCTTTAGTAATTATACCTTGTAGTATGGGCTAATTTGGAATAAAGACATAGTAACCTATCAGAGAGAAGATTTCCATAAGTAGCCTTGTAATGTGTCAAGTATAATAGGCATTACACATACCGTTTTAAATTGTGTTAGTTATAATACGATTAGTTTTTGTACTAATGCATGTAGAATTGAAAATTTCTTCTCACAGTTGCACTTTTTATAGCCTGCTTGTTCAAAGAGTGGCGATTAGAGATGAGTGTGCTAGAACTTGCTTTTCCAGTATGCTCATCTGCATTTTGATGAAATATAGCAAGTATCTTAGAGCTCTTTAAATAGAGGTCTCAGTACACTTACTGCCCCTGTATATGTAGATTGCTGTTTAGAGTTGCAGGTAATTTTTCTTTCCACTGGCACTGAAACAGAGGTTATAATGAAACTAACAATCTTTATGCATTTATAGAAACTATAAAAATTTTATGGAAATCTTTATATAGAAACGAGCAGTGTTTCTTGTACAGCTCTATAAGCAATGTAGAAACATGGTACTTTGGGAAAAATAAAAAAGGTACCCTGTCTTTTATGGTTTTATATGGTCTATGTGATTTTAAAATTTCACTATAGGCAGTTAAGCAAATTATAAAAACATACATCACCTATATACTAAAAAGGAACAAAAATATGTTGCATAACTTTAGGCTAATTGTGATGGAAATTGGCATTTCTGAGTTGCATATGTAATTGCTTAAATATGGAGTTTTCATCTATTCATGTTTCAGGTATACTCTAAAGTAGGGGTGTCGAACTCAATCAGAGAAGGGGCCAAAATCTAAAATCCAGCCTAAATCGCGGGCCGAATGGTTTACTGAACAGTCATAAACTGTCATTGTGATGGAAACGCAGCGGAGTGCAGTGATGACAGCGTGGTGCGGGCCACATTGCAAGGCCTGGCGGGACGGATTTGGCCCGCGGGCCTTGTGTTTGACACATGTGCTCTAAAGAAAACACATCTTAAGCTCTTAGTTACAGTATAACCTATGGAAATGGATTGGAAGATTCTGATTAGAAAGACATCTGATTTGGTCATTGCCTCATTCTTTTGGGGAACTCCTGTGTATGAAAACTTTCATGTTATTTTCTTCCAAATTTTGAGAAGCCAGAGACTAAACATTTCTATTCAAAAAGTTGTTCATGCCCTGATTCCTTGAAAGAATACTATCTACAATAATAAGAAAGTTAAAGATATAACCCATAGCATCTAAATATTTTGTTACTGTAAAAGGAGGCTTCATTGTATCAACGTTGTATAATATGACACACATGTATCATATTTACAAAAAATGTGAAACAAATGATAACTTTTGATTTTTACCCCCATTAATAATAGGCAGAGAAACATAAGCAGCAGAGTTCCTGGTGTGTATAAAATGTGACATCAATTCCACAAAGTGCTGCCAGTCTTTTGGTAGTGATTTGCCTAAGCCATAGAATCTTCAAATTGGAATTGAGATTTTTGGGTTTGTGGGCCTTTGGGTCTCACATTCACCAAGCTCACAAAGAATAGAATCAGATCTCGGTATATCTCATTTCTCTTGGAAACTTTTGAACTTTGTTTTCTTCCCCCATTCTTCTTCAAAGTGGATGCTGTATCCTTCTAACCTACTCATACAGTCTGTTCAGATTAGATCCACTTTAAATGGTGAGGTCAAGTTTGGTCCTGGGAACTTTTTATGACACCATATACCATGGAACAGAATTTGTCAGTTCACTTGAATTTCATCCAAAGGGTCAAATGGAACACACTTTAAAATGATTCTACAACCTGGCCTTAAAAAACCTAAGTGGCTGCATTTGCTGATTCCCTTTCCCTATCCTTATGCCTGTCTTTGGTGGCAAAACTGTCTAGGAGAGTATATTTGGTTTTGTGCATTAATTTAGTGACAGATTGGTAAGTTAGTATCTGCAGAATGTGACCCAGACAAGAGGAAGAGAAAAGTAGATCCAGCCATTCTCTGAAGGACCTTACTATCTACTAGGCTCCAAAGACAGTGCATGTCCAGATAATTTTGGTGATTTGGCATTGCCAGAAATTGGGAATGCCTCTGAAAACTTTGGGTAGTCATGACGCCATGAAATTACATTCATTCAATTTCTTGTTCTTGCCGAAACCTGTTTGGCTCAGTGGTAGAGCATCTGTCTGCGGACTGAAAGGTCCCGGATTCTATTCCGGTCAAGGGCATTTACCTTGGTTGCGGGCACATCCCTAGTAGGGGGTGTGCAAGAGGCAGCTGGTCGATGTTTCTCTCTCATTGACTTTTCTAGCTCTCTATCCCTCTCTCCTCTCTGTAAAAAATTAATAAAATATATTTAAAAAAATTTCTTGTTCTTTGTGGTGTGAAATCATAGAAGTTAGTAGTGTTAGTAAGAATGGTTTAGAGAAACCTAAGTGAAAAGTCTTGGAACTGCCCCTAGAGAAGATAATCTTTTAGGTTCATTTTAGATGTGTGCTTTTCTAAGAGGCACTGCTGATGCATGGATTTTTCAACTTGTTGTTCCAAAAGGTCAGTTTCCATATTTCTTAGTAATTTGGCAGTCTGGGATTATAGGTAGAAATATAATTTTCTCATCTACAGATATAAGCTCTGAATCTTTTCAGATCCTAAAACCTGGCAGGTGATTGCTTAACATACTAGTAACAGAGCACCCTGCTGAATCAGCTTTCTTCAAGTAGTATGCTGGTCTCCACAATTGCTACCAAATGTAGCCATTTTGATGGACCACATTACAGATTTCGAAAAGATTCATGGATAGATTACAGATGTATAAATGCATCTCAGATTAAACATGTGCTTCTCTGTATATGTTTAAAAGTGTCCTGTTTTTGATGATTGGTGTGTTTAAATGTTTTTCAAGTTATAGGCTCATGGATGATTAAAAAAATACTAAAAAATAATATGTCATGTGTTACCTCTTATTTCCCCCTTGCTATTGTAAGCTGAATTTATAAAATTAGACAAATGTTAGGTCAGTGCTTTTTAAAGAGTTTGAGAAAAACATAAAACACCATTTTGTGTATAAGAGAAGCTATTCTGTTGTATCTATATCCTGAATTCTCCCCCCCCCTCCCCCGGCCCATTTCCAGAAAAGGGTAAATTTAAAAATGGAATGAGGTTGGACTGGCTTATTTATTTATATATTATAAAGACTGGTGCACAAAATATATGCACAGGTAGTGGCCCTAGGCCTGGTTGGCGATCAGGGCTGATTTGTGGGGTAACCAGCAGGACAATGGGGGGGGGGCCCTGCTGGCACTCTCATTGGCTTGCCTGGTGCCCCTGCTTGCCAGCCCCATCCCCCGCTGCTGCTGTTGCCAGTCGCCTCCCTCTGAAGGAGGTGACTGGCAGAGTGATAGGGGGGCAGCACTGGCCCACTCACTGGCCGGCCCCAACTACCACCTCTACCGCCGCCAGTTGCCTCCCTTTGCGAGGTGACCTATGGGGCAATCAGGGGGCAGGGGCTGCTGGTACCTATCTTGGCTGGCCTGGGGCCTGTGGGCTGGGCGCAGCTCCTGCATTGTCTGCCCCCTGATGATCAGTGTATATCATAGCGACCGGTTGTTCCACTTGTCGTTCTGCCAGTCAGCCAATTGCATATTAGGCTTTTATTATATAGGATTTATATTTAATTTTTAAAAATTAAGTGTATTGGGGTGACATTGGTTAAGTGTATATTTCTATGATACATGATCTGTATATTGTATTTGCCCACCACCCAAAATCAGATAATCTTTCATGACCATATGTTTGGTATTCTTTATCCTTTTACTACTCCCGCACAATTCCCTTTGCTAGCCACCATACTATTGTCTGTGTCTATGAGTTTTTGTTTGTTTTTCTTGTTTGTTCATTTGTTGCTTTCAGTTTTATATCCCATATGTGAGTGAAACTATATGGCTCTTAACTTTTTATGACTTATTTTTTCTTAGCTTAATATTCTCAGGTTTCATCTATGTTGTCACAATTGGCAGTATTTCACCTTTTCTTATGGCTGAGTAATATTCCATTGTATATATGTGCCATATCTTCTTTATCCAGTCGTTTATTGAAGGACACTCTAATTGTTTCCATCTCTTGGTCACTGTGAATAATACTGCATTGAACATAGGGGTGCATATATCTTTGCAAATAAATGTTTTCAGAGTTTTCCATTAGATACTCAGAAGAGGGAATGCTGGGTTATATGGTAATTCTATTAATTTTTTGCAGAACCATTATATTGTTTTCCATAATTACTGTACCAGTTTACATTCCCATTAGTGGGGTTTCTTTTTCTCTACAACATCTCCAATACTTACTTTTACTTGTCTTGTTGATAAAGCTGTTCTAACAGGTGTGGAATGGTATCTCATTGTGTTTATGATTTGCATTTCCCTAATAGCTAGTGAAGTTGAGCACTTTTTCATATATTTGTTGGCTATTTGTATTTGCTCACTGAAATTAAAAAAAAAAAATGATTTTAGAAGGGGAGGTAGAGAGAGGTGAGAGAGAAACGTTGATTGGTTGCCTCCTTCATGCACCCGAACTGGGGGAATGCCCTGATCAGGAATTGAACCCACCCCCTCTCAGTGTATGAGATGACACTCTAACCAACTGAGCCATATTGGCCAGGGTCTCTGCCCATTTTGTAGTTAGATTGTTTGGTTAATATTGAGTTGTATGAGTTTATGTATTTTGGATATTAACCCTTTGTCAGAGTTGTTATTTGTAAAATATCTTTTCCCATTTAGTTGGTTGCCTTTTTGTTTTGTTGTCAGTTTCTTTGTTGGGCAGAAGCTTTTTAGATTGATATAGTCCCATTCATTTATTTTTGCCTTTACTTCCCTTGCCTTTGGGAACAAATTCACAAAATGTTCTCTACAACTAAGGTCCATAATTTTAGTACCTATGTTTTCTTCTATGTATTGTACTTTATTGTTTCAGATCTTTAATTTAGGTCTTTGATCCATTTTGAGTTAATTTTTATACATGGGACAAACTGTGGTCTAGTTTTATTCTTTTGTATGTGGCTTTCCAATTTCCTCAACACCATTATTGAAGAGACTTTTTTTTTTTCCCTCTCCATTGTATGTTTTTGGCTCTTTCATCAAAAAAATTTTGCCCATATACCCATGGTTTTATTTCTGGGCTCTCAATTCTGTTCCATTGGTCTTCTGTCTGCTTTTCTGTCAATACCATGCTGTTTTGATTATTTTTGCTCCATGGTATAATTCGAAGTATTTTTCTGAGGATTACTCTGTCTATTTGGGATCTTTTATAGTTCCATATCAAATAATGATGATTTTTTGTTCTATTTCTTTAAAAATGTCATTGGGATTTTGATGAGGATTGTACTGAGTCTATAGATTGCTTTGGGTAATATGAACATTTTAACTATGTTGATTCTTCCAATCCATGAACACAGAATATCTTTTCATTTCATTGTGTCTTTTTAATCTCTTTTAATACTGATTTGTTGTTTTAATATATAGGCGTTCACATCTTTGTTAACTTTATTCCTAGGCATTTTATTCTTAATATTACAATTGCAAAATAAATCGTGGGTTTTTTTCATTTCTTTTTTCTGAAATCTCATTGTTAGTATATAGAAATGCAGTGGATTTTTGTACATTGCTTTTATATCCTGCAACTTTATTGTATTTGTTTATTGTTTCAAATAGTTTTTTGGTGGAGTCTGTAGGGTTTTCTCTATAAAGAATCATGCCATCTGCAAAAAGTGACACCTCTTCCTTAACAATTTAAAAGGCATTTATTTCTTTCTCTGGCCTGATTACTTACAGTACTGTCTATATATATTGTGTGTGTGTGTGTGTGTGTGTGTGTGTATATATATATATATATATATATATATATACACACACACATACATACATACACTACTGTAAGTTATATATATAAAAGGCTAATATGCTAAGTGTCTGTCCAACTGGTCGCTATGACACGCACTGACCACCAGGAGGCAGATGCTCAACACAGGAGCTACTGTGATGCACATTGACCATCTAGAGAGAAACACCACCAGGGGCCTGGAACCCACAAAGCAACTCTCTGCTTCCCCCAAGTGGGACACAGGCCCCACCACCACCTTGGAGCAGCAGCCCACCAAATCACAGCCGACGCTGCTGAGATCCAATGGTGCAAAATGCAGCCCACAGTCCAGCCCAGCCTGGAAACAGCTATGGGCACTGGGTAATGACTTCATGTATCAACACCCAGCTTCCTCTCCCTAGTGACCAGCCTTTTTGCAGTTTCTTCAGCCCAGGAATATGACTTGCTTTATAGCCAAGTGGAAATATTTTACACTGTAACCAAATGTCTGTGAAACATTTTCCTCACAGAAGTCCTGGAGTAGGTAGATAGGAGACTTCGTGGAATCCTTTCTAAAACAGATATTTAGAAAACTTAGAAACTTGACCCGATTGAAAAAAAGTAAGAAATGGTGGACCTTGAAAATGACTTCAGGTTTTCTCACTATACAGAATATAGTCAAACACTGCTGTAGTTAAATATTTTACCCTTTGTTCTTCCAGCATGAGCTACAATAATAATCTTCTTTGTGTTGATATTTACTATTGTGTTGCTAACAGTTACCTGAAAGAGAAGTTGAGGTGCTTCACTGGCTGGAAAAAGTTTAGCTAAATCAGAAAGCGGGTCTAATTAAGCAAGTTTATCCTATATATATAAAAGGCTAAGTTGACTCACATGTGTGATACATGTAAAGCTCTTGCTGGCGCCAATCGCACACATGTGTTTCCATCTGTCATTGTTGATTGTGACTGTGGTTGACACTTCTATTATAGAGAAAGGACAAATAGTGATATTAAAATATTTCTTCCAATTAATTTTCTTTCAGTGTGCACTGGGCCACTAGTGTTGAATAAGACTTGTCTTCTTCCTGATTTTAGAGGAAAAGCTTTCAGTTTTTCACTATTGAGTATGATATTAGCTGAAGTTTTGTCATCTACAGCCTTTATTATGTTGAGGTACCTTCCTTCTATACCCATTTTATTGAGAATTTTAATCCTAAATGGATGTTGTATTGATAAGTTATATGATTTTTATCATTTTATTTTTTAATGTAGTATATTACAATGATCAATTTATGTATGTTGAACCATCCTCGTACCCCTGGAATGAACCCTACTTGATTTTGATGTATTATTTTTTTTAATCTATTGTTGTATTCAATTTACTAGTATTTTGTTTAGGATTTTTACATCTGTATTCATTAGAGATATTGATCTGTAGTTTTATTTTTGTGTGTTTTTGCCGGATTTTGATATCAGGGTTATGTTGGCCTCAAAAATGTAATAGGAAGTATTGCCTCCTCTTTAATTTTTTCGAAGGGCTTGAGAAGAATCGTTATTAAATCGTCTTTGAATGTTTGGTAGAATTCACTAATGAAGCCATCTGATCCTGGACTTTAATTTTTTGGGGAGGTTTTTGATGGTTGTTTCAATTTCCTCACTGTTGATCGGTCTATTTAGTTTTTCCAGTTCTTCATGATTCAGTCTAAGAAGGTTATAGATTTTTAGGAACTTATTTATTTCTTCTAGCTTATTGAATTTAGTGATATTATAGTCTTTCACAGTATTCTAGTGTGATCCTCTGTATTTCTGTGATATCTGTGCTAACTTCTCTTTCATTTCTGATTTTGTTTATATAAGTCTTTTCTCTTTTTTCCTTAGTGAATCTAGCCAGGGGTTTATCAATTTTATTAATCTTTTCAAAGAATCAGCTCTTTAGTGTATTAATTTTTTGTATAGTCTTTTTGTTCTCTATTTCACTCAATTTTGTTCTAATTTTTATTGTTTTCTTTCCTCTGAATTTGGGCTGCTTTTGTATTTCTTCTAGTTCTGTGAGATGTATTGTAAAATGAGGATTATTTGCTTAAGATTTTTCTTTTTCTTGCGATAGGCCTGTAATGATATAAATTTCCCTCTTATTACTGCTTTTATTGCATCCCAGAAGTTTTGATCTGTTATATAGTCATTCTCATTTGTCTCTATATTTCTTTTGATCTCACCTTTTATTTTTCTTTTACTGAGTCATTTTTTATCATAGTATGTTGTTTAATCGCCACCTATTTGTGGGTTTTTTGCTTCCTTTTTACAGTTGATTTCTAATTTCAGAGCATTGTGGTCAGAGAATATGCTTGTCATGATTTTAATTTTTTTAAACTTGAGGCAGAAGGTGGCCAGAGATATCTTGCTAAAACCTAATTCAAATCATGTCTCTTTAGTCAAAGTTCTTAATCAAGGTTTTTTTGGCTCCCTAAATATTTACTCCAAATTTCTTAACTTGGATTTAAGGTCTATCACAATCTGACCTTGGTCCAACATTTAGCCTGGTTTTCTACTATTTTCCTTTATAGCCAGACATAGAACGGCTCACCATTTCTCAACATAGTTTGTTCTTTCCCATCTCTATATTTTTGCTCATGTTGTTTTAATAGTTGAAATGCATTCCTCATCCTACCTATCCTACAGTTGTGGTTGGCAAACTGTGGCTTGCGAGCCACGTGTGGTTCTTCCACAAATACCATGGCCTGGACGAGTCTATTTTGAAGAAGTGGCGTTAGAAGAAGTTTAAGTTTAAAAAATTTGGCTCTCCGAAGAAATTTCAATCATTGTACTGTTGATATTTGGCTCTGTTGACTAATGAGTTTGCCAACTACTGCCCTACAGTAGTATGCTTTGGTTCAGTTCAGCATTAAATGCCTTGCTTTTACTTCCTCTGTAAACTTGCTCTTTCTGGATTAATCACACTACCCTCAGCATTTGGAGAGCACTTGGAACCTTGATTCCTTACATTGTAATGTTTGTCAGTTGATCTGTGAATTGTTCAGCTATAAGAATGATTGTAGTCAGAGTTAGAGGTTCTTCTTAGCAACCAGGATAAATCAGGGGCCAATGAATAATTATGAATATGAAGTATGTAATATGCAGACATGTTGCTTAAGGAGTTCAGATTCCAGAAAGGAGAGTACAGAGACAGGACAGTGGTGATTAAGAGTATGGACTTTGGAGGCAGACTGCGTGGGGTTGAATCCCAGCTCTGTCATTTACTGGGGTTTACCTCTTTGGGATTTCATTTCTTCATCTGTAACTTAGAGGTAATCATAGTGAAGACCTCAGAGGATTGTTGTGAGGGTTACCGGTAAGTGATTTGAAATGTGCAGGCTGCTCAGAATAATTCCTGGTACCTAATAACCAATAATTATATAGTGCCTACTATTTTTAGGGGTAGATTTAAGCTAGCAGGGTAACCTGGTTTTGTTAGGTATTAGGGTTATGTGTGATAATCTTTACTTTTAGAATTTCAGACTGACACTAGGAAGAATTCTGGAAAACCTTTTCTTTGTAAGCCTGCACTTTAAGAGAAAAATTTAGAGAACTCACAAAGGTAAAGAGAGTATTTATCAAGTGAAGATGAAGAGTGAGAATCAGAAATAGTGCCTGAATAGTTTTGTTCTCAAATATACTGAAAATATGGAAACTGTTTAAATGATGATGAAGGGGGTTTCAAATAACTAATTATTTTCATTTTATTTCAGTTTTAAAAACTGTACATTGAGACTTTCCAAGTTCAAAACCTCAGAAATTTAGTAACAGGTCCCATGTCTTTGTAAATTAGTCCTTTTGGTTGCGTATAGAACTTTGTGTTACGTTAGCTTTTGTTTTAAAAATACTTATATGCATTAGTGTTAAGATTTCTCTGGCTACCATAATTAGAAACTGTCTAACTTTGGTCAGTTTCATATTTCAAATGTGATATAACACAAGCCCAGACTGTGGCTTAGTGTGTGTGTGTGTGTGTGTGTGTGTGTGTGTGTGTGTGTGTAAGTGTAGAGCAGGTAGGTAGACATGAAAGGGTATTGTATTCATAAAGAATTAAGATGCTCTTTTAAAGAAAATTGAACTTATCAAAGATCATTTACTTATGTATCAACCTTATAAAACATGTTATTTGTTTCACATTGCTCTTATTTCTAGAATATTGTTATTTAGCCTGCTTGTCTAGTAAATAGCAACTTTACTCGTTTCTCAAAAGTCAGCTCAACCGTCACCACTTCTGAGAAGTCTTTCACATCATTTGGGTGGACCTGGCAGTACATTTCTTTTCCCTTGACCTCTATCAGAACACCTACAACACTTTATTGCACATACTTGTTTACAAATTCTCTTCCTCACCCCAGGCAGGAAGTCATGGATTCTTGCCTATTTCATGTCTACATCTCTAAGACCTGGTACTGTACATGGTTGTTAGTAGACTAAGTATTTGATATATTATAATAAACTAGACATTTGTGCCCTGGAGCAGGGGTCCCTCAGCCCGGCCTGTGCCTTTTCCCAGTCTGGGAGCCCTGGGGGGATGTCCAACTGATGGCTTCGTGCTACGGAGGCAGGCAGGAGAGGCACCCACCACCACCGTTACACTGACCAGCCATCGCACAGCTTCTGGCTGAGCGGCGCTCTCTCTGTGGGAGCACACTGTCAACCAGAGGTAGCTCCTATGTTTAGCATTTGCCCCTGGTGGTCAATGCATATCATAGCGACCCATTGTTCCACCATCTAATCGATTTGCATATTATCCTTTTATTATACAGGATGATTGAATAGTGTTCATATCGTGATTTTTGGTCTCAGAATTTGAATGAGGTAGGACAAATGAAAACATATATTTATTAAATCCCATCCTACCTAGTAGAGGCTTAACCCAGTGGCATTTGAGATTCTTGTATTTGGATGTATTTAAAATATGATGCCTCTTTAGTAACATTTAGTTTTAGGAGTGTAAATTATGAATTATTGAGAAGAGCATTTTTATCAGAGAACTCTTCCAGCTTGCCAGATGCTTATCTTTTCTGGAGAGCTAAACCCCTGGTAAATTAAGAAGTATGTCTGAATTTTTAAAATGTTCTTTATTATAATAAACAGATTTAATAGCTGAAGTACTTTTCATTATTCACATCTCACTTTTTTCTTAACAAATATCATTCATCCTAAAAATTTTAAGTGCCTTTTTTGGGGGGTATGTTTGGCCCCCAAAAAAGTAGAAGTCAAGTATCCCCAAATTTTATGAAATTTGGCCTTGGAAATGTCACTTTGGTCAAAGACTTTACTTTTTCAGCCTCCGTTTTTTTTTTTTTTTTTTTTTTTTTTTTTTTTTTTTTTTTAATATGTAGAACAAGAAAGTATTACTAATTTTTTTTAGAATTATGAGAAGTTGGCATGATGTGTGTACAATTCCTGAATTAGTATAATATAATAAGTGTGTGTGTGTGTTTCTTTTTTACATAGCATGAGGAAAATGGAGCAAAGAAAGAACTTTGCTGCTTCCATGTAGTTGATAATATCTGGTCTTGCATAAACTCATAGAATGTAAATAGATCTTTAATGTGGATAAAGAGCCTGGAGTCAAGTGATAAAAACTAACTCGCTCCTAAGACCACCCCCCACTTTCCATCACCAGGCAAATGGAGCAACTATTTGTTCTTTCAGTATCCTCCAGACAAGCCAGGGTTTTTCCTTCCTCTAAGACTGATGATCATAGACAGTATCCAATCCAGGGCACCTTCAAGAGTGAGATGGGGCACACACCACGATTACACAGAGATAATGAACATAACCAGGAAGTACTAGGCAAGCTGGCATGTAAAGTTGCCTTAAGAGCTTTGACACAACATACATTTTTCACTCCACTGCTCAATTGGGAAGCTTCATTTAGCATGGAGGACTACCACTGCACAGTTTTAGCTCTATGAGTGTTTGTAACTCTGGAGACAGAATCCTGATCAAACAGGGTCAAAGTATGAGAATCTCTCTTGAATATCTTATTTGTCATTAACAAAGTAGCAAGCTGAGGATTGTGGGAAGAGCATGAGCTCCGAGGACAGATGAACTTGGTGCAGAGCATCACAAATCTAGCTTTTCCATTGCTCTACTTCCAGTTAGGCAAGTTATTTTACCATTCTATCTGTAACTAATTTTACTCAGTTTTCAAGGTTCAGTTCATGAATAGAAGGGAGTTATAGCTACATAAAGCTATTGAGCACTTGTAAACTTCTGGCATAGGATGTGACATATATTAGCTTTTTTGTCAGTCCCCTTCCACTTGGCACCTAACCCCTACAGAGAGCAGATGACCATTGATATATGAAATACAAAGTAAAGACTGAATCAGAATAAGTATATAAGATAATTAGATTCTTTAAAATATATACAGAATTTTTATAGATATAATGTAATCTTTTGACATAACTAATATTATATTCATACAAACATTAATAGTTTTCTGTGGTGAAACTACTTATATAAGAAGGATTGTTTCTCTGAAGAATCAATCCATGCCACAAAACAGTTGTGAATTCTGGATTGTACAAATGTTTTATTTTTAATTCTTTGTATTTTAAATATTTTCTTTGAAAAAAGAGAGAGCATGTTTGTGTGCAGGTGATACTTGGCCATTTGTCAAAAATCATGTGTGAATTGTTGGATCACCAGAGAACCAACACGACTGGCATTTAATCCTTCGGGTATTTCTAAATTTGAGTGTTGGGGGTTGCTGAGTTTGTTTGGATTGTGTTATATGACTGTGCTCCTTGACACTCTAGATCAGGGGCAGGCAAACTGCAGCCAGCTGGCCAAATCCTGCCTAGGGCCGGCTTTTGTGTGGCCTTCCCGCTAGGAAAGATTTTACCTTTTTGAAGAGTTATAAAAACATAAGAATCTGTGACAGAGACCACAAGTGTCCTGCAAAGCCTAAAATATTTACTATCTGGCCCTTTAGAGAAAAAGTTTGCTGACTCCTTCTTTAGTTTGTAAGTTGTACATGAAATGAATCAAATTGATGACTGCAGTTCCAGACTGCCTTGCAGGTTTTAGGTCTTTTCTTTTAAATAGTGACTTAGCTGTTGAATTATGAGAACACATTTTTGTTGGTGATAAATGAACTTGACTGATTGAAACTGTCTTGTATGACTGACAGTTTGGTCAGAGGGGTAGAGGGCCTTCTGTAATGTCTGGTATCTCATAAAAAAATTGTTTAAACCTGTTCCCGTGCCATTGCTTAGTTTATCTCAGGCAGCCTCAGGTAAACACTAGCATCTATATATGTTGAAGCAGGCTCTGTAAAGTAGAATAAAACACATATTGGAATTGAATTATTTTCCTTGTTTGCATCTTGCTTGTCCTCTGTAGAAACATTTTCTAGTTGTAAAGGTTGTAAAATCCTTGAATGTTAGATTTAGAAAACTTTGAATTGTATAATTTTTTTATTTCAATGGTGTTTCATATTACCTGCCTTCTTTCTTTGTAATGAGATGTCATCAATCTGTTGTGAATATAAATTTCACCAGTTCTTGAATCTTCCTGATATCATTTTGTCAGAATCTGCAAGTTGTAGGAAATAAAAGTTGATCTGAAATAGTTCTGTAATTACAGATGACTGTTGAGTGAGGTCCTGTCTAATCCATTGTTAAATAATTCTCTCTCGAAAGTAGATTTGTTGTTTACATTTTGATTTTCATATTCTGCTCACAGTGTTTGTTGGCGATATCTGACATCCCCTGCCACTGGGTAAATAAAGCCTATTATTTCCCTTTCAACATTGTAAACGCTTACTCTCTCATTCAAGAGCTAAGAAGCAGAAGGTTAGGTATATTATCAAACTATGATCCTGTCTATCCAAAGAAGCTGGGAACCTTGATTAATATGCCTTGTTAACTGATGGTTTCAATTCCATATTGGTTGTGCCTGAATAATTTGTATAAACCAAGCAGTACAGATTCCTTATTTTAGCACTAAGACTTACAAAGGCTTCTTTTAGCAGCCTTTAATTTTGTACTTATGTATGTGACATAGCCTGTGGCTGTGATAGCTACAGTGAATCTCCAGTTGTTTGGGGATGAAAGGAGGAGGCAGCTGGAAACTCGTAGCTACATCTAGCTGTCTACCTAGAGAAGGCCTTGATTTCAAGTTTATCTAAACAAGCTCGACTAATCCCAACTATCTAGGGGGATCCACTGTCAAAACAAGCAGCGTGGCCCTGAGGCAAACACAGCTATACAGAAATGAAGGCTGGGGCTTCCAATACTCCGATGACTGCATACTGGAGGCTTTTTTTCCCCTCCTGAAAGAGGGTAAGAGAGGTAGAATTTGCATAATGCCTTTTCATTGGAAACTTTTGGAAAGCTGACAGACCTCCAGCTTATAGATCTGTAGCCACAATACAGAGTCTATAGGAGAATCCTTGAATGACCTAACCATATTGAAAGAAAATATAAAAGCGTCCAAGTATAGCCAAGTGAGAGAGGAAAAGAGGCTGATGCATTGTCTAACATCTGCTGTACTTCTCGTTAGTTTTGTTCTTTGCTATTCTGTGTGGACTTTGGAGAAGCCTAAGACAGCCTAACATGAATCCTATAATCTTCCTTCTGAATATTTATGTAGCTTGCCAGCTTCTAAGCTGTCCTTTGCGTTTTCCTACTTCCCCCTCATTTTCATGCTCTCAAATGAGGCCAACATTTCAAAAGCTAAATAAATGTTTGTGAATGTTTATAAAAGATTTGCATAAATTTGTCCTTGTCTACAAAGATCACTTTTTTCTTATGCCAGTTCTGAATTTTTTTTTTTAAAGGTTTTGGTGCTTGTCTTGACAACAAAGTCCTGCATCCCAGAACAATGATTGCTGATTAAGTGGGTATGCAATTGTGACTGAATAGGCTTTCAAGATACTGGGTAAAAGGGCCTGTCATCTGAAGACTGAATTATAGAATTTAGAAAATGTTATCAGAAGTACATATTTAAATCTATTTTTTTGGTACCATATTATTAGATAAGACAAAGAGTTCTTACAAGTTAAAAGTATAACCCCCCCACCATTTAAAAAATTCTGTATAAATTTTAATAATTAGAATGTTTCAATAACTCAGAATAATTACTTTTCTTTTCTATGGTTGGACATATTTAAAAATAATTTTTTATACCCTTAGGCACTTTTTGGAAACCGTAACTCTACCATTTATATGTATTAACATGTTTACTGGGGCGATGATTAGAGGGAATATATACCAGGCAGTTCTTTTAGGCAGCTGAATGCACAGTCATACCTTGAGAAAATATAAACTATATGAAATATGTGGTGCTAGGGCTTAATTATAAGACGGTCTGGGACACACACTCTCTCCTCTCTCTCTCTCTCTCTCTCTCTCAACACATTTGCTGAATTCATTTATCTTTTAAAATTAGAATAGATTTTGTGGGGTGGCAGGGGATGTTGTATGTAGAGGTGCTAATTTAGTTCAGAGATATTCGAAGATTGGCAGGAGAGAGAGGCAACAGCCAGTTCTGTTAGTCCTTTGGTTGTATTGGTTTAGAGGTTTAAGTTGTCATTAAGGCACAAACTAGAGCCACTTCTCTGACACAGTTTTTATCACATCTGCTAGGCTTGTGTCCCAGGAGGAGACGTGGAGAGCAGTGAATTCAACACGGGCCCATTATCGACTGCTTTTTCGTGTGTTGTAAAAGGAGTGAGACCTCAGGGAGGCTTGGAGCCTCCTCCTGTGTAATGTCCAAGTCAGATTTGAACGACTGGTGGCAGGAAAGCTTTGGCCTTGGGGTGTGAATTCTAAGAAATAGAGACACAATTAAGTTTAAAAAATTCAAGGACTTTGAGCTTGATAATGAAAAAAAATTTTAGATTAATGTGAGCAGAAAAGTTGCCCATCTGTGCACATTTTTGTGTGCATTTAAAATATTTAAAAGCTGACAGCTTTTTAATATGCTTATAAAACACTATTTCTATCAGTGCTCTTTTTTTTCTTTTTTAAATACTGTCTTCCTGAGGGCAAGTTGCTTCTTCAGTGAAACCATGTTTGCAGTTTTACCGTTGGGACCCTATTCCTTTGGTATGTACTGACTTATGGCCTCCTCCCCCACTTTCCCCAGCCTTTCTTCCTTTTAGATATTGATAACATAAATGTGCAGAAAAATATTTAAGGAAATAAATAAGGCAATATATTTTAGAGTAATAAAAATAAGTCCAAGTAATTCTGTTACTGATGACATCGAATGCTAATTGTAAGAAATTCTAACCAAAGCATTTGTTTGTTTTGGAAGTGTTTGAAACAAGTGTCAAGAAATTTATTGGTGTTTAATATTGACCTTATAAATATAACTCTCATTTTCAACCCTTTTGCTGTAAAGTTTAAAGTTAATAAAATGAAATCTTAGAATAAAGGATTTCATATGACATTTACTTTTTGAACATTTAAAGTAGCTTTTTTTGAAGAAAGGAAAGGATAAAAAGGATGAGGTGGCTTTGTTAAATTAAAAATTTTTATAAGATTTTTTTTTGAAAATATCTTTTTAAAATTATATTTTTCCTTTGGATTTCAAAAAGTCATGAAGATTTACACATAAAAGTACTTTTAGAGGTGGCTCTTGTGTTTCTACCTATGTACTTAATGTCAATAATTTAGGTATAAAATTTATGTAATACATGTTATAGAATATGATTACTTTTTATATTTTATTGTATTTTACCTTTATGTATATTAGGTATTATACAAATTAGCATAATTAAATGTGTGCAAGACTCAAAATTAAAGTTATAAAAAGTAAATTGGGAGTAAATATTGAAATATGCGAAAGAGAGGAAGCAGACTCTAGCATTTGAGCAGAGTTGTTAGAAATTTGACCCAGCTTTTATGTTCGGTTGTTGAAAGAAAGGCCTTTTTGTAAAATCCCTTATTCAAAGCTTTTTTTTTTTTCCCCCACTGAAAAAAATAAATAAAAGTTTGTAACTATGTATAGATCTTGGGTTTAATTAGGCATCTATAGGGAAGGAGAAAAATTATATTTCCTGTTTTCATATTTAGTAGGAAATTTTTGATCAACATTCTTGAACTTGGTACTAATTAAACTTCTAAGAACTTACCATTCTGTTTTACCTTTCTTAATCACAAACATTAAAACCTCTGGTAGCTTTCACTTGGAATCCCTGGTTTTAACTTGAAATGGCTTAAAGTTAAAATTTTGTTAGCTTTTTGTATGTTTGGATTTTGTGTGTGTTCTGTTTTTAACTTTCAACTTGAGTTTTAAGATCATCAATCAGAGGCTTTTCTTTCAAGTCAGTTGCACTGATCTCAATTGCAGGACTTAGAGGGTCAGCACTTCCCTCATGCTATTAAAAATTGTCTAAGCATAGAAATAGAGTATTTTAGGAATTTGAGTTCCACTGATCTTTTCATCACACATCTACATTTTGAAATGAACAAATAAATTAGATGTAGGGAACTCAGGAAATGTTCTCCCACTGTCTCCCGCCTCTCTCTTCTTCACTCTCTTTTTGGACAAAGGTAAATTATCCACTGCTATATAGCTTTCAGCAAGCTACAAAGAGGCTGATTGTAGCTTTACATATTTGAAAATCCATTCATTTATTCATGCTCTCTCGTTTCTTTATTTAAATGTTTTCCTGCACATATTTTCTTTTTCCTTTTGAACTATTGAGAACATGCCTCATCTCCCAACATTCTGTAACCCCAGTGGACATTATAATCAGCCTGTGCTTTTGTCTTTCAGATGGCATTTATTTGCGGGGTGTGTATGTCTGTGTGTGTCAGTTGTTTTCAGCTGCCAAATACAACTAATTTTTATTTATGGATTTCAATGAAGCAACGAGAACAGTGTTTGACATCTGAACTGGAGGCTGTTGCAGGATCTCTTTTACTCTCCCTACCCTGCACCCCAAATTCAGAGTGAATTGGGTTAGCCTTCTTGTTACTTATAATTCCAGTCAACTACATCGAGTTCAGTCTTCCAAGTTTTGTTTCCAAACAGGATTCTATGATGAAAAATATACATATTAATGATTTCCCAGGTTTTTAAGAGAAATGGTCCAATGTCAGCATGACACAATCTACTTTTTCCAGATTGGGGTAAATCCCCTCGATGGGCTTTCTGACTGGTTGAGAATTCAAATTGGATGAAATGAATCCTAAAAAAGATGGAGATGAGTCTTGAATTCATTTCTGATTTTCATTTGCAAGTGAATCCAGTGTTAGGTGTGTTAATTGCATATTTTGATTCATCGTCTGAAGCTCAGTATCTCCTTGTGGGCAGAGCTTTGTAGATGTTGTTGCTTTTCTACTACACTGTGCAGTCTACTGTTTAATATATGCATCACTGAGGTTTGTGCGACTGCCTGTCATCCACTTCCCCCCAACCCCCTCTGCTCTCACCTCTTCCCTTTTGAGGTATTGGAAATTTTGTTTGGAAGAAAAGCCCTTTTGGAAATTGCCTATTTCATAAATTGTCTGGTGACACAAAGGGGTTGGTTGCTGTTTTCTTGTCTCATTTATTTTGAAAACTTTGCTACTGAACTCACCTTAATCAATGAGCTCAGTGTTGCCTCCAATAAGTTATGTGTTGGATATATTGATTGGGAGGGATTTTAGAAACCCGTCTGGGGTTTATAATGTCAGCAGTGTTTTGATTATGAAAAGAGTTGGAACCTGGGGACATGGAACCAGGTGGCGAATGTCCTAAAGCCAGTGGTGACATGGAGGACTGGTTTCCTCCTGGGATCTGGTTCATGCCCTGCACTTTAACTGTGGTGACTGGCTACTATAGATTCACTTTTTTTTTTCTTTTTTCTCATTAAAATGTTAAAAAATCAAACTGTACATAAAAAGATTTGTGAAAATATAAACTTGGGAATTGATCTGGAGAGCTGACACCATCTTCCCCACCCCCAGCCTTAGCAATGAGGTCATTTACATTTCATCAGCTGCACTGCATCTCTAAGATCCGATTTATGTAGCAGTAGTTGAGATCCTCTGAAAGAGCCATGTAGGCTAGAGAAAGTGGGGAGAAAACAGGAAAATTACCATCTGCAAAGAAATTACCCTAGCCAAAGACACTGGTTCTAGAGAGAAAGAGGGGTTGGAATAACTGGTTAATGACTGTTTTTCCCAGTAAAGTTAATGCTGAAGGATACTCTGCTCTAAATATAATCCTCAAAATACGTTTAAATCAGGGTTTTAAAGTCCTCTCTTTTGGAGAGTGGTACTTTTCATATCCAAACTATGTTTTCTTTTGGAAAAGAGAATAAGGTAATTAAATGTTATATGTAGGAAAACCAGAAGTATTTAAAAAAATTGTTTATTTCAGCAGTTTTTATT
Source organism: Pipistrellus kuhlii (assembly GCF_014108245.1). Lineage (NCBI taxonomy): Eukaryota > Metazoa > Chordata > Mammalia > Chiroptera > Vespertilionidae > Pipistrellus > Pipistrellus kuhlii. Next base: position 1,354,219 of record NW_023425544.1, on the reverse strand, counting down.
TACAAGAAACATTGCTTGTTGTTTCCTCCCTCTTCCTGTCTTCCCTTCCTAAACTAAAAAGTAGATTTTTCAATTTTGATTGGATAATGTGTGATATGCCTAACACAGAGTAGATGCTCATTTTTGTTTTCTCCTCTGACAGCACACCACCGTCTTGTTTGACTTAAATTGGAATATCAAGCTCTTGTAATATCACAGACATGAAGAAACATATTGTAATGCACAAACATGTGCCTTCGTTTGCCTATATTCCCTTCCTTCCCCCCCTCCCCTCCCTCTGCCCCACTGCTTAATTAGACTTATCACTGCTTTCTTGGGTAAAACAAAGTTTTTTGGAGGTGGGTTATACTCAGCCTACATTTGGTATTTTGATATTTGTTCTAATATTATCTGACAGACAAGTTCACGGTTGGTTATTACTCTTGATATTAGAAAGTGATAAGTAGTTCCTATATTGTACTGAGTAATAAGTTGCGTATATTAGATTCCTTTGACTCTGCTGAGGAACACAATGCCTTCTCGTAGCCATGGGGATCCTTTCTTTCAAAAATCTTGAGGCCTTTTGGCAGTTCGACTCCAGCATAGAGCAGAGAAGCACTTCTGCACCTGTAACTTTTGAGGAGTAAAGGATAACTGTCTTTGTAGCTGCTCTTGGCAATGAGGGAGCATTAGTGCCGAGTTTTAAAGAATGCTTGGCACATATATTGAAGTCAAGGGATATTCTGTGGTGTTTGAAATCTGAAGTGAAAGGAATTACGTAAGGATTTTTTTTGCATATAAATCATGTGTATGTAGGTTATAGTTTATTTTATAATTGAAACTGCAGACATTAAAATGAATGGTTTATATGAGTTCTTTTCCAATATTTGCCTGATAACATTGAGAAATTGCTCTTGTTCTTCTGATTCTCTATTAGCAGTAGCCATTTATTTTAATATGAGTTTAAAACAATACATAAGAACAGTTGAATGCTACATTATGAAATTAACTAATATGTCAACAATGCCTCTTAGAATCCATTTCTTTCATTTTTTGTTTCCTGTTCCTTTACTATTTCATGACATGCCTTAACAGTGCTGTGATGTATATAGACCCAGTCCACGATATTAAAAAATAGGATATGCTCAATTGAATTATGTAGGTGGAATATGCTCTGGCAGAGGAAGTCAATGTGCTTTCTGCTTCATTGAGTGGGTTATTAGATTGATGTGGTTTATTTCTTGAATGATAGAACTGGTTTTAAAGCTTAATGAAGCGAGAAGCATCAATCCAGTTAGCATTGATAATTCATTATTATTGGTTAGAAAAATGCTACATTTTTAAACTGACCTTTAATTTATCACTTGGATTAGGATTTGCAATGGGCAAGTTTGTTTTAATTTGAACCAGCTTCTCAATGACTGAAAATTATGTTCTTCATTTTGTCTCGAAGTTGGGATTTTGAATAGTTAAAAAGCAAATCAAATACATGAAAGAAATACTTTTTAAAAATTTATAATATTGGTCAGTGAACTTAAGCACCAACTGTGGGCTAAGTCTGCAGTTAAATTAAGACAAGCTAGAGAAAATTCTATGAAGGAAGTGATAATTAATTACTTGTATATATGTTTAGTTATGTATATAGATGCTGTGTAGATGAAATGTGTCCATTGGGAAAAGTCACACCCTACTGTGTATTGTGTCTCATACAGTAATGTGCTTTTCTTAACATAAGAAGCTTCCTTTTGTAAGTAAGTCTTTGAAATGTTACTCTGCTTTTTTCCTTTTTTGTGTACTTCCCTTGAATAACATGCTTGGTTTTATGTACCTACATATTTATTAAAAGATATTTAAACTAGTAGTGTGCTTTGAATTTTCACAAATTACAAGCAGGTAAGTGTGTCCAATTATGATGGCATTTAACTAAAAATGGTACATACTTAAAATTGTTACAGTTTAGCTACAAAATATATTTATGCCAGAAATCACAACTTCTTTAGAAAGTAATAAAATGAAGATTTACGCTCTAAAAAATGTAGTTGACAATGTTCAGAGACAATTATCTTCAAGTTGGCTTTCTATTCTGCTTGTGCTTTGGCCTATTGATATTGAAAAGCGTTGTCTAATCCCAGCCCCCTCTGTTCCTAGGTAACAGGCAAAAAAACGGTGCCAGCAACAGCGGCCCTGCCAGGCCAAACCCATGTGGCTTGGTGTTATTCACTCTGATCCATATGGTCAGGCTGGAGATGGTCCCTGGAGGGGTGTTAACACTCAGCAACCCAATCGCCTCCTTTCCTGCATGACTCCTGCTGCTTGCCCATGTGTGATTCTTGATTAATTTTTCATTTTTAATGAAGTTTGATCATGTTTATTATTTCTCATGATTGACTGCCTGGTACTCCTCCCATGTAATTGATAAAGCCCATATTTCTTCATCTGTCTCCTCTTTCTTTAGGGTAAAGTTGCTAGATTGTGTGCCATGGTTAATGTTAGATTTATTGGTCCCATTGGATGTATAAATTATCTCTTTTTCTCTCCACAGGAAGTTCTACAGACTTTGACCAAGTTTTGTTTCCCCTTCTATGTGGACAGGTAGTGTCAGATTTTCAAACTTTACTAGAGAAAAAGCGTCAATAAACCTGCTATGGAAAATAAAAACCATACCATTCTTAACATTCTGTCTGCTTATCCATGATTTAAAATGCCTATGTTTCAAGGAAAGTTGCAGTAGTCTCCTTTCCTGGGGATTTTATTGACATTGTCAAAAAGTTTAAAGCTTAGAGCTTTGCATTAGTTTGTATGTAGTTTGCATGACATTAAACTTTTGATTTTGGTTATCAGACTCAAACTGTGATTAAGAATGGTTGGGTTTTAATTTAAATATGAATATATTTTACTTTACCAAGTAATATTAAGTAATATTATGTGACTCCATGGACTTATAAATATTATATGGACTGTTTTTTTTAGACTTCAAGATAAAATTTAAATTGGCATAGGCCTATCTTTTTAAAGTGTGTTCCGCTATTTAAAAGATACACTGCTAAATATAGTCTTGCATTTTGTTTAGGTGGGCTAAGAATGGTATCTTTAAAGAAATCAGCATTGCCTATAGATTTTTAGACTAAAAAACCAAAATTACCTAAACATTTCTTTAGTATATACATTATGACAAACTATATCTTGGAGAGGTACGAATATTAGAGCTTGAGATAATTAAAACAATCTAAGGGTTTTAAAAAAAATGAGCCATGGTTAATAGCTTATTTTTAAAAGAAGCTTATTTTTAAATGGCTTATTGAAAACAATTTTAGAAGAGTTTTTTCCTCTTAAAATACTATAATTTATTAACAACATATTTATACAAATTTTAACAATAACAAAACAGTCATCTAAATCTTATTTTTAAGAAATGTCTGTTATGTTTTTATTATAGTTTAAGCAATTTTTGCAATCACTTGTCCACTTGATTGCTGTTTGTGATTTTCTCTTAATTGAAAATTATAGTATGAGACTATACAAATGTTACATCTTAAAAATTTCACTTTTAGTGATAGGTTTTTGTAAATATCATTATAAGTAGTAAGTGCCATAATATATTCCAAAAATGCTATAAAGTGTGCCCATTTTCAGGAAGGTTCTAACCTGTGTTTTACTATTGCCAAATAAGGCAGGCCTCGAAAGACCTGGGTGACCTAGAGTACACGTGGGTAATTTGCTGCTGGGTCTTGTCTGCACTTTGTAGTAGCAGTGTTCTTGTTTATTTGGCATAAACCTAAAAATGTTCTGAGATGGGAACTAGTCGCCAAAGAGTTTAAAAGAGCACTAGGAAGCAAAAAGGGTTCTAAAAAGCAGCTCTGAAATGATGCCAACCACTTATAATCACTGTTTTCCCTGGTTCTCATGTGTTATTTTTTAAGACAATCTACCACTGTAGTATTTCCAGACTTGGGCCTTTTTAAAACATGGTACCAGGACTGTTTTAGTAGCAGGTTGATGCTCAAAACAGAATAGCCTTAATTTTAAGACGGTCAGTCTTTGTAATGAGAGTCCTCTTATCTCTTCTTTATCCTACTCCTTCTAAAAATAGCAAGCAAGGTTTTGTTTAGAGACGTTTAATGCAAACTTCACATTTATATGTATGAATTAGCGATGCATGAAATCTCCAGTCACTTATAAAATGTATTACAAATTATGGCAATGGCATATTTATACAAATTAATAAAGTTGAAATGTTTTTAAAATGTAGTTAACACAGAAAAATAAGGGAATGCATTTTTACATGATTGCTTGTTAGAGTGATGATCTGTTTTGGATAGGTATTCCTTAATTGACTTTGTAAACTAACATTAGAAGAAATTTGCAAAGAGATTAAATCTCTCCCAATGTGCGTTCTCCAACCCCCCACCCCCCTCTCATCACACCACACAGCTCTACTTACCTACCTGTCTGGGTGATTACATTCTGAAATGGAAGAAAAACAGGAGCTTAAATTTTAGTTTTAAAATATTTTTTGCCACCAAAGTCTGATACCTTTTGTTGCTGTTGTTAGAAAAATATTTTTCTTCTAATATGCTTCTCTTCATATTACTCTCTTCTAGTCATGATTTCTGTATTTTTTCACAAAAAGGTTTGGGACATAATTGCCCTTCTATGGATATATTTTAATCCTTGTCATCCTTGCCATGCATAGTGGTTCTTTCTTGTGTTGATAACTTTTATTGATACAAAAAACACTTTATTTTGGAGAGCATATTTTTATCTTCTTTTTTCCTGCATCTAACCTTCGCATACTTCAATGCAGAAGAGAATAATTATGAAGTTTGTTTATAATACTAGTAAATACAAAGGTTTTAATGTCACTTTTCTCCCCCATTAGTTTGCAGTTAACACTGACAAATGGATATGCCCAGTCTCTGAGGCCCAAAAAGCCCCTTAGATATATTTATGATATTGTTTGACTTCGAAAATGTCAGCATGGGAGATGAGTAATGCCCCAGGTGATTATGTTAAAAAAAGAAAGCTACCTAATCTTTTTGGTATCTGTGCTTTTCTACCCCAAGGAACAGTAATACAACTTTCTGACATTTCTAGTCTATACCAAGAGTGGCATTTTCACAGTCATCATCAAATCACCCTTTAACACTGACATCTTGCTGTCTCTTGTTTTGTTTTAAGACTTTTCTTTCTGAAACAAGGACTTATGAAAAATAATAATGCCAGTAGCTCTTCAAAAGAAAGTGCTTCCTCATGTATCATATCATTTTATCCTCCTATCATAAGAGATGAGAATAAGTACTGTTTATCTTCATTTGAACAAAATCTAAGTTGTAAAGAAATTGTGACTTGCCCCAGGTCTTCTTAGGCAGCTAGCCCAACCAGATGTTCATCTCCCAAAAGAATACATTTTTTAGCAAAATACCTTGTGAGAAGACCACAGTCACCAAGTGTGTGTGTGTGTGTGTGTGTGTGTAGAGAAAGACAAAGAAAGAAATTAGTATTTGAGTTCCTAATTGATTCTAGTCAACGTGCTGGACGTTTTCACATTAAACCTCATTTATTCTTCCCAACAACTTTAGGAGGTAAGTGATGGTGCTCTCTCTTTTACAAAAGAGGAAAGGAAGGGTCTGAATGTGTAGCCTTATGTTGGGCGATAAGGAAATGGTAAGACTTGGAGCTCTGCCCTTCTTGTATTTCTCAGCCTAGTTCAGGAAGTATTAGAAAGACACATTTAGCCTTATCTGTCCAAAAGGATAGTGAAGTTAGGGAAGACTGAGATGGAGAGAGCTGCTTATAGTGGGGGAGACTTGTGTTGAGTCTGCAGGGAGGACAAGAAGGGGTAAGTGGAAGGGAGAGCCTAACACCCCATATGCACTGAAGAGCAAAGCAGAGGAGAAACCATGAGTGAGCCTAAAGATTGTTCAGCCAGAGCAGATGGGGCCTGCTAGGGAGAGAGTGACATGCACTGTGATGGCTTGTGCTCTGGCTACCACAGGCCTTGAATATGTGTGAGAATCAGACCACAGGATTCTAAAGCTGAAATTCATTTGGTTCAAGCATCCTCTCTTACAGCAGGGAAGCCAAGATCTGTAGAGGTGGAATGACTTGCTTATGGTCATTACCATGTAATTACAGAACTGGGGAAGAAGCAGATAGTCTTGTTTTCAATACGAAGTTATTTCTCCCCTACACTGAACTTGAAGCTCTTGGTGGAGAGGAGTATTGAAATGACATTGTTGATATCTCTGTTCATTCTAAAAAAAAAAATTATTATTTGCTGTACTGGTGTCCTTTTAGTTTCTTGAACATGCCTAGCTCTTTCTAGCCTGAGAATCTTGCACAGTTCTTTTCTCTGTCTGAAATACCCAATTTGCTGCTTCTGGATTGGCTGCTCAGCTCATCCTTCAGGTTAGTATTAATGTCATCACTGAGACGCTGTCTCCGACCGCATTACCTCAGTACAGTAGGGCCCTCCCTTCACTTCCATCTTCTGTCCTTGTTCCTTCTTTGGTTTCATACAACACTGACAAGCTGTGTGCTTTGTGATACACTTGTTTATTACTCCTCTCCAACTGGACAGGAAGTGCCACAGTGGGATGGATGTTGTATATCCAGTATTTGTTGCAGTGGTCAGGATAGTAGTTAGTTGCTCAGGAAGATGACAAACTTAAGTGAGGCTGATATGGAAAATCACATTTTGCAATCAAACTGTCCTTTCCACATGATTCATGCCTTTATACACTGAACCTGTAAACAACCTTAAGGTTAAACAGAATGTTGCAATAGGGAACTTAAATAGCTAACAGACATTTACAAGGCAGCAGGAAGTTCAAGTTTGTGGTTCAGATAGTCATTGCTTTTCTGCCTTTTCCATATTCATCTAGGCATGGGAAGCACAGGTAAGGATGGTCTTGCCCTGTTTTCTGGGCTCAGTTTTGGAAATACTCAAAATACTGTTTAGTGGGAAGTATAGTCTGTTTGGTGAGACAACTATCTGACTTTCTTATGTATCAAAGTTCCTTCAACTGAGCTGAAAGCTTCTGGGGGAGAGTTTTCATTGTGTCTAGTGCAGTGAGGAGGAATGGAAAGGACTTTGAAGCAGAATTTGGCTTGGATTTTTCTTTTAGTCCTGATTACTTTGTAAAAACAAACAGAGCCCCCCAAATAATCCTGAGCCTCAGTTTTCCCAGCTACAAAACAAGAGCATTGGATAAGATGGCTTCTTTGGTTCCACCCAGTTTTAACTATCCTGAAATCTGGTTTCTGTGGACTCTGATCCAGAGGCAATCATAGGAACTGCAGCCTTTAAGGAAGCAGATCCTTTTCTCAGCCATTTTTAAGGAAAAAAAGGGAGTAGTCTGTCTCATTGTAGGAATGACACATTCTGTGGAGATTCAGAACCTTCAAGTTAACCTCTGTTTGACTGCCTTTGTCTGACTTTTCGAAATTGTCCAAGGAAAAATATTTTTTTGTTTAATGGTTAGGGGTTTTATTAACTTTTACCTCACCCTAGTAGGAATTAAAAAAATGTGACTCAACTGTGAATAAGTGCCTCCTTCTTAGAAGGCACACCAAAAAGAATCTTATTCACTCTATTATTATTTTTTTATCCTTACCTGAGGACACACTTAGAGAGACAGAGAGAGAGAAACACCAATCTGCTGCTTTCAGTAGGTGCCCTACTCGGAGATCGAACCGGCAGCGGAGGCATGTGACCTGACTAGGAATCGAACCATTCTTTCAGTGCATGGGATGATGTTCCAACCAACTGAGCCTCTATGGTCGGGAGAATCTTGTTCACTTTAATGCAAGCGAGAACAGCTCCCTCTGTCATTTGGAGGTCTACCCTTTACTGAAAAGAGGCTATCAGAGAGAAAGGCAGCTTTCCTCTATCTACTCACAAGTACTACAAAGCTGAGTCAGGAAGATTCTAAGCAAAGGCATGGTTTTAATATGAAAGTTTTCATTCAGATGGTAACGTAACAGCTTGCATTTTTATTAATTATCCTTACTGTGGACTGGCCTTTACACTAAATGTTTATTTCACTTGTTTCCCGAACATCCTTTGGGTTGGGTGGTAGTTTCTCATTGTTATTCCAGGCGAAGAAACTGAGGTACTTAGAGGTTAAGTAACTTGCTAAATTAAGTCTTAGTTAGCAAGTGATTGAGTTGGGACTTGAACCAAGTAAATGAGTAATGAATCTTTCTTTGAGCCTATGAGGTAGCTAAAAGCATTTTCAGCATTTTTAATGTTAGTGAAAAGATAATAGGAAAATTAATGACACTCAACTCACCAACCAAGCTGTGTTTGTTCTCTGTCCTTTTCCTAGAGCTCCTGGGTCTTTTCTTCTCATTCAGTCCTATCACTATCCTTTCCTTCTAGGATGCTTCACTGTAAACACCGTGGATGTGAAATCAAACCCTGAATTAAAATAAATCATATTTTATAAAACCACATAAGAGTATTTCATAAGTGTGACCTTATTTGTAACTTAGAATCATCCTGACCTGTTGCTTTAAATATTTTAATAATGCAGATTTTTCTCCTCCCCAATGAGGCCCATGTTTCCCCCCAATCACTTTAATTATGTGAGCTAGAATCCTGTTTCTCACACATCTTCAGTTCTCAACCTTGTTAAAATTAATCATATAATCCCCTTTTAAAACATAGTATTAAATCACCATAGTAACACAGTATCCAAGCTTTATAGATAAAACATAACAGCCATAAGAGGGTAGCATTTGGTGTCCCCTTGACAGCTCTATAACTTTTATAGAAATGTGTTCCTTCTCCTGGCTGTGTAAGGTGGAGGGATAGCATTACTTACACCTGTTTTATTACCAAGTTGCTTTTAAATTGCCACCTTGTTTTCGTTCACCTTCCTAGCTAAAAAAGGAGAGGGGAGCATTTTCTTCCTGAATTATTTTCTTATACTCTCTAACCACTTTCCAAGGGACAGGATTGTTTCCTTACATATGACCACCAGTTAGGGTCCACTGATCTTTTGTGCTAAGACACCTTGAAAACTTCTTTAATTTTCTTATGCAGCTTATATGAGGGAATTTTCAAAAGGAAAGCTATGGTATCTATATTTAAAAACTTAATTTATATTGTATCCTAAGACTCAAAAAGTCTGTCTTTGGAAAAGGCCTGGTGAACCATGTCTTTTTTATTCCATTGACAGTTTAAAAAGTAAATTATAGCTGAGAGCATCTACTTGAATATATGATCAATTTGGATATATTTTGTAAAACGTAACATGTAAACTAAGAGTTAATGAGTTCCTTTGAAAATTTTAATCTCAAATTCTAAAATACCATATTAGCACAAATTTATGTATTAGAATTTGGAATATTTAAATTTTTAAGGAGGAATCCAAGCTAACTGGTAAACTTATTTTTCGAAGTGGATTTTAAAACATTTTGTTTCCTCGTGTACCATGTGAGGTTAACGGAAAGCACCTTTCGGATTTGATGGGATGATTAACAGTGCTACCTGCCTGCACTCAGTAAGTAGGAGAAGCTATGGCGGTAGCTCCGATGAGGTAGGTGGTCACCAGAATGTGCTGCTTGCTGCCCCCCCCCCCCTTTTTTTTTTTTACTAGCTCACAATCTGTTCCTTGAAGTGTGTAAATTTTCAGTTCATTTATAAAGAGTTCCACTGAGAGAGGAAATGTTACAGGTTCAACGACTTGTCATGATTAGATACTTTATCAAGAAACTTACTGCACATTCATTTTCCCCTTTGTTCTGTCTTTGCCGCAGCCTCACAGTTAGCCAAGTTGGCCAGAACTTCACGTTCGTGCTCACTGACATTGACAGCAAACAGAGATTCGGATTCTGCCGCTTATCTTCAGGAGCTAAGAGCTGCTTCTGTATCTTAAGGTAAGGGAGAGGGGCTTTGGCTATTGGCTAGTTCTGCGAAACAATGTCAGCTCTTGAGTTGTTATTCTGTAATTAAATTTTCCAGCTGTTCTTTTTATTTTCCTATCTGTTTCCCACAAGTCACTGCACTTGGGGGGAAGGACTTGACAGTGTTGTCCTTGCACTTTAATTTCTGCAGATAATTGTATTTATTTATTTGTCTCACATCCCTGGGGTGGGAAAGGGACCATCGCTTCTGAGGAGTACGTGGAAGCCGCAGAGCCAGCATGGCTTCAGTTCCCCCTGCTGTTATCTGGAGCTGTCAGAAGTCAGCCTGTGAGGCTTTCCCTTGGACATTTTGTGTATGTAAGATTATTAATAAAGTATGTGTCTGTGACTCAGACGTCTCGCAGACACTGATTGTGTCCTCCTCAAAGTAACACCCTTGCCCCCGTGGGGTCATTGAGTGAGTGAGACTGTTTCCCAACTAGGCTACTTCTAGAGAGGTTTGAAAAAAGGGCCAGATCCTCTAAGAAGGCTTCTTTAGGTCTTCTAAACCCCTTCAACCACCAGGGCCACACTTGCTTAATGCTGTTTCCTCCTGCGGAGTGGTAAGCGTGTTCTGTGGTGGGAGGGTGTGTGGAAATCTGATTTTGGAGCTGCTGGCTCTGTGGGCTCCTGCTGGGCGCCTCCTGAGGGGGAAGTTAAGGCATCCACACACTCTCCTCTCCATCTGCCTTCGTTAAGTAGGTGTCAGAGGGGCCTGCCTCCTGTCTCTCTCTGCTCATGTGTAGCAGCCCAGGGCAGGACAGCGGGGAGGCGCCCCTGACAAAACCCGGGTCCCCAGTCTTGGGGATAAAAGGCCAGACCCTCTATGAATTCCAGAAAGAGTAGTTCTCTGGTATATTTGTCTCTGCACTTTCTTCTTCCTCTCACCAAGCAAAGACAACCCCCCTCGCCTCTCCCCTCAAGCCCACACACCCTCTCACCACGTGTGTTGGAGGGGTGGAACGGGAAGGGGAGCTGACTTTTCGAGTCCCTTTGCTCAATTACTGTCGGTACAGACTGCTACTTTTGTGTTTCTCTACACAAGTTTTATTATTTTTTTTAATCAGCAAAATTAACTATCTTCTTCACCAAGGATAGCATCTGTAATCGGGTTATTAGAGGAAAGACCTTAGGAAGGAAGTACAATCCAGCTACTTTGTGAGATTACATGTGAACAGCTGTTCTCAAGCATGCCTCAGTAGCCCAGAGTATTAGATTCTGATGTAAATGATTATTTACTTTTTGACTTAATAATGTTGGTCTTTTTCTTTTTAAAGAAAAATTTCACTTTCGTTATTATCTAATGTTAGATTTGGCCTTGGCCAGGAAACTGCATATTATGTGGTCATTTGAGGATATGAGGGTTTAAAGCAAGTTCTTGAAGTTTTGCAGAAATATTCCCTCCCTCCTCCCCAATATTTTGAGTCATGATGTTTCTTCCTTTCAGTGCTGTGTGTGTGTGTGTGTGTGTGTGTGTGTGTGTGTGTTGGGAAGTGGGGAGATGACTCTGAACTGGCACTACCACATTTACTCAGCAAATTCCTGGGAGTGGAAAACTATGTACCGTATTTTCCGGCGTATATTTAAAAATTAAAATGAAAAAAATTGCTCTCCTCTGATTCTAGTGTTTGATTTTGTGTGTCTGTGTGGAGGTTTATGGACTTTGTGCTTGTGAGAAACTCACTGAATAGCCTTCACGCTGTCATCATTTTGAATGAAAAATAGCAACAGTTAATGTGTTTTCTGTTTGTTATACTAGCTTGGAACTATGGGGAAAAATTTTGGTGGTTTAAATCATTCATTTGTTACTACTATTAGCTCCTGCCCATGAGAAGTTCTCAGTACTCGCTGGGGAGATCGATGATCGATTACCACAGTATGCTATATAAAATGCATAGAATGATCCCACGGTGTAGCATCTTCTTACTATGGATATTCTAATGCCAGGGAATAGTGACTGTGGTGATAAAGAGTACTGTAGGAATTCTGAGATATCATTTCATGGATATTTAACATGGGTTGGGGTGGAAGTCTCACTTTATCTCATCCAGCTTGTGCACATATATAAAGGGCACACAAAGTTGCACTTCCCCTGTGTTTGGTTTGGGAATATTGCTGGGGTGAGATGTGAATGGAAGAGTCTCCTGTTAATCCCAGATGACTGGTTGGTAACACGTCCAGTGGAGACTGGAGAGGTCTGCCAAGAAAACATGAGCACTATTTGGGTCTGGTTTACATTATTAGCATTGTCCTCATTTACTGCTTGGTCTCCTTGCCTTTTTTAGGTACTTTTCCTTCAGTTAACCTGTGCCTTGAGGTCCAGTCACCATTCTTGGCGTGCGCAATGCTCTAGCTTAAGTCTGCTCATAAGCCACTCTATCTTGCTGCTTTCCATTTTTTTCTCATGAGGGATGTAGCTCCTAGTGATGGCATCTGTACATTTATAGCCTCCACTAATCCTAGCCCCTTAGGATCCCTTCCTCCCTGACTGCTCTCCTGGTATGTAGGAACCACTGGGTCTTTCTGCCTTTATGCATTTACCTATTCTCCCAGACTCCGCAGCACTCCAAGCAGCCTTCTCTAGGCGGAGGTAGCCATCCCTTCCTCAGAGAGCACCCAGATGCTGTGCATACTTCAATTTTACACTCATAAACCTCGGTCATCCTTCGTCCTTCTCCTACTGGATAGTTAACTCTTCAGGGATAAAGACTGTGTGTTAAGCATCTTTGTATCTCCAGCCCTTAATATAATGCTTGATCAAAATAATGTATGCATGGCTTTCAGAGCCTGGGAGATGCATACCATTTGAATGGAAGAGCAGGGCACTGAAATTAGAGGATGGACCTCATGAGACACTAGTTTAAAGAGAAAATTTGAAAAATAGTTAATCGCAGAAGCATGATTCATATTATAAAACTTATTTCATATTAGTTGTAAAAAGTAAACCGTTTTTCACAGTGTCAATCCAGTGTTAAGTGACAGGACTTGTATCCACAAAGGACTAGACCATCAGTATTACAAATGTAAACTTAATTTTATAATGAAAAATGTTTTTTATTTTAATCCTCACCTGCAGATATGTTTATCAATTAGAGAAAAAGAGAAAGGGAGATAGAGGGTGAAACATTGATGTGAGAGAGAAACATGTATCGGTTGCCTCCTATATGCTCCCTGACCGAGAATCAAACTCTCATCCTAGGTATGTGCCATGACGAAGAATCGAATTCTTAAACTTTTGGTGTACAGGACAACAATCCAACCAACTGAGTCACCTGATCAGGGCTATAATAAAACTCTTTATATATTAACTTATTAGATTCATTGTTAGGGGCATTGTCTATTCCTCCCACTAGAATTTAAGTTCTGTGAAGGCTGAGAATTTTTATCTGTTTTGTTCACAGATAAAAGTGTATTAAAAAGTGTAGTTGTACTAGAGCACATGTGTCAAACACAAGGCCTGCGGGCCAAATCCATCCCGCCAGGCCTTGCAATGTGGCCCGCACCGCACTGTCATCACTGCACTCCGCTGCGTTTCCATCACAATGACAGTTTATGACTGTTCAGTAAACCATTCGGCCCGCGATTTAGGCTGGATTTTAGATTTTGGCCCCATCTCTGATTGAGTTCGACACCCCTATACTAGAGTATAAGCAAGTCTCATTAACCCAAATACATGGTACATAAAGTCAAATGAATATTTTCTCCAATGGTTAACTAGTTTCTTTCTATTAAAGTATTTTAATTTTCCTTGAGATTCATCATAATATTATTTAACTAGTTGCTGGATGGCACTCAATATTATATTAAAAACACCAGCTAGGAGAACAATAGTTATGGTTTAAGTTAGTTGTTCTTCATTATAAACCCCGGAATGTGATAGAGTATTTTAGTATTTCCAGATAGCACTATCTGTATCTGATGTAGTATAAGCATTACCTCTGATATCTTTCAAATATAAAACAAAGTGACTTAGAACCAAAATTTTTTGTGGCTTCTGGTTTGCCTAAATGACACATACCAATCAAGAGCATAAGAGTTCAAAGCCATAACCATGTTGTTTTGAGGTGGTGGTGGTGGTGGTGGTGGTGGTGGTGGTGGTTGGATTATGGAAGATATTTCATGTAATGATAATATGTCTTTACTCTTTATAAATGAACTTAAATATTTGTGTTATGCATTTTTTTCTCTTTTGTATACAGATCTTATTTAAGCTCTTGAGAAAGTTTGAATAACTGTCTTTATGCCCAAATAAAACTGTTCAGAAACTATTATAGAATACATTTTTGGAAGATATGACTTGTTTCATAAAGACAGTATCTCAAAATTTTGTTTAACATTTAAATTTAGTAAGTATTTTAGTACTTAGTCTATATCAGGAATGAGCAATGCATAACACCTGTCTTTAGCATTTATTTACCTCAAGGTGCCTTCAAATAGACATAAAGATCTAGCCCTAGTTCCTTATATGATGAGAACCTTTCAGATGTCATGTTCATCCAAGACTTTAATGAGCTGAACTTTCTGAACTTGGTTTTACAAGCTGAAAACAATATATAAATTTTGTCCTTTACCAAATTTAACATTGAATAGGCTTCTAGGTACACTGTTCCCAGGCAACCTATGATTTTGATAACCACCTCCCATTTCACTTCCACCCTTACTGTCTTAGGAGCTACCCAATCTTTGGGAAGGGCTTATGTAAATAATTAATTAAAATATTATGTGATAAGTGCTATTTGAAAGAAAAATGTATGTGCAAGGCTCTGGGGGGGGGGGGGGGGGTGTCACAGATTAGGGAGGGCCCACCTGTGGCTTGGAGGGTCAGGGAAAGTGTTGCTGATGTTTCCAGTTAAACTGGGTCTTATAGAACCAGTGGGGGTTTGCCTGAAGGAGAAATGGTGTGCACAGGCCCAGAGAAATGGAAGGAAGAGCAAGATGAAAGAATGATGAGACTATGATGAGAGGACAGTAGCAAGAGATGATACCATAAAAGTCCTGGGGCCGGATTGTTCAAGACTTGCTCAAGATTTTGGATTTCCCCCATAGCAAATGGAGTGCCATTGGATGGTTTGGGGCAGACATTAGAAGTATTGATGTTTGTAGACAAGGATAAAGTGGCTTTTTTAAAAATATGAAATTGCTATCTACATGGGCTTCGGTTATTCTTAGAAGGGATGCTGCACATCACTCTGGGAATAGCACCTTGATTTAGGTTGGAATTTTCGAGCCTCAACTTCAGTTTTTTTGTTGTTTTTGTTTTGTTTTGAACTTAATGAAATATGTTCCTCGCCCTTGTTGGGGAGTTATTGTCCTTTTTTCCATACAAGCTGGCATATGAGCTTGTGTTTAAACATTAATTGTATTAAGAGCCATCTTCCTTCTGGAACACTTTCTAACTTAATGGCAGGAAGAACTATTGCATTTTTTCATCCACATTGTACTCATTTATACTACAAACATGGAAAAGCTCAGCTCTCATAGAGAAAAAGAAATTAGAAGTAATACAAGGCTCTGGTTTTTAAAACTTCGGCTTTTCTCTTTAACTGTTTAGTATTTTCCGAACACATACAGTTCAGGAGAAAAATCAAAGGACTCTTTCCTTAGGCAGGTGTGGTGGCAGAAGCCCTTTTGGATTTTGTTATCTGCTTTAGTTTAAAATAAGTGTGGGGGATGGGGAAGGCAGTTGGGAAGGAAGGCTGTGGGGACAGCTCCCAGATTTTTACCTTGAAAGCAGGTGCTGCTGAAATATTCCAGAAACAGATGGAATCTCCTATTCTTGTTTTAAGCTATTTATAGTTGTCTCGCCTGAGGGTACCCTGCTATACAAAAATGCACAGCCCGATGTTTGAGGGCAGTTTGGGCATCAAAGCTGGGGCTCCTTTGGGAGAAATCAGCCTTTCTTCCCAATGCCTTAAATGCCATTTGGGAAACCTGGATCTTTCATACTATTTAACTGAAGACTTTCCTCTGCTTTTCGAGTGGTCCCATCTCTCTGGAGCTGTTTGATTTCTTTTTAATTCCTCCCCTTTAAAGTACAATGGGCACAATGCTGTTTTCCAGATAGTAGCTGGAAGAAGGCCCAATTGCTGAGGTAGATTATAATTCCACCCCTTGTGGGTGCTGGCACATGGCTTCTGTTGGAAGCCGAACCCATGGGGTAGGACCTATGGAAGCTCTGGTTTACCAACCCCAGGGCCCTTTTCTGAGATCCTCAGTGTTTTAAAGCCTTTCATGTGGGGGTAAGAGGGAGGGGGCACACAGGGATGTGTGTGCTCATCAGACACATCACTTTGTAGGAGGTTATAACTTTTCCCCCTTAATTAAAAAATGAAGTCATTGGGGGTATGTTGCATGTTTTATTGTCACGCATATGCCTTCATGCTTAAAAATGTATAATCCTCTGAGGAGCCACAACTCTACAGTAGTAACGAGTTGTACTGCTTATAGAAAATCACCTTGAAGAGAAGGGAAATAAATGCCTTCCCTGTCCTAGCAGCCTGCTAGGCAGAGGCTGGGAAGCTGGACGGTTGGCCAGACAGATGTGTCTTCTGTACCAGCAGCCAGCACAGGGCTGTCAACATAGGTGGAAGCTTCTTGTCTCCTTCTGGTCCTTTTCCAAGGAAACCAGCCTGGCTCAGCCTTCCTTCACGCAGTCTGAGCCCAGGTTGTGGGTATTCAAACCTCCAAGACTTTGGCTAAAATAAAATTTTTGTTTTGAGACTGAATGAGTTGGACATTACATGGTATTTTTTCGCTTTGTTTCAAAAGCAAAGCACTTCTTTGTCTTAATGCTCATGAAGCTTACTTAGTACAGGGCAACAAAGTGAAAACATCCTAGGAACCCCAGGAGTACACTTTAGTTTTTGTTTTCTCTGTATTCCACTCATCTTGTTCTTCTAGTAACCACTGCTGATGGCTGCTAATGTTGTTATACCATTTTGTAGATGGATAGACTAAGTCAGAACTGCTCACCACACAGGATATAAAAGGAAAAGGGGGGAGTTAGCATTTATTTGATACTAGAGTGGGACTGGCTGGAGGGAGGGGCTACAGGAGGTTGGCGGGGTGGGGAGGGAGAGAGAGAGAAGGACTGGCAACAGTGCGCATCATAAATGACTGGTCACTATATTTATATCTATATATATCTATATCTATATCTATATATCTATATATATCTATATATCTATATATATCTATATATCTATATATCTATATATCTATATATCTATATATCTATATATCTATATATCTATATCTATATCTATCTATATCAGTGTGGCTTGCATAATTCTCATTTATTCTTAGTACAATCTTATGAAATTATCTCCATTGTAGAGATAAAGGTGTTGTGATTGTGAGAGATACAGTGACTTGCCCAACATCTCACCAGGAGGATTAAAGGAACTTGGTTTGGAACAATAACAAAAATCTAGCCTGAATCTCCTATTCTCAACTGCTTTGGGTTTCTTTCTAGTAACTTTCTTTTGGCTCTGATTCACAACTTCAAATTTTATTTTCTTGTCACCAAAGCAATCTTTACTTTCAATAGTTTGTTCATTTCTCCATATATATTTAGTTAAAAGAGCCATCATGGGTAGTTTGCTGTTGCACAATAATATCAGATGTGAGCTAAAAGGACTCTTAGAAATAATATATTAAAGTCCACCCTCATTTTTTAAACAATGAAAACGAGACCAGAAGAAGGAAGGTTTTCATCCTAACTTCTTTAGCTGGTTGTTAATGGTCTTATGACCCCCAATCCAAAGATTTGTTCAGTGTACAACAAAGATTCTCCCAACTCTAGAGAGTAAGTCCTAAATCACCTGGGACTAAGGTTTTTCAAGACTCAGTAACCTCAACTTAGAATCAAGGAGTCACATTTCCTCTTAACCAGTGTGACTGCAGATTATAGAGTAAAGAATTTTCTTTATAGATTATGATTATAGCGTAAAGAAAATGATCATTTTTGTTTATATCTGATGCAGGGTGTGTTTGAATGAAACACAAGTAAAACTGAGCCTGCCTTCTGAAAGAAAGAGTCTTAAGATTTCCACATGAGGACCCTTTTGGGGAGATGGAAAAACATTCTCTAGGGGAGGCCAGTGGGTGCTTTTTGGTTGAGTTTGAGTGTCAACAATTTTTCTTGGACCTCCCTGCAAGCAAACTACTCTCCTACAATAGCAACAACCAGCAGAAGGATTTATTTGAGCCTTATCTTTGCTTTCACTGGGCAGGAGGTAGAAAGGAAAGTAACTCAATATGCTTCACACCTAAAATTGCCCTTTGAGTTTGATCTACACTCTTATTTTAAGAGCAAGACAGATTTGTGAATACAAAAAGGAGTCTGAATGTAGGTTGTCTGGCCCTTACAGTGATCAGTTTTAGAAGCAGAAAGCCTAACATTTCTCCCTCATCGAGAGAGGCTCCAGAAGACTGAGATTGTAGTGTACCTCTTTACTTTCAATTCAAAAATCATTATGCCACCTGAAGTTTGAAGAGCCACAAGTCTGTCAATTATGAGACACTTATTTTTCAGATGTTAATTTTTGAGATTATACTATATAATAAAAGGTAATATGCAAATCGACTGAATGGTACAATGACCAGTTGCTATGACACACACTGACCACCAGGGGGAAGCTTCTGCATTGACCATCTGCCTCCTGGTGGTCAGTGTGCTCCCACAGGGGGAGGGATGCTCAACCAGAAGCCCTGAGCCAGGTTCACAGCTGGTGATCCCAGGGCTGTGGCGGGAGCCTTTCTTGCCTCCATGGCAGTGCTAAAGATGTCCAACTGATGGCTTAGGCCCACTTTCTGTAGGCCTAAGCCAGCAGTCGGACATCCCCCAAGGGCTCCCAGACTATGAAAGGGTGCAGGCCGGACTGAGGGACTCCCTCTTCCTGAGTGCATGAATTTTATGCACTGGGCCTCTATTGAAGATATAATTCCTTATTAGAAAAATTTTAAAAACCTCAGAAGTTTAAGAAAAGCAATTTATCGTCCCACAACTCCAATAATGTCTAGGGATCCTGGTGTAGGTAGAGTTTTGTATCTAGGTTTTTCACATATTATATTGTAAACATCTTTACATATCTTAAACATTCTATCCTGAGGATGTTTTTGACTTTTGTATAATTTATTTGTGTGAGACTGATTTATAAGTGAAGAAGCTCTTAGTAATATGAAAAAGTATTTCTTGCTAAGACTTATATTCTTTTAAAAATGCATTTGTTGTAGTGAATTTGTCATTCAGTTAATTACTTT
Source organism: Pipistrellus kuhlii (assembly GCF_014108245.1). Taxonomy (NCBI): domain Eukaryota; kingdom Metazoa; phylum Chordata; class Mammalia; order Chiroptera; family Vespertilionidae; genus Pipistrellus; species Pipistrellus kuhlii. The sequence continues at coordinate 1,335,064 of NW_023425544.1, read as the reverse complement.
GGTATTTTTGTTTATCAAAACTCCCCAACTGCTTTTAATCTTATGCACCATTGCCCAATTCTTGACAATGAAGAATAGTTACTAACTACTGAAAACATTGAACATAAAAGTATGAAAATAGTATCGAGTCATACTTACATCAAGTGGTAAATAATGCACTTAGTTTACTTTTCCATTCCATATTTCACTTTGTATATTTACATTTTCAAATCCTCACCATAGCCAGGATAGAGCATCAGCTGTGGACTGAAGGGTCCCAAGTTTGATTCTGATAAAGGGCATGTACCTGCATTGCAGTCTCGATCCCTGGCCCTGGTTGGGACTCATGTAGGAGGCAACCAATTGATGTGTTTCTCACACATTGATGTTTCTCTCCATCTCTCCCCTCCCTTCCACTCTCTCTAAAAATCAATGGAAAAATGTCCTTGGGTGAAGATTAATTACCCAAAAATGAAGTAATACTTTTTATTAGCATGAGTTATGTTGAAAATTAAAAAAAAAGATATAACATAAAGGGAATACTTTTAAAGTTAGATAGCAATATAAATTTTGAGCCGGGACCGGTTTGGCTCAATGGATAGAGCGTCGGCTTGGGGACTGAAGGGCCCCGGGTTCGATTCCGGTCAAGGGCATGTACGTTGGTTCCGGGCATATCCCCAGTAGGGGGTGTGCAAGAGGCAGCTGATCAATGACTCTCTCTCATTGATGTTTCTAACTCTCTATCTCTCTCCCTTCCTCTCTGTACAAAAATCAATAAAATATATTTAAAAAAATAAGCAATATAAATTTTGATTCTTGAATTTATTACATTCTGAGTAAAAAATTACTCATATCTTAAACATTTATGTAGAAATTTAGGAAATTTTAAAATTAAATTCTGTATTATAGTATGCATTAATTTCATACTATAGCATTATAGTATAAATAGGTTTTAGTTCCCATTCATAGGACATGAAAGTATCAGAAATCTTCATCAAAACTAAGAGCAATTGTTGTCCTTTAACTAAATTCACATGTGTTAGATTGCCCCTGTGGTGATTTTTAATTCCTTATCTATAATACAAAGCAATATTTATTACAAAATTAATTCTGAGAGACATCGTTTATGGTTTCTAGTCCATTCTATTTCAGATGTCTTTGAAGTAAAGTGGGTGGAGCATTTTATGTGGGGTTAATTGTCCCATTGTTCATTTATTCAGTCTTGGTATTTTAACTAGCTCTTTATGTGTATTAATGAGCCCAAGATGCAGCAAAAAATGCTGGATCTAAAAAACTTGAGATCTTAAAAAAACTTATTTAAAAGTGTGGTGGAAAAAGAAGTTGGGTGAAATTCCTGTAGTTGTGTGTGTGTGTGTGTGTGTGTGTGTGTGTGTGTGGTTTTTGTTTGTTTGTTTGTTTGTTTGTTTTTGTTTGTTTTTGCCTGAGCTCTTAATGACTGGTTTCCTTTTATATAAAAAAAATCTAGTCCCATAGGAAAGTGAGATTTTTTTGGGGGATAAAAAACAAAAAGCCACTGCAAACAAAAACAACCTCAACTTAAAAGGCTCTATAGAGAGCGTATTTGCCAGTGTCGTTTTCTGCTGAGCTAGGATTTTTACTGTCAACTCTGTAAAAAATAATAATTTTGGATGCCAATTTTAGAGAAAGTTATGTCTGTACTTCTTTTTTATTAGTAAATGAAAATAAGCTAAATATTGATCATCCTCATCAAGTAAAGATAATCATATTTCCTGACGACTGCAAACAATACTTGTTTATATATATATATTTTTAGTCTTTATTAAAATTCCCCAGGGATTATAATTCTAGATATATTTATTTGAAGAGGTAGTTTAACTTTCATTTAGTGGGATTCACTGAGCTTGTCCTTTCCTCAGATTCAGTACTTGTGTTGTAATGGAAAGAACATTGATGCTATATTTGTATTTTAAAATCTTAAAATTGGATTGTAAGAAGGTTTTATTTGACCATCATTCTTTGTCTCAGTACTTCAATGGTAAATTGAGGGTAATACTAATTCAGAATATGTTGTAAAATTTAAATAAACAGTGAGTGATAGATAAAGTTTTTTGTATTGTATTTACTGTGTAAATGTTTAATGGAAATCTTGTGCCTTCCTTTTGTACATTGTGAAATATAATCTGCAAACAGGAAAGTACATTGTTTCATTATATACCCACATATATACAAGTGTGTGTGTATAATGTATATATATATATATACATTATACATACACATTTTCATATATATAAATATGTACACAATACACACAGAAGTAAAACAAATGATTATATAGCAAATACCCATGTAATCACCATGCAAATTAAAAACTCTACACCCAGTATAATTTTTTCACCTATGTGTGTATCCCTAAATAATATGGAATAGTTTTATCTAGTTTTGAACACTGCATGAATTGACTTATACAATTTGGAATTGTTATTTTAAGTCTTCTTTTGCTTAACTATTGAACTGCATCCATGCTGTAGCTTATAATTGTAGTTTATTTTCTTTGCAGTGTAGAGCTTTGTATTGTATGGCTACATTTCTGTTTGTTCATGCATTCAACTGAAGGTGGCCATTTGGGCTGTTTCCAGTTCATGGCTTTTATGAACTTTCTTGAATGGATATCCTGGTACACATAGGCACTAGTTTCTTCAGTGGAACTTGGATACCTATCTATACGGCTGTATATCTTCAACTTTATTGATGATACCAAATCGTTTTCTAAAGCAGCAATTGTGCCATTTACTGTCTGCCAGGTTGGGTGAGCATTCCCGTGTCCCACACTGCTGCCCTTACTCCTTGCTTTTTAAAAAATATATATTTTATTGATTTCAGAGAGGAAAGGAGTGGGAGGGAGAGAGAAACATCAATGATAAGAATCATTGATCAGCTGCCTTCTGCACTCCTCCTACTGGGGATCGAGCCCACAACCCCGGCATGTGCTCCTGACCGGAATCAAACCTGGGACCCTTTAATTCGCAGGCCAGCACTCTATCCATTGAGCCAAACAAGTTAGGGCCTCCTTGCTTTTTGAAGAAGACATGCAACATGCTCTTCTCCCTTCTCACAGCCTGTGAGATCTAGGTATTGGCCTTGTTTAGTTTCCCAAAGATTAATATGGCCTCATTGTCTGAAAGGGACATTGCTAGAGAAACAGGCAGTCCCTGGGGTTGTGAGAGGACAGGAGGTATGATCTGGAATCAGAATTATGCTTGGGTCTTAGTCCTGCTATTGTGGAGGTTGTGCTTTTGAATGCTCCATTTACTCTTTTGAGCCTTAATTTTCTCATATCTACTTTTTTTTGGCGAGGATTAGAGAGAATACAGGTGAAGGATCAAGGTAGGGTAGTTATTAGCTCCTTTTTAGTATTACTCAGTGCAGGAGTTATTAATAAAAGAATAGACAGTTGTAACATATACATGTCATTGTCATAAGTATGATTTGTGTGGGCATGTACATAGCTAAGTCTATATGAGCCTGCTCATGTCAACTTGAAGATAACACTTGGTGACATGAGGTGGGCACTTATATTCTGTTGGTCATGGTCTAAAATGGTCCTACCTTCCTAGGAAATAGTTCACATTTTATCTTCAACACCCTTAAAATGATTCCCACTTTTGGGTATCTGTTTTAAGGGAAACTCAGAGATATATGTACAGATACATTGATGAAGATGTTCATTCTAGTATATTGAATGACAAATTAGAAATAATTTATGAAGGGATAGCTAAATTTAATTAGATATCATGTAGCCATTAAAGTTATGTTTTGGTGATTATTTAATGACATGGAAAACATCTTGGACAATGTTATACCAATAAGCTAAAGATAAACTTCTATATACAATATTTTTATTTTGTAAGGAGTTCATTAGAAAACCTGGGTGATTGGATACCAAAATATTAACAATGAGAAAAGTTAGGTAATGGGACCATAAGTGTATTTTATTTTCTTCTTTGTGTGTCTGTAATGAAATAGTTCTTCCTGTAATTTTATCCTGTCAAGTTCAATCTTGATATTCACTATAGCATAGTTTACATATGTTTTAATTTGGAAAAATTTAAGTCGTTTCATTTAGCACATGTTTCCAAACATAGAATACCACAAATGGCAGTGCTTTAAGCACCAAAATGATGACTGATACTCTAGTGTATGTTATTTCACCCTCAATTTGTAGAATGGACTTGAGCTCTGGAATCAGACGTAGGTCCAAATTTTGATTCTACTACTTTCTAGCTATAGGAGTGTAACCAAGATAAGTCACTTGTCAGAGTTCCCGTGTCCTCTTTTAGAAAATAGAAAATACTTCACATTTTTAAGTAAGATTTTTGGTGCTCAATCCGAAGTAATTATTTCTATGTTGCCTTGCAATATTTGAAAATACCATCCGTTAATATATGTACCATTGGTGTAAACGCAGCTTTATAGGGGGAAATGGCTATATTAAAATTTCAGATTGATTTCAAGAAGCCCTTAATTTCAGAAACTTTAAAAGTAAGAGTTCACCTTCATTGAGAAATGATTGTATTAATTTCACAGTGGGATATTTAGCATCTGTCTTATAGATTATAACTGTTCTCCATTCACCTAGTTGACCTTATAATTTTCTCAGAAATTTCTGTCTTATTTGTGAAAGGACTAGGAACCTATTCCCAATGCTGCCTCAAACCTGCTTTTTATGGCCTCAGGATCTCTGTCATAACCTGTTTTATGCTTTCACAAACTGAGCCCCTGGGGAGCTGTCTGCAGTTTTCAGTGTGATCCAGCTGAATTCCTCCCTTTCCTTCTCAAGCCCTTTGAATTGCCAGGTTTTTGTTCATCTACCCTAAAGATGGACTGAGATTGCTGAGCACGGCTTCTCTGGTGGTGCAAAGTGAGAATTGTTTTTAATTGAGCAGAAACATGTGGAAAGATCAGGAATATCTCAAGGGATTACAGAAAAATTCCAAATTTGTACTACTTACAGCTTGTGTTTAGAACAGGGTCTGCTGGGAATAAATGTTAGTTAGTGTGGCCTGTGACCTTAAAAACTGTTGACATGGACTTCAGCCAGAAACTAGCCACAGACCTCCTTTGTTAAACTCATTCATAGCTCCTTGAAAACTCTAGTCAGTGAAAAGTTGCCAGCTCCAATCCAAGCAGAGTTCCCCCCTCTTCCCCCCCCCCCTCCTGCTTTGGAAACAGAGGACGCCCCTTAACCACCAAGGCTTCTTTAATAGGACTACATGGCTTTAAATGCAATTGGAATTGACAACTTCCTGGCTTGGGTTTGCCAACTGGCAGGGCTGTGAGGCTGAGGGGACAAACAGCGTTGGGGCGCTGTGCACTTGTGTTTGTGTATGTGCAGAGGGGACTGAACTCCAGAGCACTGTGATACCCTTCAGCTCTGAGAGCAACGTGCTGGCCGCAGTTGGACACGTCTTCCTAGGGTTTCTGGCAGGGAGAGACAATTCAGAATTATTGCTCAGTGTAAGGAGAAGATAAAGTAACTGCCATTTCTTTTTGCAGATGATCCTGGCCTTTCCCTTCTTCCTTCAAAACCCTTGATTTAATCTTTTCATTAGCGTTGTGTTGCTCAGATTTAGAATAATAACTGACAACTCAGATGAGGAATTATTGGTTATTTTTTTATGGCACTCAGCACCCACCCACTCTGGAGTTTTACTTAACAAATTTTAGTTTCTATCAAGCTGAAGGGGCAGCCAAGATCTCTCTTAATCTTACTCATTTAAGAAACTGAGGCATGAGGAGGTTGAGCAGTTTCTTCTTCCCTCCATCAAAAGGAATAATAAGAAAAGGCCTTAAATGATTTGCTGCCTCTGCAAACCAGCATAGTAATTGATACAGTCATTTTTCAATGAAGGTAAACTCTATTATTTCCCCTAATTCTTGTTTTTAATCCAAAGATGATATTATCTGAATTTAAAGACAGGGAGGCAAATAGAATATTTTGGGAAATGAAGAAATTAATCTAACTACAACAGGAAACAGGTATTCTACTTACACAGTTTTGCTTATTTTTATGTAACATGATGATGGGTAGAGAAGCTGTCTTAGTTATATAAATTATCCTGAGAGGTACTATCATATCAGCCCGTATCTCTTTCTACTTAACCGTTTATTACATTTTGGTTGTTTGAATATAATACTTATGTTCAGTTATGCTGTTGAAGTTGTTATTTTTATCATAAACACTCTAGCAAACTAATCAGTTCTAAAACTGCTGAGGTTTGGCGGGATTTCAACCAGGCATGTGTGGGGAGTTTAAAGAAATGCCACATTGGCCTAGGAATCAATGGCACATAGGCTTAGGAATATGGAAACTCTGGAAAGAGAAATTATATAATTTCCTAGAGGCCATACAAGAACTTAGTTGTAATTAAAGGAGAGCAATGTAAGAGGACTTCATTTGTGGTAGGTGTTCCCGAGATATTTGTTGAATGAATATAATTGGTGAAATGACTTATTTCCCAATCCTAATATTTGCCTGTTTATACACACTCAATTAATTTCCCTTCCTCAACACCCTTAGAGCATTTATTCCTCCCACAGAAGGTACATGGTGCCCTCATGTTTAATTACCTAAAGTCTAAAGCAAATCCCTTAGATTTAGTCAGAACTATTATAGATTCAAATTCTAACTTATTACACGTGCAATAAGTCACATCACTTGGCTTTTTTGTTCTTCATTTCCCACATCTACAAAGTAAACATGAGACCTACTTTGTAAGCCATTAATAAAGATAAAAATGTTATATAAAACACCTAATTTAGGAGTCAGCAACATGGAATCATATTTCTGAAAGGAACTTATTATTTTTATCATGTGCTTTTCTCTTATTCTCTATCATGAGAGAGGATCTTATAAATTTGCTGCCTCCTCAACTATCCCTGCTCATTCATAGAATGGAATGACTTTGTCGACTAACTAAGAGTGATTGTAAGTCCCAAGCTCTAAATAGGAAGTCTTAAGTAGCCTATGGAAATTGTTTAGTGAATTTTTTTTTCTGTACCTATGCACTGTACTAAGAGTAGATTAGATTGTTAGAAGATATGCTTAGATATATAACTAGGTGATTAAAAATCTGAATTCTATTTTTGCTTGCTTTTAACAACTAAAAAAATGATAGTAATCTCAGAACATTAAATAGTACAGAGAATTATGGAGAATTCCTTGAAATTGTGTTAAGAGTTCCCTTGCACACAGGGATGCTCCCATCCTTAAATACACTTGAAATTTGTTTTATAAGAATAAATTCTAAAATTCAACCCCATTTGAGGTGATGAATCCGTTGGGTTTCATAACCTCTGTATTTATCATGTGAGTCTCATCCTTGGTGTTTTATGTGAATAGCAAATTATAGAAGCCCCTTTTCTCTCTCCCACATAACCAGGAGATCATAAGAATGTGCTCTGGACCAGGTGGAGGAGAGTGAAGAACTCTGGTTTATAGAGGAAGGAAAATTATTTGTCAGATTTTATTTTACTGAAATATTTTCCGCTAAGAGTTCACAGGATGAGAGCATGTCATCTCTTCTCTAAAGACACTCTCCCCCCCCCCCCCCCATGCTACCTCATTTTCTAAACTTTCATTAATAGCTCTTTGCAGCTGAAGCAAATATTTTAGATCTTTCTTGTACTCTCCTCCAGCTGGGAGTGTCTTTCACACATCAAAGGCAGATATGAGCCTCTCATTAAAAGATAGCATGAGTTCATCATTTCAGAGGAGTGGGACCTGAAAACCTGAGATAGCTTTCAGCTACAAGTCATATCTAAGTTGGACTGAGATTTTTCCATGGGTTACCACATTTCTTTTCTCAATTTGTCAATCCAGGATGCTTTAAAGTCTAGCTTTCTCCCTTCCTTTTATTATATCTGAAGATTATCCTTATTAAGAATAGGAAATAACTTGTAGAGCTTAGGAAATATAAATGCTTTAAAATATATTTTTAATAAGAAAATAAGGATTCCTGAAGCTTAGGAACAAAGCCCAGGTTTGCTTGTTATTTTTTCTCTCTCCTCTATTTACTCCCTCACTGCACTTCCTGCTCCAGTGTCTATAAGATAATTATTTGAAACTTCTAAGTCAGCTCTGAAAACTTCACAAATCCTTCTTTTCCTATTTCTTGCTAATGAAAAGCAATACAGAAATCAAAGCAGCTGAACAGATTTCTTGAGATTATGGAGGACATCTGGTTATATTCATCAGATTTTATTTTTAAAAACATTTCTAGATTGGTTGAAGGCTCAAATGTTTTAGTCCCTCTAAAAGCCACACTAAATGTTTTTAGTTTCTCTTAAATGTATCTTTGCACAAGCATACATGTGAATGTTAAAGCAAAATAGTGCAGGTCCCATCATTTGAGCAGTAGCCACAGCAAATCCAGATTCTTTTCCATGGCATTTACTTTCCTTATTTTGGTCAATTTCAAGCTCTTGTAGTATTTACTAGCCAAAGGTGAAGGTTGTCCCTCCATAAGTATTAGGATGGTCTGCCAGCCAAATCCCAGGCAACCCAGTGAATTACTCTCTTTGATAGTAGAAAAGTCTAGTTCAAGTTGCTCTGAATGGCATTTAACTATAAAACAATAGCCTTAACAAAAGTTGCTGGTGTCCTTCAAATGGTTTCTGTACCAGTAGCCAATTCCTTTGGCACTTTAGGATATGAGGCTTGTTCCATTGATAATTTGGATTGCAAGTTTTCGGAGCATTACATAGGCAATGAATGGTGAGTGGGGAGAGAAAAGTACATAGATCTATTGAAAATGCATGAAGCAAAAATTGAAAAGCAGTCAAGCAAACAAAAACATCACCCCCCCCCAACACACACACACACACACACACACACACACACACTCTCTCTCTCTCTCTCTCTCTCTCTCTCTCTCTCTCTCTCTCTCTCTCTCTCACACACACACACACACACACACACACACAGAAGCTGTTGACTCGGCAGTTTTTCATTTTTTACAGCTCTAGGGACAGGTTTAAATTGGGAAAAATCTTTTATTCTCTTGTGCTGTGTTGAACAGGAAGGCAGTGTTTGATGTAATCTGGCCCAGATGTCAGCAGTGTGCTGTGTTGTGATGATTATTTATCTTCAGACTTTTGCTTTGTAAAAGGAGAATCAGCAAACAATCACTTAGGGCTGTAAGTTATGACTGGTTTTGAGATCCTGTGAATGTAACAAACAAACGTATAAATTAGTTTAAATATGTTTTAGATTTAATTTCATTTTAGCTATTAATCTTAAAATCCTCTTTAATAAACACTGGTTACGAGTCCCCTGATGGATGTTAATATGTTCAGTGCTTTACATTCTGGATATTATTCCTCTTATTTCAATTTCTTATTCTTCTAGAAGGTTTTCTCAGCCCAGAGTATTCAACTAGTGGGCTCTTTTAATGGTTTTGGAAAGAATTTTCTCACATCAGTTTCCCAAAAGGATGTTTTCATTTTTTAGTTTTTGGTTACATAAGCACTTAGAATGTATGTGGCAGAACTTCAGTGGTGGGTAGCGAATGGCATTCCATTTTCTCCCTTGGAATTCAGGTGTATTTGTTTTAAGAGTATTGTTTTTAAAATATTTTCAAAGGATAGGAGCAGCTCATGATTTATACAAACCCATTGTCTGCCCCATTTGAAGTGCTTCTGATGGCTAAGTCCCTGGAGAGGATGCAATTTGGAATATTTTATTGGAGGTGGCACAGGGAGAGTCCTGTTGTCATGTAATACTATTTTTAAAGATCAAGGGATATATACAGAAATCTTTGCTCCTGTTGTTTTTCCTAAACACAGCTGTTTGTTTGTTTGTTTGTTGTTATTTAAGTAAATTTAATTTGAACTACTTAATTACCGTATTTTTCAGACCATAAGACGCACCGGACCATAAGACGCACCAGTTTTTAGAGAAGGGAAATGAAGAAAAAAAGATTCTGAAACAAATAGTGTCCTAAAATATTTTATGTGCATTAAAACCCAACATCACAGTCATAAACACATGTAATCAACCCTGTAAAGTAAACAGCAGCATTTAGAACCATTTTAGAGCCGGGCAAGCACACAGAGACCACACAGAGTCGGGCAAGTAAAAAAAAATTTTTTTTTAAAAGTATATGTGTAGGCTATATTTGGACCATAAGACGCAGGGACTTTTCCCCCCCCACTTCTGGGGGGAAAAAAGTGCGTCTTATGATCTGAAAAATACGGTATATAATGAGCTGCCCTTTCAAGACTGAGTTCAACTTAAGGTTAAATTAAAAGATTTAAAAGTGTTTTTTATATTAGATGCCAACAGTAATTCTAGCCTAGTATAGTAATAATTCTAACTAAGGCAGGATTAACTACTGTATTCCCTTAGTCACCTCATTGACTTTAATGAAATATTTATCTTAAAAATGCTGAATAAATTATATTGACATTTTATAATTTTAAGGTCAATAACTTCACAGCACCAGTAATTAATTGGTTAAGAAAATCTTCATTGATAGCAGTGTAATATCTAGGAAAGATTAGTTTTAGGATCTGGTTCAAGTTCTGCCTGTACCATAGATAGTCCAGGTGACATTGGGCGAGGTGCCTGTTCTGTAAAAACCTCATCTCTGAATGCGGGAGTTGGACTAGACAGTTATCATTGTCCCTTAAGATTCAAATAATCTGTGGATTTTTAAATTAAAAAAAAAAACATTTTTATTGATTTTTTTTACAGAGAGGAAGGGAGAGGGATAGAGAGCTAGAAACATCAATGAGAGAGAAACATCGGCCATCTGCCTCCTGCACACCCCCTTCCGGGGATGTGCCTGCAACCAGTGTATATGCCCTTGACCGGAATCCAACCTGGGACCCTTCAGTCCGTAGACCAACGCTCTATCCACTGAGCCAAGCTGGTTTCGGCAAATTATCTTATTAAATTCCATGAGCTCATTAGGGCTTTATTGCTATAATTTATGTTTTGTTTTTTTTGACAATTTTTTTCTTATTTCCATGAATGTGTTTGAGATGCATGATCAGAAGGATTATAGAAGTTTGCAGTATTTAAAATTTTTTATAGCAGTATTTAAAATTTTTTAAATTGCAGTTGATTTTTATCATTTTTGTCACTTTTAGATGGAACATTAACTATGAAACCTTGCTCATTTTTAAAATTAGGTATGGACAGTGGCTCTGGGCTGTTATCTTCTTTTCCCTAACAGCTCTCCCTGGGGAAACTTAAGACAAAGGGCAAAGGACTTTTTCTTTGCAACATCACAGCATGACCTAGCCTGGAATTCTAACGTCATAAGAGAAGAACCACTGGGTTAGGAGAGGAAAGACCTTCCGTCTAGACCAGCAATTTTCAACTGATGAGCTGCAGCAAGCACACTGGTGTGCCACAAGACTTTTTAGAAACATGCAATACCTGACTTTTTAGTCTGGGAGACTAACCTCTTTTCCCTTAGATTGTCAAATAAAACAATGACAACAGCCAACACAACAATAGCTGTCTGCTGTGAATGAATCAAAATTATACTTTTTTTTTTAATGTCAGATCGGCAAAAACTATAACATATTTTTTGGTGGCCACAGAATTTTAGTAATTAGTTTATGTGTGCCATGAGATTAAAAAGGTTAAAAATCACTCCTCTTAGGCCCCTCTCAGAGACTCATGGACTGTGTGATCTTGGGTAAGTTGCAGAGTTTTTCTCATGTAAGATGGAAATGATGTTAGCCTTTCTAAGCTCACAAGGTAGCTTCCTATAGGTAATCTGTTCTCAAATACTTCCTGAAGACCTCCTTTTCATTTATTAGTGTCTTTAGCCTTGATAAAGATAAAATTGCTATTGGTGTGCATAATTAATATAAAGAATTTTACTTCTCATAAGAACTCCACTCTGTCTTCGGTGATATTTCTGGAAGGTAGATGTTGTTTTGGGAATTTAGAATTCTTGGTCAACAAAAATCACTTCTTAAAAGGAAATATATCTCAACACATAGTATTTTGAAAGGGTAATTCCTATAAGTTCAGGCAAATACTGGGTGCTTTGTATCTCATGAGGGTGATATGAGGAAGTCATGTAGCTGGATTTTTTTACTGGGAATTTAAAAATTACTGAAAATGGGCCCTGTTGTATAGTGAGAAGAACAGGAGCTTTGGAGTTGAGACAAGTTTGGCTTTGCTTCCCAGCTTTCCACTTGCTAGCTTATGATCTTTGTTAAGTTACCTTACCTCTTGAAACTAAGTTTTTTTCATCTCTGAAATTCACATATGAGGACTTACTTCAAAGGGTGAGATAGTGTTTGCAAATCAACAAATAGAGGGGTGGTTGAACAGGCTTAGAGCATCTAGAAATGGTTATAGTAGAATTCGGAGTATTTTCACTTGCATCAACTGGTTAATATTGGGAAGGTCACTGAGCCTTTTAGATGCATATGTCCTTTGATTTGTACCTTGATTCTCTGGGTAAAGAACCCAGAATATATACTCAGAAGGTTCACCTCTCAGCTCTTGTTTTTCCAGCTACATTTCCATGAGCATATTTTAACTTTGCTGGGACCTTTCCCCCCATTTATATAATGAGTACAGTAATAATTCTTTCAAAGGCTTGTTATGAGTATCAATTTATAACAGATGACATTATTTTGTAGTAATCTAATATAGCTTTATTTTTTTTCACTGAAATTTCCCCAAGCTTTGTTCCTGACCCTTCTCTTAGGATGTGCTAACGTTGGGGAATAAGACAGAAATTTGCCATAGTAGAAGCCCATCATGTTTAGGGAGCTGAGTGCTTGGTACATTCTCATACATTATTTCCTTTAGTCATCATAACACTTCTGCAAGGGAACAATTATCTTCATTTTATCGAAGAGGAAAGAGCACCTTGAAGAATAGTTTGTAACAAGATAATATTGATTATTAACAAATATTGTTGGCATTTGAACTGAACTCTGACTCTTAAAATCCATATTCCTCCCACTCTTTTGTGCTGCCCCATCCCATACTTTCTGCCTTATCTGACTTAAGTTAAGGAGACATTTATTGGGTGGGTATAAGTGCTGCATACTCACTATAGACCCCGGGATGCAATGATATACAACACACACACATTCCTCGTTTTCACACAGCCCTACATCTGAAGGTAGACATAATTAAACAATTGTTGGAATATTGAACCCTGCTAAAAAAAAAGTACAGGATATTAGATGACTTAATTACTAGTGTATTTTAAACCTCTATTGGTTTCAGGGTTACATTATTCAATTATAGAATAGTCATTCTAGGTAAATGTAGCATCCTGTATTTTCATAATTGAAAAAAGACCTGTTAAAATACACATAAAAATTTAATAACAACCCAGGTTTATTAAATGCTTGTAGTTTGCTCAGTGCTTTCCATATCATTTCATCTCATAATAACTTATGAGAGGGCACTGTGGTCCCCATTGCACAGATGAAGAAACAGGTCGATATTAGGAGATATTAGGTCGCTTGCCTAAAGTGATACAGCTAAAACGGGACATGATTCTTCTGATTCCAGACCATGCATTCCTAAGGAGCTTCAGTCAAGTGAGTGTATTAGGAAAGTTTGTCTATTTCTTTTTAAAAATTAAGCAATACTATAACTATGATTTTTAAGCTTACATATAATAAAATTCACTCTTTGCATTGTACAGTTTTGAGTTTTAACAAATGCAGAGAGTCATGTATTCACTACCACAGACAAGATACAAACAGTTCTATAACTCCCCCACATTCCCTTGACTGCATCTTTGTAGTCAAACCCTTCTACTTCCAACCCCTGACAATGATTGGTCTTTTCTTCATCTCTAGAGTTTTGCCTTTTCTAAAATGTTATTATATGATATATATCTTTTGAGGACTGGCTTCTTAGAGTAAAATGCGTTTGAGATTCATCCATGTTTTGTGTACCAGTGACTAATTTCTTTTTATTGTTAAATAGGTGTTCAATTGTGTGGGTGTGACCACAATTTATTTATCCATTTACCATGGAAAGGCAATTGGGTGGTTTCTCCTTTTTGCGAATATGAATGCAATTGTTGTAAATATTTATATACAAGTTTTTATGTGAACACAACTTTTTGTTTCTCTTGGGTAAATAGTAGGAGTGGGATTGCTAAGTCAAGTGCTGAGTATATGTTCAATTTTACACAAAACTGCCAAACTGTTTTCCAAAGGGACTATCAATTTTGCATTTCTGTCAGCAATGTATGAGAGTTCCAGTTGCTCCAAATTTCACCAGCGTTTAGTATTGTCACTATTTTTATATTTTAGCTATTCTGTTAGGTGTTATTGGGATCTATTATTGTTTTAATTTGCTTTTCCCTAGTGATTTTAAGCATTCATGTGCTTATTTGTGATCTGTATTTTACCTTTGCTAAACTGTCTGTTTAAATCTTTTGCCCATTAAAAAAATTGGCTTGTTAGTTTTTTCATTGTTGCGTTTTAAGAGTTCTTTAAATATTCTTGATACAAATCTTTTGTCAGTTATGTGATTTGCAGATATTTTTTCCCAGTCTGTGACTTGTTCTATTTATTCTCTTATTTTTCACAGAGCAAAAGATTTCAATGTTGATAAAGTCTGACACAGTTTTGTGTTTTCTTTTATGGATCATGCATTTAATGTCTTATCTAGGAACACTTTGCTTAACTGAAGGCCACAAATATTTTCTCCTACATTTTCTTTTGGAAGTTTTATATTTTTATGTTTTATATTTAGATCTATGATCCATTTTGAATTAAATTTTTTTAAGATGTAAAGTTTAGATTGAGATTTTTTTCTTTTCACATAGACATCTAGTTGTTCCAGCACAATTTGTTGAAAAGGCCATCTTTTCTCAATTGAGTTACTTTTGTACCTTTGTCAAAAATTGACTATTTTTGTGGGTCTGTTTCTGAACTCTATTCTGCTGTTTTCTGTGTCTATCAATACCATACTGTCCTGATCACTAGCTTTATAGTAAGTTCATATGCGATAGTATGAATCTTTTGGCTATGCTCTTTATAAAAATTGTGTTTGTTATAGTTCTTTTGCCTTCCTACATAAATTTTGAATTTCTATTTCCTTTGCTTTTAATATCTGCAAAATTTACTAGATTTTGATTAATATTTGGTTAAATATATAAATCAATTTGGGGACAGTTGACATTTTAATAATATTTGAGTCAATATGTGAACACAGTACATCTCTCCATCTATTCAGGACTTCTTTAATTTTTTTAAAGAAATCAATAGCATTTCCCTCCAGTGGGGGAAAAGGAGACTCGTGTAATACTTTAAGCAATAAATAATTTAAATTTAAAAGAAAAGCAAGCAATAGCATATATTTTATTAAATTTATACCTAAATGCTTTTTTCTCTGTTTTTTTTTTTGGGGGGGGCACTGCTGATGTAAAGTAGTACAGTAAAAAAATTAACTACTAATTTTTATTACTTTAACTGTAACTTGCAATGTTTGTTTTCTGAAGGCATTTTCCTATCATTTAATGTCTTTAGCAAGAAAATATTGTTTTTGATATTTGCTCTTCTTTGAGTGTTCATCTGTTTGTGATCTCATGGCCCTTGCACAATTTTGTAATTATTATATGAAGTCAAAGCAAACACCTTCAAAGGGTACATCTGGGAATATCTGAAAAGTGCTCCTCTCTGTACAGGTGGATTAGTTTTGAGACAGAATCCATGTTTTCTTATTTCAACAGGTGTCATTGGCTCTTTAGAATTTTTTTTGTTTTGCTCTGCATATGAGAATATAATTCAACTCCTTCCACTTCAGAAACTTTAAAATATAGACACCAACTTTTTATTGATAAAAATGAGGCTCTGTAGTAGACACTGGAAAGAAAAAGGATGGTTTCTGGTTTTTACTCTGAGATGACTAAAGAAGAAAACAGAATAAGAGAAAATAACAGCAGCAGTTACCCTCATTATATTTCCTTCAGGGTTCTTCTGTTCCATCTCCTGTTCATGTTTCATTGTTGTGTACCATACACACGGTGTGCAGCCAGGTGGAGGGAAGATACCATGTCCAATACACTTGTCATTCCATTTAGTTCCTGTGATAACTGTGTAAATTACAGATGACACAGTGATCTGGCCAAGGTACATTCCTAAGTGTCAGATGAGAGTGACCTAGCCAAGGTGCAGTGCTGCTCAGAGGCCCTGGTCTTTCCCTTTCTACTCTCTGAGAGAATCTTCTTTAACTTTATTACCTCATGTGGCTAACTTTTTGAGGTAATGGAAATCTTTTAAAAATCTGCTGTAAACTCTTCAGGAACCATCTTTAGAAAAATTTTTTTTAATGTTTTATAGACATTAAGGGTTATTATAGAACACCTGTGGTATCTGGATTGTAGTTTTAAAATTTCATATTCAAGATCTCTTGTTTACACACCAATTTTTTTTTTTTTTCTGGTTGTGAACCACCCAAGTACTCTATTCTTTCCTTGGACATTAATTTGATCATGCCTCTTGTAGGCTTTAATAAGGACAACTGGTAGACACCTGAAGCTCCTCCTTCTATCCCCTTCATTCATTCTTTTCATTCTTTCATGCTCTGTGCTGGGTGCTGGGGATTTAGCTGTGAATAAAGTCCTATTCCTGTCCTAAAGGGCTTCATGGTCTAGTGCATTTCGGAAGTAGTCATGCTTGGGATGGCTAAAGTTCGCTCGACTGTTGTAGAGAAACAGCACAGAGTGTGGAAGAATCTGAATTTGTACTAAGGCTTAGATTAAATTTAAGCAAGTTATGATTGAATTATCCTATGCTTTTGTAGAAAGGGAATAATGATAAAATTTACCTTACATCATTTCTAAGTGAGACCTGTCTTGGTAAAAGTGACTTTCTCCAGAAATTTATAATACACATAAGTTTCAGAAGAATATCTGTGGTAGACTAAGCCTTCAATAAAATTTAGTAATTATTAGCAATTAAAACTTTTTATTCATCAAATATTTGAGAATGGGTCAATCTGAGAATCATTCCCGATAATGGAGGAGATGAACATATAAAGAAATGTCATAGCGCAACACAAACATTGATATTCAAGGTTTGTATTTGCTAATATCTAGCAAAAATTTCCTGAAAATATGTTTAAACAGTGAAAATTATGTTTGGCTGTGCAGTTTTTCTTGCTAAAAGTTGTACTTGGTTTTTTTGTTGTTGTTTGCTGTTTACCTGTTCAAATCTAGCTTTTAAGTGACCACATAGGTATTTGCTCAGGAGAATACTGCCTCACGATTTCCAGGACATAATTTGTGACAGGATTAAGTTATGCTGCCTTTGAAGTCAGACACAGCCTGAAAGCACAAGAAGTTGTTTACAAAGGAGTCCATCGATTCTCCCTCTTTCTCTGGAAGCATCGGAGCAGTGAGACTCACACAGTCTGTTTGGCACAGTGGCTGCTCTCAGCTGGCCTGGGGCCCTCCTGCTGCTGGGCAGAGAGAGGATGCACCAGCGCTCTGCTTGTAGCTGCGCAGAGCCGCCTGCAGATCTGCTTATGGTTAACTGGGGCCTTGCAACTGTGTATCACAGCCTGCTGGGTTGGTTGCAATATCTTTCCCTTAATATTTTCCATCTGGCCAACAATGATCTATAAAGACAGACACAGACCAGGATTTGAATTATGAGGAGTGTGATGCTAAAATGCTTCCAAATCATACTCTAGAACCTGTAGTCCTGGGCAGCTGCCTTTGCCTTCTTTCCTGGAGAGGAGGAAACTTGCCTCAAGTTGGTTTGTCAGTGTTCAGTTACATCAAAGACCTGAACTATTCCATTTTAAGTGTCTTAGAGGCTTTAAAATTCTGTCTCTACATGTCGCTGAATTTTAGCATTTAACTCACAATTATGCTCCTAATATCAAAACTTTTTGAACAAAAACATAATGAGGGTCATAAGAGAGTTTCATATTTAACTTCTCAATTTTTAACTATATTTAAATCTTGAGCAATTAGTGAGGTTTGGGGCATAATTGGTGCCATTGCCTCTGAATGGCATTACCATTCCAGAGCTGTTTTGCTATAAACTTAGAACTCATTGAAACTGAGATTTTAAAAGTATGAGTTGCCTTTGAATTTCTCTTTCCTAAAAAATTTCCACAAAGATGCTTTTGAGCCAGATTGAAATGGTATACAATAAAGCTAATTTCAAATGTTAGTCAAAATTAGAATGCAAGTTCAAATTTTGACAACTTTGTATCAGCTATCAAGGCACTTGGTGCTAATTTGTATTTTTTACAGCTTGATGATGATGATGATGATGATTATTATTTTAGGAATTGGTAATCATCTTATGTCTTTTTATTCTTAAATTTTCCTTTAAAGTAGGAAAGGTGAATTGCTCCTCCCTTTTTTAGAGGACAGACTGGTGTGCTCAGAGAGGTTGTGGTCCACCTTCTGTGGCACAGCTTTGAGGAAAAGGCTGGGGAGGCCTGGCCAGACATTTGATGCTCAGACCTCAAGTTCATGCTGCCACCTCCTGTCTGCATCCCAGCTTTCAGTTTAAATCAACTCGGCTTTTCATCTGAAGTTTGCTCAATGAATATTTTTGCAATTTTATGCTCCTCTGTCTTCCCTTTCTCTTTCTCCTCCCCTCTCCTTCCCCTTCCTCCCCCACACTCCAGGTGGTTAACTCTCAGTGCCAAAGTTGAAGACAGAATTGGCCTGGAGCCAGCATTGAGAATTCAGCATGTACTTTGCAGTACCACTAAAGGATGAAATTCATACTAAAGTCTCATTAGTAAAGTTTAGGTGTATGCTGTTTTAGAGGTTGATTAGGTGCTCCACATGTGTGATCTCTTTTCCTGGATCCTCCCTCTCTTCAGTCTCTTATGAGTGGTGCTTGTTTTACACTGTGGCTCTCAAATTCCAACTCTAGGGGTTAAGGATGAGAAATGCTAGTTAATTGGAGCTACTCAATTGGCTTTAAAAATGGGAGTGAGTACCAACTGCTAAGACTACAAAGTTTAGAGTAGTTCAGGGCCTTTGAGAATAAGGAAGGAAGGAAAATTTTGACTTTTCTTCTTTAACTAGAGGCTTGGTACACAAAATTTGTGCATGGGGTGGAGGGTCCCTCAGCCCGGCTTGCACCCTTTCCAATCTGGAACATCCCTCTCACAATCCGGGAGTACTGGCTCCTAACTGCTTGCCTGTCTGCCTACCTGATCACCCCCTAACTGCTCCCCTGCCTGCCTGATCACTCCCTACTGCCTTCACCTGCTGGCCTGTTCACCTCCAACTGCCCTCCCCTACCAGCCCCATCACCCACAGCTGCCTTCCCATGCTGGCCTATTCACCCCTAAATGCTCTCCCCTGCTGGCCTGATCTCCCACAACTGCCTTCCCTGCCAGCCATCTTGTTGTGACATGAGGATGGCCATTTTGTGGCGATGTCATGACACTATCTAGGCTTTTATTATATAAGATAATCTGGGAAGAAAGCAAAGATTATACTATCGATAGAATAATGTTATAGATAATTATTATAATAGTATTTATATATATATATATATATATATACTGTAGTTAGTTATAGTTCCATTTGTTTGTTCAATAAGCATGGGTTCAGTAAACATTTACTGCATTCTGCTTTAGCTTAAATATTCTGCTCTTGGCAATGCAGATAAGAGGTGTTCTTATAGGAGAAGATGATCAAGCTAACAATTTCAGTGTCACAGTGTACAAAAGAGCAAAGCCGTGGGGGAGATAGCTCACCTAACTTGGTGAAGTTAGAAGTGAGATGAGACTTAAAAGGCAAGTGAGAATGTTACCGGATAAATGGGGAATTGAGGTAGGAGTAGGGATTAGAAAGAGCATAATAGGCAGATTGAATGGCACACGCAGAGGCCCCAAACCAAGAGAGAGCGTAGTGCTGCTGCACTGTGACAAGGCTTTCAGGGTGCCGGGAGCAGAGTTGCTCTGTGGGAGTACTGGAGAGCAAGGTTCTCACATTCCACATGTGGTTTTTGAACATGAACCTGATGTCAATGAAGAGTGACCTGGAGAATCTTAAGGGTGTGGTATCAGATTTGTGTGCTGGAAAATCATTTTGGCACCAAGGTGGAGGAACTCATTATAGGTCAGGAGAGAAGCTTGGGGACCTGTATTAGGCCACTGAGGGAGGGAAAGAGTTGAAATGGGGAATCAGTGAGCAAGTGAGTGAGCTGGCAGTCTGAGCAGAGCACAGTTTTCACAAGTGAGCTATGCTTTTGGAAGGAGTGTCATTTGTAATTTAAGTCTCGGAGGCTTATAATTTAAAAGCACTCTTTTGTATTTAAATTGCTAGCATTTTGCCTTTTTTAAATGCTCATGGGATGTTTGATAAATAAATGAATGAATGAATGAATGCATGCATGCATGCCATTCCTTTTGGGCAAAGGGGGCTGATTGTCTTCTATTTCCATTTTGCTTAAACTAGTATTGTTTGTCTTCCCAAGTGTACATTCACAAACAGCAGGACTGAGGAAGCCCACACATATACTGGGTGACAGCAGGCAGCCAATCTTGGATTTTAAAACTTGTCATAGATAAGAAAGAGTCATTTGTAAATTATCACGAACTAAACCGTTATATAAGAAAAGATAAAGTTAACTCTGCCAAGGTAAGTCTTAAGAGAGTTTGAATGTATTTTAAATAACCCTGATAGTAAGAAAAGCTAACGTTTGTACTAGTTTTGGACCTAGTAAAAAGACTGTATTTTGATGAATGAGAGGCATAGAGAGGCAATTCTTCTGATCTTTTGCTAGACTGAGCGGGGTCCTCTACTTTGATTACTTTTGAAGTTGGGGGCCCACTAATGAGAACACTTTAACTGGTCTCAGACCAATCTTTCTTTCTCTTTTTATCTTTGTTCACTTGGGGCCCCTTGGCCCCTTGGCATGCACAGACCTTCCTTAAAGAAGAGCCTTTCTCCGTAGAGCCCAGGCCATCTGAGACAGCAGCCTCTTCTGTGCCCCACCTCCCCACCCAACCCCTCTTGTTTTCTCAAAAACTTAGTTGAGAGTTGGGGTGAAAAAAACCTTTTTTCCTCTCTTGCCAATTCACTATACCTGCTCTCAGGGACCTTCCCCTGTTTGAATATGTGGTGATTTTGAGCTACATTCTGATGTAAAGGGTACACTCTTTAAAAAAAAGTTCACATGTTTAATTGATGCTCATGGCATGGAAGAAACAGAGTAATTGAGTAAATTGTCAATTTTCAGGATAGAAATTAAATTATAGTCTGCCTTTAAGAGCTACAGTAGTGAAAGGAGAGCAGGCCTTGAACCCACAGACTTGAGTTCGTGTAGGTTTCCTCATTTACTAAATTCGTGACTTTGGACAAATACTTAATATTTTCCTTCTCTTTAAAAAGGGAATTAATAACACCAACAGAATCTCAGTTGTTATAAGGTTGAAGATCAAATAAAATAATAGATACTAAGTACCAGCTCTACATTTGCCACCTCACAAAGTACTTCCTGCAGAACAGTTTTATCATGATTGTCACCCACAACAGTGAGCATCATGCAGTGTGGACAGAGTGGGCCTGGGAGTCAAGGCAGGTTTGAATCCCTGCTCAGCCATATTCCCTTGGTGTGTGTGATGCTGAGCAAGGTACTTAGTCCCTTTGAACCTTGGCTTATAAAATGAGATGGTGATTCCTACCTTAGAAAACTAAAGTTAATGTATGTACTGTACTAGGACAGAGCTTGACAAGAAGTGGACACTCCAATTGTAGTCCTTTATTACTAACATCTGGGCTTTCCTTTGGAAAGAGCATTTTTCCAACAAAGACTCTAATTCCAATGGCAATTCAGTTTTGGCCCCAAATTTGACTATTCCTAAGCAGAAGAATAACCAGCAAATAATCATTACAGTCCTTCTGGATCAGGATTGTATGAAGGACCAAATGCAAGCACACAAGTCCTTGATATGAATCTGCAGAAGTCTGTTGTTTCAACTACGTTTTCACTATGGAAGGATGTCAGAACTTTAGCCAGAACTGCGACTGTAATCACATTATTTTGCTGCTGCTCAGTGGAGCTAAGAAAGCTTAAGAGTATTACCATCTGGGCAAAGCCAGCCAATGGTGAACTGTGAACTGCTTACCAACTTAACAGAAACTCTTGCTACCTCATTCATTAATTAGGCCTTTATGGCACACCTTCTCTTGGTTGCCTGGCAACCATAATAGCAGTCATTAAATTCTGTCATTTTGTATTAACCCTTTGGCCCTGGGTGAATTGGGAGCCCCCACCTTAACACTAATGCATTTTACATTAGTACATCTACCTGGGAAATCCCATTCCCTTGACATATAAGCTGTAAAGAGCAAATAGCCAGAGTCCAAAACCAGGAAAATTTCCTTTTTGTCTTCACTTTAGTGTATGTGCTTTTAAGGCTTTACAAAATGTATCTGTCAGGATGGAGGCCATTTCCCAATTTGCTGACAGACAGACATAACATACACCCAGCAAGATGAAAAGACAGCTAGTTTCCCAGAAAACAGGAGCCGACTGTGACTTCTGTGGGCTTACGGAGGAAGGAGCTGGCGTGAAAACCAGATGGGAAAGAGTTGTGTGTTTCCCAAATTGCCTTTGTAGCTGCTTTGCAAAAATTTGGACTGTGCCTGCTGAAGGCATAGGGGCTATTCTAACAACACACTGTTTGTATCTCAGCAGTGGGTTAGAATGGTAGGGAATAAACTACCTACTGTGGCAAAAGCTGGAGGAAGGGGAGTGGACAAAGGGCAACCTCTGAGAGACTGTCAGGGGCTCCTGCAATGCTCTGTCCCCGAGGTTATTGGGAATTTTATAAATGTAAAAGGTGTCAAAGTTCTAAGTTAAAATGGACTTTAAGAATTAAAAATTAGTTTCTTCTTGAATGGACTAAAGTAATTTGATGTGGTGTAGGTAAAATAATTCAATTACACAGAAATATTTATTTTTCTCCTATTGGAAGAAAATACAAATGAGGTTAGGTTTTGGTGTTAGACAAACTTAGTTCAAATCCCCACTCCACCCAGTAGCTGTGTGATCTTGCATATTTTGTAAAACTCCATTTTCTTATCTATGAAATAGGGATAATCATTTCCCTTTCAAGTATTGTTATAGGGATTAAATGAGTATATATATCTGATATATATATATATATGGCTCATGTTATGGGCCCTATTTATTTTTCAGTGAACAAGTATTGGGGCCATAGCAATGATCAAGAAACTTTCTACCCTCATAAAATTTACAGTTATACTTAATATCAGATCATCTTTGTCCCTCAGTTTTTCAATGAGGCCCAGAGAACGTGTTACTTGCCCAAGATCACAATGCCACTGAGCACTATCAGCTGCAAAGTAATTATGTATTTACTCTTTCCCAGTATATTCTGTACAGAAACTTTAGCAGGCAAAAAGAAAAGTAAAATGAAAGGTAGCCATATTTCATTCACCCAGTCAGTTATTTTTATCAAAATTAAAAACTAGATTTTTGTATTTGTATTTGTATTTATGGAACATGTAATTATAGTAAGGTAGCCCTCCCTGGCTTTAAAATGTTGGCATAGTTTGTTGAGAAGTTTACATAAAAATTTACTCCTCATGCCTCTGTCTCAGCAAGAATGTATGTGATACTAAGAGCATCTGGGATTTTAAGTGGCCACTGATTTGTTAACAAAGCAGTAACTTCCCCGAAGGAGTTTTGCAAGTTGGGAGAACTCACAAAGGCAATTAATTTTGTTCTTCAGAGCAGTGCCTCTAATACATTAGTTTGCACTTCATGGAAGCTTAAGTTATAACTCGGGAGCTAGCCGTACCATGATCCAATTTGATATTTAGCTTCGATTTTATTAGTAGTTGTTTTTAATAGATGTCTTGTCATGTAGGTTTCCTGATTATTAGTAATTTAAATTGACTCTGAGAATGAAAGGAAACCACAGGCATGAAACTGATGGACTGTGACTGCAGCGGCCTTCCAGCTTTCAAGGCAGCTGTGATGCCTCTGCAGGCTCCTTCCATTGCCTGTCCCTCCCCCCTCCCCTTTTTTAAAGCTTTGAACACTCTCAGCTAATGCTGAAAGTGAGAACATAATACTGTTACTGTATGTGAACCTTTAAAAGTAAATGGGCATTCTAAGTGTCCTTTCCTCTTTGAAGATAAGTGTTGTCCACTCTGAGCAGACCTAATTTGACCAGGAGTAGATATCTGTGAAGATGCTAACTGAAAAACAATGATTACAAGAGAAGTAATTTCCCTTGTTCTTATGCTTGTGCCTTTCCACAGCTCAATAATTGCTTTTAGAGTCTTTGTGAAGGGAGGAGGTGAAAATTTACTTTTCTCTACTATGCTTTTGGTAGTGGCCAAGATCACATATACCCTAAAAGAGGCTACTCCCTAGAGTGGTCCAGAGCAGGACAAGCCATGCTCTTAAGGGACATTTGCTGTAACTTTAAGATCCAGTGCTGGAGCATTAATTACCCTGAGCTCCAGTCTTACAGTTGATCACCCTTGAATCAGGCTACCTTAGGTTAGACTGAGCTGGGCTTAGTGGGCTTAAATCTAGAAATTTGCTGCTTAACCTCAATTGTTTGCTAAATAATTCTGTTCATTAAGCATTTATTAAACACCCCCTTTGTTCAGACATTTATGTAGATGAATGAATAATGAAAGGAAGCTATTATGTGGGTGAATGAAGAATGAAGGAGCTATGCTTTCTATATGTAGTCTCTAGTAGGATGGTCTTATCGAGGCAGTTTTTATGATGAGTTTTAGAATCTCATGCCAGTGCTATAGGTTGCCAACTTAGGTCTCTTAAGCCATAGAGTTATTTTTGCAACAATTTTGTATTTTCAGTTCTCTTGCTAATCTAGAAAAGTTGTAGACAAAGACATATTTTAGATGTGAGTGAAATTTTTTTAAGAAGTCCATGAAATCCATTGTTGAGAAATGTATGTTCCTGGCAAACCAACCTGTGGGCTCTTACTATGGAGAGAGGGCATAGAGTGGAATCCATTTCAATTGATCTAATCCTCTTATTTTCTTCATTGTTTTATAGTTTTGGTAACGTACAGGCATGTGAAAGTGAATGAAATTGTGTTGTTTTTCTCATATCAGAGCACTTATGGCTCTCTCTTATAGCAATACTGGCTCTGAGAGTGTTTGTCCCCCCCAACCAGGCAGTGGACAAGGTGGCCTGCAGGAATCACTTGTACATTTTCTCAGTCCCCTCCATCTCCCAGACACACTGGGCTGGGGTCTGACTTTTGGGTGCACTCTACAGAAACTGTTGAGGGTAAGTGCTGGTCACCACCAGGCTGATCCAGTTGGCTGAACATTCCTTAGCATAAATTGCTACTGCTTTGTCTTTCTTTTACTTAATCCATTCTATGCTGGAATGCATGCCTGTTAGGTGAGAATGCTTCTAATGATGCATACTAATTTTAAGAGTTAATTCCAGTTTTTAGATGGCTTTTATTTGTAAGCCTGAGCTAGGTTTATAGACATCATTCTGTGATTTTTTTTCCACCACCTTTTCCTGTATGAACAGATATAGTGGCAAAATCAGACAAATCTAGAGACAAATCTCAGCTCATCTTTTATGAACTCTGAGTAAGATATCTCTAAGCAAGTTATTTCACTTCCAAATTTCGTCTTGGAGATAATAGCATAATTAATGAATTAATGAACTAATTAATATCCTCTGTGAGAATTAAATGCAGTGTATATGAAAATTATTGCATACTGTGATGCATATGATGTCTAGTTTATTTTTTCATATTTTCACTCTCTTCATTTTAAAATGTATTCATTTTATTTACTTTAATTTGTGGGAAAATGGAATAGTTTTAAATGCCATAACAAGTAGTTTGTGTAAAGCTGCAATGAAAAGCCTAAAGTCCTATGAGCATTTGCTCTGGAGAAATGGAAGTGCTATTCTGAATTGACCTAAACCAGTGGTCCTGCGCTCTAATCTCTGATTCCCAGATGATAACAGATGTCTCTTAAGTGATTCCAGGTGTTCTGAACATAGTGGAATCTCTTATCTGCACCTCCACAGTTACTCCTTAAAGTTCTTTTATACTGCCTCTTTAATGGTATTTGAAGGCTCAGGATTCCTTGACAGCTGCTGGAACTCTAACTCCCTACATGAAGGGACACTGCTTTTAGTCCTCAGGTGATCTCCAGACTTTCATGCTGTACGTTTGATTCGGGCCCACATGCCAAATAGTTATAATATATTCCCTTTTTTTATTAAACAGATTTTGTCATGTCCAAGAGATTTCCTGCCAATAGCCGCTCTAACTTTTTCTCACCATCAAGGCATTCCCTGGCCCTTGTTAACTCTTGGCCAGGATTTTCTGCACACTTCTGTTCACAGTATTCCCATTGGCATCCCATAGGTTATGAAGCCTCCCAAACCACCTTCAGAATTTAGTACTCCTTCTTCCATAATTTACTGTTTCTTGCAATACTTGAAGTTTCAGGCCTTTAAAGGCCCATGTTTACTTTGGGAAGTTCTCATTTATCAGATATTTAAATATCACTTCTATAGCAGGGACTGAGGTATATAGGTAGAACTTTCTGTCAAATTAAATTCAGTGGATATGTGGAAGGCAGAAGCATGTAGCTATAGAGTTGGAGGTGATTTCTAAGTCCAACTCTGCATTTTAATAGCCTTTGACCTTGGACTAGTTACTTAGCCTTTCTAGTCTTCTCATATAAAGCTGAACTTATTTTGTTCTTATGCTCTCAGTTAAAAGAAGGGGAGTAGAAGTATTAGCCTTAGATGGTAGAGACACAGACATTTCTTATTATAACTGAAGGGGAAGGATGGGTATAGATTTGTATATTTTGAATACTTTGACAACCGATGTAGTTGTCATCATGGTGGTAACAATGGCTAAGATTTATTTACTTTGTGCCAAGTATCATTCTAAATACTCTGAATACACTTATCTTATTGAACTTTCATAACAACCCTGTGAGGTTGGTAATACTCCTACCTGCAATTTAGAAATAAATAAACCAGAAGTGCAAAGAGGTTAGCCAAAACTAAAATAAGAACAAAGGTGACTGGTTCCAGAACCCAGTCTTCAGCTGGTATGTAATACATATTGAATGAATGAATGTGTCATTGGAAAATTGAGGCAATTCCTGTTGGATAGCTTCTTCTTTTTTTTTTTTTTTTTTTGATGAAGTAGGTGAGATCAGATACTAAGAGGGAAAGAGTGTATAGAGATTAGATGTTTGAGTGGAGAAGATTTAAAATAGTCATGTAGACTAGTGAAAAAAGAATTGCTGGATGGCAGGCGTCCTCAAACTTTTTAAAGTGGGGGCCAGATCACGGTCCCTCAGAGAGCTGGAGGGCCGGACTATATGAACTACTAATTCCTACTGTAACACCTCGGCTGCGCTCACTGCCCAAAAAACCTGGCGGGCCGGATCAGACTCCTCTGCGGGCCGCATGTGGCCTGCGGGCCATAGTTTGAAGACGCCTGTTAAGGCATAGTTGATGCTGTAGACTTTATAAATGTAGAATTTTGTAGACATACATTAAGATTGTGTGGAATTCACCCCTCCCTCCCCTCCTAGCCATGCATATCACCTAAATATAGACACAGAGAAGATAAAATAGTTAGATTAATTCAGGGATAAAGTATTTGCATGCATACATGGTGAAAGGAAAAACACATAGATCTTTTAGTTTCCTGATATGATGGATCATGGAATTAAATTTGATTAGTCAGAAGTAAGGAAAGGAGAGTCTGATAAATGGGGAGAAGGAAGAGACTGCCAGTGAAAGAGGTTAAGTTTAGGTATGGCAGGAATTGAAAGGTGAACAAATACCAAAGACAGGAAACTAGGTTCAGAATTGGGGAGTCTGACTTATTGATTTCAGAGGCAAAATAGGTTTGGCAATGGAAAGGTTCAGGGGAAATTAAAGGAATAGATGGCTGAGGTGCAATAAAGAAGATTGTCAGAATGATGACTGTTCATTGAAACACCTAAAAGGCCAGGATGTTGGATGACTGCTCCTGTCAAATGTATAAATTGTTCTGCTTGTAGGTTGTATTTCACAGTAGCAGTGGAGTTAGAATTAATTTATTAATTTATGTATATATTAATTTATCATAGATATTTAAATATGTGCATTTGTTTATTCCATTTTATATATACACTAGAGGCCCATGCACTAGGGTGGAAGAGGGGATTCCTCAGTGTGGCTTGCACCCTCTCACAGTCCAGGAGCCCTCGGGGGATGTCTGACTGACTGACAGCTTAGCGTGCGGAGCAGGCCTAAGCCATCAGTTGGACATCTATAGTGCTGTCACGGAGGCAGGAGAGGCTTCAGGTGAGCCCAGCTTCTGGTTGAGTGGCACTCCCCCTGTGGGAGTGCACTGACCAAAAGGGGGTAGCTTCTGCGTTGTGTGTCTGCCCCCTGGTGGTCAGTGCACATCATAGTGACCAGTTATTCTGCTGTTTGGTCAATTTACATATTAGCCTTTTATTATATAGGATTCTCAAGTACAGTTACTCATCCAAGGTAGATGGCGGAGATAAATGGAAATGATATCTCCCAAGATGTTTTAGTTATATAATTTTACAGGTGTGAGGCAAACCTAACAACATTTAAAAATTATCAGAATTTCTTAAAAATTGAAACCAAATTTGTATGATGCTGAATTTTCTTTAGATAAGCTACCTTTAGGTGAATCAAGAGTGCAGCACTTGGGCTCTTTTTCCTTGGATGGTAAATGACCAGAAGGAATTCCCTAGCTTGATAATTTTGTTGAACTCATCCTCAGAATTTGGCATTTAAATTCCAGTTGTTTGCTGCTTGTAACTGAACAAAAGGCCTTCAAAATTCTCAATACATGATGCCTTGTTACAGATTTTGGTCAGTGTTATAAAAAACAAAACAGAACAAAAACTCTTGTATAATAATACCCTGCAATTACATTTTTTTAGTTTTTATAACTTCATTGCAAGCTTTTAAACTTAGAAAAATAAATGTTTGTATGAATTTCAGTGTTATTTATATAGTTATGTAAGGAATTGGAAAATGTTTGGTAGCTCTGAAATAAATGTATTGGATACTTAGGCATCAGCATGGTATGATGAAAAGAACATTAGCTTTGAAATCAGAAAGACCTAAGTTCAATATGTGTCCTACCAATTGCCAGCTGCTTGAGAAAGTTATTAATTCGTGCCAAGTGTTAGATGGTTTATCTGTAGTGATAATTCTTAATTCATTGAGTTGTGGCAAGGATTAAATAGCATGTGTAGATAAATGTCTGGCACATAGTAATTGCGGAGCCAATGTTAATTTTCCCTAATACCCCTCTTCCCATTATTACAGTGAACTTTAGGTCATTTTTGGCTGAGGAAATTTCAGATTTTTAAATTCTTTAGAAATTCTAAGTGAAAAGTTTGCCAGAATTTTTCAGTTTTCATGAGTGTGGCCAACTTTTATGAGAAACTGCAGTAGATACTATGGTAAATACAGTTTATCGGGTATAGTAATAATTAATGTCGTTTTTAAACATTCGTTTAAAATCTTGCTTGGCGCTGACTTGTATTGACATAACCTTCAAACACGTGGTATCTACAGAACGTGTGAAGTGCCATTAACAAGTTTTGCTTGAAAAAGTTTGTGTTTGGTTTGGTTTTTGTTGCAAAACTAGGGCTAAGAAGATGGCGGATGAAGAGCATATTCGGCACTGCATGCTTTACGAGTTCCAATTAGGAAGAAAAGCAAGTGAGGCTGCAAAAAAACATCTGTAGTGCTCTTGGTCAAGATGCAGTTAGCGCCAGAAAATGCCAGCGTTGGTTTGAGAAATTTCACGAGGGAAATTTTTCGTTAGATGACAAGAGTGGTCGAGGCCGTGTGTCCAATTTTGATCAAGAAGCTCTTCAAGCTCTTTTGGTGCAAAATCCTCAAATTACCCAACAAGAGCTTGCGACAAATTTAAATTGTTCACAAAAAACAATTTCCAATCAATTGCGTGCACTTGGCAAAGTCCAAAAGTTTGGAAAATGGGTTCCTCATGAGTTGACCGACAACAACCGTAATCAAAGAGTCACAATTTGCAGTTCGCTCCTCTCTCGTCAAAACCATTTGCCGTTTTTAGAGCAAATTGTTACAGGAGATGAAGAATGGGTGCTGTATGTTAATCTGAAAAGGCGGCCTCAATGGTTGGACAAAAATGAGGCTCCGCAGCCCTCGCCAAAACCTGACTTGCATGCGAAAAAAGTGATGTTGTGTGTTTGGTGGAATTTTAAAGGAATTCTTCATTATGAACTTTTACCATCTAACCAAACCATTACAAGTGCAGTGTATAGTGCCCAATTGGAAAGGTTAGCCCAAGCTTTAAGAGAAAAAGAACCCACGCTGATTAATCGGAAGGGCGTAATTCTTCACCACAATAACGCACGACCGCATACTGCAAGAATCACTGCTGAAAAACTGCGCCAGTTGGAATGGGAAGTTCTCCCTCAACCTGCATATTCTCCTGATATTGCCCCTTCCGATTACCATTTGTTTCGTTCTTTGCAAAACTTTCTTCTTGGAAAAAAATTTAATAATGAAGAATGCCTCAAAAATGCATTGACCGAATTTTTTGCATCAAAATCACAAGAATTTTACAACAGAGGGATTAAAATGCTTCCTGAGCATTGGGCACAAGTAGTAGAAAACAACGGCAACTATATTGTTGATTAAATTTTGTTGTATTGTTTAAATAAATTCGATTTTAAAAAGTATTAGAAAACGACATTAATTATTACTAGACCTAATATATGCAGGTACATTATATCTGCCAGAATTGGCCACTGCAGAGGTTAGCGTATATGCATGCATAGTAGCCATGGTTGACCAGCAGGCCATTGCACCACAAAGAAGGTAAGATTTGATGCTGGAGGAAAACAGGAATGTGCAGAAAACTTAACAGGGATTTGGGGAAGTGCCTGGGGAAGGAGGGTGGGAGGTAAGAGACCTCTAACATTGGCTCTCAGAGGTCCAATTCAGAAGTTAGCAAAGCAGAGAAATCCAGCCTGTGGAGAATGAGTCAGAGAAGGCTTCAGAGCAGAATTGATCCCAGTGTGAGTCAGTGCTTGATTGTTGCAGGAATTCCATCCAAAAGGCATGAGAACAAAGAATATACCTTGTCACCTGGAATCTGGAGCACTGGTGCTCAGAGAAGAGGCTGGTATGTGTGTAGGGGTAAGATTAGGAAAGAGAAGTCCCTGGAACCAAGGTGACCTCATATAGAGGAGCCACTGAACTGACAGGACACTGTCTTCTCCATTTAGGCCTTTCCCCTGATAGGGTTGCATAAATGTTTGGCATTCCCACTTTTAGACATAGAACAGACCTGGCAATTTTCAATCCTGCTGGCTTGTGGAGTGACAGCTCTTGATATGTTGACCAGCTGGCTGAAGCTTACTGATTCCAGCGGAGCAGTAGGTAATCTACCGATAGCTAAAGGAGGCTGAGGCAGGAGTAGTTATCCCAATACTGTAAATGAAACTCAAGTCATGTATTTAACCAAGGGTAACCTATTTAGCATGTAATACCTATAAGTGGATTGTCAAAGCCAATGACACCATGAAGAAATCAAGTGATTATTAAGAGGTTAGGATCTAATTAAAAGCAAAATTCAATTTTGGGTACTGAGAAAAAGAGGTGGAAAAACAAAAGCTGCCATAAGTTCTTCTTTAAAAATTTCCCGCCCCCAATATATAATTAATAAATGCTCATTGTTCATCCTATTCCCTAGGCCGAATTGAAGGTGCTATAACAAAAGTAGAAGGGGGGAAAATCCAGTATAACTCTTACCACCTACAATCAACAATTGTGATATATTCTTTTAGTTCTTTTTCATAAACTTATGTTATACATGATTATTTAAAATTTTTTTCAGTCAAGAATTAGACTCTATGTACATTATACTAAAAAAAAAAATGAAGAAAATGACCTATAATCCCATCTACTTAGAGAACTTAGGTGTCCAGAAATATTATGCAAGCAACACAGCAACATTTTCTTTGTAAATAATTAAAGTAATACATGAATATTTTATTAATATAGGTATGATACAAGTATCCTTTGACCACCCCTCAATTCCAGTTTCTATCTAAAATAGAAATTTTATGCATAATTACTACATGTATTTTTGACTCATATGAAAAAGGGAACATACATACAAAGTCTGATCAAATGAACACCTGAGATTCTACCGCTTTTTAGGAATATGACCAGTGACATTAAAACTAATCCTATTGATACACACATGGGTTGTTTCTAGTTGGTTTGCCCACCTATGACAAGCACTGCTGTTATGAACAATTAGAACAGAAATTCTCAAACTTGGACTTTTCTTTGAACTCCAGTTGTCTACAGTTCCTCTTGACTGTCTGACAGGAAGTTTTATGTAAAACTAGAGGCCCAGTGCATGAAATTTGTGCATGGATAGGGTCCCTAGGCCTGGCCAGCAATCAGGGCTGATTTTTGGGGGATGACTGGCAGGGCAATCGGGTGGGAGTGGGGGGGACCCACTTGGGTGGGGCTTGTAGGCTGGGGCAGCTTCTGCATTGAGTGTCTGCCCCCTGGTGGTCAGTGTGCATCATAGCGACTAGTAATTCCACCTGTCTTCCATTGTTTGGTCCAGTCTTCCCCATCTCAATAAATGGCAATGCCATTTTCCATATGATCATTAAAAACATTAAAACTGCCCTTGATTTCTCTCTCTTTTTCACACATTCTGTATCCAATCCATTGGCAAGCTCAGCTTTAGCTTATATTCAAGTATGTATAGATCTGGCCACTTCTCCCTGCCTTCACTGCTTCCACCTGGTTCAGACCATCACCATTTCTTACTGTATTACCATAATTGGTTTCCTTATTTCCAGTCTTAAACTCTTAGATGGAACAGCATTCCTCATCTAATACTAGAATACAGAAATAATTTAAATGACTATTTTCTCAATTCTTCCAAGGATAGTGGATTGCTAATATTATTTTGATGTATAGAAGTATAGTTAATTTATTACATTAAAAGGAATATTTGAGGCATTAAGACCCCCCACTTTTATTGAGATATGTGACATATAACATTGTATTAGTTTAAGGTGTGCAATACCTCAAAATGTTTATCACAGTGTAGTAAGGCTTCTTTTCTTAGAACCCTGGTTGAGAAAGGATGATAGTGTCTTTATTTAGCACAGGAGGGATCTTTTCAAAAGATTGTCATATCAAACCATTCCTTGGCCTAGAATCTTCCAGGGGTTTCTTTTTGGAAAAGTTCACAGTACAACCCCTAGGTGATCTGCCTGCTGTTTACCCCTTCTTATTTTATTTCTGTTACTCTCTTCATCTCATTCTGCTCTAGCTACACCGACCTCTGTGTTGTTCCATGTATTCTTCCAGGTAACTACATGATTTCTTCTCCCCTCCTCTTCATGTCTTACCCAAATGTCACCTTCTTAGTAAGGCCATCTCTGACCCCTCTGTTTAAAATCACATGTCTCAAGCTCCTTCTCTGATTTATTTGTTTCACTATATTCTATATTCTCATTTCTTTAATCTTTAATTTATCCTAGATCTCATTATCCTAGGAAATTAATTTCCTTGTTACCACTTCCCCCTTCACAGTATTTAATACTTATACCCATTGCTAAGATTTTATATTGAACAGTTTAGTATACTTGCTATTTCATATATCTGTCCATCCATCAATATATCTTTTGTTTATGCATTTCAAAATAAGTTGCAGACATCAATACTCTATAAGCACTAGAATTCAATATTTGTGAATTATTCTTTTTCCCTTTTCCTAGAGAAAAGTTATATACAATGAAATGTGTCTACTATTTGGTGAGTTTTTTATAAATACATACACCTGTGTGATCCATACCCTTACCAAGATATAAAACATTGCTATGCACCTTTTACTCAGAAGAATCAATACTAAGATTTTTTTTATATGTGAGTTTTTTCCTGTTCTAGAACTTCATATATGTAAAATCATATGGACTTCTTTGTGTAAGGCTTTTTTCACTCAGTGTATTATTTTTGAGATTATTTGTGTTGTTGGTTTATTAAGAGTCCATTGTATGATTATGCTTTCTCCTGTTGATGGACAGGGGGTCATTCAGTTTTTAGTTATTATGAACAAAGTTGCTGGGAACATTTTTGTACAAGTCTTTATATGACCACGTATTTCCATTTCTCATAGGTAAATATAGGAATAAAAGTGCTGAGTCATAGGATAATTATAATTTGTGCACCAATGGGGCCCCTTGGCCTAGCCTGCGGGATCGGGCTGAAACTGGCTCTCTGACATCTCCCGAGGGCGTTCCAGATTGCGAGAGGGTGCAGGCCAGGCCGAAGGACCCCAGTGGTGCACAATCAAGCTGGGGAGGGATGCCAGAGGCTCCAAGGCATGTCCGGCCTATCTTGCTCCGTTCCCATCAGCTGGATCTCAGCAACAAGCTAACCTAACAGTCATAGTGTCTCCCGCCTGGTGGTCAGTGCATGTTATAGCAAGTGGTTAAGCAGCTTTAGCATATCATTAGCATATTATACTTTGATTGATCAGATGACTAGATGCTTAGCATATTAGGCTTTTATTACATAGAATTGTCAGAACTTTGCTCAAAATGGTTGTACTATTTTACACACCCACCAACAATTATGAGAGTTCTACTTGTTCTCTAGCCTCACCAATATTTTCTTTTGTCAGTCATTTTGTTTTCAGCCATTCTGGTGGGTGTGTCTCTGTGGTTTCAATGAGCATTTTCCTGATGACAATTGAACATTTTATATGTGTTTATTGGCATGTAAGAAGATGGTTAAATCTTTTACTTTTTTATTGAATTGTAGTAGTTCTTTATATATTTTAATACTGATTCTTTATCAGATATATATACTTTGCAGATATTTTCTCCCAGTCATGAACTTGCAGATATTTTCTCCCAAAAGTAGTGTCTTTTGATGAGTAGAAAGATTTCTTCATGTTGAAAAAGATTATCAATTTTTTTCCCTTTTATGATTAAAGCTTTTCTAAGATACCTTTGCTTGCCCCCTACTCATGCTCTTACATTTTCTCTGTCTCATGTTGAACATATGTTCTCTTATGTTTTTATCTAGGAACATTATAATTTTAACTTTGCAATTACTAGGTGTACCGGTTAATAATGCGGATGTTGTAATCAAGGAAAACATGATAATTTAAAGAGAAACATCAAAAGTGCTTTATTCAAAGTAATTTCCATCGCTAGCTACATATTTCCCCCATCTTTCAGGTAATTTGTGGATACCGTCCCAATAGAACTTTTCTTGCTTTGAGCCAAACCATTCAGAGACCCAATTTTCCACTTCTTCATACGTTTTGAAGTGTTGCTCAGAAAATGTGTGTGCCATCCATAGGAACAAGTGGTAATCTGAAGGAGCAAGGTCTGCTGAATATGGTGGGTGGGTTAATACTTCCCAGGCAAGATCTTTTAACGTGTTTTTAACTGGTTTTGAAGTGTGTGATGGTAAGTTATCATGAAGCAAAATTACTTTGCCGTGCCTTCTGGAACATTCTGGTCGTTCCACGGTCAAAGCATGTTTCAAATTGATTATTTGTTGTCTGTAGTGATCAGTATTAACAGTTTCACCTGGTTTTAGAAGCTCATAATACACCACACCTTCCTGATCCCACCAAACACAGAGCATTGTCTTCTTTCTGAAGTGATTTGGCCTTGTAGTTGATATTGATGGTTGACCTGGATTAACCCATGATTTTGTGCATTTGGGATTCTCAAAGTAAATCCACTTTTCATCGCCAGTCACAATTCGATGCAAAAAAAAGCAACATTTTACTGATGACTTTTCGGTTTTTCATTTGTCTCTCGTTGAATTGACATGGCACCCATTTCCTTTCTTTAACATCTTTTCCATTGCTTGTAAACAATTGGAAATAATTTGCTGAGCAATGTATAATCTTTCTGCAAGTTTTTGAATTTGAAACGCATCTTCACCAATAATGTTTGTAACGGTTGGTCTTCAAACTTTTTTGGTTGATCTGGCCATTCTTTGTCTTTTACATCAAAATCACTACTTTTAAAGAGTTTAAACCAGCATTCACAAGTATCTTGAGATGGAGCATGTTCACCACAAGCTTCCTGAAGTATATGATAACTTTCAGCAGCATTTTTCTTCAAAATAAATGAATGAATTAAAACTTCTCACAAATGCTCTTTTTTTTGGCATGAAATTCGACATTTTTAAGCATAAAAATATCTATGATGTTAACACCTTCAGCAAATTTAACTTACGAAATTTTGAAGCTTGCTATCAGTACAACAAAATAGCATACATATCAAATCGCATATAAACATGTTGAAAAAAATCCACCTATTGAAAAAAAATCCACATTATTAACTGGTGCACTTACTAAATCTGTAGTTTATTTTAAATTATTTTTGTACATGGTAGGAGGTAAGTGATCAATGTTTGTTTTTTTCTCCATATGGTTACATAGTTATTTCAAAATCACTTGTAAAGATTTTAACCCGCTATTTGATTGTTTCAGTGCCTTTGTTGTGATTGCATAAGTGTGAGTCGATGCTATTGATATATTTATGTATCCAACCCTGTCTTGATAATGGTGGTTTTAGAGTGTATTATGAAGATCGGTAGTGTAGGTGCTCCAATTGTGGTCTTTTCTAGATTGCATTAGATAGTGTAGTTTCTTTGCATTTCCATGTGTATTTCTAGGAGAATCATCTTGTCACTCCACAAGAACATCTGGTAGGATTTTGAATGAAATTATGTTGAATTTGTAGTTCAATTTAGAGAGAAAAAAAACATAACAATATTGAATCTTTTAATCTTTGAACATAGCATATGTCTCCATTTATTTATGTCTTCTTTAATTTCTCTTTGCAGTATTTTTTACTTTTCAGTTCAAAGGTCTTGCATGACTTTGTTGTTTATTTCTAGGTATTTTATGTTTTTTCTAATTCTATAAATAGAACTGTTTGATTATTTCATTATATATTCCAGTTGTTTGCTGTATTTATACAATTGATATTTTTTGTGTATTTACCCTATTTCCTGTGACCTTGCTAATAGTGGTTATTAGTTCTTATACTTCTTTATAGATTCTCTTGGGAATGTGAACAATCACGTAATATGCATATAGAAATAGTTTTACTTCTTTCTTTTGGATTTTTATGCCTTCCATTTCTATTTATTTTCTTATTGCACTACCTAGGACTTCCATTTCCATGTGGAATGTTGAACAGAAGTGATAGAGTGAATATCTTTCTCTTGTTCTCAGTCTTAGGGGAAAGTGTTTTACCATTAAGTATAATAAATACTCTATGTTTTTTTAAGAGATGCCCTTAAAATGAGGATATTTCCTTGTATTCTTAGTTTATTGAGCAGTTTTTTTTAATTTAAATTCTTTATTTATTGAGAATTTTTAATCATGGAGAGTTTTTAAACAACCTTCTGAGTAAATACTTTTTCCCCCCCTGCATATCTTGCTATGAACATCTTGTTTTCTCCTATATTCTTTTAAAATGTTAAGTTGTAGTTGATTGATTTTTAATGTTTTACCAATGGTATTTTCTTTTTGGTTAACATTTGGTTTAGAATTTTTGTGTCTGTGTTCAGAGAGATATTGGTTACATGTATTTTTTGTATTTGTTCAGTATTGTTGTCAGGGTTAGTTTTCTTCTAGAAGTTTGAATTTTCTGCCATTCACATTTAAATCTTTAATCCACCTAGAATTGCTTTCCATAGATACTGTTCAGTTGGGATCCAATTTCATTTATTTTTCCCCACTTGGATATCAAATTGCCCCTGTAACATGTTTTGAATATTCATTCTTTCTCCTAGGGATTTGCATTTGCTAATCTGTCACATATAAAGTTTTCCTACCGAGACCAGTTTGGCTCAGTGGATAGAGTGTCTGCCTGCAGACTGAAAGGTCCCAGGTTCGATTCCGGTCAAGGGCATGTACCTTGGTTGCAGGCACATCCCCAGTAGGGGGTGTGCAAAAGGCAGCTGGTCGATATTTCTCTCTCATTGATGTTTCTAACTATCTGTCCCTCTCAATTCCTCTCTGTGTAAAATCAATAAAATATATTTTAAAAATATTTTAAAATTTTCCTATATGTACGGGTCTTATTTCTGGCTTTTTATTTTGTTCTGTTAATTTGTCTGTCCCTGTGTCAATATCTTTGTTGTGTTGATTACTATAGTCTTAAAATCTTCTTTCTTCAAAAATGTCTTGCTTTTCTTGTGCCAGTCCTTCATATATTTTATCCATTCTCATCTAATGAAAGATTTTCAAAGCAGGTGTAGTTGTCCAACATAGCAAAGCAGTGCATAAACTGCAGTGCTGTCCTTTTAGTTGGTGGAAGGCCTGGATCAAATAAGCCCTGGGCTAGGGAGGCATTGCTATAGAAATGCAAATTTGCAGGGGAATGAGTCCTAGGGAAATCGGTTGAGTTAACTATGCAGTGGTTACTCATTTTGGAAAACAAAGAATAATTTTAGAATCTGTTCTATAGGACATTAAAATAGGATTATATAATGTTGGTCAAGTCCCTTAACCCTTCTCTGACTTGTTTTCTCCTTTGGAGAGAAGGATGCTAAGTTTTATAGCTTTATGGCCAGGGAGATGTCTTAAAGAGATAGTATTCCCAGTGAGCAAAATATTATCTATTAACCAGAGGCCCGGTTGCACGAAATTCGTGCATGGGGTGAGGGGGGGGGGGGTGTTTTCCCCTCAGCCTAGCCTGTGCCCTCTCCAATCTGGGACCCCTAGAGGGATATCCAACTGTCAGACATGCCTCTCACAATTTGGAACTGCTGGCTCCTAACTGCTCACCTGACTGCCTGCCTGATCACCCCTAACTGCCCCATCCTACCAGCCTGATCACCCCTAACCACATCTACCCCGTGGTGGTCAGTGCGTGTTATAGCCACTGGACCAATGGTCAAATGGTCAAACGGCTGCTTAGGCTTTTATATACATAGATTAGTTAAAAGGTTGTTTTTAAACACCCTAAAGGTTGTGTTTACATTTAGAATATCTCTCATTTTCATTTCTAAGTTTAAGGCTCAAGTGGCATTGGTGGTAGGGAAGAAAGACGAGGCAACTCTTAACAGTCCTTTTGTTATACCTCTTGTCATTCTATAACCCTTCCTGGGGTTCCTGAATCCTGAATCCTGGAAACTCACCCACCACAGAAGAGGAGGGATTAGGGGAGAAATGACTGAAAGTTAGTAAAAGCTAAAAAAAAAAGAAAAGAAAAAAGTTTGTAAAAGCTAATGGGCAAAATAATGCCCATTCAGTTGTGCTCACCACCACTAAAGGAAAGATGTGCCTTTAAATTTTCTGTCTGTATTGATCTCAACATAGTGATTTTTTTTTTTTTAAATAGAAACCTCTTTCAAACGTGATTATTTTTAAATGCAAGAAAGAAAGAAAAACAATATGGAGCTTTTGTGGAGATGAAATAAATAAGCATGTGTGCATATTTCCCCCTTTTCTTAAAATGCAAAAAGGATATCTGAGGAATAATATATACTCTATTAGCAGTTCTTCACCATGTTGCAATTTAAGGATTGCTCTTAATGCCAAAGACATGTTTCTTTCCTTGTTTGTATAGCTCTGCTTTCCATATTAAACTTAACCAGCACTAGTTAAGTTAGTGCAGTGGCAGGTATCTGATGAGATGTGACTGTTACATAGCATCTTACAAGGTTTGTTTGGAGTGAGCCATATAGGGTCCTGGTGAGAAGAAACCTTTCTTATCTTTGCACTTTTTTATTTCTTGTTTTTCTATGCCTGGCCTAACTTAGCTTGATTGGATGTGATGTGGATAAGATAGCCATCATAATTTAGAAAAGAACATGCTCAATCCCTGCCTCTTCTCTATCTAATGAGTTCATGTAAAAAATATATCAAAAGAAGTCCTCATAGAGAATCCTCAAAGGGGAGTATATTTATTATAAGAACTGCTGATTCATTAGGAATGCCTCCTAATTCGAATAGCAACAGCTGCTTCTGGTTAGAATAAACTTCATATCTTTTGTGCCCCTTTTCTCATAGAGGATGTTAAATTTTGGTTTAGAATTATTTTCTTGCTTTAGTTTTTTCTCTCCCTTTCCTCAATTATAATGCTCTATCCTTCTCAGTGTTCACATGATTTGAACAAGCTACTATACCCATCCCCCACCTTTAAAAATGACTTGTGTTGAGATTACAAATGCTAATAAAACTCTTTTGATAATGTGTTTTGTTTGTATTCACAGCGGCAGTGGAGTGTATTGTACAGCAGTAATGAAAAAAGTTGAGACACGTTGTAGTCATGAATTCTAAGTGCAATAATTTAAAGTACAGGGAGTATTTCAGAAACTGCCATTGTCCCTTAAATGAAACCACTGTATTAACGTATCATAGCATGCTGTTCTAATCACTTTTCTCCAAATACCAGCTTTTGAAAGAAACATGGTTGGATTTTTTTATATAAAATCTGAAATCATGTAATTGAATGGCTTGTCAGAATAGGTAAATGAATGTAGCAACATGCATTCAAATATGTCTCTTTGGTTTGTAATGAGCTGATTGAAGTTCACAGCTGTAAGACTTGCCATTTTATTTTCTAATTTTACATTCTGGACTCAGACAAAGGTGCCAGTTTTTTGTATTCACAGAAAAAGGAAGAATAAAATTGTTCATAAAATCAAGCAGCCCTTTTGGGGGATCATATTGGTTTCAGTGCTTCTGGTAGCCTTTATTCAGCAATCCTTCTATAAA
Organism: Pipistrellus kuhlii; assembly: GCF_014108245.1. NCBI lineage: Eukaryota > Metazoa > Chordata > Mammalia > Chiroptera > Vespertilionidae > Pipistrellus > Pipistrellus kuhlii. The sequence goes on along the minus strand of NW_023425544.1, from coordinate 1,294,275 downwards.
ATAAAGGATCTTCTAATGTGGCCATTTCTTTTTAATTTTATATTTATTAACAACTCTTGTTAGAGGTTAAAGAAATTCTGTCACAACTGATGGGGTTGGTTGCCTGCCACGTGTGTGCACACACTTATGTGAGAGAGATAATTGGTGCCTGCATCTCACAGCACTTATCTCAGTAATTACACTTGTTGATTTATGTGTCTTTTCCCTTCTGAACACTGAGCAACTTAAAACTGGAGTCTGTGTCTGATTCACTTGTTAGTCCCAGGACCCAGCAAAGGGCCTCCCAGTTAATAAATGTCTGATGACCCAATGAGCCATAGACTACTAAGCCAAATAAATGTCTGAATAGATATCAAAATCTACAGTAGGCAAAAAGATTGTTGGGTTTGAAGCTAAAAACATCATTTCAAGTCCTGCTTAGTAAGGATTTTATGGGGATTTCCTGTGGAATCCAATTGGAAATTTGATGTTTCAGGACAATTCTAGATATTAAAGATATCAACTACCATACTATACATGCTCTTAGACCAGAGAAACCATATTCTTTTGCACACGACTTGGTAGGAGGTACAACAGGAAGAAAGGAGAGAGTAATACTGGGGGATTGCTAAGCCATTCATTAAAGACAGAGATATCTACTACTAGTTTTGTTGGGATATGCTTTTGGCTGTGCAAATGTGTGGCTCTGGATAAGTCCCTCCTATTCTCTGGACTTCTGTTTCTTTCTGCTACAAAATGAAAGCATTGGACAGTTTAAAGCAACTGGCTCTTCTTACACCTCCTCTGCCTCACCTAGTAGGGACAGGGGCAGAGAATTTGGGTTCTGCTTTTTCGGGTTATGGAACAAACCCTTGCCACCACCCATAGTATCGTGGGCTGGGTAGGTTTGTGTGTGTTTTTTTAATCTGGGAGAAAACTTGGAATAATACAGAGGTATGATACATGACAGCCCCCGTGTAGACAAACTGGTTTACTTCATTCACATGTGAGATGTGTCTCAAATAACTCGTTAGTAGATAAATAACTAATGAAGCTTGTGAATGATATACCATTTTAATGCATAAAGTGCTGAAAGTATTTCTTTAGTATCCCCTGACTTGGGATAGAGGACAGCCAGCACCATGGAGTTGTGGCACACGGGATTGCCCATGGGAATATGTTGCTATTAAAACTTGTCCTTCATTGGGCAGCAGTGGGGAAAATGCTAAACTAGATAGTATGGCTTAAAAGATCATAATAGAAGCCAGACTCAAGGCTACATACTGTATTATTTTATTTATATGACAATCTATAAAAAGCAAAATTATAGGAATAGGAAACAGATCAGGTCCTGGGAATGGGGGAAGGGTGACTACAAAGGGGCAGTACTCCAAAGATGGTATGTGACAGAAGTGTTCTGTGGCAGTTACACTACTGTATGCACTTGTCAAAACCCATAGAACTGTATGCCCAAAAGAATGAATTTTAATTGATGTTAAAAAGAAATTAATTTACAAAAGGTAGATGGTGGGAAGACAGGTGGTAAACAGATGATCTCGGTGTTAGTGTTGTAAGAGCTATCATATATCAATACATTAATAGACACCCATGAAGGGTGTGGGAGATTGGCTGGGGCACCGGGGAGTATTTTGGGGATTCTGAAAATGTTGTGTATAATGATTGTGATAGTTATACAGCTGTATATAATTATCAGAACTCCTCTAACTGTTCACATAGAATGGGTGGCTTTTATTGTATGTAAATTACAATTCACAATTGATTTTTGAAAAAAGTAAAAGCATCATGACCTTTAAAACCAGAAAACCTTTCTTCATATCCTTGCTGCCACTTTACTAGCTTGGTGATCTTAAGCAAGTCTCTTCACATCTTTGAACCTCCATTTCTTCATCTGTTATTTATAGCTGAAGAGACCCACCTCAGTCTGTGAGTTGAGGAGCAGAGATAATGTCCTTGAACTATGTAGTTCAATGCCTGCCATAGTTGAGGAACTAGGTTTCTTATTCCCCTCCCATGAAGGGCTCAATGTGCAGAACTGGTCCTTAAATTAACTAAAGCTGCTCTCTTTTTAGATCCATAAAAGTTAAGTTCAAATTTTTGTGAAAGGTAAAAATGCTAACATCCATATGTTTATTTAATGCTAGCTCTTAGAGTCTCATTACTGTTGCTATCTTTTATATCACTACAAGCACACTAAATCTTCTAGGGTTAAGCCTTATTTAATTAGTTAAGAACAGTATATGATATTCCTTCAGCCAGGAAAGCACAAGGAGTTATTTGCAGTGTTAGCTTGAAAAGAATCATCCATTGAGGAGTAATTGAAAAAATATTGGTGACATGTTTATGATCCCCATCATTTTCCCCTTTGATTTTATTCTTTGAAATGAAATCTTTATCTTGTGTCAAGTGGATAGATATTAATAAAATCTCTATTGACCCTAACCCACTCTTTTGTGACAGATACAATTTTAAGAGTAATTGTAAAGAATATACATATGCTTCTGGTATTCAGCATTTTACAGACATTTAAAATAATCCAAAATACAGTTTTGAACCACTCTTCCAACTGAGACTGCAAGTCCATGTCTCCTGCCTAGCAATCATAACAGAAGCTACCTATTTTTTAAAAATACATTTTATTGATTTTTTTACAGAGAGGAAGAGAAAGGGATAGAGTTAGAAACATCGATGAGAGAGAATCATTGGTCGGCTGCCTCTTTCACGCCCCCTACTGGGGATGTGCTCACAACCAAAGTACATACCCTTGACCAGAATCGAACCTGGGACCTTTCAGTTCGCAGACTGACGCTCTATCCACTGAGCCAAACCGGTTTCGTCAGAAGCTACCTATTTTTTTGAGTGCCTACTATGCTCTGTGAACTGTGATGTGCCCTTTGAATTATTCGCATTAAATTACTTGTATTAAATTGCTTAATTTGTTCTTTACCATGCCTTGTTATGTAAATAGGAAGTATTGCCCTTTTGCAGAGGAAAGCGGACTTGGAAAGATCAACTAACAGCTTAGGGGGCACCCTCTAGTAAGTGGGGGAACCACACCTGTTACTCCAGGCTGTCCAACTCTACCCCTTCTCCCACCACGTCACATGGCTGCTGCTTCTGAAAGAGGCACACTCTGCAGGCCAACCTTTGCCTTCTCTTAGGTCCAAATCCTCTTTTTATTGTATTCAATAATTAAAAGAGCCCTGGCAGCAGCCATCGCTTTTGGACCCTCCTTCTTCCTTGAGGACTTATGCCAGCTAAGTGGGTCTTAAAACATTTGAATTTATCTGCTTCCAGACTTCCCCTTTCAATTCTTTCACTCTGTTGTTAAAATCATCTTCTAAAAAGACAAATCTGATCAAATGCCTCCTTGCATAAAACCCTGTTTTGCTTTCAGGAAAAGAGCTAAACTCTAATCTTGCACATAGAACTCCTCACAAGCTGACCTTTTTGGATTTGTCTAGTCACATCATCTGCTAAGATTCCCCTCTCCAGCCCCCACCAATGCCATCACCAATAAGGAAGTGCACAGAGAGAGATCCTGCCTCACCCAGTCACTCCAAGCCATTTGTAGTTTACTGTGCCTCTTAATATTTTGTTCCTTTCAATGGAAGTACACTTTTCTTTCATCTAATTTCTCTTCCTCATTTAGCTGATAGCCCAGACTGTTGATATGCTCTTCCCCAGAGTTCCCCTAGGTTTTGGTGCCCAGCTGTATCACAGCATCATCATAGTGTGTTGTGATTAACCATCTACATGTGTGTCTTCCCCACGAGACTTAGGTTCCTTGAAGACAGACAGCCCTGTGTCTTGTTCATTTATTTATCCTGGTTGTCTAGCACAGGATGGCATATACAGATGCTTACTAAATATTTATATGGAGGATCTAGCCTTGTAGATCTGGCCTAAAAATCTAATGGGGGAAAATAGATTCTGACCCTTTTTCTTTTCCCTCTCAACTTAAGTGACTAAGAGGGATAAATAACTATGTTCCATTTTCTGAGGCCCACCAGGGTTTATTGAGGCTGACTGCTCCCACATTAAGGAAGGTCACTGAAAACCTTCTTAGCCAACCACCCCTGCCCTGAAGCAGAGATCCATGAGCACACGGTGCAGTGGAAAGAGCATGAGGCTCCATATGACCAGTTTGTTAAACAGTGCAAACTTCTATTTCATTCAGAGGTCTGTTGGGGAACTGGGACGTCACAGTTAGTAAACATACTAAAAGAAACAAAAAGGTAGGCCTTTGCTACTTTGCCTGATCAGTTTGCCTCCCTCCCACAAGCAAAATGACTTAGAAGTTGGTAGACAGAGGGGAATCACACATGGGCTGTTTGTGATGTTGATTTTTTTTAAGAGTAAGTGGGAAGGTATCTTAATTTAAAAAGTAATACGTATTATAGAAAGTTTGGAGAATATAGGGGAACACAAACATGAAAATGAAAAATTATTTATAATATTATAGAGTCCACTTTTATATCTAAATATATTGTAAATATTTTTCCATGATAAATATTTTTCTATTATTTGGTTTTAATGAATATATAATATTCTATCATTTTAATAGTTCATAACTTATTGTGAACTATTGAACACTTAGCTTGCTTTCAAGTATTTGCAATTATGAATACTTAAAAAACAAAATTTTTTAATTTTTATAACTTAAAATTTAAAAACATTTTTAAGTCATTTGCATGCTCAGTACATAAACCATAGAAAATGTAGAAAAGAATGTACAAGGAAACATTATTTACAATTCCATAATCTAGAAATAACCACAATTTATTTTTTATCGTCTAGTATTTTTATGAGTGTGTATGATTATATGCGATACATAGTTATGTGTGCTGCTGCTTTTCTATATTATGTCAGGAGCATTTTCCCATATCATGAAAAAATATTCTAAAGTGTAACTTTCTATTGCTTGGATTTATATATTTTAATTACATAATTTGTGTAACCATTCTCTTAGCACATGGTTTAGGTGTGTATATCTTATATATGATAAAGCACTACCACTTAAAATATATTATCAAAAAAATTTGAGTCACAGCAATTACGGTAATGTTGGTGATGACATAGTAAAAGCGATTCATGCATACATTTTCCTGATCTTCATTTTAATAATCTTCTTTTAGTAGATTACTCATTGAAAGGCCTATTTCCTGTTCTCTTTCATATTATATGAGTTAAGAATGTATATCAGAGAAACCTATTTTTGTAGGAACTTTGCTGCTTGAGCCTCTTCTAAAGTTTAACTTTTAAGGTTTCTTTTGAGGGAGACACACAACTGATAGCAGAACTCGGGATATATGACTTATGACTTGTTCATATTTGATTTGTAACCAAATACTTTGTCTTCTTCCGTGGTGTCATATTTTGATGGGTTATTAATAATATCAATTTTAGCTTTTGTGATATTACAAACTGCTTCTCTTGGCTTACAATAATGCAATCAAGCATCATCACAAAGATTATCTAAAACTAAGGAGTTGCCCTGGCCAGTGTGGCTCACTTGTTCAATTTCCGTTCAGGGCACATGCCCAGGTTGCAGGCTCAATCCTCAGTGGAGGTGTGCATGAGGCAGCCAAGCAATGATTCTTTCTCATCACTGATGGGTAGGATTTTATTTTATCTTATTTTATTTTATCACGGTAACTACGGAGAGTGACTAATGGCATCTTATGTTCCAACTTTGTATTGGATTCCCAGCTCTTGAGCTTGCTTGGAATTGGGTTCCTACATTCTCCCACAGGGCTCACTTGAGGCAATTGCCTGTCTCATGCTGTGTCTGTATTATGTAGTCCAGAGGGAATGTATACCTTACCTCCTTTCAGAGAGACCCAGCCATTATATCCTACATTTTCCAAGTTTTGTTCTTGTTGCCTCTATCAAATCATGCCTAATGCCATAACAGTTTCACACCAGAGAACCTGCCTTAGTGGAAGTTACACCTTATTCAACTCTCTACCCAATGCCTGGTTTATATTAGGCAGTGAATGAGTGAATGAATGAGATAATGAATGAATGCTTGCTCTCTATAAAATGAGTTTAATGATTGTTCTATTTTGAAATTTGAAAACAATCACATGTGAAGTGCTGTCTGATGTGCACTTCACTGATATAATTTCCTGAGACAGACTGATTTAAGAAAAGTGCCTACTGGTATAGTAAATCACACAAACCTGGATCTGACCCTGACCTACTTTGTGGCTGTGTGACTCTGAACAAGTTACCTACCCTTTCTGTGCATCAGTTTCTTCATTTGTTACCTGGTGGTGTAATGGTACACATTTACAGAAGGGTGGGGCAGTAAATAAGCAAATGCATATAAGGCGCCTGGTACTCGGTAGTTCCAGAATAAATGGTGGTCTCTATTATTACTATTTTTTATCAGTTGGATTTAACAGGAGCAGCCCAGCAGTAAAGGTACTTGGAACTAGATGAATCTTGCAGTTGGACAGATTGCATATAACCTGTTCAGCAGATTAACTGTGCCTCTGTGTGATTAATTTTGTACAAAGAAATTTGCTTCCGTCAATCTGGCCCAGGTCTGCCACAAAATGAGGCAACAGTGTAGTAGGTTTTCTTTGAGTAGGAGAATTTGGTGGCAGTCAGATGTCTGTGGTAGAATGAAGCAAGGAGAAAGGTTCCTTGGCTTACAGTAATGCCTGCTTTACCTAACCTCAAAATCCTGTTCCATTTCCAAAAACATTTTGGGAGAAACCTCTTGGTGAGAGTTGCTCTGTCATGAAAAGTAACTTGAGAATGGTTTCCTGCCTGTCTTTGTTGGCAGTTCCCTCACCTTAAGGTCCTGCTTCGTACCCAAAGGGGTCTTTGAACATCAGCTGTCTCAAACAATTTCTAGCCTTATCACTTATTTTAATGTTCCTTCCACAGGTCACTCTTGGATGTGGTGCTCTGGGCAGTCTCACCCCAGAATGCTTCCCTTCCTTTATTTAACCTCTGACCTGTGAAAACAAGAGTTAATCAAGAGTTCTAAGGTAGCTAAGAGGAAGGGGAAGTGTTTGGTTACAAATTAAATATGAACAAGTCATAAGTCATAAATCCCCAGTAGTGCTACCAGTTGTGTGTCTCAAGTTGCATATGGTTCAGAGTGTTTGGGTTATAAATTCAAGTTCAGGGCTCTCTGATTGCTTGGGGGTAGGTGTTAGGTTCATTTTCTTTAGGCCTAAAACTCTTTACCTTCTAAAACGTTACTTTTATTGGGCCAGCTACATTCATATCCTACTTTCTCTGTGTTCCTGTCTCTCCTTCTTCCTTTCTGTACCTGCCTGCCTGTGTTGATTGGTGTGCTGTTCTGTGAATTGAGACAGAACTGCTTCCCTGAAAGAAGTTAAGCATATGGAAAAAGTTGCCAGGGAAAGGCATTGAAGCATAAAGCGTAAATGGGTTTAAGAGACAGCCAGACACTTTTATAGAGAGATTTGCGATTGAATGATACAACATTCGGGCAGAGATCTGGGGTGGAAATGAACATAAATGAGTGCTATTTGTGGAAAACTGATGCCCTGTCTAATCTAGCATTTCCTTAATTGTCACCATAAGCATATATTTAAAGCTTATACTTTAAATTGAAAACGGCAACACAGTCTGTTTAAGAATCTATGACACAGGCTATGGTTTTTCTAGATAAGATCTTAAAAATACACATCCAAGGTAGCAGTGGTTCTTAACATGAAGACTAGAAACTTAAAATCTCTCTTCTGCCATGTTTGATTAAAGCATTTTAAAATCAAGCTATTTATATTTGTGTTTCTGAATCTAAAACATACAATAATTCCTAAACTACAATAATAAAGAGCTGACATGTGACCAGTGTCCCTGGAGTTGGCAGAATAAAAAAAATACACAGAATTGTTGGGAGGCAGCCAAAGTTGGACCACTCAGAACACTTAGAGCAGATGGGCTTTGGCATGCAAACTCTCACTCTATCAGGCAGTACTGTGAGAACCACAAGATAAGGATTTCAGATCCTTCTCATGGCTGATATGTTGCACACCTAATATTGTGTCGTGTGAAGCAGTTAGGATACAAATCATAGTGGGCCAATTTTGTGTCTAGCTCTGCTTTTAGCAGCTGTGTTGTCCTAGGACGTCACTTCACTTCTCTGAGACTCAGTGTTCTCATCTGTAAAATGGGATGATAATTCATCTCTTAGAGTTGTTGTAAAGACAGCTGGCGGGTAGGTGCTAGATTAGTTTTTGTTTTGGCCCCAAACACTTTGCCTTCTAAAAAATTACTTTTATTTAACCAGTTCCTTTCTCTTTGTGTGCCTGTCTCTCTTTCTTCCTTTTTTTTTTTAACCTGCACCTAAAACTTGATAAATGTTTTCCACCCGCCCCCATTAGCTTCAATTCCTAGCTCTAAAATGAAAATAATATCAATTGGCGTCTCGGTGGGATAATTAATTTGCTTGTTTACTACTGAAAGCAGGGCAGGACTTCTTGTGTAACCGTTACTTTCCGAGTGTGTGTGTGTGTGTGTGTGTGTGTGTGTGTGTGTAAGTGCGCGCATGTGTGTGTGTGTTTCCAGTAGTGACAATGTATTTCTCTTTGTCTCTGAGAGCTTCCATAAGGTGGGCCTTGGTTAGAACCTCACTAACCCATTACATTATATTACAGTAGTACTTTAAGCCAAAAAAAAGAGGATTTTCTGAATGGGGGTAGGGGTGAGGGACAAAAACAAAAACCTTGCAGGTGAATGAATTCAGGAGTAGGCAGCATCAAAAACTCTCTTTAGAAATGATGAAAAGCCTGTGTGCTCACCCTCTCTGGGCTCAATGGAGAATATCTGAGAATTATGCTGAATTGTCAGCGCAAGTATCATTACTACAAAGATCTTCTGTTACCAACACTTCACCAATGATAACAAAAGTGCCTCTGTGCTTTCCTTCTGAGCAGCAACCTCCCTCAATCTCGGTAATACTGTCACAGAAAAGAAGATGACAAACCCACTCCCTAAAAGCAGCATTATTGAATACCCATCAAGAAAGAGCCTGTTTCCAAAATCAAATCCAGCTGTATGTTTGGATAGATTTATGTAAGCACAGATGTTTTATGACAGCTTTTTTGTGTGTGTTTTCCTAATGCAAATTAATATTTCTATTCATTTAGTACATACAATACATTTTCCAGCATAGATATAATAGTTATCACTATGGGATGTTAATTATGGACATAAATCAGAGATTCTTGAGCCTAACTGGATGTCATAATAAATTTACATTTTGAGATAAGCAGCTGTGAGCAAAGCAGAATGTTAAGATTGGGTGAGACAGGCTCTGTTCTCCCAAAGAGGGTTGTCTTTTATTTAGGGCCTCCTGACTTCTGATCATATTAGCAATAAGAATACAATTGTATCATGAAAAACAGTACTTATTCCATTCCATGCACAGTGGTGGATGTGTTCACATATAGTTCACTCTCATAATAGCCATGTGAGAGTGGATATTTCATCCCCCTTTCACATATGGGAAAGGAGGAACATGACTTGGGCTACAGCTACTAAGTGATAGAGCTGATACCCAAACCCAGGTGGGTCTCCTGCCTTTTCATTGCACATGTGTCAAACACAAGGCCCGCGGGCCAAATCCGTCCCGCCAGGCCTTGCAATGTGGCCCGCACCGCGCTGTCATCACTGCACTCCGCTGCGTTTCCATCACAATGACAGTTTATGACTGTTCAGTAAACCATTTGGCCCGCGATTTAGGCTGGATTTTAGATTTTGGCCCCTTCTCTGATTGAGTTCGACACCCCTAATAAAGTTTAGCAGCAAAGTGTCACTTTCTGTGAGAAGACTTTCCAGAACCTCTTCTCTGTTCTCTTTATGAACCTCTATCAGAGTGCTCAACCAGCGCTGCTGACATTATCTTCCAATATGTCTGCCTCCCTCATTAAATTGTGAGCTCCCAAAATGCTGGGACCTGGTGCTCATTCCCCATGCACCTTTCAGCGTGCCAGGTATATATTGGGTGTGACTTAGTAAATGTGGAAGGCATATAGTTAGATGACTGATTGCAATATTAGAAAAATGGAAATGGGCTGTAATCATCACCTCAATTTTTAATTTCACAGAAATGTTCATTGAAGTTTGATGTGGGTAGCTTAGGAAAATGTGGTGTGCTTTTCCCACGGGGACGAATGTATGCATCTAGGTGCTAAGGCTGTAGTTTGAGAACTGTAGACCAACGCACATATATTAGTGCTGAGTATAATAGGGGAGAAGATATGCTTATAGAAGGCATTGTGGTTGAGATCTAGGGTCTTTTCTGCTTTCCATGAAAAGTTATAAGAAATGGAAGAGAGGAAAGTTCATGGTATTCCCTTTCTCTTCAGTAAGTTTGGAGAAAAGAGTATGTTCTGTAGGCCAGGAGGAATGCGTTAGAGATGAGAGAAGGAGAAGTTTGGAGCTGACCCTATGGGAAACATTGGGCCTGATATACTGGCAGATTCTAGGATTCTTGGCAATTTTAAAGGCTCACCTGCACTTAAAAAATTAGGTTGCCAAGCTAAAATAATCAGCCTGGGTTTAGTTCACTTTAAATATTTTCTCACTCTCTTGTAAGTATTTGTCACAGACTCCAGCAATCCATTAGCAGGGATCATTTTTATTTTTTTAAATATATTTTATTGATTTTTTTTTACAGAGAGTAAGGGAGCGGGAGAGAGTTAGAAACATCAATCAGCTGCCTCCTGCACACCCCCTACTGGGCATGTGCCGGCAACCAAGGTACATGCCCTTGACCTGAATCAAACCTGGGAGCCTTGATTCCGCAGGCTGATGCTCTATCCACTGAGCCAAACCGGTTAGGGCTAGGGATCATTTTTAGTTCTGGATTATTTTCCTAACCAAAATGATGCAGTCTAAATTTGGAGCTCTGCCTTTCAGCAAGTGTTGGTTGACTGTTAGCTCTATAGTTCTAGTGGTAATAGCCTTAGTAGAAACTTTAGCAACGAGTTACACCTGTCTAGGGAAGTTCTGATTTATAGACTCTTTGACATGGGCCAGGCACACATTAGAGTTTAAACAGTCAATACACAGTCATGATCTTTACTCTCAGAAGGTGACACCAATGGAGAAGACTAACAAGCATCTACACTAATAAAAGAGAAAGATGCAAATTGACCGTACCTTTGCGACATCCATCAGCCAATCAGGAGTGAGTATACAAATCAACCCAACAAAGATGGAGGGTTAATTTGTATATGCAGGTGCCCAGTGGCTGGGGGCGGGACGCAGGCATTCCGCACTGCCCCAGTCGCTTCGAGCCTCTGGGCAGTGTGGGAAGGCGGAAAGGCAGCTTTGGCCGGAGCGAAGGTAGTGCCGGCACCAGGGGAAGGAAGGCCCATTCTTGCATGAGTCTTTGTGCATTGGGCCTCTAGTATATTATAAACTAAGAAGAGTCTTAATTTCGGGGAAGCCCAGGAGGGCCTCATAGTCAAATGCACTTATTTAAGTGGAGACCAAAATTTTATGGTAAAAATGGGGGGAAAGTTTATTTAGGATTTATCTTGGGTGGAAAAAGAAACTAAATTTTTTAAAATAAATTTTACTCCTATAATGCATTATTCTTAGAATAAATGATGAGTCAAGTAGTTTTTAGGGGAGGAGTCATCATTTTTCTGACATCTTAACACTTCATGTTTAATATTCACAGTATCCATAAATTTTTCCAAAACTATGCAAGGTTTTCCCCAAGGCCCCTTTTAATATTTTGATGTTGAATTCATCCTCTTTTGATGTGACTATTGTGCCACCATTCTTAGTTTTCTTGATTTTTCTCTTTGTTCCATGTTGCTAGGTCTTCATTTGTTGGTCACTTTGCCTCAACTGAGTAGGTGTTCAACATCTCCTAACAAAGGCTTCATGAAATCCTGCATTTTTTGCACGAGTTTGTAGTATTATTTTGTGATCAATTTACATTTTATTGTAGATGTTTAACAATTGAGACCCTGACAGAGGAGCAGGGCTAGATGTTAGGTCAAACCAGGGCTGAGTGGGGACTTACTGGTTAAGCATCACATCAGTTGTTGAGTATTTTCTTCTTATCACAGCTTGTGCTTTCCCATCTGCTCTGACGACTGCAGGGCACGAGGAATTCCTGCAGAGCACTGACCCAGACAAGAGTCCAAGAGAGCTTCCCAAAGCTGCGATTGGCAAGAGGGTTAGTAGGCAGAGAGGGGCAGGAAGAGCTTTGCTGGTGCCAGATTGGGTGTGTACACACATCAGTTACATTCACTAGGCGGTGTATATCTTTTCATAGAAGAGGAAACTGAGTCTTGGAGAGATTGCTTTCCCAAGGTGTCACAGCTAATGAGTACCAAAACAGAGATTCACCCAGGGTTATTGACTCAAATCTGTGTCCTCAAGTCTGTGCCATGCTGCTCGGTATTTTTAAATTCCAGGTTTTGTGGTGTGTGTGTGTGTTTTTTTTATATGAAAGCTTTAAAAATTCAATGCCCAAAAGCCTTAACTGAGAATGCTTTGCCATTCAACGAATCTTGTCAAAATCTGTTGCTAGGAAGGACAAAAAGAAAGGATACCTCCCCTTGAGTACCCAAGATAGAGTTTGAAGAAAGAGCTCCTCAGACAGTGGCAAGTCACCAAGAAAATGAAAGGCCCTATACCGTGTCACTCTTCTTAGCCTGAAACGCTTTATCTAGACATGAGCAGAGCTGCTGTGCCCTGAGTCCTTCCCAGGGAGGATCTGCATTGTTATCTTCTAATAAAATGGTGCTCGAGTGTTTAGATGTGAAACTTTTATTATCAATGAACTTTTCTTTTTATTTCTCGTCTACATTAGAGCCAGAGCATTATGTTTATCTTTTTCAAATAATGGGCCTGACTAGGTTATATTATCTGAGATTTCCTCTCAGATAGCAGAGTGGACCCTGGTGCTGATAAGGCTAAGATTCACTGGACTGTGCTGAGGTGTAAAATGAGGGGGAAATAATCACTTTCTACCTGGTTCTGAAAACTCATGCTCAGAATGTTACTCCTTTTTAAACTGTTCCTTTGGTTCCTGCTGATTACAAACTAAGGAGGCCTATCGGTTTGACATATGAGCAGCCCTCTAGAATCTGGTCCTTTTGCCCTTCCCCTATCCTGCCCCCATCTCCTGCCCTGCAGCCTGCACACCCTGCTCTTTAGCTGTTCATGACACTAAAGCGGAATCCCATCACATAAGGTCAGTCATACATACTAGCATATGAGCACATGACAATGGAAATTATTAACCTGACAATGCATTCAGTGGAGCAAGAAAAGTGACTTGTCTTTTCCCAGTTGGACTCAGTTCCTTCATCACCTCAAAAGTAAGCAGCTCACCTAGCTCACAGATTTCAGCATAGATGATTTTCACTCAGCAGTTCCTCAAACTCAGGCCTGCTATTTTGTGTCTGCACAAACCATGCCTGATGTATGGAGGAGGCAATTTAAGACCTTTTTACAGGTGATTTTGACCTTGAGCCATTTGGCTGCATGCACTATCTCCAGAACCTGCCCCTGTACAGTATACAGGGGCCAGGGGCCGTTTCAGCGAGGATGTATGTAGGAATCCTACAGGCATTGCCCCAGCTCCTCTCATGTTTAAGACTTCACTTTGCCTCACACAGACAAAGGCCTCTTCGTTTGATGTCAGGCCTGGGAGTGAGAGCAGAGCCTGGGACCATGTAACCTGGGGCACAGTTTAGTGAGAGAAGCTTAGATTCAGTCCAGTGACTGGGAAGCAGGCTTTTCCGATCAGGGCTCTGCCGATTGGGTCTTGATAATGCTCCATTATAATTTTGTAATTGATCAGAAGTCTAAGCAACATCAAATAGTTGGGAAAGAGTTTCAGCTCCTTTTCTAGACCCAAACTATATGCGCTTTTTTTTGTTGTTTATGTGCTTCTTTTTTCCCACGAGGACTATGGCCTACTTGAGTACAGGGACCCTTTGTATTTGTATTTCAGGGCCCAGCCTTGGTCTGAGCCCACCACACATGATGCTCTGTGATGAGGACTGGCATAGTATTGCAATAGCATACAGGGAGCTCAAAGGTGTCACGTGGAGCAGGCTCCAAAACGGCCAGAGCTCTGTGAGCTGTCCGGGGAGTAGCAGCATAATGGGTGTTTGTTTCCTGTCTCTGGACTGGGAAGTCGTGTTTACTGCACGATGACAGACAAGCACAAAATGGAGCGGAGGGTCTCCGTAGCCTCACCTGCGAGCTCACAGGCGGCATGGAGCTGTTGTGCCAGCGCTAATGAAGCGTACAGGAAACGGCACTGGATAAAGTTCAGCTGTGAACCCTGGCCTCCCAACAGGGGAAAGAGGGATCCTTTGAAGAAGAAGACAGCTGGGTTTTGGTTTCAAGACCTTAACGCTGCCATCACTAGATATTCATCTGTCAGTGCACAGGGGACAACATGTGGAGAACAGTTGTGTCCGGTCAGGCCAGAGGGAGAAAGAAATGGCTAATTTCCAGAGTAACTATGAAACCTCCTATGGCTGAGGATTCTGCTTAGCATAGCCAAAAAGTATCGATTTGCTGAGGCTGAGGCTGAGAACCTGGGCATTCTGCTGAGGGCCAGGCGGTCCTACCACGTCACCTTCCTTCATCCTCACAGCAGGACGCGGGCAGGGAGGCTGGAGGTTCGGCCCAAATTATGCTGGTCAGTTGAACATAGTGGCCAAAACTGCTTCTGTACACACCGAGTCCTAAATTACCAGGGAATCCAGCCTGCCCCAGGTCACTTCAAGTGTTTCTACAAGGAGTTCAACTTTATTCTTATTTATATGAGGCAACAGTTTTCTTGCAAGGAAATACTTTCTCTTCTTACTTTTTATAATCCTCCTTCCTGATTTTCAGTTCCGAGATTTAAATGGCGGTGTTTTTTTCTTTCAGGAAAAAGAAATTTGTAATCCTTGGTTGAGTTTGTTTACTAAGAGTCCTCTAATCTGGACAAGAGTTTTCTTCTGAGGGGATTTATTGTTTCTACTAGAATGGCTTTTAACTCAGCTGAGGTTTATTTAACAGACTAGGAAGGGAGAAATTTATCTCCTCCCTAATCCCTCTTGAATGTTTCCATCTCTCTGCCAAAGTGAATGTTGTGTAAAGTGGCAGCAGTGGTTTGCTCAGTAATAGTCAGTGTGCAGCTGCCAGAGCTGATTGAAACATATTAACATAAGTGATAATGCTGTCCTAGAAGTGAAAAGTTAAGTTGCTTATCAGTATATTCTGATAAACTACTTAAGTTTTACAGTAGCATGTGCTGGCTTCAGACATGCGTCAGTGACAGGGAGCTGTGCACTTTATCTGTCTCCTCGATTGCTCCTCACTTCATATATTACCCTCGGCGCTGTGGCTGGTAATCTGCAGGGCGCTGATTTCCCTCCGCCTGGCAGGACTGAGTGGCGCGGAGTCGGCGCTCCCCTCTGCGTCCAGCTCTATCAGCAGCGGACGGACGCTGTCAGCTCTGCAGGGCGGACCTGAGGGGGTGGGCCAGCACTTGGACAACACTTCTCACATGACACTCTGTTGCTTCGGGAAGTTTCTTATAGAGAATAAAGCCATTTAAATTAAGTGACAGAACTTCTTGGGAGTGGGAATGTATTTCAGCAGCAATTCTGAGGCACTAATGTGCCTTTGCTGTTAGTCTTTATTTAATTTTGGTTGTTGCGTCAACACTAAGCATTGATGGCATTCTGTCTGTGTGGTTGGCCCTTGGAAGACAAGGTAAAACAAGACGTGTTCCTTCCTTCCTGCAGTCTGCTGAGAAAACAGACACACCATTGAATGTTACATTGATGTGTGGAATGTTATAACAAAAGTAGGCATATGCCCTGGGCAGCATAAAAGAGAGGAAATCACTAAAAATCAGTCTGAGGCCGAGTGTGAGAACCTGGGCACTTCCTGAGGCCTCCCTTTGACCTTCCATGAAGGTCAGAGGGAGAAAAGGGCCAAGTCTAGACAAGCAGAGGCAGGCTTGAGGCTGCCTGCACACGCTCAGGACTCCTGAGGCTGTAGTGACAGGACGTACATGAGGAAGTTGAGCGAAGACAACCAGAGAGGCAGTCAAGGGCCAGACAATGGAGAGACTCGAACACCGTCCTAAGAAATCCTGCAGCGGTGGGATGACTGCAGGAATTTAATCCAATGTGCCACTTAGACTTGCATTTTAGAAAGACCATTCTAAGAGCAATATTCTAAGAGGATGGACTATGGTTAGGTTATCAGAGTAAAGGGACATGGTAGCCAAGACCTGGTAGAGGGCAGTGGGATGCAGAGCTAGTGCTCATCCCACAATAAATACAATAAGTAATAGAATGTTTGGTGTAACAAGATGAGTGGTTTCGGGCTCTTGGGGCCTTTGGGACACCTTGCCAGCAGTGGAAGTGCTGCATGTGTGTGTGGCTGTGTGTGTCTAATCATGAGAAACTTGAATAGAAGATTTCCTGGAAAGGGTGGGTGTGGTGGGAGAGGCCTGGGGGCTACTCAGAGTTAGTTCCTGATTGCAGAGTCTGCTTTGAATGTCTTCTCTATGAACCTGTTCTAGCTCTGAGGCATAGGAATAATTTATAATGAACATTCAATCCTCCGTCTTATCCAGGCAGTTTTTTAAAATCCCAGAAATAATTAGCATTTCACCAGTCTGGGTTTCCAGCACGACTACGACAGGAAGACTCTAGGATGTAGAGAAACACTGAAATGTACCAGTCTGGAATTCACTCCTGGTTAAAGTTTTGACCTGCATACTAATATTTCATGTGTTTTCTCTCCCTTTCCAGCTATCTCCCGTGGTTCGAAGTATTTTATAAACTACTTAACATCTTGGCCGATTACACAACAAAAGGACAGGTATTTGTCTTCTATTCTTTTTAACGAGTAAACTTTAACTTTTATGATTATAAAAGTAATTTGCTCTATATTTCACCAAGTTGTTTACCAAAAATGTAATGCATGCTCATTATAGAAAGTTTGGGAAATTCAGAAAATAATAGGAGGGAAGAGAAAACCACTCCTACATGTTCATACTCTGTTTCCACCCCCATAAGTGTCACTAGCATTGTGGAATGTTTTCTTCCTTTACTTTATGAGTTAAATATATAATAAATAGATCTTTAGCATTCAGAGTTAATATTCATATTATCTAATGGTCCCAAGCATATTATCTAATGGTCCCCTGAAAGTTCATGACAGGTATTGTTATAATTTTGCTGAGGCACAAATCTGAATTGCTCATATCATGCTGCAAAGCTGGGATTTGTGAGTGAATCACATAACGGGCCATTTACAAAAAGGAAAATATAGGAAGTTAGACATATGGACAAATGGAGAGGGCTCTGCTCCTGGCTGAGCAAGTTACTAACTAACTGGCGGATTTGAGCCAAGTGGCTTCACCCTTCATAGCCTCAGTTTTTCAGTCTGTAAAGTGGGGTAGTTGTGAGGATCATATAGGTTTTAAAAAAGGATACAAATGTGAGCTTATTACTGTTATATTAACAGAATGCCACAGAATGGGAGAAATGGCTTTTGGATAATTCTGTAAGCAGTGTTCTTTTGAGCATTTTAAAGGTGACTCTGTTTTCAGTCGAATAATTTGCACTGCTTTGTATTTAATTTCACTAATTAAAATGCACAGCCATCATCCTATCTTGCATGCTGTTATATGTAGTTCATTTTTAACTTTCCATAATTGGAGACTGCCATGTGTACCCAGTGAACACTCAATAAAATTAATTGAGGGTAATGATGATGAAGACAAGATCTATAGTGTCATCGTTATTTCTCCCCACCACCCCCAACCTGTAAGCGAGGATTGTTTGCATTTAAAAATTGTTGCTATGGAGTTGAGAGGATAGATTTGCTGAGAGCTTATGGTACATGATCCATAAAAGGCGGCCATGGTAGGTGTCTCACTGAGTAGAAAATGTCAAACTTGGTGTGGGAGGATCTATTTGGCACTTATATTGAGCCATAAGCAGTGTCTTTTGTCCAACCCTCCTTAAATATCAAACCTGTTTCCGTCCTGGGCCTGTACCTCCCAGCCCCTCAGTCATGAGGAACCCCAGCTTACTGCCCAGGCCTGCAGATCTCTCACTAAGGGCTCAGTCTTGATTTGGTCACTGAGGCCTTTTATTTCTTTCAGGAGAGTCAGTGGAATGAGCTTCTGGAAACTCTGCACAAACTTCCCATCCCCGACCCAGGAATGTCTGTTCATCTCAGTGTGGTAAGTGGGCAGAACACCAGCCATCACTGAATAACCATTTAACTAATAATAGTAAGAAGGAGTTAGCCAAACAGGGTCATTCTTTGTTATCTGCACCTTCTACACCCTAACCCGGAGTTCTCTGAGACCCGTAGGCTCAAGGCAGGCCAGGGAGTTGTATTTCTTCCTTTCTCTGGATTCCATGAGCAATGGGTCCCAAATATCCTCAGATCCTCTCTTCCTGGCTGTCAACCCATCACTAGCATCTCCTGGCCTGCCTCACGTTTTGCCCCCCAGCATTGCTGTGAATGTTCCTTTGCTGAAGCCCATCTTGCTGCCATCTGAGCCTTCAACACCACTTCTCCCCTACTTACTAGGGTATGCCATATTCCTCCTTCAGAACTCAACTCGGATTTAATTCCAAGAAATCCTCCTCAATACCCACCAGGCTTAAAGATTTTTTTTGTCCCAAGCCTCTTGTACACTTAGCAGTACTCAGTCATGCCACATTGGACTATCTGTTTTCCTATACCCCCATGGACTGTAGGTCCCTGAGGACAGGGACTGGCATAGTTCCTGGCCTACACTAATAACTTCTTTGAGCTCTTTTATGTACATGCTGCATGTTCTGTAGTGTGCTAGGGTGGAAAAATCCTCTGAACTACAAATTGGGAGATTTCACTCCTCGTTGTAGTTTTGCCCATGATCTGAGTCTTTGTGTGTTTCCATATTTCAGTTACTAGAATCTTCCAATTATCTGGGTCAAACCCTTGTCACCACCTCCATTAGTATTCTCAGATGGACATGCTTTGGCCAGCTGTTGATTTTACAGGGGCTATTTCCCTTAAGTTGTTGGGTCTGAACCTTTAAAATGTCTTGTCTTTCAGCTTCACTAGAACCAGGTACAGTATTGGTCTTCAGTGGTTATTATCTTGGTATTTTCCCTCTTAATGAAAATGGACATATCTCATAAAGATTTGGTTTTTTCGTGATGATCAAATTGAAAGCAATATTATTACCAATAACTAATAATATATTATTTACTAAGTTCCTAATATATGCCAAGTATGCCTCTCTAATGTTCACAACATTAGCATTTTCATTTCATTGATGAGGCTTAGAGAGGAAAATGTACTTGCCTATCCAGAGTTATGTGGTTAATTGTGAGAAGATTGGGGTTTTCAAATCCAGGGCTAACCTTCCAAGCCTATGTTGTTTCCACTACGCCATAAGTGTTGAAAGAAAGGGAGAAAGAAGGAAGGAAAAAAGGAATTAGTAGGATTTTTACTCACTTTAATGGAGCATGGGAAGGAAAGGAGCCTTGTTGCAGAAATTCATGTAAGGAGGACTGTTGGGAAGATGAAGGAATGAGCTTTAAACCTGCCTCACTAATCGCCGCACAGCTAAGCCACCTTTGCCTTTGCCGCTGTCCCTTTTTCTAAACAGCTTGATCTCACCACTTCAGTCTGTAATGACATCCGACAGGTAGCTGTGGAGTAGCCTGGCTGGGTCACCAGATGCTGGGGAAGAAGGGCCATTCCTTCCCCTGAGTGGCTGCCAGGCCTCAAGGACGAACCATCGCAGAGGCAGGAGAAACTGCAGGGAGGGTGCAGCTGTTTCATGCCAGTGGTTTCTAGGAATGTTTTTGACCTCTGGTCGCAGCATTTCATGGGCGATGGAGCAAGACAGAATCTCAAAGGACAGCTTGGTGACTACTTGTGTTGGGAGCTGCATTGGCTCACTAGTTACAATCCATTGCATCTGTAAAGGCAGATTTTTTTTTTTTTCTTTCTTGTTCACAAGGAATTCTTTTCTCCATGTGGTATTTCTGATTTTAAAGCACTCGTTTCATCTAAATCAGAAAGCCTGAATTGTTGATAAAATGGCAATCCTGGATATTTTTTTGATTTAGTCACAAGAAAATATTTCTGTGTGTCTGATACAGGTGATTGTGAAATATGGAAATGTAAACTAGCAGTCGAGAGCAATAATCATGATTTTCTATTAAAAGACCATTTATGGAATTCTAGGCATTTTACATATATAACGTTATTCTTCACAACAGTTCTGAAGTATTAATAGATATTACAATTCAAAAACTGAGGCTGTTAAGTGAAGTTGCTAAAAGTCATTTAGCTGTTAAGTGCCAGCTCTGTGGTCCCTGCTCTTTCCCCTTCACTGTGCCAACTATTACATTATTACTCCAGCCCCTTGTGGACTTCCATTACTGAACATTTCCTGGGACTCCCTTCTAGCCATTTGGAATAGAAGTTGGTGAATTTGGTGTCAAATTTAACCTTGTATTTTACTTTCACTATTTTAATCCTTATTGTTAGTTGTTGACTAGTTTCCATGCTGCACAATCTCTGTTGTAATACTTTATAGGTGATATTTTGGCGCAGACACACAGACTTTAGAATAATGCTTTGCAGATTTTTGGGTTTTTTTTTAAGTTATCTTTTTATAATTTGTTTTTACTTTTTAGTTTATTATTTCAATTCAGGTGACTTCAGCTAGTTTGAATTTAAAAAGCACAGGTAAAACAGCCTGTGGTGGAAAGAGCAGAGCTCTAATTATCCAGACCTGGTTTCAGTACGGGTTCTGTCACCTACAAGACAAGTTACTTTCACCTCCCTGAGCCTTAATTTACCCATTTGCAATGTGAAGATAATTTCTACCTTAAAATTTGCTATGGAAATTAGAGGCAATATTTCTAAAGTATTGGCATAAAGCTTGCAATGTAGCAGGCATTAAATAAATGTCTGTTAAAATTAGACCAACAACTCATAGTATTGTTGTCATTGTCATTTCAATTGTCCCCTGTGCCTTTCATTTCAGGAAGGCTATCCGACTCATTTTTTTAGAGACCCATTTATTTTGCAATTACCCAAGAATGGTGGCGCAGGAGGACTTCCTTAAATGTCACTTGGGGGTCCAGGTTTGAACTTAGGCCATGGTTAAGCCGACCTTCTATGCATGTGACCTTTCCTGGCTTTTGCATAGTCCCTTCCTTAATTGATCAGCACTGGGCTCTCTCCATTCCTGCTTGCCATTGTCCTATGAGTCTTTCATAGCACAGTGGAGGTATCATTAGTTCAGTCTGTTGTCATTTGACTCAGGGACAAACTCTTGTTACACACATAGTGATGCCTCCTTGAAAGTTCTTTGAACTGGTCAAGTTTTCAACTCCACTGAGGTGGAGACTGCACTAGAAGTCATGAGGCTTATTGGCAGAGCATGCATACTGAAGAGAAATCCTCTATTCTTAACCCCTGGAATAGTCTCAGTGCAGCTATCCTTCAGCTGGAGCTGTCCTTAACATCACTTGTGCCTTCGGGCAGATTTTGCCCGAAGCCTATAGATGGATATAATCTCAGATGCTCAAATGAAATGGCAGGTTTGGTTGGTAAAGACCATTGTTGAGTGAACCTTGTGATATCTGGTCCCTTGAGTTCACTTGCCTCATTGAACAATAACTTATGAAGCCTGAAGCTTTCTTATGTTCAGAAATCTGCAAGCATCATATGGGAATGTAGCCTTTAACCCCTTTGAGCTGTTCATTTATATCTCCCAAAGTAGCTCATACTATCTAATAAAGAGGGAATGTGCAAATTGACCATCATGCTGTAACAAAATGGCTGTGCCCACAGCAGAGGTGGGGATCCGGTAACACAAGATGGCTGCACCCACAGTGAAGGCCGAGTTCCTGTAATGAGCCCAAATGAGCACTCAGCAGGGACCTGAGGCTGTGTGGCGCTGGGCTGGGGCAGGAGGGGACCTGAAGCCACACTCCTCGCCCAGGAGGGCTTGATAGGGGATCTCAGGCCACGACCCCCACCCAGGCGCCAGGCCAGGCAAACTGAGGCTCTGCCCCCAACCTGGTGGGGGTTGGCAGGGGTGGGGCCAGCTGGGTCTGGATCTAGCCCAATGGGGGCAGAGCTGGCTGGGTCTGGGTCCCATGCAATTTTGAGGTGTACGTGGGTGGGTAGGTACTTGAGTCTGGTTCCCGTGGTGTGCCCCAGACTCTTGATAGGAAGATTTTCATATACATTTTACTATTTTTTTTTTTATATCTAACACTTCTATTATAAAGAGAAAGGGCAAATAGCAATATTAAAGTATTTCCTTTAATTTCCTTTTAATGTGCACAAATTTCATGCACCGGATCACTAGTCTCTTTTATTTTTTTTATTTTTATTTTTATTATTTTTTTAAATAAATCTTTATTGTTCAGATTATTACAAATGTGATCCTCTTCCCCCCCTCAATTGCTCCCTTTCACCAGGTTCCCACCCCACCCTCTGTCCTTTCCCCATCCCCCATTGTCCTCATCCATAGGTGCACAGTTTTTGTTCAGTCTCTTCCCGCACCCCCACTCCCCTTTTCCCTGAGAATCGTCAGTCCACTCCCCTTCCATACCTCTGATTCTATTATATTCACCCGTTAATATTGTTCATCAGATTTTTAAATTCCCTTGGTTTTTAGATTCACTTGTTGATAGCTACGTATTTGTTGATCATAATTTTTATCTTTATCTTCTTCCTCTTCCTAAATAACCTCCTTCAGCAATTCATATAATTCTGGTTTGGTGGTGATGAACTCTTTTAGCTTTTTTTTATTTGTGAAGCTCTTTATCTGTCCTTTGATTCTGAGTGATAGCTTTGCTGGGTAGATTATTTTTGGCTGTAGATTCTTGTTATTCATCACCTTGAATATTTCTTGCCATCACTAGTCTCTTTTAGAAAAGAACTCCATCTACCAAACTGATGATTTAATGCATCTGCCTTTAATCCAGTGTTATCCAAAGAAAAGATTGCATAGACCTTTCCAGTGAGTGGAATTACTTCCACATTTGAGTAAAAAATTATCTTCAAATCATGTACCTGACTTCTGAATAATGTGCTTGTTGTTTATTTTTGCAAAAATAAATAGGTTTTCTTTTCTTTTCCAGCATTCTTATTTTAATGTGCCTGATACCAGAGAACTTCCCAGCATACCTGAGAATGTGAGTACATGGGAGGAAAAAATTTAAATTTTTGTTTTTTGTAACTTACTTTTAAAAGAAAATAAAAGTATATATTTCCCAACTATAAAATAGTGCATTATAAAGGCAAAAACAATAGAGGATATTTGAAAAGTTTAAAAACAAGGAGGGATTATTATTCATATTTCTCAAAGACAATCACCTATTAACATGTTGATGTCTCATTCTAGTCTTTTTAGAATGTATTTTTTATATAGTTAAGATCACCTATTACATAAGCAGTTTTCCATTTCTTTTATAAGAATCTTTTTTATGCCTGCATATTATTCCACTTGCAATTTTTCCTACTGTTGTGCATTTATGTGATTTTTCGATTTTGCTGTTGTTAGTAAAATATTTTCATATAAAGATTTCTCGAGTAAGGTAAATTTACTCAAGTAGATTATACTTCTACTATATTTCTATATTCACTTTTAAGAGAGTAAAATAAAACATTTGTGAGGATAAGTATAAGGACTCCCAGTCCTACTTCTTAAGGACTTAAAAGCAGTGACCTTGAATCGAGGGAGCAGAGGTTAATTCTTGCATTCTCACAGGCTATGACATAGCAAGCCTAGCCTTAAGACACATTTTCAAAATGCTTTACTCAGATAATAAATAGTGATATGTAGAATTAAATATAAAATTACCACCACTTAGGCACTTGATTAATATTTAATTGTGGCAAAATGTACATAAAATAAAATTTATCATTTTAACCATCCTTAAGTGTATATTTCATTGGTGTAAATACATTCATATTGTATTTACAATATGCCTAAACCAATTGTGTGATTTTTTTATATAGAGTCAAAATTTGTGCACAGGGCAGGTGTCCCTCAGTTTGGTCTGCACCCTCTCCAATCTACAACCCCATAGGGGTCGGGCCTAAACCGGCAGTCAGACATCCCTCTCACAATCCGGGACTGCTGGCTCCTAACGGATTGCCTACCTGCCTGATTGCCCCTAACCACTTCAGCCTGCCAGCATGATCGCCCCCTAACTGCTCCCCTGACAGCCTGATTGCCCCCAACTGCCATCTTGTGACGACACAGGCTTTTATTATATAAGATGTTAGAGTAACAACTATTGCTCAGGTTATGTTTTTCTTTAATTTTTTTTAATTTTAAAGATTGAGAAAATTTAAAGCACTTGAAAATTCTGATAACTTATTACTTTTCAAAATCATAATTACTGAGATTAGAAATAGCTTAGAGAAAAAACAACAACAATCCTGTCTTTTTCATAGCTCCACCTCCAATTCCTGTATGCCACCTCCCCTGTCCCCACCACTTTAAAAAATTTGCATTCTCTTAGCTGTTTTTGCCACTAATGAACCAATTCCCTCTGCATGAACCATTGTCCATTAAATCCTCCTTTGCAAACCGGTAAAAGGCTGGCCTTGTTTATTTCTAAGCAGGAATAAAGACAGTCTGCCAGACTTCTAACATACATGGTCCCATTTAAATCCTTCCAGCTTCTCTGTGAGAGGTAGACGTGAGCCCCATTGTACATATAGGGACCCCAGGCTCACAGACCTGAGTTTACTAGCCTAAGGCCTGCTCGTAAGTAGGGTTCAGTGACCTAGGCTTGTTAGGACCAAAGCATTTTATTTCCATTATACCCACCCATCTGGCTTCCCTACAGTTGACTTTTGATATTCATGAGGAAAAAGGAAACGAAATGATTTTTCGTAGCTCAAATATGAAATGAAGCAGGCGAGCTTTTTCTCTAAGGAGAATCTAAACTTTTGTAGGACCAATTTGTGTGATTTTTTTTTATATAGAGTCACTATTGAGCTCTAGCCATGTTGAAATTTGCATTTTAATCTCTTGGTGATTTTTCAAGGATTAATTTAAAATGACTAAATTGCTGCATTGCAAATTGAAACAAGCAATAACAGTGGGGTTGTTAATATGATGGCAGTATGCTGTAGTGGAAAGAACATGAGTTTTGGAGACAGCCAGACACTGGGCTCCACCACTCTGGGACCTTGGGCTACTTACTTCTATTATCTGAGCCTTGGTATTCTTATCTAATAAAGCAAAATGGGAGGAACAAATGAAGTATTAAATGTAAAATTCCAAGTTCAATGCCTGGTACAACATAATGCTGCTTTTGAGACTTCTTTTCTTCCCCTTCTTCCCTTGGCCTTCTTGGAATTCTTGAGATCTGAGTTGTGGCTAAGGGCTAGAGAGCATTACTTCTTATAGCTTGTGTTTTCTAGGTTTTTGCTGACATTCTTGTATGTGAAGACCAGTGCTTTTCCTTTCATGAAGTGTGTATTTGGCCAAAAGTCTCTTAGCAGGCGCTATTGATACCAGAATTTGTGAAGCTTGGGAATGGTGTAGGGAATGGAGTCTAGAACTTCAGTGCCTGTAATGTGGGGAGGTGGCTGTAAACATTGATTGATTATCTTATCTAAGGGACATAATGAACTTTAGCGACTAAGCAAAGAAAACAGTAAAAGGACTTTGGGATATGGAACTTGATTCTGACTTCAGATGATCATATTCTTCTGGACACTTCAGAAAAATGTTCTTAAGAAATTAAGGAACTCATATCTACTATGGGTCAGATCAGACACAGTGTGTTAAACCATGAAACCTTCATAGCAGCCAAGTGGTGTGGTTGTTCTTCCTGAAAAGCTTTGAAGAGGAAATGAAGCTCAGAGAAGAAAGTTGCCACTAGTCATCCAGCCACTAAATGCTAAAATCAGGATTCACATTCAGTCAGTCTGATCCCAGCACTGAGATCCTGTTGGGTCCTGGGCCTCCCACTCCATAGTTCCCTATACCCTTCTAAGAAATCACTTATCATAAGTGTAATTAATTATGCAAATCTTTGTTCAATATCCTCTCTCCTTCCTGAGGACAAATATCAGGATTTTTCTCTCACTGTATCTCCATAATTAGCACTGAACATAGAACACAGTAGATGCTCATATATATTTATGGAATGAATGAATTAATGAATGAACAATGCAGCCACCCTCAGGAGAAGGAAAAATAATAGTTTCTCCTGGCTTTGGGGCTATTGTGTCTACAAGACACTAATGAAAACCAAAGGTAGAGAATTAATTTTTTCTACTCTCAGATGCCTGTTGAAGTTAATTTTCATTATTCCTCCAATTTTTTTTAAAACTATTTTCTTTTTACTGAAAAACTATCACCATATAATTGTTCACCAGGGTTTTCTCTATCTATCAAGATAACAGATGTAGAAGTGAATTTTATACAGGTAATAGTTAAATGAGCATAAATCTTTATAAATTTTGAACAGTTGACCTGCATTAAAAAAGTCACAGATCATGAACAGATATGTAGTAATAATTAAATTGTAAACTAGCTGGAGAAGAGATTTTTTTTTTTAGCGGCTAGGTTTTTGAAGTGTACTTTTGATTAATGGGTAAGCATATAGACCGTCATTTGGAATATTAAACAAACCTGTCTTAATTATCTGACCAGTGTCATACCAACTGGTTAATGATGCAAGAAAAGCATTTAGAATGGACAGTTACATATAACATTGCCCAGACTCCACTTTGTCAAAAGATGCAGCATGATATAGAAAAGATGTATGAACTCGTGGTGACTTTCACAAATAAAGTTGGGGTGATAGTAGAAGACCTATAATCAAGTACTGAGATTATAGAGAATTCCATTGTTGCTCTTAAGAGTTATCAGGTAATTGTTTATTCTAATGGTTTTTCCATTCACTCAAAGGGATAAAAGTTGACCTTAGGGTAAATTCTGCTTTCTTTCCTATTATGTACTTACTTTGCTTATGTAAATTTGTGGGATTCTTTCTCAGACAGATTATTTTAGAATTCAAATTTATAATTCCCTTTTAAGGATCCTACACAACTAAGGGGACCTAAATTCTTCCTTTTAAAAAAGTCAATTGAGGTTTTTAAAGGTTTACATTATGGTAAAATAATCTGAGCTGGAGTTATTTCATGAAATAAGACCCACTGTCAAAACCAAGCCTCCTGCCTTAGAAACCTCTTCCAGACACAGTACAGTAAGTCTTTATCATCTATACTGTGTGTGAAGCTGCAAGTCACAAAGACTAATAAAATGACAGACCGTGGGGCGGACTAGCATCTGTTCCAAAGGCTCCAAGGAGTACCCAGCTTAGAGTTGGTTCTTTGGTTTGAGGATTATCTCATTTCCCTAAGGTATTGAACGTAAGACGCTTTTTCTTTAAGCCCCACTGTATCAGCCCATTCCACCTCCCCATCCACCCCCCTCCTGCTTCCTAACCCCGGGTGTGGATCACAGTGCACCCGCAGTCCCCAGCCACCTGGATCAGCACAGGAGCCAGCAGGGACAGTCAGATGCAAGCAGCCACTCTGGGTCTTCTCCTGGGGGACGTGGGGTTTTGTCAGGTGACTTTCCTTCCTCTTTGTTTGGGTTTAGAGGCACAGAAGGTTAGAGCGAGAAGGGACTGTCGCCGCTGTTTCTTTGTGGAGATGAGAAATGAAAGCTGGGAGAACCTACGGAGCTGTGCTGCACATGCCTGTTCTGAAACTCACCTCCCAGGCTGCTGTGCCCTTGTTAACCAGAGACCTCCCAACTTTGTATCCCTGATACCCAACCTCACAGAATGGGCCCGTAATATATTCTAGCTGGATGGGAAAACGCTCAGAAGGACATAACAGTAGATGTAACTGAAATAATGCTTAACTCCATGAATAGTAAAGGACTGTCTTTAACCCTAAAAACATAATGGCACTGAGAACACTGAGCTTTTTTGGACAAGGGCACTGGGAAATAGTCCCTCTAAGCAAGAAGGAGAAGTAATTGTCAGGGAATACTAGAGGGAGTGGTTACTTAGGCTTAGCCATGATGGCATTGTAATCCAGGACACTGCATTGTAACCATCCTCATTCTTGACAGGATTGATCCCTCATTAACTAAGTAGACTTGCCTTTAAAAAACTGTTTGGGGAAAACAAAAATGTTTTAGGGGAAAAACCTGTTTGGGCAAGTGGAAAGGTGTGGTGCACAGTCATCCAGATTCTTTCTCCCACCCTGCTTCTCAAGTCTAATTCATTGTCAAGTCCTGTAATTCCTCTTTTCAGAAATCCATCCCATCCACTTCCAAAGCTTTCATCTGAATAGTTTGTTTGTTTTAATCATTCTTTCCTGGAATATGGCGTAGCTTTAACCGATTGCCCTGCCTCCCACCTGCCCTCTCCTGTGCATCCTCCACAGGACCTGTAGGAAGATCTTTCCAAAACACAGATGTGATTGTGCCATGATCCTTCAGCAGCTCCCGCGGGATCTGGTCCCAGCTTCCCTACCCCAGCACGCCCCCTGACCTGCACTATCCTCCTTGCCTTTGCCTCTGCCTGGAATATGCTTCTCCCCTGTCTGCTGAGTGAACTCCTAGTGGGAGGCCCAGACCAGATATCTTCTCTGACAAGTCTTCCCCAGCCTTCTTCCCACACCCTCCAGCAGAGTTGAATCTGCCCTTCTTAGCACTGGAACTCGTGCAGCCTGGACCACTTTGTCCACTGGGTTTCTGGGTTTCATGTCACTCCCATCCCCAGACCATGCTCCTGGAAAATGGGGATTGTTTCGTGCATCTCTGTTAACCAGCTCCCAGGGTGGTACTGAACACAGAGTGGGAGTTAAATAAGTGTTTGTTGATTGGCAGGTTATAGAGACAGGAATGGAGGTTGAAGACCCAGTTCTACTGACACAAAGTGCTAGGAGAATAGCACACCTTGTGTTTTTTATAAATATAAGCTCAGTATGTTTTGGCTGCAATTTTGATCTGGGATAGTTTTTCATGGAAGCCTCTCTTCTTATGCCCCATTCCCCACACTCCTGTCTTCTCCATCTGAGAAATACAATTGACCTGTCTGTGAAATGAGACCTGCTTCTGTGTACAGTCTCTCCCCACTGCCCAATACCAGATGAACAAACTACCTATTTCCTTACACTTTTAATAAATGTCGCCACAGATACCATTAAAAGGCCTGTCCCATCCACCCGGTTATTTTATCTGACTGTGAACCTGCGGTTTCAATTCTTTTTCTGAGGGCCATCTACCATTACTAAGTAATCACTTCATCTAACTCAGACCCAGGTTTTCTGAAGTCAAACGCTTTGTTCTTCTTGATATACCACCTGTCCCTCTCCCAGGCTAGTGTGTTTCCTCCTGTACCACACTGCTTGCACTTGAACTATGGAGCAGTGCTCTTCAGGCAGGTGCTTTCTCCACTCATTGATTCATTCCTTCATCACACTGCTAGATTGTGGATATGTCATCTTACTCAGAGGGACCTCAGTCTACTCACAATTATACTGGTACTCCAATCAAACAATAACAAATGGTAAGATAAGTGCCTGGTTTGTTGTTGTTGTTGTTGTTGTTTTTTTATAAGATAGAGACAAATTGCCATAGAAGCACAAAGGGAAATTTGACAAATGAGTCCAGGAAGCCTTCCAGGAGGAGGTGACATTTCAGCTGGGTCTTGAAAAGTAAGTGGGAAGAGAAGAACATTCTAAGCAAAGGAAAGAAGTAAAAGCCTGCAGTGTGAAAAGGTAGGGCAAGTCTCAGAAGTTGAGGGTTAGCGTGCCTTACACTGCTGGGTGCTTTAAGACATGGGGAAGGAGTACCCCTCTGCAAGGGATTTTCTTCTGAGATGAAGCTGTGTAGGAACTGTGAGTGCCCCACTCTAGCTGCCTCCCCGCCAGGTGCTCCCATGGCCCAGTGAGGCTCTTGGGGCTGTCGCCACTCCCACCCACTCCCAACGCCCATGCAGTGGCATCCCAGAAGGAAAGAGGCAGGGGAGGAAGCAGATAAGAAAGACAGCTTCTGTTTAGACACAAATATCTTGGTAATCAGCACAGATGGGATGAGAATACCAAAAAAAGTACATGACAGTTTAGAGAGAATTTGGCTAAATGTTACATATTTTTAACGTACCTGTGTAGAGTTTTTGGAATGAGCACCTGAATCTTTCAGAGCATGACTATTGTGCTTGGGGGTTATACCCCAATCAAGTGACATTTTTACTTCAGAGATGTTCCCTTCCCCACCCACAAAAGTATCCTTGTGATTTTTTTTTTTCTCCCACCAAAATAAGGCGCAGGATTTGTCTCTGACGCCGTGTCTCCTTATTTGGACGGCAAGCTGTGTAACATATTTCTACCCAGTGTGAAGCTTCTTGGCAGACTCTTGAGGCCACGTTTTGGTGGCTTCAGAGTTATCTTTGGATCTGTCAAAAGTGCTAATGGGCTTTCTGGCCTTCTTTAAGCTCCTCATTTCTATTTTCTTTTTACTTCCATCCTCTTCTAAAAGAAAAATGCATGTAATTCATCAGCAGTTAAGCATTTTGCTGAAATGCTCAGCTGAGGGCCTTGTATTTTTGTTTGCGAGAATAGCTCTGCCATGTCACTGTCTCCAGAACAAACCCCATCCTGACATCATTAGCTCAGCACTCCTCAGTCCACTGAGCAAGAGATAAGCTCCTTGGCGAATTCAGCCTGCCTTTTTTGTTTTATTTTGCTTTTCAGGTTTGTTAAGAGGCAGGTCGGTGTGGTGGTTAGAGCAAGAGTTTTGGCTTCAAGAGATCTGATTTTGAAACTTGGCCCTTTCTAGCTGGGAGACCTTTGGAAAACTACTTAACCTTCCTGAATCTCAGTTTTTCCATCTATAAAATAGAGATGATAATGCCCTCCTCAGTGTTCTGGAGAAGATTAGAGAGAACCAAGGTAAAGTGCCTATTGTCTGGCACATAAGGATTTTTTTTTTCTCTTTCTTGATGTATACTTTTGTCCTTCTTTGTTACTATGCTATGCTTTTTTCCCCCTGATACAACTTTACCTATTATTTTAATGGTATAAAAGAAGAGCATAGCCGTGATTGTCATTCCATACACCAGAGCATCATCCTGTACAACAAAGAGTGACAGGCTTAGTCCCAAGTCAGGGCGCGTACTGGTGGCAAAGATAGATGTTTCTCTCTCACATCAATGCCACTCTTGCTCTTGCTCTCGTTCTCAGTCTCACTCTCCCCCGAAAATCAATAAACATATCCTTAGGTAAGGATAACAAATTATAAAAAAATAAAAAAGAAGAGCACAGGTTTAGAGACAAGCCCACCTTAGACTAAATAATGCCTCATCTGCTCTACTGTCTAACCTTGGTCAAATTATTTCACTTTCTCTGTGCCTATTTTCCTATCTGTATAAAGAGATCATAATACCTGTTCAAGGAGTTAAGATTAAGTGAAATAATATATGTAAAGCCTTGTATGTTGTAGAAGTTTAAAGTACTTACGAGGGACAGTATAATGTACATTAAGGGAAAGCAAATGTACTATTGTGTTGGATTTGAGTTCAAATTCTGACTCCCAGTTACTGGGTCTCTTCCAGACTTACCATACTTTATCTGTATATTGGAATATGAGGTATCATATTCACATGATACCTCAGTGGGTTTTTATGAAAATTGCATAAGATTATAGCTACATGGTACCTGATATGGTGCCCGGTACTTGGTAGGTAGTCAGTGTATGGAGCTATTAATTCACTCTTTACTTATAAAGGTCAATGGTTAACCTGGTACTCCAATCAAACAATAACAAATTGTAAGATAAGTGCCTGTTTTATTCCCAGTCCCTATATAATATTGTCAAAAAGCACTTTATGCTATTTTGCATATAAAATCCACCTGGTTTACTTGAATTTATGGGTTATAGATCTTTCATTATTATAAATTGCAACCCTGGCAATAGTGTTCCTTCCTTCCCCACCCTCTTCATTTTCAGAGGATTTTATTGTATGGCATTGAAAAGCTGTAACATTGAAGAAATTAGCATATTTATGTGTATTATTAAAGTCAGGTGGGTATAGAAAGGGTTGCAGAAATGAAACACATTACATTTCTTCTGAAATCTGAAGAGTACCAATCTATAGAACTAATTAAAGGAATGAAGCCTAGGCTACGGACAAAAGCTAGTTAGAACACTGCTTTGTCACAACTTGCTGCTGCTTGCCTTTGATTTTTTTTTTCTTTTTGAGTAAAATACCTGGAAATTGTAAATCTTCTAAATTATTTTCATTACAGCCAAGTCATTTTAGAGAATGTAAACTGGAGGAGGGGGACACCAGCCGTGACAAGAGAGGAGCATGCTGGCCTTTGTGGGTGGGATCTGTTGGGCAGAAACGGTCTCTGCCAGAGCGTTTTGTCCCTGGGTACTTTGTTTTGCTGAGACGTGTGGCACAGTGCATTGAGAAAGTTCTAGGATCTGGAGTTCGAAGCTCTGAGCTGCAGTCCTGCCTTCATTGCATACAAGACTTTTTGATCTTGGCATATCTCTCTGAGCCTTGGTTTCCTCATTTGGAAGGTTGAGGACTTCCTGTCTTGATTACCTTCAGGAACTTCTATAAAAAGCAGCACAGCACTGTGAATGACCTCATATTGTAAACTGTAATCACCACACAGGTATATTTGCTCAGACTACTGTGTCTCTAACATCTCTCCAACGCTGCACTTCATGATTTTATACATGAATGGGATTCATACGTGGTCCTCAGATAGAAAGAATAGGGCAGGGGAAGAGGAGAGTATCCTTGCTGATTATTTTCTGTTTCTCATGTTTTTATTAGATACTGCTTGTAATAAGAACCAACAAAATAAGACACAAACCTCCTTTCTTCTCTCTCCTAGAGAAATCTGACAGAATATTTTGTGGCTGTGGATGTAAACAACATGTTACATCTGTACGCCAGTATGCTCTACGAACGCCGGATACTCATCATTTGCAGCAAACTCAGCACTGTGAGTAGATAAGGCTCGAGATGGGCTTTTTAATTATTGTATTTCAATTGAAGGATGTATTGGAAGATTAAAGAAATTTTTAGAAAAAGAAATCAGCCACAATCCCCTCAGATAGTAACATGTCCTCTTCATTAATTATTCATGTCCCTTTATGGAGCCAATGCACATTTCATTTATTCTTAGAGTTTTACAATCACTTATAGTTTTCCATTTGATCTTATGTTATGAACACTTTGCATACTTCCACATAAGTGTCCATCATTGTCAGTTTTTACGTTCTATATCTTATTCCATTATACTGATGTCATCATTTATTAAATCTTTTTTCTCTTGGTGGCTATTTCAGTTGTTCATAGATTAACCCTTTAATAGTTAACCCTGCAGTGAATATCTTTTGGCTACTTTTGACCATTTCTGAGTGGAATTGTATGTATGTGTATGTGTGTAAATATACATATTCATACCCACACACACTTCTTGGTCATGTATAGTGGGATACATGTTCATAGTAGCATTTTTTCCCCCCTGTTTTAAACCTGGGGAGGGCCTACATGGCCATTAACAGAGAACTGATAAATTGTGGTATAGTCATACAATGGAATACTGTATCGGTGAAACTAACATTGTCAGCACGATTGGGTCTCTAATATAGAATTTCAAGTAAAGAAATGTGCTACAGAAGAACATACAGTATCATTTCATTCATAAAAAGTTCAAGTAAGAAAAACTGAATGGTACATTATTTAGGGACACATACAAACTACAGTGGGAGGAAAGTGATGAACACACATTTTAGGTAGTAGTTTCCTCAAAGTGAGTGAAAAGAGTATAATCGGCAAAAGGTGTACAGGGGATATCAAAACTATTGTTTTTTTGTCTTGAGCTAGGATAGTGATCAAGAAGCCTTTCTGTAATGGGTCCAATAGTGAATATGACTCAAGGCCAAATAATCTTTGCTACAACTACTAGACTGTAACCCTGTAGGTTACAATCAGTAAACTAGTGTCTGTGGCTGTATTCCAATAAAGTTTTATTTACAAAGATACTGACTGCAGTTTGTCAACCATTGAGTTAGGTGCTAGCTTTTGCAGTCATGTTTTTTTCTTTTAAAATATGCTTATTTGATATACACATTTTAGTATGTGCACATATTTCAGAATTTTTGAAAAGTTAAAAAATAAGATACTAAGGCCTTTTGTCATGAAACTTTACAATACTGGGATAGAGACAAAGCAATTCTTATACAAAAGCTAAGAATCAAAATTGCACAAGATTTTGCTGTGACAGTTTTATATTTATTTTATTGATTTGAGAGAGGAGATAGAGAGAGGAGATAGAGCGAGATTGACTGATTTGTTGTTCCACCCATTTATGCAGGCGTCTTCAAACTACGGCCCGCAGGCCACATGCGGCCCGCAGAGGAGTCTGATCCGGCCCGCCAGGTTTTTTGGGCAGTGAGCGCAGCCGAGGTCTTACAGTAGGAATTAGTAGTTCATATAGTCCGGCCCCCCAGCCCTCTGAGGGACCGTGATCTGGCCCCCACTTTAAAAAGTTTGAGGACCCCTGCATTTATGCATTCATTGGTTGATTCTTGTACATGCCCTGGCCATTTGTTTAACTCACAACCCTTGTGTGTTGGGACAATACTCTAACCAACTGAGCTACCCAGCCAGGGCTGCTGTGACAGTTTTAGAAACCAGAAGAGTCAAGTAGTGTCTGAACATCTAAGGTAAATTGATTTCTAACCTGAGATTTCTATACTTACTAATGAAAGTCTCAGCGGAGCATGGCAGGAGTTCATACCACACCTGTCAACCTCATGGTTCTCTCCTCTTCCACTCTGCCTTCTCCATTGTGGATGAGCTGTCTGGCCTCTCTTGGGCCAACCACTCTGCTATCGACCTGACTTCATATAACAAGTATTTTTCATGGCACTGTTGTGGGCACTGGGGATACAATAGTGAACAAAATGAGCAAAAATATCTGTTCTCATTGAGCTTACATGTTAGTAGGGAAGACCTTGAATAAACAAGGTAAGTTAGGTATATAGT
The DNA here is from genome assembly GCF_014108245.1 of Pipistrellus kuhlii. Taxonomy (NCBI): domain Eukaryota; kingdom Metazoa; phylum Chordata; class Mammalia; order Chiroptera; family Vespertilionidae; genus Pipistrellus; species Pipistrellus kuhlii. The sequence continues at coordinate 1,259,194 of NW_023425544.1, read as the reverse complement.
AATCATAGTAGGCTTTACAGTAGTGTACTGATAAGTGATAAGGAGTGAAATAAGCAAAGAAGGAGAGTGGATGGGGAGTGGTAAGGTCATAGGGACTGTGATTTTAGATAGATGGCCCAGGAGTGCCTGATTAAGGAAAAAGCCATACTGCAGTGTCCTTCTTCCTGATTGAATGGCATTCCTCTTACAGTCTGCCTCAGTATGTTTTGTTTTTTTTTCCCTTTTGGTCCTAATAGTCACTCATCTTATGAGCTTTCTAATATGTTTGTTTATATATTGTATATATATATTATTGATTTTTTACAGAGAGGAAGGAAGAGAGATAGCTAGAAACGTTGATGAGAGAGAAACATCGACCAGCTGCCTCCTGCACACCCCCCACCAGGGCTGTGCCCGCAACCAATGTACCTGCCCTTGACCGGAATCGAACCCGGGACCTTTCAGTCCGCAAACTGACGCTCTACCACTGAGCCAAACCGGTTTCGACTGAGCTTACAAATATGTTATAGCTAGAGGCCCGGTGCATGAATTCGTGCACGGTTGGGGTCCCTTGACCTGACCACCCCCGATCACAGCCAGTCAGGGCCAGTGGGCTGGGAGTAAGGATCACCAGAGGTTGGCCTGCCGCAGGAGATTAATTGTGGTAGTGCACAGACCACCTGGGGGCAGCTCTTGTGTTGAGCTTCTGCCCCTGGTGATCAGTGCATATCATCTGGTCCTAATGGTCACTTAGGCTTTTATATATAGTGACTAGAAGCACATTGCACAAAGAGATTTCCAGCTCTTGGCTTCCAGCTCTGGTTTTCCTCCAACACCTGGGACCCAGCCTTCGCTCTGGGCAGAGTCTGCCTTCTTCGTCTTTGCTGTAAACTCTGGAGTCTGCAGTCTTTGTCTTTACTGCGCCAGAGTGCCACTCCTGTAGATCCTTCGCCCCCTATCCTCCCTCTCATAGCAGGTGTCCTGTCCCATCCTGCCATTCCACACCTGGAGCAGCTGGGAAGCCACCATCTTTGTCCTTCTAATTTGTATATTACCTCCTGATTGGCTGGTGGGCACAGCAGAGTGATAGACAATTTGCATGCTTCTCTTTTATTAGTGTAGATATCTCCCAAAGTTAACAGAACTTCCTTGATTCACATCTGCTTTACTCCATTTCTGTTTTCCCTTTTAGAATAGAATTGCTCAAGAGAGTTATTTCACTTTACTGTCTAATTTCCCATTCTTTCCTCAGTTATTCTATGGATTAAGCCCCTACCTCTCCACTGAGACAGCTTTTGTTTGGGTCACCAAAGACCTTATGTCAAGTAAAATTAAAATGAGTTGATACTGGCAAAGCTCTTAGAACAGAGTCTGCCATGTAGTGTATGTATATGTTTATAATAATAACATCTATAATGGGAAGTCAGATATTGTTTAAAATTTTTAATCAAGAAATAAGAACATAAGTATTATATGTGATTACTGTGAATAATAGTAAGGAATATCATGAAATGGTCTACTACTCTTCAGGATAAACCTTTTGTGCTTTCTCTCTCTTTTTTTTAATAAACCTTTATTGTTCATATTATTACAGAAGTTCCTCATTTTTCCCCCCTCCACCAGGTTCCTACCCCACCCTCTTCCCTTTCCCCACCCCCCCATTGTCCTCATCCATAGGTGCACAGTTTATGTTCAGTCTCTTCTCGCACCCCCCATTCCTCTTTTCCCTGAGAATCATCAGTCCACTTCCCTTCCATACCTCTGATTCTATTATATTCAACAGTTAATATTGTTCATCAGGTTTTTTAATTCCCTTGGTTTTTAGATTCACTTGTTGATAGTTATGTATTTGTTGTTCATAATTTTTATCTTTATTTTCTTTCTCTTCCCAAAGAACCCCCTTCAGCAATTTATATAATTCTGGTTTGGTGGTGATGAACTCCGTTAGCTTTATTTAATTTATTTTTTAAATTTTATTTATTAGTGAAGCTCTTTATCTGGCCTTTGATTCTGAGTGATAGCTTTGCTGGATAGATTATTTTTGGCTGTAGGTTCTTGCTATTCATCCATCACCTTGAATATTTCTTGCCATTCCTGTCTGGCCTGCATGGTTTCTGTTGAGAAATCAGCTGACAATCGTATGGGTGCTCCTTATTGGTAACTACCTGTTTCTCTCTTGCTGCTTTTAATATTCTCTCTTTGTCTTTTGCTCTTGCAATTTTAATTATGATGTGTCTTGGTGTGGTCTGCTTTGGATTCCTTTTGTTTGGGGTTCTGTGCACTTCCTGGACTTGTAGGTCTAATTCTTTCACCAGGTGGGGGAAGTTTTCTGTCACTATTTCTTTCAGTATGTTTTCAATATCTTGCTCTCTCTCTTCTTCTGGGACCCCCATAATTCTGATGTTGGTTCGCTTGAAGTTGTCCCAGAGATTTCTTACATTATCTTCAACTTTCTGGATTCTCTTATCTTCATGCTTCTGTGGAGGAGTGTCCTCTGGCTCTTTACATTCCAAATCTTTGATTTGATTCTTGTGATCTTCCATTCTGTTTTTAGGACTCTGTATAATATTTTTTATTTCAGACAATGTACTTTTTATTTCTTATTGATCCCTTATTATTTCTTGTTGATCCCTTATTATTTCTAGTTGATCCCTTTTCATATCCTCATAGGTTTTATAGGCCTTTTCTAGGAAATTCTTGAAAAACCTTATAAGCGTAGTTTTGAACTCTATATCAAATTGCTTTTTGTCCTCCAATTCTTTCGTTTGTGATCTTTTTCCTTGTCTCGGCATTTTTGCAGCTTCCCTGAGTTGGTAGCCTTAAAAGTCTCTGTGTTCAGCTTGGATGGGGCAGTGTTTCAGGGTGGAGCCTACAGCCTTGGCTTCAGTCAGCCATGCCCTATGAGGCTCCTGAGTCTCAGTATTCCTCAGGGTCCTTCAGTACTCGTTGCAAGCACCTCTGAGAGAAAGGTGCCCTTGAGTTTCGCCTGCTACCAAACAGTCTAGGCTCTCCCCCAATGAGCCTGGAACTGGGGTTCAGTTCAGTTGGAAGTGGGGTTGGAAGTGGGGTTCAGAGCAGTCTGGAGCTTTTATCTCCTTCCCGCTAGGGCAGTCCAGTGGCACAGTCAACTGCCCGTTCTCTGTGCGCAATGTGTGCGTCTTCGAGACTTCCTTTCGCCACTCCCCTGGGTTTCCACCTTACAGCCCAGGCACCCTCTGTATGAGCCTGGGTCCCCAGGGTCTGGCCTAGAACTGGGGTTCAGTGCAGTCGGAACTGGGGCTCAGCACAGTCCAGAGCTTTTGTCTCCTTCCCACTAGGGCAATCTAGCAGCGGAGTCAACGTTCCGTCCTCTGCGCATAATGTGCACGCCTCCAGGGGCTCTGCCTTTTGCCGCTCCCCTGAGATTCCGCCTAACAGCCCAGGCTCCCTTTGTATAAGCCTGGGTCCCCAGGGTCTGGCCTAGAACTGGAGTCCAGTGCTGTCGGATCTGGGGTTCAGCACAGTCCGGAGCTTTTATCTCCTTCCTGCTGGGAAACGTCAGGCAGGCACTCAGCCTCCCCCTCCTCTCCGGCTCCATCCTTTCCGCGCGCGCTACGTGTCTCCATACTTTAGGCTTTTACAGCTCCTCTGATTTTCCTTCTGGTTTTCTCTTTCCTTCTCGTTGTAGAATTTCCAGTCAGTCGACTTTCCTGTAGTTTTGGGTAATGTCCATTTTGTATTTTAGTTGTATTTTATTGAAATTGTTGTGTGAGGCTGCAGTTAGGTGTTACCTATGCCGCCATCTTGGATTCTCCTCTGATTTTTACTTTTAAAAAAGTCCTGAACCAAAATTGTGCTTTCTCTTTCATTTCTAAGGCTATAAATGTGTTGCTTTGATTTAAAAACTTTTTGTAACAAATAGTTGATTCTTAACTGAGTTCTGCACTTTAGTGATAGATGGAAGACACCTCTCTAGGGAGAGTGGCCTCCTTACATCTCACATAGTCAGTGGCATCCAGGTGCATTTTTCCAGGGACAAAGCAGCTAAGTAGACATCAATCAGTTTGTGCCAAGCCTTTGGACCTCTCAATTTCAGAATCTTAATAGTTTTCTAATTGTTGCCTTTTATTTTCTCAGTAGTGGCTTTTTATTATCTTTTTTATGAGAGGCAGAATACACAGGCTACTTTAGCTGACATTTCTGAGGACACTCTCGACAAATTGAGGGTCCTATCATACCTTGACAAATCATATTTTTCTCCATTTTTTAAAAAGATGGATGCTAATGCTCTTCCAACCCATTAAACAGCTGAAAGATAAAAGCTGTCCAACACTCTGGAATGCCATTTTCTATAAAAATTAGTCCTTTAGTAGAGACAAACCCAGCAATATTTAGTTCAGAGTCAGGTAATATTCATTTCTGGCTTTCTCGGTCAATAATGTGATAATTCTGTATAAGAAAAAATGTAAGTTTTTGTTTTCTTTGCTCAGTTCATGTATATTGATTGTTTTCCTTTATAAATGATAAATAGGGAAGGCTTAACTAAATCTTGTTCTCTAATGTAAATGCTTCAGTTGATTTCCCCTAGCACAAAGGCCTCATTTTTCTTCCAGATTCTCATATCTGGAGTTTTAATTCATATTGCTTTTTGGTAACTCTTAAGGATAGCAGGTGGGTATAAAATAAGACCTTTATACAGATGATATGTAATTCTAACACCATCCTGGAAGGTTGATTATATCCCCTTTTTACAGCAAGGACATACAAATAAGTCATCATGATTCAGTGTTGGGATAGAGATCTTGGCTTCAGACAAAGGGACAAACAACCAGGAATTGCACATACAAAGGAATCTTAGCCCCTTCAAAGTGCTTGCCTTAGGGACCAGGTCATGTTTACTGGTTGCCACTTCTCAAAGTATTGTCAGAATCTTTGTATGCGGATTGTCACAAGGGCCATAGACACATTGTTAAAAAAAAATCTGTCCCACTGAGGGAATTTGAGAGTCCTCATAAAGAGCCAGCAAATTAGTCTAAGCCAAATTTGACGGATAAGGTTGCTTGTTTGGGTAAAAATAAGTCCTGATTATATAATAGAGGAGTTTCTTTTGTAGTTTGTAAATAGGTCCAAGACTACCAAAGAGGTATGCTACAGCACCCACAGACTCAGCATGCAGAGCACCCTTGTTAGGGCCTCAGTTCTCCCCCATCCCTTTTTTAAAATTCTTTAAAGTGAACTTTATTGAGCCACCTACTATGTGCCAGGCCCTGTGTAATCACATTTTTTTCCATTAGCTTTTGCAACAACCCTAGGAGCTACTTTTATTCTCTTTTGCAGATGAGAATATTGGCACTTGAGAAGTTGAAGTGCCTTGTCTAAGATGACCAGCAGTGGTGGAATTAAAACCCACTTCACTTGACTTCAGCCCCCTTCTTACTACATCATACTGCCATCTTGGTAACTCTCCATTTGCCATATGTTCCCCTTAATACTTGTCCCCAGAGAAATATTATCGGAATGATTCTGTTGAATCTGGATCTGAAATCACAGAAGGAATGTCAGCCTGGCCATTGCCTTTTAATGTACATCTAAGCTTTCTTCAGAGTCAGCACTTTCTATGTGCCTGGCACCACTCTGCACCAGGGAAACACAAGGCTGATATGTCAGTTTCTATTGGACACACTTACTCTGTTAGGCAGATCCCCATTTCCTTAGCACTGTTCAGATCCAACTCTGTCTCCGTGGGGCTGGCCTCCGTGGTCTCCTAGCTCCACTCATGCTGGTCCCTGTGGTGAGCAAAGCCTGGGTGGGTCCCTGGATCTTAACTTTTCTGACTGACTGTGGCTGCAGGGTTCCTGTGCTGTAGCTCCTGCCAGCCCTGGGTATATCTGCCCAAATCGCCCCTCCCATAATTTAGGGCTACTGCAAGAAGTTTTAAAAACTAAGAATAAATATAATGAACAACATAAACTGATGAACAAAAATAGATCAGAGACAGAGAAACATCAATCAGAATGTCAAGTCTCAGGGAAGGTAGGGGACAGTGAGAGTAAGGGGAAGAGACCAACCAAAGGACTTATATGCATGCATATTAGCCTAATCAATGGACACAGACAACAGGGGGGTTGGGGCATGAAAAGGAGGTGAGAGGTAATGGGGGAATAAGGACACATGTGTAATACCTTAATCAATAAAGAAAGAAAAAAAATAAAAACGAAGAATATTCAGTACATGATAACAGAGGCATAGTTACTTCTCAGAGAAACATATACCATATTTATTTTATTCAGCAAATGCTGTTTAAAACAGGTTCTTAGTAAAGAAGCATAATTTAGTGATAAAATCATGACCTACTAGTAATTAATTGAGCCTCCATATCCAAGTATTTGTGTGATACCCATAGCACTTCCAGTACTATTACTTTTATGATAGTCTGATAGCACCCCATTTGGGGGGAGGGGAGGAACTAAACTGGTATCATTCCCCTATCAGTTTCTTCCTTCCTAAGTATTAGCCCTAGAGAGTGTGGGTTTTGGATAGGCCCTGGACACTGATGGCAGTGGTGGGCGATAGTTCTGTCTTCCCACCAGCACCTTCAGGTCTAGCCCTTAGTAGATGCTTCTGGTGTGAAGGGATGGGTAACACCCGCCTTTCTGCCCGCCCACTCCCACCAACAGCTTCTGTTGTCTTAGCACCACCTGGTCTTGTGACCTAAGAAAGCCAGTATGTGAACTTGCAAGTTTTTCAGATTTGGCTTCATTTTCACTTCTCTGCTGGTAAACTTCACCTGGCCGTGACCATGCCAGCCTGTGTAAGGTTTAGGCACTTGAATGATGTGTGCAGAGCTTTCCTAGCTGTTCTGGTCTAGGAAAAACTAGTCCTGTTTGCCTGTCTGCAGCCCTTGAAGCAGAGATAAGAGTGGCAGCTTAAGAAGGCTTGAAACACTGGACCAGAGCCAAGGCCTCTTTGCCTGCATACTCCACTCTGCATGTTCCAGCCGTAGGAACAAACTGCATTATTTTGTTTCAAACTGTGCTCATGGGAAGCCAAGACCCTGTAACTGGAAATTTACCAAACAGAGGATTCTAAGACTAAATTTAGTGTTCTATTTAAAAAATAAAATAAGTCGAACATTTTGTTTGTTCATTTTTTATATGTTAAAAAAACAGAGAGATTAACCTAGTTCATACTAGCAACCTAAGAAGAGTATTCAAAGTGAGAAGAAAACTAATCCTTTTGGTGAAGAGGGAAAGCCTTAACAAAATGTAATGAAGTGGCATGAAATATAAACTCTGCAGCCAAACTTCCCAATAGCATTGCCTCTCTAATCTCCATCATATAAAATTTTATTGTGGCTCAGAGAATATTAAAAACTGTCAGAAATAAATTAATGGAACTTCCATTGACAGAAAGTAGGAGGAAAGATTGGTATGTTTTATTTACGTGGTTTTTCTTTGGTTTTTAAATGTGAATACAATTAAATGCTTTTGAACTATGTTCCTCATTTAATTATGTGTGAGCTGGAATTAAGAATCTTGAGATGTTCTATAGACTAATATATAGAGTATAAACAGTTTAGTTTGTGATATTTTAAATTTGCTGTGACTTCAACCAACTATTATAGTTCTTACCTTGCTCTCCTGCCTCTTCTTCCACTGATTCAACAAGCATTGAGCGTTTTGGACTAGACACAGCATTCAGATTGCTAGTAATCGCAAATGCTAATTCATGGGTTAGTTGTGTTGGAATCACCCTAAGACTTTTTAAAAATTCAGGTACTTGGACACCACCTCCAAACATTCTGGTTCAAAAGGTTTACCATTGAACCACAGAATGTCTATTTCTTAAGGTTCCCCAAATTTCAGAAACAGTGAATAGATAGTCTCTAAGACAAATAAAATAATAATAATAATAATAATAATAATAATAATAAAGTTATTTATTTTTTTCTTACTGTTATTTTTCTTTTTTCTTTTTTTAAAAATATATTTTATTGATTTTTTACAGAGAGGAAGGGAGAGAGAGAGCTAGAAACATCGATGAGAGAGAAACATCGACCAGCTGCCTCTTGCACACCCCCTACCGGGGATGTGCCCACAACAACGTACATGCCCTTGACCAGAATCGAACCTGGGACCTTTCATTTTGAAGACCGACGCTCTACCGCTGAGCCAAACTGGTTTTGGCTCTTACTGTTATTTTTCATCATTAGACTCATTTTTATTTTGAGACTATGTAAGAGAACCTGTTTAAGTTTGTTTAGAAGACATGAGTACAGACCCACATTAAAAATTTTTTTTATTTCTTTCCATAGTTTTCTTCAGGAGAGCTTTGATTTTGGAGTTGCCTACTCTTGAGTAGGACAGAGCTAAAATAAATAAATAAATAAATAAATAAATAAATAAATAAATAACCTGTTTAAGCTCTCAGGAATGTTGGATGCTGATGCAATCCACCACTGTAACTTGGGTACATAGGTACACTCTAGAAATGGGATATTTCTACTTAGCCATTGCATTAAGAACATGGCAGAGAATCTTGTTTATTATTTATTAGTATAGTCCATTTTTGAAATAAATTATATTGTTTAGATTATAGAGCTCAGCTTATTTTTTAATGTGACTCTTATGAATCACATCTCTACCAAAAAACACTAATGGGTAATATTCAAGTCACTGACACCTTAATATACTTGAAAGGCTCTAACTGGCACCCATAAATATAGGCACCTCTGGATTTCATTAAAGAAATTTGAACACCTACTATGTGTTAAGTCAACATGAACAAGGACTCTTTTTTTCTCTCTGGTTTCTGAAGGCTGAAAGTTTGGTAATTTTGGTGAGCGAAGGTAGTGGGATGTTAGGTTAGACCAAGCAGTCAGGGGTTGTAAGTACAGATCTTATGAAAATTCACATTTTTTTCTCTTCTGCTCTCTTGATAGCTATGTAGTCTCCCAGCTCGATGATTGAGACAGCCCAGCAGGTGTTATCTTTTCCCAAGGTAAAGGGCAGCAGGACTGTAGGAGAGAGCACCAAGCTTCAAGTCATGATGGTTTTAAGTTCCTTCCTTTGTACTTAATCCTCCCCATGTTATTCCCAGCCACTCGGCCTTGGACAACTTACCTGACCTCTTTGAGTCTCTACCCTCTTCTGTAAAAATGGGAATAGTATTAATACCCTTCTCACGGTTGTTGAAAGGATTCATTGGTCATAGATATTCTAGCATATAGCCCACTCCTGGGCACATGCTAATCATTCAGTAAATGCTGACTCTGAATCTCACTTTTAAGGGACAATAAACCCTGGTTTGACTTTAAGAAGCAAGGAGGACATAGAGATCCTGGAAGAGGTCTGAATATGTAATCAGTCTAATTGGTGATAGTAGATGGTGAATGAATCCAAGCAACAGGATAGTCATGGCAACTCGAACTAGGCTTTCTGTATCCACCCACTTCTCATTAGTCCCATAGTCATTGACTAACATCATTTCTTGTTCAGGTCTTCACAGTCATCATTACTTAGCACTAGAATGGCCTTAAGAAGCTGCTCTGTTTTCTTGGCCCACTGTTACCACCTGACCAGCCTTCCAGGGAGGACTGACAGCTTCTAGTTTTCATCCTTTCGGGCTCTGCTCTGATGCCTTCCTCCTCTCCCCTCCCCCTCCCTCTCTCTTTCTCCCTCCCTTTTTCCATTCTCCCTTCCCCCTCATCCTCTCCCTTCTTTTTCCCTCCCCCTCCCCTTCCCCCTCCCCCTCCCCCTCCTCCTCTTCCTCTTCGTCTTCCTCTCTCTCTCTCTCTCTCTCTCTCTCTCTCTCTCTCTCTCTCTCTCTCTCTCTCTCTCTCCCTCCCCCAATTCTTGCCCCATTCAGAAGTAATGATTCCTTCTTTATATGCCAATAAACTTGCACCTCTATTATAACACCTCTTACATAATGCTTTTGTGTTGAAGTTGATTGTTTGCATTTTGATCTGTCTCTGTTAAATTGCTTGAGGTCATGGCATGTACACACAGGGGATACTTACTTGTCAGATTATAGCACAAAGACAGTCTCTTGTGTACTAAGAGCAGTTTCTGGAGCTAGACTCTAGGTTCATATCTTAGCTCTACCACTAGTTCTGTGACCCAAGGTTCCTAAATGCCATACACAAGGTACTTGGCATTTAGGAACCTTCGTTTCCTGATCTGTAAAATGGGGTTACTAATGCTACCTGCCTTATAGGACTGTGAAGATTGAGTTAACTATATGTGATGTACTTAGAACGGTGCTTGGCAAATGGTATATGCCGAGTTAAGTGGTCATGATGGAGACTGTATTGTAACTTTAATCTTTCTAAATTTACTATCACTTTGTAAGTTTGGATTTGGCTGACAAAACTTCCCCGAGATTCTTTTCCTTTGCCTTTGCCTTTAAATCTAATAACTCATTCCACCTGAAGATTCCTTAGTTTCTTCTCTGTGTATGGATATCTGACAGATGGTTACTCACAATTCTATATTCTGTTCTTTTAAAATAAGTGACTCATCAAAGCAATAGTGTAAATTAGCTAAACACAAATTATGATTTTAGAATATTTTCAAAAAAATATAAATACCCACTTTACTGGACTTGAGGTGGCAAATAGATTTCTTCTTGGGTGCCTACTTGGATCCACGGCCAATAGTGACATGTTTGGAGATACCCTTAGGCCATGTCCTGACACCACATCGGTTTGTAATGCCTGTCACAGGCACAGGATGGAGGAGGGCAGAACCTTGCTGCCCCTGCATTTAAGTGACATGTTGGCAATCCCAGTGTGACCTTGCCTTTTCCTTTTTCATCTTAAAGAAAAGTGTGTACTTTTCTCACTCATGTGCTGCAGGTCATTGGCTCTGTAGTTTCCCATATTGTTGTTTCTGCCTCAGCTTTGGTAGTGAAGGCTTTTCTCTGGCAGTTTTACTTGCTTTGAGGTTTTGAAGTGTCAAATCTTGTCATGAAAGCTTCTTTTCCTGTTAATAACTTAACTCTAATTACTCATTGATTCTTTTTTTAATTATTGTTGTCTAAAGTTTTATATATGTCTCCTTTTTCCCCAACCCCCTCCAGTCATTTCCACTCCGGGCAAGCCCCAAATCGCCCCAGTGTCTGTGTCCATTGGTTATGCTAATATGCATGCATACAAGTCTTCTGGTTGCTCTCTAACCCCCCCTCCCCTACCATTTGTCTGTGGGTCTATTCTTGTTTATCAAATTATGTTGATCATTATATCCCACATATGAGGGAGATCTTGTAATATTCATCTTTCTCCAACTGGCTTATTTCACTTAGCATAATGCTCTCAGTTCCATCCATGCTGTTGCAAATGGTAAAAGTTCCTTCTTTTCTATAGTGGCATAGTATTCCATTGTGTAGATGTACCATAATTTTTTAATCCACTCATCTGCTGATGAGCACTTAGATTGTTTCCAAATCTTAGCTATTGTAAGTTGTGTTGCTATGAACATAGGGGTGCATATATCCTTTCTGATTGGTGTTCCTGGTTTCATAGTCCTAAAAGTGGGATTACTGGGTCAAAGGGGAGTTCCATTTTTAACTTTTTGAGGAAACTCCATACTGTTCTCCACAGTGGTTGCACCAGTCTGCATTCCCACCAGCAGTGCAGAAGGATTCCCTTTTCTTCACATCCTGATTTGTTGATGGTAGCCATTCTGACAGGTGTGAGATGGTATTTCATTATTGTTTTGATTTGCATCTCTCGGATGATTAGTGACTTTGAACATGTTTTCATATGTCTCTAGGCCTTCTGTATGTCCTCTTTTGAAAAATGTCTATTTAGATCCTTTGCCCGTTTTTTGATTGGATCATTTATCTTCCTTTTGTTAGATTGTATGAGTTCTCTGTAAATTTTGGAGATTAAACACTTATCAGAAATATCATTGGCAAATATGTTCTTCCATGCAATGGGCTTGTTGTTTTGTTGATGGTTTCTTTTGCTATGAAGAAGTTTTTTATTTTTATGTAGTCCCATTTTTTTTCTCCTTAGTCTCTATTGCCCAAGAAGCTGTGTCTGTAAAGATATTGCTACAACATATGTCTGCTATTTTGCTACCTATGGAGCCTTACATTCAAGTCCTTTAGTCATATTGAATTTGTTTTTGTGTGTGGTGTAAGTTGATGATCTAGTTTCATTTTTTTGCATGTATCTGACAAAATTTCCCAGCACCATTTATTGAAGAGACTGTCTTGACTCCATTGTATGTTCTTGCCTCCTTTGTCAAATATTAATTGAGCATAATGGCTTGGGTATATTTCTAGGTTCTCTGATCTGTTCCATTGGTCTATATATCTGTTCTCCAGGCAGTTTTGAGGACTGTGGCTTGGTATTATAATATAGCTTGATATCTGGTATTGGATCCCTCCAACTTTGTTATTCTTTCTTGGGATTGCTATGGCTATTCGGGGTCTTTTTTTATTCCAGATGAATTTTTGGAGAGTTTGTTCTAGATCTTTGAAATATACCATTGGCATTTCAATGGGGATTGCTTTGGGTAGTATGGACATTTTAATGATGTTGATTCTACCAATTCATGAGCATGGTATGTTCTTCCATTTGTTTATGTCTTCCTCTATCTCTTTTTGCAATGTCCTATAGTTTTCTGAGTATAGGCCTTTATCTCCTTAATTAAGTTTATTCCCAGGTATCTTAATTTTTTTGGTGCAATGGTAAATGGGATTGTTTTTTTCCGTTTCACTTTCTGTGAGTTTATTATTGGTATATAAAAAGGCCATAGATTTGTGGGTGTTAATTTTGTATCCTGTTATATTGCCAAATTCATTTAGTAGGTCTAATGGTCTTTTGATGGAATCTTTGGGGTTTTCTATGTATAGTATCATGTCTTCTGTGAATAAGGACAGTTTTACTTCTTCTTTTCCAATTTGGATGCCTTTTATTTCTTCTTCTTGTCTGATTGCTATGGCTAGCACTTCCACTACTATATCAGACAGGAGTGGTGAAAGTGGGCATCCCTGACTTGTTTCTGTTCTTAGGGGAAATGAGTTTAATTTTTGCTCATAGGTTTGTCATATAAGGTTTTTATTATATTGAGGTATGATCCCTTTGTTCCCACTTTGCTGAGAGTTTTCATAAAGAAAGGGTGTTAGATTTTTGTCAAATGCTTTTTCTGCATCAATTGATATGATTATGTGTTTTTGTCTCTAAGTTTGTTTATGTGATGTATCACATTTATTGATTTGCAGATATTGTACCATCCTTGAATCTCCAGAATAAACCCCACTTGGCCATGGTGTATGCTAAATTCGATTTGCTAGAATTTTGTTGATGATTTTAGCATCTGTGTTCATCAAGGATATTGGCCTGTAGTTCTCTTTTATTGTGGTGTCTTAATCTGGATTTGGGATTAGGATAATCCTGGCTTCATAGAAAGAGGTTGGAAGTGTGCCCTCCTCTTGAATTTTTTGGAATAATCTGAAGAGGATTTAGATCTTCTTTGAATGGTTGGTAGAACTCCCCTGTAAAGCCGTCCAGACCAGGGCTTTTGTTTGCTGGAAGAGTTTTGATTGCTGCTTTAATTTCTTCGGTAGTTATTGGCCTATTCAGTTTTTTTTTTATTCTTCTTGATTGAGTTTTGGGAGCTTGTATTTTTCTAAGAATATGTGTATTTCATCTAGGTTGTCCAATTTGTTGGAATAAAGCTGTTCATGGTATCCTATCTAATAAAAGAATAATATGTAGATTGACCATCACTCCAACAAACAAGATGGCTGCCCCCATTGGTAAAAAATGGCTGCCCCATGTTGATACAAAATGGCCGCCACAAGATGGCCAGCAGGGGAGGGCAGTTGGGAGAGATCAGGCCTGCAAGGGAGGGCAGTTTTTTCACTTGTCCCCATGTTGGTGTGTTGGTTTTTGGGTCTTTTTTTCCCCTTACCTTTCTCTAGAGAAGCAAGATGTAGGATGCATTCCACCCAACTGTAGAAGAAAAAAAAAAATACGACTTGAAGAAAGATTGCACTTCCTCCACAACCAAAAGTAAAAATAAAAATAAAGAAGCATTACATTTTTACTTCTAAGAAAAGTAGGAAAGAGCCCAACAATTCTGCCATTTTCCTTCTTTCCACTTCCATGTCCAGCTTTTGTTAAGACCTGTGGTTGGCAAACTGCAGCTCGCGAGCCATATGTGGCTCTTTGGCCCCTTGAGTGTGGCTCTTCCACAAAATACCACGGCCTGAGAGAACCTATCAATATTTTGAAGAAGTGGCGTTAGGACAAGTTTAAAAAAATTTGGCTCTCAAAAGAAATTTCAATCATTGTACTGTTGATATCTTGGCTTTGTTGACTAATGAGTTTGCTGACCACTGGTCTAGACTAACTGAAGGGCTTTAATTCTGAAGCTAAGTTGTATTTTTGCTAAAGCATCTTAATTTCTTAAAAGCCAGGTCTACCCTCTCAAAATGTAGTAAACACAATCTGAATGTAGCTGAACCATTTGTAATTAAAGATTTTTCTCATACCCTTGAAAAGGGTAAGTTAATTTACAGAGTCCCTGTAGATTTTACTTAAAATTCATCACTGAGGGTTTAACATTTGAGAATAAGTAAACACACACACACACACACACACACACACACACACACACACAAAACCACAACACTGTTTAATCGTGGCACCATTTATTTCCTGATGACTACAAAGATAGTTTATAATGACATAAAAGAATATAGTTCTCAAATTGAGAAAGCTGACTTCCACAAGACATTTTATACAGCTGTTCTACATAGGATGATTCTTGGTTGAAATTAGTAGACTTAAAAATGACCCATCTTTAAATATAGTAATCTGGTATTCTTTCTATACTCTTTGTTTTATCAATTTCCTGATGTTTGAGTTCAGAGGAGACTTTCCAATACTCTAACTCAGTGATGAAGCAGATGCCAGTTTGATATTTTAACATCCTGAGTTCTAGGATGTGATTGACTGTGACCATCTGATTTTATTTCTTCTGTCAGATTTTGGAACTTGGAATCTCAATACCTTAGAAATTTACAGCTCCTAGTTGTGATCTATTAAGCAATTGCAATTTGTTAAAGTGTCTGGTAATCTTGCCTACCATTCTTCATGATGTTCAGCTAGAGGCATTCTAACATTCCCCAAACATTTACTCAGCACCTGCTCTGTGTCAAGCTTAGTAAGAGATAAGGAGAGGAATCAAATGTTTGCTCTGGCCCTGAGGAGCTCACATCTTTAGTATCGTGCCCCTAGTCTCCTAAAATCACCTACCTCTGAGGTCTCAGAGTGTCACGGGCCAAGCATAGAAGATTGCTATCCTCCACCCTCAGGTGATGGAGATAGAGCGCTGAGAGGTGATGGTTCCTGATAGCACATGAATTCCAATGGGCCCTATAGCTGCAGAGATGCAGCTTTGAGACATTCCCTGTTTTACTAACACTTAGTCAGTAGAGCTGACAGTGAGCTGAGGCAGAGGAGGCACATATTTCACATCAAAGGACAGTGATTCCTCTAGGTCCTAAGTTGTCAAAGCTGGAAGGGGGCAGAGGGACCATGTAGTGCAGCCTCTTATTTTCCACAGAGGGAAAATTGAGACCCAAGAGAGGAAGTGGCTTACTCAGATCAAAAAAGAGAATTAGTGGAAACTCTATGCAAGTATGCGAAAGGGAACATGACGGAAACCCAGACTTTCAAATGGGGTGCGCCAAATGAGTGTGTAAACCATCACTTTGACAATCATTACATCGTTGTCTAGAATTTCCTACGGATTAAAGACACTATACCACCTTAGTTAAAAGTAACTAACCCCCAGAAAAATTGTCAGATCTGTGTTTGTTTTTAAAATGTTTATTTTCTGTTAATTGGTATTTTACCTTAGACTTTTGTTCATCTCACAGCAAGGCAAATGCATTTCTACCTAATTCGGCTATGCTGACAGGAACAGTTTCTCATCTAGTTCAGAATCCTCAGCACAGTGTATGGGCATAGGGTAGGTACTTGAAACATTTGTTAATTTATGCATTGTGGTAACACAGTGGCCATTCTAGTCTGACAGGCCTGGTTGTGAGTCCCAGTTCTGTCACTAGCTATGTGGCCTTGGGCAGGTTATTTCACCTCTGAGACTTGTTTCCTTATCTGAGAAATGTGATGAGGGTGTATGTATGTAAATACACACACACACACACACACACACACACACACACACACCTTAAAATAATACTTTGCAAGATTCTAAATTCCCAACGTGGTACCTGGCACCTACACTGTTGGGATTTGGTTTTTGTTATTGTTTTGTGGGGGAAGGGAGTGATCCTTACTTTTTTCTGTGTTAAATTTCAGAGCTAAAATTGGGATCTAACAATGTGGCAATCTCAGCATTATCTCTGAGAAATACCTTAAACTCTTAAACAAACAAAAACGTGTCTGATTTTTTTCTGTCATTGATCACTCCTCATTCATGTCCTATCCTACTGCCTTCTCTCTTTTTCTCTCTTTGCCTCAAAGAAAATTAATGAAGCTGTATAGAAAGCTCCAAGATAGAAGTGACCTTGTGCATCTTTAATTGAGGACAGAATTTGCTAAAAGTGCCTCCAAAAACCCACTAGTGGCTTACTTTACAATCTGTGTCCTGGCTAGACTGGCTATTGGCTGTATAATTTGTCTAGTTTTGTCTGGAGTCTTAGACTATTCAGCTGCTTCAGGGCAAAATCTTTTGGGGTGTCATTAAATGGGATTGATAATTGGTTTCTGATGAATATTCATTGTGACTAATGACTTTGGGCAAATTTTACACATACTATCTTTCTATTCTCCCACTGAGTGAGAGTTTGATAGGATCATTTCCTTCAACTTACACTTCAATTAAAATATTCACAATACCCCTTTGTTGATTACTATCTAAATTGTATACTTTCATTACTTTTAAATTTTGTATTCTGTAAGAAGTGAACATAGGCCTTTAGAATCCTTATCTTTTAAATTAGGGTTGGTTTTAGAGCTATTTTTAAAACAAGTGGTTAATGATAATATACAAAACATAATATGGTATTTCTGATTAAGCATAGATATAACACTTTTTTTTGTGGTCAACTCAGCCACTTTTCCTAAGTAATGGTATACATTGTTTATGCTATTTAGTATTTGGTAAAAGAGCTCAAATATCCCCCCCACCCCACCTTTTTTTTCTTAATCAGATGGGCAAATGCATTTTGTTCCAATTGCAGAGACTTGGCCCTTAGAAAAACCCCAATAAAAATGATGATCAAATACCTTAAAAGTTTGTTTTTCATGAGAGATCAGAAATTTTTAAATCTTGGCATCCAGCTTGGCAGGGGATTCTTTTTTTCTTTCTTGAGGTTAAAGAGACATGAAAAGAACATTGTATGAAGATAAGATCTCTGCCATTTTACCACTTGAAGTAGGCTTTAGACTCAAACCAGTTTAAGCTAAAAAGAGGCAGGTAATCAAGTTCTGTTTGAACCAGGAACATTCTACTGAATTACTTTTTCAAATAGAACTCCAAATAAATTATGTGATAACTTATATTTGTGTGGCACCTTGTAGGTTTTAAAGTGCTTTTATTTATCTGATGTGTTGTAGAGTTATATTATGGAACGAAAGGATGAATGAATACATTGACTTGATTTTCCAAGAAATGGCATATCTTGTGTCTATGCTTATTGGCATTGTTTTGGAATTTGTGTCATATACCCCACTCTGTGACATTCATGAAAATATTGGTCCAATACTATTAAAAGCCAAGCCACTATTTTTAGTTAGGGACATGTCAAAAGATTAGGGGAGAACTATTCTAACTATTTTTTATTTATTCAAGAAAGATTGCATTAGCTGGCACTTACATATATGTTGCACCACCGAGACCATGGAGAGGAGAAGAGAGACTGGTCTTTTAGTCCTTTACAATGAGAGGACACATGTGCATTTATAGCCCCTTTGATCGTGGGTTGTATGCCCAGGAGAGCCGTGTGAGGAAGGTAGTACTTGGAGGAGTTTGCTCTGGGCACAAATTCAGGCCAGTTTAGAGGACCGGTGGAAAGAGAGAAAGTAGGAAAAGGAATACATAACGCCTCCTACATCTGCAAATGTTTTATTCCAAAGATAAACTTGGAGAAGGCAAGAGAAACTGTGGCTGGAGATGCTGCTCTACATGTAGACTGGGAACTGGTGGAGACATGCCTGTTTCAGGTGTGTCCCCAAAGACTTCCGAGTAGGGTGTTCCACGACCGGACCTGTACTTTATGTAAGAGTACTTTGGCAGCTAAAGGGTGGGCAGAAAGAGCTGGGGGTCCAAGGCCAGGGTCACCCCCCAGTTTGGCTTCAGGATGGAATAAAAATAAAATTGTTCATTTTCTACACTTTCAATACCGGCAAAGATTCTCATTTCTTCTAAAGCTGAAGAGATTGGTCATGTATAATATGACAGTTTCCTTTATATTGAAGCAATATTAAAATGGGTTGAGAAGGCTGGGTTAAATCTACAAACCTTGGTGTGTCACTGGGAACAGCTCTAGAGAGCTTCTGGACCAGCTTCTGTCGATGACATGTACCTGGTTTAAAGAACAGTGTCTGGAGGAAAGAGGTGGGGGGCGGGGAGTAGCAGCCCTGGATTTAATACGCAGCTCTCACAACTGTGAAACATCAGCAGAATATCCCATTTAAAGCTGTTCGTGTTACACTAACCTCTGGGATTCTTTTAACTGGGCCTTGGCACGTCACTCTTTCACCACGTAAATGTCTTTCTGTCAACAAAGGCCAGTTAACAGCTTCCAAAAGAAGCAAAGTCCTCATGGGAACAGGTTTCCCAGAAACCAAAGAAACAAGACAGAGAGAAGCATGTGTTGTTGGCTTTTGTCACTTCATAGCCTTATTTTCCAAGGTGTTGGGTTTTTTTTCCCTTCTTTCTCTCTATTGAATTTTTTAACAATTTTATTTCCATTATATCTTTGTTTCCAAAAATGTAATTATATAAAGTACTGATTGTATGATATATCTAGCTCTTAAGAAAAAAAGGAATATGAAACAGAGGCATTTCAAAACAATAGGGAGAGGAAGGATTAGTCAGTTAACAGTGCTGGGGCCATTGATTAACTATGTGGAAAAAATAAATTCTCACCTCAGTCCTTAAACCTAAATTCATTCCAGATGGATTAAAGTTAAATGCTGGGGAAGATTTGGGGGACTTTCTTAGTATAAAAGCAGTGGAAACCATCATGAAGGAAGAAATTTTTCTATGTGTTAACTTAAACCTTCTCTTCACCCCCAAAAATTCAAAGAAAATTAAATAAGGATGAAGTATTTTTTCCCAAAACATTGCAAAGGATTTTAGTGTCCTTTTCATATCTGTTGTTTCTTGCAAATCAGTTTTTAAGCATACTAGTACTCGTTAGAAAAAGTGGCCTAGGAATAGGAAACAGACCGTTTACCTAAAAAATATAGTCAAGAGATATATGGCAAGATGTTCAGCTGTAGTCATTCCTCAAAACATAGTAATAAAAAATTAAAAAAAAAAAAATCAAGCCGAAACCAGTTTTGCTCAATGGATAAAGCATCAGCCTGCCGACTGAAAGGTCCCAGGTTTGATTCCGGTCAAGGGCATGTGTACCTTCGTTGCGGGCACATCCCCAGTAGGGGATGTGCAAGAGGCAGCTGATCAATGATTCTCTCTCATCGATGTTTCTGACTCTCTGTCCCTCTCTCTTCCTCTCTAAAAAAATCAATAAAATATATATTTTTTAAAGTCAATAAAATATATATTTTTAAAAAATCAAGATAGATACAGTTTAAAGCTAACTTGAGTCCAGTTCTTGTTGCTGGTGAGGTATAAGGGGACACTGTAGCACAGGGCTGGGCGAGTGTAAAGAGCTTCCATCCTTCATCTATTTATTATGTGACTGCATTTACTATGTTTATGTTTTTATATTTATTAAGTGCCTTAAAATATTTATGACTTTTGTCTCTGCATTCTACATCTAGGAACCAGATATAAAAATTATTGACCTGATCTGATTATATAACTTAATGGTAGAAGAGTGATTAAATATAGTATGGGGAATTTATTGAGTGTTGTTAAAAGATATGTTTTCTAAGAGTATTTTAAAGATATGGGAAAATGCCAGCTAATAATGTTGACTTGAAGAAAAAAGAACATACTGAAAAAAAAGAAAAAAGAACAAGTGAACACTGTAGTTATAATAATCCTAATTTTATTAGAAAAGGAAATACAAGTGCATATGTATGTAATACCCCAAAATGTTAAATTATTTTCAGATGGTGAAGACTTTTGTTTCCTTTTATCCCTTTTTCCATTTTCTAAATTTTCTGCTGTCATTGTGCATTAGTTTCATAATCAGGTAAAAAATAGATTGTTTTTTGGAAAGCAGACTCTTATTAAATTTGAATTAGGGTGATTGAGTTAATTTATTTTAAATACTTTGAGAAGTATGTATTTAATTTTATTGCTCCACTCCAACAGGACAGTGTCTCACTTTGACTGCTAGTTCTAAGCCTCTGATTTGCTTCTCTTGCAGTTGACGGCCTGCATCCACGGGTCTGCCGCCATGCTCTACCCCATGTTCTGGCAGCATGTGTACATCCCCGTCCTGCCACCACACCTGCTGGACTACTGCTGGTAAGCCGCTGCTTTTCCCACCTCTGCTTTCCTTCTCCGGAATTGTCATGGAAGTTAGGTCTGTAACTTGTAATGCAGTTGATGACTATAAATGAAAAATATTAGCTTCAAAATGACATGCGTTTTAGACCACACAATTGCATGGCCCTTCTGTTTCCAAACAGCTTTCATATATGTCATGGCGTTCTTAAGAGTTCAAGTGAGTAGTTAATACTTTTCCCATTTCTCAGTTTGGGGAAACCAAAGCACCAAGTAGTTGTATGATGTGTTGTTGTTTTTTTCCTGAGACAAATTAGAAACTGGTGACAAGAACAGTTGATATCCCAAAGTCTTCAAGTTTCAGCCATGTCCTGGCATGTTCTGTAAGACTTGCTCTCAACTGTGGTTTGGAAGCACCAGCCAGACTTCAAACCCTCTGAAGTTATGTTGATGGGAATTTCAGTGTTCAGTGAACTGTGTTTCAGTGGAAGGCAGGCAGGCTTTAGTCAGCTCTATTGCCTTGGGCAAGTCACTTGGCTTAAGACTTTGTTTCCTCATCTGCAAAATGAAGTTCTATACTTATTTATATAAAGATGAAATGATATAACAGATGAAGAAACACCATGAAGAAAAGCTGTCTCATAGTGGGTGCTCAAGCATGTTTCTGCAGGAGCCTTGTCATCACCACTGTCTTGTCTCCAATAGATCACCAAGAAGACTGATTCAGATCCATTTTCCTTCTGAACAATTTATTTCTCTAGGATAATATGGTTAAAGAAATTGTCTCTTGAGAGTTCAAGTCAGCAGAAGTTGATAAGGGAGCACTGTGCATATGTAGGAAAAGGCATTGCCTGCCAGGAATTGGCAACTTCAGGAGAAAGGGACCCATTGGTTCAAAGTGATTGAGTAAGGTCAGTCATAATTTTTGCTGGTTCTCTAACCCATTTTGCCAACCTGCCACTGAAAAGGTTCTCCAAGGTAGCCAGATCGTCCTGGGACCTTAAAGGTATTCCACAGTACTTCTAATTTTAATGTTGACTATCCCAAGAAGCCATGGATGCAACAAAGATGTTGCTCAGGTCCATCAAGTGAAACTCAGTGTCCCTCTCTGGCCTAGCACTAAGTGAATCGGCTCATCTGTCTGCTCTACATCTTTCTTATCAAGGTGGCTTCTTTTATTCATGCCTTTCCCCTACCTCCTATGAGATTAAGGGTCTTCCTCTGTTTAGACTTGCTGCTCCTTTGGAGCTTCTGAACCACTGCCATGTCTCTCAAAGGAAAGGCCTGTGTTTGCTATCCAGCACTGTTGTTGTTTGAATGCACGATTGAGGGGCTGGCAGAGGCAGACACAGAGGAAGAAGCAGGCCAAGGGAGTGAAGGAGAAGAAAGAACAAAATACACACCCAAGGAATGCAAAGGGGAGATACTTGAGAAAAATAGAAAAGGTAGAAAGAGGGCATATGTCTTTTAAGACAGACTCACACAGTGTCACTCAATCAACTTGCCACCCCCACCCCTCACATACAATACCCCCACAGGCACATGGCCCCCATACTGACACACAGACACAGGTCCCTTCTCCACAGGCACATGTTTCAGGGGCCCTCACACAGAAGGAGACTCATAACCCTCACACCCTCACCCAGACATGTGCTGTAAGGGGAAACCTTAGGGTTCTCCCTGGAAGAAACTCACCTGTGTGTCTTGATGCTGTGCTTTAGATATGAACGCCCAGGGTTTCCTGTGTTCACGGGTTGGTAATAGTACAACTTTAGCTTTCTGTTACTTGGGAAGTTTTGGTTGCTAATTTATTAGCTAGTTTAAACCCAGCAGCTTATATTCCCAGAACTGTGGAGAGGAAAATTCAGTCCGTAATATCAATGATCACAGTAGCAGCCAGTGGTGAATGTATCCTATGCCCCAGTCACTGGACTATCTCCTTTGCATCAGTGATAGAAACCCGTAAGTTATTGGCTCAATTTCACAGGCTGGTAAACCAAGGCCAAAGAGGTTTAGTAACTTGCCCCAATGTAGGTTTTATGTACTGTATGATTCCATTTTTATAAAAACAAGCAAAATCATGGTGTATATATAACATAAAAATTAAATGTGTACACACACACACACACACACACACACACACGCAGAAATCTTTAATGTTAACAGTGATTCATAATGGGGAGGTGGGGGAGGAATACTGCATGATTTTTATTTTATTTTTCATATTTCATATATTTCTATGAAGAAAGTGTGGTTTTTATAATTGGAAAGTTTTACTTTACAGTGTGTATTCTAGCCAGTTTTTTTCAGCTGCCATCTCAGGTCCTAGCCCTCCTTTCTTATTTGCTTAGAGGATTTATTAGCTGTTTGACTCCTTCCTGTGGAAGCTGATCTGAGATCCTCTTTTCAATTCCCATCTAACTCTAGCTCTATGGAGAACTGGGTCACCAGCCTAGCTGAGAGCAATGATTTTGGCAAGTCTAACTTAGAAGGGAAGGCTTGTCAAGGAAGTGGCTAAGCCCTGTCAACCCAAACTTCCACTCCTAAAAATCAAAGTTAAGGCCTGTTTTTTTTCTGAGCCTGAGTGAGTTTTGTGATTAGGTTCCATCTTGGAAATTTCTGTTTGTGTGAACTTGGTCTCCTGGTCTCTTGTTTTCATGAAAGGACTATTTGACATTTGACCAAAGAATGATTATAGGCTGGTGGGGATTGGTATCTGTTGATTAACTGCAGGATGTAAAAATGATGAAGTAAATGACCCCAAGAGAAAAACAGGTCCTCCATTCAAGGCTTGATTTGATCACCTTCAGCCTGCGACCACTGATTTGGTCAGAAACTACAAATATCATGAAATTTGAGTCAATGCTAATAACTTGACTCTATTGTGCTCAGTGACTTTCACCACATTGAGTTTAATCTTTGGTGGTAATAGTCAGCAGGGATAACTAGCATTTTAAGTAAAGTGCTGGGAGCCTGGAACATGTAAATTTGAAGGAGGTTTGTTCCTCTGCAGATGATTTAAATGTTAAGTACGTCCCCATGTAGGGGATACACGAAATGGAATCTGAAAACTATTATCTCCTGTAGAAATGAACTCTCAATTTACTCACTGCACAGGAAGGGCAGATTCTAGTCATTTTCACTGCCAGCAGGTGCCCTTTCTATGCATAATAGACTTCGCAAGTGTAATTAACACATGAGGACCACTGCTGCCAGATTTTCCTCAGGTACATGCTGCTAGGAGTTTTCAGGACAACAGTGTAGTGAAGGCTATAAGAGCTTTTTACAGTGTACTTGAAGATGAGGTGTTCATTGACTTCAGGACAAAGACATGTTAAAAGGAGCCGAGCCCAGGCCCCGCTGTTGGTAGCATAGGTCATGGTCCTTGAGCTCAGGGCCCCAAGAGCTGTCATTGCAGCCTTTGGTAGAACAGAGGCCAGTAGAGCAAAACTCTGGGATGCTGTGAGTAAATGGAAAGTATGATGCTGAAAACCCCGCAATTATGTGGAAGACTTTAATTGCATATTCACAAATACAACAACCAATTATCTGAGTTAACTTTAATTAAAGCTGTAATCACGGGTTTCAATTATCTGAATAAATCCATTTAGCACAAATGGTCTTTCCTAAATATTTCTCAACTTAATTTTTTTTTAAATCTCTTCCTATTTCTGAAGAGGGTGGTAGAGAAAGCACCTGGGCTTTGGGTTTAGGCAGACCTGGTTCACATCTCAGTTTCATCTCTTATTAGCTGTGCAACCATTAAAAATCTATTTTGCACCTCCGATCTGCAATTTTTTCCCTGTAAAATGGGTTTAATTTACCTACTTTGAAGGAAGGCTTTAGGAATTAGAAATATTGGTCATCAAGTGGCACACAGGAGCCATTTAGTGAATGGTGGTTGCTCTTATGGTTATTATAAACATGGGACCTGGATTTTGGTTTCCAGAGGATTTAACTTGCATTAAACATTATTCTTGCTTCTGTAGTCTGTGAGCTCAGGGAAAAAGTTTATAATTCATCTTCTCTTTTTACCCTTCAGATTGTTTTTATTTTGATTTTTTTTTTTATTTAACTTGAGTTATTGTATGGTTGTTTTCATTTGCAGCTGTGGCATAAGAATGAAAAGAAAAGAAACAAAAGCAGATGGCAGAGAAAACGAAAGGAGTAAGACATTTCCAGCCCTTATGAATATTTAAAAACATGTGCTGCTAGTTCCTTTCTACTTTAGATCTGTACCATTCTCCTAACTTTGAAAATGAAAATGAGAATGATCTCTACCTTGGCTGATGGCAGCCCTGACCTTGGCCAGTATTGTCAGAGCCTTCCCTCTTCTGGGACAGAAAGATTAACTTGCTGATGAGAATCAGCATTCCCTTTCATTGAGTCCAGTGTATGTGTCATGCTCTTTATAAACATTGCAAATCTTCAAAATCAAGGTATAAGGCAGGTATTATTAGCTCCATTGTATAGATTTGGAAATTGATGCTCAGAGGGGTTAATGACATACCCACTGTCAACAGCTAAGAAATGGTAGAGCCTGAACTTGCAATCCAAGGCCTCCTAATAATAAAGCTTTATTGACTAACGCTCCAAAGTGTTAGAAAAGAAGTTGTACCCATCACCAAGATTTTGTGAAAGAATTCTTGTAGGCTTCTTGATGACTTGCATTATGTAAACTTATGTTATCATTGATTAATTATTCATTCATTCAGCAAATATTTATAGAGCACTTACTATGTACCAGGCAATATGCTAATTAAATGTTGCTAATAAAAGGTCCATATGGTATTTCCCATGTAAATTCCCTTTTCTCCCTTATTTATTCAGAAGCAGTACTAATTAAGGACCACAAATCATTTACCAAATTTAATTGTTTATTTGGGTTATTTTGGACACTTGTTAACACACCTTTGTGATAAAACATTTCCATATCAGATCAGGACAAGTTCTCATGTTCCCCCAAAGAAATAGCCAGGTCAAGAGCCAAGTTAGTAACTAACTTCTGATGCTTGCTGAGAGCATGGTTGAACCAAAAAGTTAAATCAGATACACACAATTAAGGTTTGGGTTTTGCATTTGTCTTTGTAAAATGCCTGGTAGTTCCTGGCATTTATTTCCAGGTGACTCTGAAAGCCATTCTTCTACTCATAGTGCCATACTTCAATTCTCTGTGAGAGACTCTGGTTCTAGGTTCTTTATATTTAGTGCATGTAGAGTTCTGAACCAAACCCCCGCGTCCCATCCCGTATTCCATCTAGGGTTCTTAGCAAACATTCTGGAATATGCCTGATCTCAGGGTGCGCAGTCTACATGGGTGATGGGGCATTAGTCTAGACACAGCTGTGAAGTGACATCTGGATATTCAGATGGCTCCACTCCAGTTTTTATCTTCATTGATGCCATAAAATGTTGTATAGGGCCGGGACCGGTTTGGCTCAATGGATAGAGCGTTGGCTTGGGGACTGAGGGGTCCCAGGTTTGGTTCCGGTCAAGGGCATGTGCCTTGGTTGCGGGCAGGTCCCCGGTGGGGGGTGTGCAAGAGGCAGCTGATCAATGACTCTCTCTCATCGATGTTTCTAACTCTCTATCTCTCTCCCTTCCTCTCTGTACAAAATCAATAAAACATACATATATATATATATATATATATATAAAGAAATGTTGTATAGGGAATAAATTGCTAAAGTGGGATTGTTGATATTCTTGAAATAGAATTATATGAAGTGTGGTGTGGTGTGGTGTGGTGGAAACAAAACATGGCTTTGGTTCTGGCTTCCCTATTTATTAGCTTTGAGGTCACTGAAACTCTCTGAGCCTACTTTCTTTTCTGTCAAGGAGGAATAGTAATCACTACTGACATAAAACAGGTACTCTATTAAGTAATAGGTTCTATTTTTGTTGTTAATGACTATATATGTATTAATAGTCAATATGTATTACTATTTATGTATATGTTTGTGTATACATATGTGACCCAGCAAAGTCCAGTTGGAATTCCCAACAGGATGGGGTAGGATGGAGTAGATGAGGTAGACAGGAGTGGCTGGCATTCTCTTATCTATACCGAATGCTGTGATATGTAGGTTTTGTTAAAGATTTCCATTTTGTGGCAAGTACTTTCCCCCAGCCTCAGCAGCGATATTCCCACAGTGGTGCTGAGACTGGCATAGTGTCCCTTACCGTGGGAATGACCCTTCCCCAGGTAAGGAAGGCAGTTGTCTGCAGCCTACCCACCCCATGGCCCTCATCTCCTCTGTTGCTCCATCTAAGCATCTCGACCTGCCTGCTGGTCCCACCCTCCAGACTCCCCGCCTCCCCCCACCCCCTTGCCTGATGTGGGACAGGGCAGCAGGCTGCCTCCCCGGCCCAGTTTCTGACTAGCCTCAATTAGACAGAGCTAGCTCTAATTTCTGCTAATATGACCAACCCTGAGCCTGGTTTTCCATTTCTTGGGACACATTCTGTATGTAATTCCTCACTTCTCTCTGACGAGCCTATCTTGAACCCAACACTTAGAAAACTCTGAAACTTCTAAGGCACAGTGTGTGGTCTCAGCAGCAAAGACAGTCTAGATATGTTCCTAGTCACCAATAGAACAGGACCCACAGATCATGTGATGCCCTCACCACAAAAGCTGCAGCAATGGAGGGCTTTTGTGATGTGTCCCTGCCTCTCTGAGTTTGGCACAAGGGATGATACACCAAGCACAAGCACAGGGCTAGGCTCAGAGACATCTCTCAACTGGATTTGTTTTCCCCTTAAACAGGAACAGACTGAGAGGCTAAGAAGGAAATTGGATGCTGTGCATCTTGGCATGTGGCAGGCCTTAGTCCTGAAACACAAAGAGAAAGCTTTTCTTCTTATCAGTAGTTGCACTTTTCAACTTTTACATTTTTTGGTTTTTTTTTTGTTTTGTTTTGTTACTTTCTCTTTATTTTTCCATATATCTCTTCCTCTTTTTCTCTTCTTGTTTCTTTTGTACCTCACTCATTCCTGCATTTCTACAATACAAGGGTCTCATGGACTGCTGGTGGCCGACCTTCTGAGGCTTCCCTTTTGCAGCTGGCTCTAGCGGTTATGGTTCTCCTTGAACTCTCTGAGCAATCAAGAGCCCCTTCTCCTAACCTTTCCTCTGTGATTCACTTCTCCTGCTCCAGTGGTCTTAGCCATGGAGCCCTTCCTGATGTTTTGCAAGTCTGTCTCCTTCTGGGTAGACCAAGGAGGCACAGAAGGGAGGGCTGCTCCAGTCTTTTCTTCCAGGCATTATCTTTGTAACTCACATGTCCATTCGGAGTTATTATTCCAGAGTTATTACTCCACAGAGCCATAGGCCACACTCAGAGCCTATTGTCTTTGCTCTCCCCCTTCACCCATCAGCTCCAGTGATAGACTCATGGCTCACATTAGCAAAACATCTCCAGTACCCAACTCCACACACACCCAGCTCCTCCACTGTGGTGAGACCTGTGGTTCGGCTGCCAAAACTGCAGGTGAAAACTAGGCAGCATCTGCCTCCTCTCCCAATCTAGACTTGCTCCTTTCCTCCCAGGGATCTGCATCCTCTGCTATGGCTCATAACTCAGGGAGGGCCAGTTGGAAAACAGGCAAAAAGTTGAATCTTTTTCTCAGAAGAAACCTTGATGAACTCATGGCATTTGCATCCCTTCTACTTTTCTGCCTCTCACCAGCTGTGACCTTCGCCAGGTCACTTACCCTCTTTGAGCCATAGGTTCCTCTGTGAATTATGGAGATCAGGTTTGCCAGATTGCTGCGAGGATGCAATGAGGTGATCACAGCACCTGTAAGTGTCCCTGCAACAGGGTCAAACATACAGTAACATGCTTGTTTAATGTCTGCTCTTACCCGTAAAATAGGCAGGAACCAGAACTCTCTTTTCTTTTCTCTATCCTCAGACCACATGGTGCCTAACACAGTAATATTTGTTGGCTGTCTGGCCAGCATATAGAAAACAACACGTAATAAATGCATCATAAGATGTTAATTTTCTCTTTCCCCTCCCATTGTTTTTAATAGTTTGAGTGCCTGAGTGAATGTTTTCCTCTATGGACACCATGAGTCATGTTATGATGCTGGTTCCCTCTTTGGCTTGGCAGCTGGCGTGCTCAGAGACAGATCTGTGAGCACCCAGCAGGTGTGCAGAACCTCACAGCACACAGTTGAAGTGCTAACCTCACCCCAGCTTGCATTTTTTTTCCTTTGCCCCTATTTATTTTCCTACTTTTATTGCTGTATTTAACATATTTATATAAACTACCTTAAGTTCTGTCTGGGACCAAAAAAAAAAGAGTTATCGATTAATTCATTAAACCTAGTAAGGCAAGTGTAGTTTTCTCCTGGCTATGAAGTGTCCACTTGCTATTTGATTTTTCAGCTATAAATATCAAATAACCATTTATTTTCTTTTTCTAAATATGTTTTTATGATTTCAGAGAGGAAGGGAGAGGAAGAGAGAGAGAGAGAGAAAGAGAGAGAGAGAGGAAGAGAGAGAAAGAGAGAGAAAACATCAATGATGAGAGAAAACCATTGACCAGAATCAAATCGTGAGCTTCTGGTTCGTAGGTTGAAACTCTCAACCACTGAGCCACACAGGCCAGGCCCATTTTCCCCCCTCAAGTGTGACATAGTAGTTAAAAGAAGTTTAGCAAGAATAGCATAAGAGGCTTTGAAACAGAAGGATTTGAGCTAGAATCACCATCAACTGTGTCCATGCACAAGTTTCTTAAGAATCTCTTTTTTAGGTTGGATAATTTGAGGGTGAAATGAGATGAGTTAGCTCAAGCCCCAGCATAGCCCTTGGTGTTTGGTGAGCGCTCAGTACGTACATAGCAGCCCTGCTATGCTTATCCTTCCTGCTCTGCACATGGAAACAGGAACCCGTCCACTTCTCCTGCGACGACAGCCTAAAATAATCACACAAATCAGATGGAACTTATGCGAAATGGGCAGCCCAGATGAAAGCCTATAGAAAGTGGGGCATTAGCAACCATTGGGCAGTCCGAGCCCGGGGTTTGAGGGGGCAATAGGATTTAAGGGATGAAGGGGACTGAGGATGGAACCCAAGGCAGGTTTAGAACAAGAAGTTCCTTGGTGAGGGGGTTTTCGGACAGAGTGTAGAGGGTCTGGGACTGGCACAGCTGCTGGCCGGCCTTCAGGGAACAGGTTTGAGAAAACCTTCCAACCTCATTTCTCTCCTCCTTCCCAGCCTGGCAATTGCTGGTCTGGGAAATAATAAGCTTTATCTTAGGAAAACACACTTGGGTTCTAGTCTCAGTTTTGTTGTTTATTAGCTGTGTGACCTGAGTGAGTGCTTAGCTTCTCAGCCTTCATTGCCTTTTCTATACATTGGTGGTAGTAAGTGTCCCCTTCATGCTGTTGCCTTGAGAATCCACTGAGAAAACGCTGTTAGCCTAGCGCTGGCAAAGGCACAGCAAACAGTGGCTGCTCTCCCTGGCTCCCTGTGCAACAACGGCCGTTATATTAGCCGGTAGCCCTTCTCCCTGGTCACTTTCAGTGAGAGCAAAGCTGTGGTTATTTGTGTTCTCTGACATGATGTGTTGTATGCTCTTTATTCTTGTTCTTTCCCCCTTTCTTTTGTCCTTGAACCTCTCTAACAATGCCAGGCCTCGTTATTTCAGAACAGAATTTAAAATGCTTTGGACAAGCTGTGTTTACACTTCTGTTTCTTTTCAAAAAAAAAAAAAAAAAAGCAAGAAAAGAAACTCTCAGACAGTAAGACCTGTTTCAGAGTCTTCCTTTCCTTGAAAAATGGTGAACTGAGGAAAGCCTTGTGGGATCCACTTTGCCCATCAGGACATTTGGTTAAGAAGGCGGTGTGCCTCAGAAATAAAGGTAATATGATGTGTAAATTGTAATGCTAACTATGCATTTATATGGGGAAAAGAGGAAAGAAAAACAGTGGATCTTCCAAATCCCTGGGCAGCTCTAAACTAGTTGCTTTCTGAAGCAGAAGAGGTGTTGCTCACCTGGAGGCCTGGGCCCTCCTACCTCCTACCCAGACTTATTAATGGTCCTGCAGTCGCCTCCCCTCCTTGTCTTGGGAAGCTGTATTTTATGTATTTGAGCAGCCAGTATTCTTTAAAAAAAAAAAAAATTAAAATTTCACCTGACTCTTTTCCAATTAGTTGTTGCTCACCTCAAGGGAATATAATTAAGAGCACTCAAGTTATCTGGAGGAAAGGAATTAAACAAATTGTGAAAGTGCCGTAATAATGTACGGGGACTGCAGTGCCATTAATAAGTCTGCAGCATCCATATTCATGCCTGGTCATTGCTAGGAATGAGCTCATGCTATAGGACTGGAAGAGAAATGGTGTATATTCCACGCCTAGAGTTCGTAAGATTGAGTGAATATCTCCCTTGGTAAATCACCACTGCCTTCTTTCCTTCGGCTGACGTACTGAGTGTGTGCTGTAGGGCACCTTGAACACAGCATGTGCTTTTAGCCCAACAGCCCTGAATTTGAATATGGTCCTACTATTTGCTAGCTGTGTGATGTTGGGCAAGTTACTTTACCTTTCTGAGTCTGTTTCCCATTTTGAAAATGTGGAAAATAGTGCTATCTTGAAGGCTTGCCTTGAGAATTATGGATAAGTAATGCATTGAAGCAGCTGGGTTATAGTAACTCATTAAATATTAGGTCCTTTTCCTATTAAGAGGATTCAAACTGAACATACATTTCAGTCATCATATTGTCATTACTTGACACCAGCAATCGAACCCCTTTCCTTTGTAGGAGAGAAGGGGAAAAGAATGGCTTTTACTCTTCCAGGGTGTAACTGATGAAGTCAGTGGAATAATTCCCAGAAAGCAAAGGCCTAGTACAGATATACCATAATCTGCTATTCAGAGGTGCATAGTGGTATCCCACAATTGCTGTTAGCCACAGGGTAGTTGTGACACAATTGTCTTGCCTGCCTATGCATGGACCTGGTCATACTGATAATACTATCACCACTTTACTGATGTGTGTTATTGGTTCTGTGTATGTTATGTCTAATTGTTTAAAATGTCTGCAAAATTGCACTCAGATTCTGCATTGAAATATGAAATAGCTGTGAATGCTCAAAGATCGCAGAGCAGAGAATACAGCATTTTTTTGCTATTAGTGAAACAGATATTTGCATTCATATTTTCATGAAAAGCAACAAACAAGTTCTTTCTGGGACCTAATAAAGGAAGATAGTTTTTAGTAAATGAGGTTTTATTATGTTTTGTTACCGAGATACCCTTAGGAAAATGTGGACACTGATAGCTCTGAATCAGAAAATGATTCAATTGAGTCGTACTATGAATGTGAAGAGTTTTTTTTAGGAATAGCTTAATTCATTTTGCTCTATTTTCCTTTTAATGTATATACCAAAGAGTGATAAGTACTTTTTAAAATTTGTCAACCTACATGATAAGAAAGTAATAAATTAGTTTACTTGGTAGTTTTTGCCTTCTTGGTAGTACATAAAATCAAGAATAAATGCCTGGCCAGAGTGGCTCAGTTTGTTGACCATTGTCTCATGCACTGAGAGGTTGCCAGTTCCATTCCTGGTCAGGGCACAATCCTGGGTTGTGGGTTTGATTCCCCAATCAGGGAGCACATAGAAGGCAACCAACTAATGTTTCTCTCTCATCAGTGTTTCTCTCCTCTCCCTTTGAGAGGGCAGGGCGGGGCCGGGCCAGCTCCCGACTCCATTTTGTAACTGGACCTTAGCCCTAACCCAACCAATCAGGTCAGCCAAGGTAGTGGCACCCCCCCCACCCCATAAAACCTATTGATACGTTAAATTCTTTCTCTCTCCCCCGCCATGCCATCCCAGGTGTAACTGGGACTGAGCTCGGACTAGTCCGAAATAAATACAGGCTTTCTGCAATTGCATCGGATTCGGCTCCCTGGTAGTCTTTGGGGTTTATGACACTTGGGCACAACACTTTCCCCTTCCTTCCTCTAAGCATCTCTTCAGGTGAGGATTTTTTTTTTTTTTTTTTTTTTTTTTTAAGAGTAAATGTTGCCCTCTGAAGAAAGTGATTAGCAATCCTACTGAACTCAGTAAGTAGACAGGTGACAGGGGAGTGTGCTGGGAGTGAGAAACTCATGTATAGAGATGATTCATCATGGAGTCTCAACCATCCTCACCAAGGTTTGCCATATATCCATCAG
This sequence comes from Pipistrellus kuhlii, assembly GCF_014108245.1. Lineage (NCBI taxonomy): Eukaryota > Metazoa > Chordata > Mammalia > Chiroptera > Vespertilionidae > Pipistrellus > Pipistrellus kuhlii. Next base: position 1,226,413 of record NW_023425544.1, on the reverse strand, counting down.
AACCGGGCAGGAAGAGAAAACCATTCTTTTGGCAATAAGAGAATGGGTCCAGAGGTACCAGCCATGCCAAAGGCTCAGAGAGAACCCATTTGGACATAATATAATGACAGTTACTTACTGAGCCTACCATGTGCTGCTCCTATGGTAGGCACTTTATTGATTCTCTCTAATCCCTGCAACAGCCCTGAAGATTTCCACGGGGGTAGGTACTGCTGTTTTAGAAAACACACTGCCAAAATATAACAAAAGATGTAACCAACAGTCCTACCCTTTGACTTAGTAATTCCATGTTTGGGGATTTGTACACATGAAGTTGTTTGTTTTAATTGAATGTAACTTATAATGAAAAGACGGAAGGGACTTAATTGAATAATTGTAGGAATAGGGTTCAAAAAATTATGTACATCTATACTTTGTGGAATATTACAGTTTTAAAAATAATAATCACAAGTATTGTATAAAATATGGGAAATGTTAAGGTAGCCAAGGAGAAAGCAATAAAATATATGCACTCTATAATTTCAAAGATATAAAAATGTTTGTTAACATGGGCCAATATTGAGGGAGAATAATACAAAAATAAAGGTAGTTGTGTTAAGATGACATGATAATGAGTGAGTGACTTTTTTTTCCAAGAAAAATTTCTCTCTGCAAAAAAAAGCCATAGGAAACAAGCTTCAAAGAAAATGAGTCAGTAGCAGCAATGACTACTGAGGTATATTGAGAATAGAAATTGTTTCAGAGCATACCTAGAATTACCCGGTTACCAAACCTAAATTCCTATTTACTACTTTGAGATGTTGAGATTCTGGTTTCCTTCCTTCCTTCCTTCCTTCCTTCCTTCCTTCCTTCCTTCCTTCCTTCCTTCCTTCCTTCCTTCCCTCCCTCCCTCCCTCCCTTACAGTCCCTCCTCCTCCTCCTTCTCCTCCCTCCTCCGCCCCCACTCTTCCCCTCCTTCCCCCTCCACCTACCTCGCACCGCACTACTCCCGCCTCCCAACCACCACCGCCCCTGACTTCATCCTCCCCCCTCCCTCCTTCCTTCCTTCCTCCTTCCTCCTCCCTCCCCTCCCTCCCTTCCTTCCTCTCCTCCTTCTCCTTCCTTCCTTCCTTCCTTCCTTCCTTCCTTCCTTCCTTCCTTCCTTCCTTCCTTCCTTCCTCCTTCTTCCCATTTGGAATTTGTAATTAGTATATCTGCAGAGCAACAATGCAGTAGATTCAGGAAAGTGTTTGAGGCTTTGTAAGCAAATGACAACAATGTAAAAGGTATTGTCTAAATTTGCATTCCTATAAAACATGGAGCTGCTGTGATTTCAGAATAAATGTGTTTTAAATATTTTCTAAATACAGAACTGTTGCAGCCCTAACAATACTTGGCTAAGAAACTACATTTCTACGATAGGCCATTGTTACTCCTTGGAAAATATTTGGGCTTTAAAAAAGGCCCATTTACCAATACTGAGGAATGTGCCCACTTTGTCCCTTCTTGCATCTGTAGTTTTTTCTGTAAGACTCTTCTTCCTCTCTTTTGGGATATCATTGATTTTTATTGCAGGACAAAAGGGCATGGCATTAAAACCGACATATTTAAAACTCTAGAAAATAATTATTTTTCAGATAAGAGCCTGTGTTTGTGTTGAATTATACAGTCTTTTGCTGTACGTATTTATTTCCACCTCTTTCTCACAATTTTTGGAATGTTTTTTTCTGTGCACTAATTCATTGATTGGAATTCCAGTTTAGAAATGCTAATTAAAACTCGGGGTCATTGGTCAATTGCATTATCAAATGTAGGAGCTAGGAAAGTTGATAAGATTTGATTAAACATGGATTTTTTTTTCTCTCCTTCTGTGTGTTAGGTTCTGCTCTGGACACATTAACAAGTGGCCATTTTTCTGGAATTCTGCACTCTTCCTGCTTCCTTTCATTATATTAGGCAAGGTTCCACTAGATGAGACATTTGTAGTCCTAAGACTTCCTGCCAGGGTTCAGACTTTGTATTTTTGACATTGAAGCTGTCGTTTTCCTGAAGCTATTTAATTAGAAACACATTCATTTCAGTGTACACTGGAAAAAAACTTGGACAGCAGAGCCAGGCACACTGGGAAGTTTGAGCATTTGTGTAGCTGACAGCTAAACTAATGGTTTACAGTTTAAGGGGGAAAATATCGCAGGGCATTTCCTTGCCCCTGGAAGCGAGGAGAAGCTGAATGTGCACAGCAGATACCTATTTTTAAAAGAGAGAAGAGGAAGAAAGAAAAAAGACAACCCCACTTTTATTGCAGTTGTGTATATAATTCTTTCTTCAGCTATTGTCAAATACAAAAGTCTTCTAGGAGAATAGTTCCCAAACTATGCTTCTAATATTCAAGTCTGTTTTACAGGCTCCCAATATACATTACTGCTGAGATCATAGTAAGGAGGACATTTTATATTCTGGGGAACGATTTTTGCTTGAAGAATTTTATTTGTCAAATGGTAATAAGGGGATTGTGCCCTTTCTTATTTTTAAATGTTTGAGCAATTTTAAAATGCACAACTGATGTTTTAGAACTTTCATTGCCTATCCATTGCTTCAGGATGAAAGCCTGAACTCCTTAGTATTAAATTGGAAGCAAACCTCTCCTTTCTTGTTTCTTACCACTCCTTGTTTCCCCAACCCTGTCTCCAAGAAAGCCAGCCTGCAGGTCCGCTCCCACTCTCCCAGCTGCCCCAGAGGAAAGGTACCTGGTCACCTCAGTCTGAGCCAGATATCTTATCTCTAGGCTCATAAAATACCCTTTGCACCTTTCAAGGATGTATCACGTATATATGAATCACACTGGAGAGACATATAGAAAAATTGCCAGTTCCTTCTCCTCTCCCTACTTCTTGACCTCCATCCTCTACCCCCAAGAAAAAGGTCGTGTGGGAGGTGGGCCTGGTTAATTTAGGTTTGGTATTACAAAGTCTGTATGGCACAGAGGAAGAGTCTTTGAAGTCAAATTCTAGGTTTTCCATTTACTTTGTTCTGTGGCATTAGATAAGTGATTTAAACTCTCTGGACCTGTCTCCTCATTTGTAAAATGGAGATAATACCTACCTTGTATGGTTATTGTTGGATTAGGAAGATAAATTTGAGCTTCCTTATATAATGTTCAGAACATTTGTCATTGGTAAGTAATATCATAAGTGATAATGGCAGAGGAGGGGGTTAGAGAATAAGGGGAGAGGAAGTACACAGAATCCTGAAAACATAGGAAGTCAATGATGCCCAGGCTTTCAAACTTTTGGAGTTGGGTTCTGGTCTCCTGCTCAGTTTCCAATTTAGGGCCCATCACCCTGTGAATGAAGTCATTGGAAGGGGCTTTGTGAATTGTAGGGTCATCCAATGGTCTGTGTGCAGATGGGGAGGAGGTGCTTACTGGTTGCTTTCTATGTGCCTTTTCAAATCAGAGCGGACAGTTAGATCACATCTCTTGATGACAGAAGGAAATAGCAAATAAAAGCATCATTCTATATTCAACCTTGTTAACTGCTTTTTCTATTATATTGATAATTGTGGCAATAATAGTTCCCATTTGTACCAGGAACTGTACTAATCACTCGATGTATATTTTCTCTCATTCTGATTGCAACCTCTACCAGTTTGCTTCTAAGGTCCCACTTTAAAGATGAGGAACTGAGACCAGGCAGTTGCCTAGCTGTTATTTTAGGGACTAATGCCAGAGTGGGTTCTTCCTGCCACCCGAGAGGCTTCCAGTGCTGCCTGCGTTTAGAAATTCTTCTGAAGTTTCTAGGCTTGGGAACAAAATGTCACATTAGGATTTTTGTTGTGAAAGGAAATGTAACTGTGCATACGTTTATTAAAACAGTTTTTCTCCAAATAGTGAACCATCTGTAATTTTCTGTCGGAAGCAACAGACATTAAAGCAGCTGTGTGTCTCTGTTTCTCTTCACAGTGCTCCCATGCCCTACCTCATAGGAATCCATTTAAGTTTAATGGAGGTAAGTTGGCGCCTTTCCTCCCTACATCTCCCTGCTTGGCTGTTTTGTTTTGAAAAGACACAGTGTGTGGATTCACAGCTCTCCACGTGGGAGCGTGTGGAAGCAGCGCTTGGTGCGCAGTGCCCTCTCAGGGGCACAGAGCTGAGTGGTCCATTTAGACCCTTTCCCTGGGCCCCTGTTCCCAGTGTTTGTCCTCTCTGCATGGAGATTGTCAGTTCTCACGGGTGAAGGAGCGAAATTCCAGAAGGCAGGAGGAAAAGGTCCTCGAGCATTTAAACAAGGGAAGGGAAATGATTTGCCTTTCAAAATGATGTTTATTCAAAACTATTACAATCATGTTACATTTTTTATTGTAGAAAATGTGGTGTAAAAATATATAGAAGTATAAAGAGGAAAATAAAAATTATCCACAATGCCATTATTATAAATTCAACCAGTTAGCATTTTACTGCTCTTCCTCCTGGTCTTTATTTTATGAATATATATTTTGTATAAATGTACTTAATTGAAATGTGTTTTATATATAATTTTGTTATTAAATGTCACTTAATATTATGGCATGGAGATTTCAACATGTTTTTATTTATTCTCAATTAGAATAATTTTCAGTTTGCTACCTTACATTCCACTGCTTGGATATATCATAACTTAAACATTTTTCTGTTACTCTAGAGTAGACATTTAGGTTGTTTATATTTTTTCACTAATATAAGTAGCATTTCAGTGAACATCTTTATGCATAAGGTTTTATCTGCATTTTGACTTAGTTTCTTAGCATAGAACCCGTAATGTAGAAATGCTTGGTCAAAGCTATGACTGATGACAGATTGCTTTCTGCATGGCTGTACCAATTAGATAGCAGTTCTTTTAAAGGACTTATCTGGGCTTTTGTGAGTGCCATTGATTTGTAGATATGAACCCCAAGCTTTTCCCTCCTCGGGAGAGAGCTTAAATTTGTACTAGAGCAAAATGGGGAGGGAGGTGGGGGGGCTTGCCTGTTTTGCACAGGAGCTAAGCTCTCAGCGGGAAAATCTAAAGCCATATCCGTCTGTGATGATGCTTTGCATGTCTTAAAGGAAGTGCTACTTCTCTTCTTCTGTTCCCTTCATTTCACGTCGACGAGGACCACCTGCTTCTTCGCTAACTGTTGCACACTGTGCTATTGTGCTTACGAAAATGAAACAAGTTGGTTATCGAAAAACCTGTTTGTTTGACATTGAGAATCTTGATCAAAATAGACCACAGAAATCTGCTCAAATTTCTAATTTGACAGGACGGCCATGTGGCTCCTACATTCTGTTAACAGTTCCTCCTTGTCATCACCCAGCCCTGAGCACATACAGTACACAGTTTATGGACTATCTTGGGTGGTGTATTTAGATCAGATTGAAGAGGTTTTTTGGGTGTTTTACCTTTGTCAAATTTGGGGATGTATTTAAAGCTCCTGTGTGAAAATTTTAAATTGAACACCTTCTAATAGGCCGTTAGTGCCAATTGTTAGAGTTTGAAACACTAAACACCATTTGGTCTATTGAGTGCACAGCTCCTTTCTGCCTCTCCTCCTGCCCAGCAGACTGTGCTAGCAAGGCTGTATCACATGCCTCTCATCCCCGTTAACATCAGCATTGTCCAAGTTTCTAGTTTCTGCCTGCTTTTCTTCTAGGCATGCCCTAGTCATCTTGTTTAGGGCTTTCTGTTTCAGTGATCAAGATAATGCCACTCACTCTCAGCCGTGATTCTAACTATTGTAGCATGGCTCTCTCTGAACACAGGTCCAAGCGTTTCAGGTGCCGATTGAACTTCACATAGGTTTGCTACAGATGTCTCAAACTCAGTGTTACACACAAACACACACACACACACACACACACACACACACACACCCCAAACTACATCACTCCCTTCCAGTGTTCCTAGTCCCTGTGAATGGTACCCAAGTGGGATACACTGAGCATGGCTGAGCGCTCCTCTTCCTTGTTCTTTCTAAATTGGTACCAACTCTCTGACATGTCTCTTGCCGTGTTCCTTCCTTACTGCCTTCATTGACTATTTATTTCTTTTCTTGGATTATTGCAAAGCCCTATTCATTCATCTGCTTAGCAAAATGAAAGCCTCTTAGGTTTCAGACGTTTTTCTCGGTCCTGGAGGTATAAAGGAAAATGTAAAATCCAGTTCATAGTCCCGGCATTTAGTGGGTTGACTTCTACTGCCTCACTCTACCTTTAGTGGTCCCAGTCTTGCTCTGCACCACCCCTGAGTCTGCTCAGTCTCTTTGCTGCTGCCAACCTTGCTGTCCTCTCAGTGTCCCTTATTAGCCTGTGTGCCCACTGATCCTAGCCATCCCCGAGTTCCCATAACTCTGCATGGCTAAGCCCTGACCTTCGCCAGCTCTTTCAATAAATCCTCCCATTTTGTCATCGTCTTTCACTTACTGTCCCTCTTGTTCTGGGTGGTAACTGTTTGCTTCCCCATCCTCTTCACCATCCCTTGGAGCATGAGTTGGGAACAAGGACTTTGTTTTGTTTATTGTGGTATCCTCAGCACCTGTCAGGGCACCAGGCAGGTGCTTTCAGAAAAGAAGGATGAGTGGGTACTGGTAAGCTGAATTCGGAGTACAATTAGAGCTCCCCAACAGGCATCAAAGTTTTCGGAGAACCCAGCAAAGATAAACAGAGTACATTATATTACTTTCGTATGATTGTAAGTAACTTAAAACAAGGCCTTTTGTTAGTAAAGCATGAGGTGCAAAATATGAATAATTTTTTAAACTTGCACTTGGGATGGAGTTTTGCACCTAGGTGAGTGGGTGTGAGTCGACTCTGCTCAGCCTTTGAGAGGCTTTAAGTGAGAAGATTGGGGAAGCACTGGCCAAGAAAAATCTTAGTCCTGTCAATTAGCTAGAGTAGGGAAGAATTTGCCTTGCTGAACTCCTGCATGGTCAGCTCTAAAATAAAAAGAAAAGAAAAAGGAAAAGAAAAATAGTAGTATCCTACACTTGAAGGCAGCTAAGACACTTTCTGAAAAAAGTAGCATTTCCTGGGTGTGCTGGGCAACCATGAACTTCCAGTCTTGGAATTCAATCTTCTCATCGCCTCCTGTGGATTTAACTCAGACTTGGGGCACTCTAGTCGTGCTTTTTGGTTGGGTTTATGTGGTTCTTCTATACCCTTCACATGAGAGGGCTGTTTCCCGTGAGATTTCTCCCAGGAACTATGAGCGGTAATACTGGGGGAGGAGCTTGTACCTCAGGCTACAGGAGACCCGTCTAAGGAAGGAGCTTGGGAAGGCCCATCTCCTCCCACATTCTAGTTTTCTTACTGGCAATTCAGCAAGAGGCTTATTTTTGACTGTCTTGTTATTTTTTTCTTGAAAGCTATAGGCACCTTATTATGCCTTTGCATATGTGCCAGAATTTTTTAAACTTCAAATGAATGTGGCAGATGTTCATAAAAGTTTAGAAAAAGCTACCATAGGAAGACTTTTTAACCATTTTTATGGCACTCAAATTTGTTTCACAAAAAGAAATATAAGTTATAACCTCCTGTTCTCATTTGAAAAAAGGTTATTTTGGGGAAAGACCTAATTCTAGTCTTTAGGCTCTTACAGGATGCCCTTTGCTGTTAAACGGTAACCTTGTCATCTTAAAGAGTCTGCCTTTTTCCTAAAGTGGCACGTATATAGCTCATCATCATTCTTATCCCTCCTTCTGCCTTTTTATATCGTTCTCTCATTTAGCAAACATTAATTGGAGTCTAGTGGTAAGTTAGCAGGATAGCCAAGGATATTGGCATAGACCTAGTTTCTTCTTGGAGAGAATGATCATGTTAGCTGGCAGCTAGGAAATACCAAAATGTGGCCTGATTACACAGTGACTGTTTCCTTTTATTCTCTCGACCTCAGTTTAGTTTAGGAATGTTTCTGTAGCCCCATGGTTGTCAACCTTTTTAATGCCGCGACCCTTTCATATAGTTCCTCATTTTGTGGTGACCCCACACCATAAAATTATTTTTGTTGCTACTTCATAACTGTAATTTTGCTACTGTTAGGAATCGTAATGTAAATATCTGTGTTTTCCGATAGTGTTGGCGACCCTGCTAGTGACCCACAGGTTGAGAACCGCTTGCTGTAGAGCCTAAAATCGTCAGAAAACACAGATATTTGACTAGCCCAGTACCTGGCACCTAAAGAATTCAACAAAGGCCAACAATCATTGCAGTTTTTATTTTGTCAATGGCCTGAAATCCACTTACATTATTAAGTTGATGGCTTTTAAGTTGTGTTTAAAGGACTTTTAGGTTCAAGGGATCATTGTCATAATTCTCATTTCCTAGGGAAAGAGTTAGAACAAAGTTGTTTTGTGCTTGCCCTATTTCCTCCATGTTTGTTGGGCTGGAGGCATTGTACCAGGGATGGGTGTCGCACTTTTGTAGAACTTGATAAATTTACTAGCAGTCCCCTGCTTGACCACCCCCTGCTGTAAAGAAGGCATGGTCCTTTCTCTCTCTGTATCTTGGTTTCTTCATCTTTAATAGTCAGTACCCATCTTTTAGGATTATGACAAGGATTGTGTAAATGAGCCCTGTATATGTCCAGCATAGCCGAGTGTCTGGCCTGCAGTCGGTGTGCAGTAAGCATCCCTTCCACAGTCATGTTTTGAGAGCCTTCTGTGTGCCAGCCATGGCCTCATACTAGGAGTCTATAAACAATAGTGAATGAGACATAATCCCACCTTCTGAGAGGTGTGTCTAGAGCAGGTGTAAACAAGTAGAAAGAATTGTTGTGAATTTGGGATGCCATAGGCTCCTACCAGACAGACACTGAACCTGGCCTTGAGGACTGTGCCTCTCAGAGGAAGGGAATGTCTAAACTGAAATCTAAGATAAATAAGAATTCAGCCATGGGAACAGGTAGCGGCATCTACAAAGACTTAAAGTGTTGCCCATGTAGTTTTCCAGGAAGTATGAGTGGTTCAGTATCTGATAGGAACATAAGTATGAAGGGAGAGAGGAGAGCTGAGGCAGGCAGGCAAGGGCCAGCCATCCAGGCCTTGTAAGCCGTGTTAAAGAGTCTGAACTTTATAGGGCAATGGAGAGCCATTGAAGAGTGTAAATAGGGGAGGGACATGGTCAGGCCTTCTCCTTCTGGGCTATTAGAAACCCAGTCCTTCCATATAAAATGCTTGGAAACTGCTTAACCATGTTAATAAAGTAAGTTGATATTTGTAAAGATCAAGGTAATTCTTAAGTAAATTACACACCATGACCACATATATAAAATTCAGATGTGTTAGCGTCCCAAACCCAAGCTTCCGAATGGTTCCCTTGCTACTAAGTCGTGGCAGAAGTGTTTGTAGTGATGGCTTTCTTCGAGGTTTTAAGCACCACTTTTACTAGATTCTGACTTTCCCTCTCTGTTTCCAAGTACTTTTTATGAATTAGATATTTTTTTCTACAGCCCAGTTTGAGGATATAAATTTAGGCTATATACTAAGTGATAGTTCCAGGTAGTAGGAATAGGGGGAGTGAGACCGAGGTACCATGTGCACAGGCTCACTAACACACACACACACACACACACACACACACACACACACACGCCCAGTGCATTTCAGGAGCCCTGTTACGGGTGCACGCAGACACAGGATATGCTCACAGCAGTCCTCTCCCTTTCTCACCATTTGTATCTGGGAAGGCTTAGCTGGGGCTCTTGGAGCTAATTTCCAGATACACCAACTGCTTACAACAGCACCGAGCCATCATCCAGGCACAGCATCCAGGCGCTGAGTCAAAGTTCCACTTGGTTTCTGGGATCCATATCTCTCCAACCACCTAGGAGAAAATCTTTAATCCTTTGTTTGATCCTTTGTTTGTTTGGAGGGATATTTATTCTTAAACAATTTCATAGTGAGTGAAGAAGAATGTTTTCTGCTTGCCATTGTGCCATTTTCCTTGCAGGACTCCATAGATAGATAGTGGCAAGATGCTGTGATTGGTGCAAAACTCTGAGCTGTAATTATATTTTCTTATCAGTGGTGACTGGTTTATGTGTCCTCAAAAGAATTTAAAAATTCAGTTATTTGCTAGTGCTAATTAATCATATTCCTGCTTTATATGATTAATTTGCATGAAAATTCCACCTGGTAGTTTCAGTCATAGGTTCATGGAGAGAGCTTTAGCAAGAAAGGGAGAGGCCTGGGAGGTAACTGACATGTGAGTTCTTGCTAATCCAGACACTGTATCAGGTACTTGACCTGTTTCAATTGTGAGCATTTCTCAGAATCTCTTAGGAGCTAGCCATATTTGCAAATGGGGGACGCCAAGGCTCAGAGATGCAATATAAGTTGCCCCCTGAGCCTCTGCTCTGTGCACCCTCCCATCAGGCTGTGTGGTTTATGCCAGTCCTGGGCAGAGAGGCCCCTCCTTTGCCTGGGCTTTTCCTTCTCAGGGTGGCCTCGTCATATACTGAGAGCTAGGTGAGGAAAGGGAGCACTCGAGTCTGGCAGCCCCGTTTCTCTGGAGAAAAGCTCTGCGCACACTTGTGATTAGGGCTGGGTTACTTAGCTTCTCCATGGCTCCATTCTTTCATTGGAAAAATTAAGATTATGTTATCCATCTCAAAGAGTTGGGAGAATTAACTGACATAGTGGATGTGAAGAGCTTTTTAAAGATGCCATACAAAATGTTATTCTTCCCAGTTGATAATATATATGCCTAAGTGACCGTTATGACCTGTCAGCTGGTCGCTATGATGTGCACTGACCACCAGAGGAGCTGCCCCCTCTTGGGTCAGTGTGCTCTCACAGCTGGCCAACCTCCTACTGTTCTTCCCCCAGCCAGCTGGGTGGTCAGTGCGCTCCCACAGCCAACCTCCTGCGACTGGCCAACATCCTGTGGTCCCTCTCCCCAGCTAGACAGCCCCAATCGGTCCTGATGAGGACTGGGTGAGACGGCCTCAATCAGCTTCCATCACTGGCCTGCCAAAGGACCCCACCTGTGCGCAAATTCATGCACCATGCCTCTAGTATAAAAATAAGAGGCAAAGTTAGATCTGTGGAACTGTAATGTTTGCTTAATTATATAAAGAAAAAGTAATTGGACAGTAAGTGGTTTGGTTTTGCTTGAGTTTCTTAGCATGTTATTTGTTATCCTGGAAATCATCATATGTGAGTCTGTCTCATCCAGAGCAGTTGGAACAAAAGCTGAGCAGCTCTGTCCACCTGAGGGCCGGGAGGTGGTCCTGCATCTCACCTGGTGGGTTTCTCCTGGGAGCTCCCTCCTCTGTGTATCTGCATTTCAAATGAGCGTGATTTTCAATGTCACTTACCTTATTGTTGGAATTAGTTAATATAAGACAATTTAAAGCACTAGTAACTTATGTAATCAAAGGAATAAGTACTCCTGGCTGATTTCAGGATCTCTTGCAGTTAGTACATTTTCAGGCTAATTTGTTGTGACTGAAATGTTTTCTTATGAGATGGGATGAGCCTCTGTTATATTTCAAAAAAACTGAGTAACATGCGAGGGAGAATCCCAGTAGAAAAAATGTGAAACCATCATTGGCGCTTTTGTTTTCCAGTTATCCTAGCATTACTTAGACAGTCATTACATGTAAGTTCATTTAGCAGTGTTAAAACTGACTTCAAAGAAAAAGTAAAATTTATCATTTGTCACAAGGAGAAGCTTGACTTAATCACATTCCAGTCAGATGAAGATACAGAGTAGTGTGTCTTCAGGACACTGGGCAGCAGAGTGGAAGAACTCTGGGCTCTATGTTATGTGGACCCGGATTCACATTCTAGCCCCGTCACTACCAGGTGATATTAAACATAACTCTTTGTTTAAACAGGAGATCAGTTTAGCAGGGAGATAAAGGTATGGTGACTATCACACAGGATGACCACTTTGTATAAAATTACTATTATGTTATCCTCCTAAGAGATGCCTATTGGAAATACTGCACTTGAGCCCTAGGATTTCTAATTGTCACCCCTTTGAGGGAGATGCCAATTTTGCAGAAGGAATGTTAAGGTGCCTCTCTGAGCCTCAGACTCCTCGCTTATACTAGTAAATGGGTAGGTTTCTCACTTTGTAAGATTTGTCAGGTACCGAAAAAATGGAAGTTATTATAGCATCCCCCTTATCCACAGGGATGCATTCTAAGACCCCCCAGGTGGATGCCTGAAACCACAGATAGTCCTGAACCCTGTCCAAGATTTGGCAAAAATAGGTTTATAGTTGTATGTGAAACACAGTTTATGCTTGTATTATTATTATTAATTATTGTATTATTTTCCATATGAACAACTGTAAACTTTTACCCCACCCATATATACTGTTTTTTCATATAAACATACCTATCGTAAAGTTCAATTTATAAATTAGGTATAGTAAAATAATAATAACCAATATAAAATAGAATAATTATAACAATATACTGTAATAAAAAGTATGTGAATGTGATATCTCTCTCTCAAAATATCTCAAATTTTCCATTTAATATTCTTGGGCCATGGTTGACTGCAAGTAAAACCATGGAAAGCAAAACCACAGGTAACGGGGGACTACTATATATGTGTATCAATAGTATATGCATGTAGAACGGATCATTTTTCTTTAAAACAAGCTAAAGACATCTGCTTAAGATTGGCTCTGCAGGGGGTTAAGGTGGTGGAAGTGGGCAGAGCAGGGATAAGGCGGGTAGTGTGGAAGGAAACTTTGCTTTGGCGGTGGGTGCACCGTGCAGTGTGCAGATGATATTTCGCTGAGTTGTACACTTGAAACCTGTATGGTTTTGTGAACCAATGTCACCCCCAATAAAATAAATAAATAAATAAAAATTCATATCCCCTCCCCCCCCCCCCCAAAAAAAAAAGATTGGCTCTGCCTCCTTTTTCAGCCTCTTTTTGTATTTTTTAATGAGTGGCTTTCCTAACTTGACATTAGCTTAAAGGCACTTTTAACTGAGCACAGCCACATAAGACTGGTGACTTCTTTTCATAAACTCCTTGCAAGTGATTAGGGGCGGGGCCGTTGGGGGAGCTAAGAGACCAACAGCTTGATGATTGAAGAGCGGTACCCTTGGCCTAGTCAAATCCCACTTGGAATCCGGGCACATGTGGTTTTGTTTAACACCATGCTCAGTAGACTCATGGTATGGGTTTGTGACCATCAGGCATTTGTTGTTGATATGTGAGGTCACCACAGTGGGGGTGTTTGTCAACCAAATTAAACTTCCTCTTAATGACCTAAAATAATTGATTCAGAAGGCCTTTAAATGAGCCACAGAAATGTGTAGGCAAGCTGAAACCCAGCATTTTCTGCACAAATTATTGATGTTATTGTTTAGGATTTTTTTGTTTGTTTGTTTTCGGTTTGGGGGCAGGCAATGAGACTGAGTTTGAATCCCACCTCCATCGTTTGTCTGTGTGCAACTTGGGCAACTTACTGAGCTTCTGTGCATGTGTGCCTTTGTGTCCCCATCTGCAGAATGGGAACAACTGCCTTAAAGTGATGACAATTCAAAGCATTATGACTAAAGTTCCATGCACATTGGTAGGCCCTCACTCAATAGTAGGTATTATTATTAAGAAAGTCCAATAGGTATCTCTGAAGAAACTAGTTTAATAATTTTATACAAAGTGGTCAAACTCTATGTAGTAATCATACCTTTTTTTTTTTCTGCTATACTAATCTCTTCATAAACTGCTCTCTATACTGAACATGTGACTGAAATTGAACTCTATACGCCTCCCCTTACATATTGTTTGATTCTTACCTAATCTCAAAGTGAATTTAAAGTTGAATATTTAAGATATTTGCCATTTTAGACTACCAAAGAAGTGGGGGGTTTTCTTTGCCAATTGAATTCAGACATTAATGACCAGGCAAAGAGTGGGGCCACCATGTTATGTTTGTAGAATCAAAGGCATTGGCTCAGGGCTTTTCCTAGGTATGGTGAACAGTGACACTAAGGTTTTCTTTTGAGGTTGGAAGTTATCAGCATTCCACAGGTTTATGTGTCCTGCCTAAAATTCTTCCCCCCATAAATCCAAATATCTGGAAAAAACTAAAAGCTTAGGACTGGGGTGCCTAGACTCCTGGACATATCTTTAACCAAATAGAATATGTTAAACCTTGGCATTAATTGCTTTGAAAGATCCAGCAATAATAAATGTATATCCTGCCTCTTCAGCATTTTATTGCAGCTATTTTGTACTGGCCGAATGGGTTAAATTGTGAAGCTTGATAAGTACATATGCACATTACCCATACTTCGCTTTAGAAGAAAAAAAAAAAAAAGGAAAGAAAAAGATAGCTATGATTTTGGAAGTCATCCCAATTTTTAAAAATAAGAGAATTTGGACATTTTGGCATATGGGCTTTTTTAAATGAAATTTCATGGAACTGAAAACAGTCAATTTTAGGTTTCCAAAAATTGTTTTGATTTTCATTGGTATAAATTTGCTCCACATGGTTTTAGGGAAGTTCTGAGAGATGCATTTGAGACTTCAGGGTTGATTTTTTTGTTTTGTTTTGTATGAGATTTATTTTTTAAAAGGTGATTTTTTTTTTTTTTCTTACTCAAAGTATAAATTAGAGGCGACTGAATTCCATTTCTAGGACAGTTTTTGGTAATGACATTGTTAAGCATTGCAAACAAGTGGACTTGGGCTGAATTATTGAACATCATCTCAGCACCATTTGGACATTGCAGTGCAGATTGCTCTCCCCCCATCTCTGGGCTAGAGTTTTGAGGCCAAGGGATTTGGGCTGTTCCATTAGCAGCAGCTGCTGGTGATAAGCAGCATAAGAGTCACCTGTGTAGGGTCAGGCTTATTGAACATCAAGGTTCAGCAGTGTCGGAAGAAAGGGAAGATGCCCAGGAGGGGGCTCCAGGCCACCTGCTGTGTGAGGATCAAAGGGTTGAAAGGTCAGAGGGCGCAACTCCCTTAATCATATCTGTCTGTGCAATAGCTACTTCAGATTGTAAATCTTAGTGATTTCATTAAGTCCTCCTGGCTGCTACTGGGGCATTGAAATAATAAAATTTTATACCTATAGCCTTTCCTGCCTCTGGCATCCAGGCCAGTCCATTCCCTGCAAAATGGGGTGTCTTCATGAAAACCTTTCCTGGAACGGCAGAGCTGTCCTAATGATGCTGCAGGCTGGGAAGTGGGGTTCACAGGACTTCATCCTCTGGAATAGTTTAAGAAGAAGAAAAAAATCACTTGGACCATATAGCAGCCTTTGGGACTTAGGTGGCATCTCTCTTCTGAAAAGCAGGTCACCAAATATGACCTATTACCAAATGCCTCAGCTTATGCGCAGGAGGAGAGCCGAGCTTTCCCAGTGCTGCTGCTTACGGAATACTGGTAGGCCTGTTCTACAGGCTCCGGGGGCCTTTCTTCCAGGCAGTCCCAAGCACCCGGACAGACATTACTTCCCACTCTGCAGACCTTCTGGGGGTTTTTAGAGACATGTCTCCTGAATATGAGTTTCCAAATATTTTTTCTAGATCTTAAAGTTGTTATGGACCTTCAGGGCTCCTTGGCTCTTGGGCAAGACAAATCACAGTAATGGCTACCCCTTTACTGCCCATATGTTTAGGACCCCCTGTAGTTTGTTTGAAAAGTTAAGAGATTTTCACAGTGAAGGTGCCATTTCTGAAATTTAAAGTGTTCCTTTTCACCGGGAGATAAGTTCACTCTGATTAAGTCCGTAATTCTCACTAAGCCATGTTTATGGGGGCAATAAACAATGTTTCAGTGTGCTTGTTAAATTGGGTTTCCAACCTCTCCACTCTTTAAAAATTGACATTTCAAATAAAAGGCAGGTGGAGATGGGAGTCCAGGTTTGCTGTGCTTAGTGATGAATGAATGATGGCAAGTGGCAGTTATGTGGGAGGAATGAGGCCCTGTTTTATTAGAAGGTGACCCCAAACCATTTTGGGACTAGGAAATCAACATCTCTTTATACCCCCAGTGAAACTCTTACATTCAAGTTTCATCATTTCAAATTGGATGGATACTATTTTTGAAATACTGCCAGCTGTATTATATTCATTATTTAATTTTCACAACAAGTCTGTGCTCTAGTAGTGGTGATCCTATTGTACAGGTGATGAAATCTGGACACAGAGAAGTTAGTAACTTGTCCAAAGTCACATAGCTAACAATGAGCAGAACTAGAATTCAAGCCCAATTATTTTGTTGTGTGAAATGTTTTACTGTATACAAAAGAAAAATTTGACACTGGCCCGCTTTTAGGGTCTGTTTACTATTACGTATCTAGGCTATGATAAGGCTACCCATGGAAGTTACAGGAGAATTATGTGACCTGGTTGGTGTCCTCAGTATTTGCTAACCCAGAAAGTAGAGGGGGCTATACAGTGGGGACAAGGGGACCGACCAGGCTTTGGGACCTGGCATTCCCAAGCTCACATCCCAGCTCTGTTATTATTTCACGGCCTGGGGAAGGAGCTTCGTTTTTTTCTTCTGTAAAATGGTAATAATAATAATAATACCTATCCCATGATTTTGCCTTGAGGATCAGATAAAATAATATATTTAAAAACAGTATTTAAAACTGCAGTAATTTATAGATGACAGTGGTAATGCAGTATATGGGAATGTAGTAAGGTTAAAACAGGTTGTTTTTTTAAGGGGAAAAGTGACAGTTAAATTAAAAAACATGAAACAATTAGAAAAATCACTAAACAAGCTTTTTTAAAAATATATATATTTTTATTGAGTTCAGAGAGGAAAGGAGAGGGAGAGAGAGGAACATCAGTGATGAGAGAAACATCAATGATGAGAGAATCATCAATCAGCTGCCTCCTGCTTTGCCGCCACCCCCTCCCCCTCCACTGGGGATCGAACCCACAACCCGGGCACATGCTCCTGACTGCAGTCAAACCTGGGACCCTTCAGTTCACAGGCCTACACTTTTATCCACTGAGCCAAACCAGCTAGGGCAACAAGTTTTAATTGAGGGTCCAAGTTTATATTTCCCCCTGTGCCTGGCTTAGGAGCAGAGAGAGGGAGTAGTCAGGAGGCTTTGTGGAAGAGCAGGGTCTTATGAAATAGACATAATCATGATGCTCTATACCTGGGCCTTCTTCACAGTTTACCAAGCTCTCTGCCATCTCATCTCTTGTCTGTGCTTTGCAGCTGTGGTGTGAGAGGTTGACACCATCTTCATCCTCTTTTTACACATGAGGAAATGGAGGCTCCATCAGTGGGGAAGCTGCTTCAATTTAAGGCAAAACACCATCAGAGTCAGAGGTGTCCATTCTGAGGGCAGAGAGGAGGCCAGGCTAGACTTGTAGAATGAGCCCCAGCAGAGCTGGCAGAACCACGCTCTTAGAAGGAGACGGGCTGGCACTCACCAAGCCTCTGCCTTGTGGCTGGCACTCTATGACATGCAGGACCTGCAGATAGATCTTCCTTCCTCTTCTCAACAATCCTGAAGGGTAGGATTGTGAATCCTGAAGGGAATGAAATTGATGCTGAAGGAGTTAAATGCCATGCCTAAAGCTAACTAGCTAGTGAGTGAGTGAGCCACACCAGCAGCTGTGGGGACTCCCTGACCCTGGGCCCAGGACCAGCCAGGGAGGGAATCAAGCAAGTTCCATGTGAATGGAGATGGTCCACCAGTGAGGTCTCTTGTACTATACATCACCGTGTCTTTTTTAGTTGGTTATAATTTATCCCACCACTCTCCATCCGCACCCTCCCACACGTAGGCTGGGAGACCTTTGAGTTTAGAGATCATTTCTTAGTCAGCTCTCTGGCCTTAAGACCCAGCAGAAAGTTGACATGAATGACTGACTGAAGGGGTGAATGAATGAATGTCCAGTGGGTGGATAGCCAGCCCCTTTGCTGACCTGCATTGGAAATCTCTGGATTTGTTAATGAGAGTCAGTGCTTATTACCTTGTGAGGAGTGGATTTGGCCTGACCCAGGAGGTGCTTACAGCACTTCCCTCCCCTGCCAAGCTTCTGTTTCTGTTTAAAGCACACTGGGAAATTCCAGCGGTGTTTTCGGGGGTCCTCTGAACTGTCGGGCTTGGATTTTTAATTTTGTGGAACAGGAAGGAGCAAATCAGTGACTCCTGGCTCCAAAGAAAAGCCACTGCGTTTATCAACTGCTTGGCAGCTCAGTGACCTCTGGGGCCTGAGGACGGGAAGGAAAATGTCACTCTTCCCTCTGTGTATACCCGAGACTTCAGAAAGGAATAAAGAGTTTGGAATACAGAATACTTGCCTTTCCTTTTCCTGTCCTTTCTACTTTCCCTCTGATTCCTCTTTCCCTTCCTCCGAGGCGGCCACCAGCTCCCTATGCTGTTCTTTGTTATGTGTTCTTTTATATGCACATGTATTTGAACACACTATGTGCTGAATAGTGGAAAGAACATTGATTCAGATCTTTTTTCTGACAACAGCCAGTTGTACAAATATAAGCAAACTCTTTAATCTCTTTAGCCTCCATTTTCTTATCCATCAAATGGGTATGATATTCTATAGGAAATCCTCTCCCCTGGGAACTTTAATGGAGCATGGGCCAGTCACCAAGCTACTTAAGGACTATTCTTCTGGCACTTGCCTAGCAAACATCTGTTAAATTACAGTTGTTCAATACCTCTGTGGATCAAAACAATGTGTCGGAGCACTTAGTAAGAGGAGTTGGGTAGCACAAAGGTATTGGTGTTCAACTGGGTTCAGTGTTCAGCTCCACTGCTTCTAAATTGGAGGACTTTGGACAAGTTATTTTACTTGTCTGACCCTCAGTCTCCTTGTCTCTCCACTGAGGTGTCATGAACATATTAAATGACGCATGTGAAGGCTTGGGCCATGGGGTAAGAGGATGGACGCCGTCCTGGCCCGCCCAGGCCCCAGTAAAGTCAGCTGCAACTCTGCACATCACATAACCAGGAGTACAGTTAACCTAAGAGGTGAATTCATGAAGCCCAGTAACAGTCAATGAGGACAAAGTTTGAATTAACAAACTATTAAGATGTAATTTTTTATTTAGTTTTAACCATATTCATCCTTGAAATTTGAAAACAAACTGCAGAAAGGTCAGACTTAAGGGAGACAAAGTATAATGAAGGAGCCTTGTTGCTTGTACCTGTCTCAGAGAGGAACACTGCATGTCCTGGACAACAAGCAGTGTGTTGTGGGTGCGATAACCCTCAGACTCAGGAGGAGGCTGTGTCCTTTTGAAGCAAAGTGTCCTTGCAGGAAGTCGGTCTGAGCCCATCCCCTCTGCTTGGTGGTCTAGTTGCTAGTCTCAGAGGTGCTGGCTTGGCCATACTAGAGGAGACTGTGCTTATGGGCCTCAGAGTCAAGGCCAGCACCTTGGGCACATGGGAACATGGCCGTGTAGGTGCAAAATAAACATTTCTATTTTTCTTTTTACTTAATCTTTTCACAAGTCTATGTACTGAGTGGTTATAGCCCATTTTATAGATGAAGAAACTGAGGCTCTTCTAAGTTATAACTTGCACTGGGTCCAGAGTAAGAATTGAAGAAGATAGAATCGAAAACCCAGTCCATCTGATTCATGTTCCTGCTGCTCTCCCAAATCAAACTGACTCCAGACTACAAGTGTCTCAGAAGGCGCCCAAGAATGTTGCAGCTTTGCTCCTCACTGGAGAGGGAACAGGACAGATTAAGGAAGCCGGGTGTGTTGAAAATTAATTGACAGTGAAAATCTAGATGGAATCCTTTTTTATCAATAGAATTATTGCTAACTTGTTTTTTCATAATAAGTTAATACCCAGTGCTTGTTAGATACTAGATACTATCCTAAGTACTTGCTAACTCATATAATCACCGTAATAATCTTATAAGTAATGACTTCATATTACTTACTCTTTGTAAACATTTTACTGAAATGTGAGATCTATAGGGAAAAGTACACTCATCCAAAGTGTACAGCAAGATGTGTGTTTACAAGGGAGGCATACCCTGTAACCACCACCAGATCAGGAAATACCACCAGCCCTCCAGAAGTCCTTCCTGCCCTCTTGTAATCATTCTTCCTCCCACCCAAGGGTAACCATTATCCTGGGAGTCAGTACTATTTTAATCCTATACAGATGAGGAAACTGAGGCATGGGGGTGGGTGAAAAAAAGGCTTGCCCAAGGTAGCACAGTTGGCGGAGTTGGGATTCAGGCTCTGGCAGTCTGGCTCCAGGAATGTGCACATGTTTTTGAGATAGCCCAGAAAATAACGGTAGGTTGGTGGTAGTATAAAGTAACCTTTGGTCTGAGAATCAGGTGTTTAAATTCTTAGTCTAGGAACTCTAATCCATTTATTGATATAACTTTCAAACTGCAAGGATAGAGACTCACATTTCACAGCTCCCCTCGCCCATTTATTGCTCACTCGCTGCAGTCAGGCACTGTGTTAAGTCTTTATACAAACTAGCTCAACCCTCACAACACAGCTGTGCAGTAGATGGTATTATCCCCACTTTATAGATAAGAATTTGGTAACACAGTAGCAGAGGCAAGGCTTGAATCTGGCTGTCTGATTCCAGAACCCACGGTCATCTTAACCACCACATTAACTCCTATCTCGCCTCCTATGTCAACTGTGAATTAATTCTACACTAATTAATCATGGTAATTTCACATGATTGTTATCATTGCCATCATTATTGTTATTCCCATTGCACTTTCTTGAGCAAACTCCAATTTGCTTACACTGGGCTTACGTTGTCTGTTTGGGCTTATGTTGACATCTGCTGCAAGGCCTGCCTCCCAGTAGAGTGAATCCAGGCACAGTACTTCATTCATTCTCCAATTAGTGAGCACTTTCCCTCTGCAGGCATGGTGCTGGGCACAGGAGACGCAGGGACAAGTAAGACATGCCCTGTCCTGACAATGGTCCTGGTGGAAGGACAACAGAAAAGAACCACTGCATGCTGCTCATTTACCCCACGTGTGCCACCTCAGGACCCACACCTCCCTCCTAGATCAGTGCTTAGCTGAGGAGCACAGTGGAGCTGAGCCCTGCTCCACCCCAGTGCTGGCTTCCTCAGCTGAGGAGTGGAAAGTGCTCCTGACCAGTCTTCGGATCTCCTAGGTTACATTGTTAGTGCAAACACTTGCTCTTCACTTTAAGACATGGTTTTAAGTCTTCTCCTTGGACAGGCAGGATCACCCCCAGTCTGGGTAGGGGACTGGTGCTGTTTGAACAAGAGTAGGTGACATTTTGTATTTCAGGGGGAAACTCCTTGTTTCCATATACCAACTTTAGGAAGTCAGGCTCAGTAAAGTCTTCTTAGCTATCATAGAGTGATTCTCAAGTGGACTCAACTTTTGTGTAGGGAAGTATATCAGAATTTCTAGGAGCATTGGATTTCCATGTTTATTCTAAGGGCATAAATGGGAAACAAAGTTTAAAAAAAATCCTGGACTAGACCAAAAAGGAAAGAGGAAGGCAGGGAGTCAAACACAGCTGCCAATCAGAGTGTACATTGGGTGATGGCCTAGGGAAAAATTACCTTGTCCTGTAGCATTCACTATCATTCGTGCATTGTTATTTTTTATAGCCTATCATGATTTTCTTCTATGTTCTGGACATAGTACTAATGTGTTTATCAACTTCGTTGGGGTATAATTTATTTACAACAAACCAACCATTTAAAATGTATGATTTGTTTATGAAACTACTGCCACCACAGTAAAGATGTAGAATATTCCCATTATCCTCAAAAGATTGTTCCTTTTTATTTAACAAATGTTTGTTAAGCTGCTCATATGCCAGACACAACTCTAAGTACCTTAAAAAGATTATGTAGCCCATTTAATCTTTATAACAAGCTGATGAGGTAGGCACTGTTGTCACCAGTTTATAGAGGAAGAAACAGGCCCAGAGAGGTTAAGTGAAGTGCCCAAGTTTACACAGCTGGGGAGTGGTGGAGCCAGATTACAACTCTGACCCGCTTCCGGATCCTGTGTTCTTCGCCTAAAGGTTGTTCTGCCTCTCATTCATTCATTCATTCATTCATTCAAGAATTGCCTAACTTAAGGTAGGTGCTGAGAGTACAGAGATCCATCTCGTGACCCCAAGAAGCCCACAGACGAGGGGAGGAATTGAACACTTGTATAAAGAACTCTAGATTGACTTATCGTGGTTGTGGGAATAGCTACAGGGATACACAGGGAAAGACGGATGTCCTGCTTCCTCTGGCCCTGTGGAGTGAGGCTAGCCAGGCTCCACTGAGTTCTCAATGACTCAGGAGCGGGGACACACAGGCAGCTGAGCCTGTTAGGCAAATGCCCATTATGGATGTCCTGGGAATCATGCGAACTCTTACATACATGCGCTTACCTTATCCTCACAACTCGATGAGGTGGGTACTGGCATGATCCGTGTATTACAGGTGAAAACGGGATTTAAGAGGTCAAGCGAATTGCCTCAGGCAACCCAAGAGGTAAGGGGCAATCCAGACGTGACACTTAACTCCTCTCAGCTGCCACGACCAACTCCTTCTCCTGAAAGGCAAGGGTCAGACTAAGTCTGTCTGTGACAAAGCATAAAGGAAAAGCCATTTTTTATTAACAATGTTTATGGGAAGATGCCACTTTTGTGTATTTCTCTGTCAAGCAATGCCATTTGGAAAGCATTGTGCATGTCAGTATTTTTTTTTTCTTCTTTCTGAAAAAAAAAGCCTATAGAGTCTGGTGAGGGGAGGGTTTGCAGCTGGCAGGAGCCTTGGCATATGTTGTAACTAAAAAGAGAGGGAATGTGTTGGTGGGACAAGCTACCGGAGAGCCGTCTCGGTGTGCTGCGGTACTAGTAAGTGTTTTAATTGGGTAGAGTTTTTGGAGGACTATTTTGACATCTGCTCGTGTCTTTGCTGATTTTTCTCCACTTAGAGTAGGAAACACAAGCTGTGGATGAAATGACTTTAAAATAATTGGAAGTAAAGCTATCTTTTTCAAAGTTCAGTTTGAGAGGGACACTTTTTTTTTAAGAAGTAGAAAGTAAATTCCACTTCTAGGAATCCATCCTAAAGCACAAGGCTTTGTGCCTACAGATTTCACGACAGTATTACATATAATAATGTCTTAACAACTGGATATAATCACCAACAAAGAGTCTTGGATGGGTTTGTTTCCATGAAGTGAAACATTTTGTAACAATTAGTAATGATCTTTACAAAGGTTTTAATGAAGTGGAGCATTGGTTATATGGTAATAAATGAGAGAGTCAGAAAGAAACATTAAGAATTGTTTCTACTGTGTTTTTTAAAAGTAGGGATTGGGGCAGAGGAATGTGGAAAGAAATACAGAAATGTTACTTCCTAACCATCATTTTCTTCTTTGAACTTCTGTGTCTTTCCCAGTTTTGTAGAATAGGCCTCTGTAAGATTTATGACACAAAAGGCAAGAGAACGCAGGTCCTGAGCCGGTTGACATAACGGCACGCCCAGCCTGGTTCTTGTTCTGGGCCGTCTTTACAGAGTCAGGCTTTTGAGTCAGACCCAGAGCAAACGCCAGCTCCACCGCTCACCAGCTGTATGACTTGGGCAGTTGGTTTGACCTCCTTGAGCCCTGTTTCCTTCTCGTTACCATGGTTTCTCCCTCATAACATGGACAGGATTAAACCACCCGGCACCCTGTAAGCATCCAACTTCTCCACAGCACCTCCCTCTCCCACCCGCAGTGTGAGGTGTTTTGTGGGGTTTGTGCCTTTTCCATTCCCCTTGTTCCATGAGCCTTTCACGGATAAGGCACCACCAGCCAAGCTGGCCTCCGATTCTTTCCTTGGGACCCTGAGCTTCAGGAAGGCCCCGAGTCCAATGCCAACAGCCCCTTGGGAAATGGCCTTGCCACTGGGAAGGCAGCACTGTCCTACAAGAGGAAACCATGCCACCCAGCTCCTGCCTGGAGCCTGGTGCTTGGGCATTTTGGTTTCTAAGGGGACCCTGGCCTGCTCAGTCTGAAAAGGGGCCAGGTTGTTTCCTCTTCTCCAGCTTGCTGCCATTGTTGAAAAAGTAAACACTCCACATGGCTTAACCAGCAAGTCCTCCAGGCAGGAGTGGGAAGTAATCAAAAGCCTGTTCCAGCCCAGCCATGGAGAGCCACAAGGGCTGGTCTGTGCTGCTGGGGCCCCGCAGGAACACAGAAGGTGCCAGAGCTGCTCCACGCCAGCATCCGCTCACTGCCTTCAGCCCCTGCAGCCTCCGCTGGTGGCCAGGCCCACCCCTTGGATTTGGAACTCTGGGAGATCAGAAGAGAAGAAAGGTAGGTAGGTAGATAGGTACATAGATACATAGATGGGTGATTTAGGGTGCAGCGGCCCTCAGCTCAGTTGTCAAAGCCTCCCCAGCTGAGCTACGGCTCAGCTCCCTGTGGCCCCTTTCCTGATTCTGTTTCTGGTGCCAGCGTCTTTGAAGTGAGAGCCCAGCAATGTCCAAGAAAGGACAGAGGACTTTTGCGCTAAAGCCACTGGCTCTACAGCTTTCAGACTAATCAGGGCTGACGTATGTATTATAAAAGCAATAATAATAGCTACTATTTAGAAGTCCTACTGTGTGCCCAGCAGCCCCAGGGGGAGAAGTGGGATAAGGAGCGCAGTCACAGTTATCCTCTCAGTTTTACAAAAAGAAGAAGCCCCAGAGTAGCCACATGGCCTTGGGGAAGGCCACCTCACCTCTCTGAGCCTCATTTTCTCACCTCTGAAGTGGGGATGGTGATACCTCCCCTGCAGCTACGTTGCTGAAAATGAAAGAATCTTTGTGAAAATGCTGTGTGAGCTCTGAAGTGTAGGTGAGTGAAAAAGGTTGCCTTTGAGGCTGTTTTTGTAACTTCCCGCCAGCACACTGCTATGTGTTTAACCTGTCAGATTGCAAAGGGAGGCAGCAAAGGAGCCATAGGCAATCCATCAGGAGTCTTGGTGTTCTCATCTGTAAAATGGGGACTGTGCTTTGTGGAACTGGTGATGTGTGCTGAATCAATGCTGTTTGCTAATAGCACTTACCTTGTAAGTAAGGCGATCAGTTCATATGAGTCCTGGGGTTTGGGGAGAGAATAAATTTCTAAGGAGCCGATTTTGTCCCTCCTCTGTAGGTATCAGCCCGTAGTAAGCCTTTTGTAAAGTTTATGAATTGATTGGTAGGTTTTTGGCCGAGGCCCCACGGCCTGGGGAAGTTGGTAGCAGAGGTTTGAGGCTCCTGGTCTTATTAAAGGGAAGGGTTCCAGGATTCTGCCCTCTGGGAGTGTTATTTCAACTCCAGGAAGTTTCAGACCAGCGAGGCTCCACCCTCCTGCTGGGAGGAATCTGGAAATGTTTACTTAGGTACCAAGTTCTGTCCTAGAGGCTGGGGTTTGAGACAAGGAACTAGACCAGTGTTAATGAGCACTTACCAAACCGTTTTTGTTGGTGCTGGTTATTATGCTGCGGGAGCCAAACAGCTGAGGCCCTGCGGGAGCCCACACCCCAAAGTGTCAAGTGTCACTTTGTTTCCTACTCCCCTTCCCCAGAGAAGGCCAGGGAAGATGTGTGTCCTCATGGTGCTTCGGTGATGTCTGTTTTGGAATTTTTTATTTGCAGAAAGTTCAAAACATGGCCCTGGATGATGTCGTGATCCTAAACGTGGACACCAACACCCTGGAAACCCCCTTCGACGACCTGCAGAGCCTCCCGAATGACGTGGTGGGTAACAAGCCCTTGGGGTCTGACCCCGTGGGTGGCTGTGCATGTGACACATTTGTGGGGAAGGGAAGGGGGGTGAGAGGGGGCACCTGTGGCTTGCCTGTGGCCTAAGGATTGCACTGCAGTTCTCTGTTCTCTCTGGAAGCTTTGTCTCAGTTCAGTGAAGGAAGTTGGGAGGGGTTCATTTGCTACACCTTTGCTCGCAGCTTACCGTGATTTTGAGGGAATCATTGTGTCCTGTGAAAATGTCCCATCTGTAGCATAAACAATGGCTTCCATTCACTGACTTCCTGCCCCTCTAAGCCTCTTCTCCATCCCTCCTGACCGCCACTTGATCCAACTGTTACCAGCAGCCTCTCTACTGGTTCTCAGAACTCCAGACCTTCTTTTGCGTGACCTTTTGAAACATCAATTTAACTGTATTTCCCTAATTTAGTTATATTTAGTTATAGTTACGTTTAACTAAATCTAGCTATACTTAAAACCATTTCATAATTTTTTAAATTTTTTCTAAAGACAAAAAAATCCTTTCATAACTTCCCTGCACCTATAGATTAGAGTCATGTTTCTTATATTGGCTTTGGAATCAGACCTGTAGTTAGGTGCTGGCTTCTTCACTTACTAGCCATGTGATCTTGGGCAAAATTGCTTAAGCTCTGTGAACCTTAGCTTCCTTATAACGTTATTGTGAGAATTAAATGTATATAGTATCTGTAGACCATATCCTAAGAGCTCTATAGACTGTGATTGATATTAATGAATTACGGATGCAAATGATGACTATCACTCAAGGCCCTCCTTCATGATGAGACCCTTCTGTTTTCCCCGGGCTTTAGCTCTCTCCTCACTGCTTCAGATCCTGTGTTAGGCTGTTTGGAACTGTTAGTGTTTCTTCCAAGCTTACCTATTGCTTTATAACTTCATACTTTGCATACAGAGTTTCTTTTTTTCCCAAATGTCCCGCCCCAACTGTCAATCTTTAAGACTCATTCTCTCATTCTTTAAGATGTAACTCTAAAGATTAGGCTGTAAAAATTTTCCCTGATCTCTCCAAGTAGAATTGACTGTGTCTTTCCCTCTGTCCCCAAAGCTCTTTATTCTGCTTGTATAATTAGACTTATCTCCCTGCAAGGTAATTTATTACACATTCTGGCTTTCCCTTTTAATTGTGAGTTCTTTGAGGGCAGGAATCAAGTTTTATTCATCTATGTTTCCCAGGGATCTAGCAGCTACTGAATAGATAGATGGAAGGATGGAGGGGACATATGGATTGGGTTATTTTGGTAGATGAAATCTTGCAAAACATGGCATTTGTGCTGGAAATTTTATTAAAGAGGCCTTTGTTCTGCTTCTAGCCATGATGGAGTAATTGGAACTAGATTTTTGCCCCTGCCATTAATGACTAAAACTCAGGACAAATATGAAAACAACTGTTTTCACATACTGGACAAAAGTAGTACAGGAGTATGATCCCTGAGAGAAAGGAAACAAGTAAGATGAGTTCTGTGGTCCCCCTGGCTTTCTGCCTGGAGGCATTTTCTGGACCCTGGGCCAGGAGCAGGGGTCCACAGGCAAGCACAACAGTCTTGCTGAGTTGAGGGGTTACAGATCTGAATTTGAGGAAGAGGTGGTTTCAATTTGTGGGCCAGATATTCAGACAGAAGGGAGCTAGCTGCTCAGCAAAAGAGCTTCAGACATCTGAATTGGGTCCTCTTGACTAATCTGCCTACCTATAGAGGGAGCTCACACAGACTGGGAATCATTCAAGCTCTGTCCCGCCAGAAAAGGAAGATGTTGATGATCACTCAGGACATTCATCAGAGACCCTAGAGGCAAAGCCTTGATAGGATCTAAATTAGTATCTAGAGCAAAAATAGCCCTTCCTTAACAAAGCTTAAAAGTCAGGCCTTGAGGACAGTGAGAGAGGGTTGCAGGGATGCTGGTGATGTGCTGATTCTTGATCTTAGTGCCAGTCCCAATCCCCAAGCGATCCTCAAGCAAAACACCAATGATATTTGTACTTTTACGTTTGTGTGTTAAACTTAAATAAAAAGTTTTAAACAAAACTATTTCCATTAAAAAAATAAAAAGCCTTAAAAGGATCAACCTTATATGCAAGAAATTCAACCGCCTGTCAAAATAAACTTCAACCCTCTTTAAAAGAAGACAACAAAATCTAACACTCAACAATATAGCATTCACAGTAACTAGCAGCCTGTCAAAAAAAAGTACCAGACGATGACAATCAGGAAAATGTAACCCATAACCAAGAGGAAAATTCATCAATAGAAACAAATTCGGAAATGACAGACACGATGGAATTAGCAGACAATGACCTTAAGATAGATATTATAAAGATTAAAAATATACTCATAAATTTAAAGGAAGACCTGGATTTAATGAGAGAAACAGAAGATATCAAAACATCTATAGGTGAAAAATATAATACCTGGACTAAAAATTTCACTGATAGAATTAAGAGGATATTAGACACCACATCTTAAAAGATCAATGAACTCAAAGACATACCAGTAAAAACTATCCACTATGAAGCAGAGAAAGGAAAAACACTGGAAAAGGTTAACAGGCCCTTCAGGACCCATAGCCCAATATCAGGAGGACTAACATACATGTAATTTGAGCCGTAAAATGAGAGGAAGATAAGGAAAGACAGAAGAAATATTTAAAGAGATTGTAGCCAATTTTTTTCAGTTGTGATGAAAATGATTAATGCAGAGTTCTAAGAAGCACACTGTACCTCAAGCTTAATGGATCCAAACAAAACCACACCAAGGGTAGGTCCTGAAATTACTCAATACCAGTGGTAAAAACAAAAGTTTAAAATTAGCTAGAGAGAAAAAAAAAAAAAAAGACACAAATGAAAGAAGTAATGGCAGAAGACTTGTAAAAAAAACTACACAGCCAAAAGTTAATGGATTGACATTTTTAAAGTAATAAAGGAAATTTTTGTCAAACTAGAATAGTATATCTAGTGAAAATATCCTTCACAAATGAAGACACAGTTAAGTCTTTTTCAGAAAAACAAAAGGGGAGAGAAATCATTGTCAGCACACCTGCACTACAAGAAATGTTAAAGGAAGTTCTTTAGATGGAATAAAAAGGGTACCCTAGAGAATAGTAAGGGGTGAAGAATGCCAGAAATAGTAAATATATGGGTGAATATAAGACTTCTTTTCTCATTTTTAATTTATACAAAAGGTAATTGAGTAAAGTAGAAATCATCCCCATGTTCATAGCAGCACAACTTACAATAACTAAGATCTGGAAACAGCCCAAGTGCCCATTGGTAGATGAGTGTGTAAAAAAGATACAGGTAGCCGAAACTGGTTTGGCTCAGTGGTAGAGCATCAGTCTGCGGACTGAAAGGTCCCGGGTTCAATTCCGGTCAAGGGCGTGTACCTTGGTTGTGGGCACATCCCTGCTAGGGGGTTTACAAGAGGCAGCTGGTCGATGTTTCTCTCTCATCAACGTTTCTAGCTCTCTCTCTCTCTCCTTTCCTCTCTGTAAAATATCAATAAAATATATTTTTTTTAAAAAGATACATGTATACCATGGAATACTATGCAACAGTAAAAAAGAAGGTTGTCTTACTCTTTGAGACAGCATGGAGGGACCTGGAGAGTATTATGCAAGTGAAGTAAGTCAGAGAAAGATAAGTATCACATGATCTCATTCATAAGACTTAAAGCAGAGAGGCATGGAACAGACTGTCAAATCTCAGAGGGAAGGTGGGAGTGAATGGTGGATGGGAAGAGATCAACCAAAGAACTATATGTGCATAACCCATGGAAACAGATAATAGGGTGGTGGAGGCCTGGGATAGGCTTAAAAGGGTCATTGGAAAAATCAAGGGGACATATGTAATATTTCAACAATAGAGATTTAAAAAAATAAAGTAGAAATCACCAATGTGTTGTGTGTAATAACATAGAAGTAAAATATTATAGTATATGACTGTGGTAGCACAAGGGACAGGACAAGGGTAGAGAATGTAGGTTTGTGTTTTAAGGTTCTTAAATTATATGTATATTGTAAACTTTAAAGAAGCCACTAAGGAAAATAAATAAGATAAAGATATCTGCCTAATAAGCCAATATTGAACACCCAAAAGATTTTTTAGGGAAAGGATAAAGGGATCAATATAGATAGAACAAATAGAACAGTTAGCAAGATGATAGATTTACCCAACTATATTGATTATTATATTTAATGTGCATCATCTAAATATTCCAATTAGAGGAGATTAACAAATTATATTTTAAAATAAGACCTAGTTATATGTTGTCTACATGAATTCCACCATAAATATAAAGAATCAGAGAAATGAAAAGTAAAAGGCTGGAAAAGATATAATGCAGACACAAATCAAAAGATAGCAGATAGAGGATAAGAGGCAAATCTTCCTTATTGAAGAATTCCAAGTAGTATCTGTAAATATTCTCCTCCCTAGGAAAGGAGCTTAATACTCCCACCACAAACATCCACACATATGAGTGGGGGCTGGACTTAGTGACTCACTTTCAAAAAAAAAATAGAGTATGTAAAGGGAAAAGGAGTAATGTTAATGTAGAAATAGCAAGTAGTACTCCTTTAATCCAATGATTGGGGTTTATATCACCACTGATGTCATGTGAATATCATCTAACCCAGATATAATGTCATGAGAGGGGTCCATCACTTCTCTGCTATTCTTTCCAAAATCCCAGTCAAGTCATGGCAGAAACTAGGGGTATTCTATATAATGCCTAATTAGTACATCTTGAAACTGTCAAGTTCATAAAAATATGGGAAAGACTGAGGAACTGTCATTAGACCAAAGGATACTAAGAAGACATGACAACTGAATGCTCAGTGAGATCCTGAAATAAGAAAACAACAAAATTAAAATGGGAAAACTCGTGAAATCACAATAAATTTTGGTACATTAATAATAATGTACCCGTGTTGGCTTTTTAGTTTTGACAAATGTTTTATATAAAATACTAGAGGCTCAGTGCATGAAATTTGTGCATGGGATAGGGGGAGGGATCCTCTCAGCCCATCCTGCAC
The DNA here is from genome assembly GCF_014108245.1 of Pipistrellus kuhlii. NCBI lineage: Eukaryota > Metazoa > Chordata > Mammalia > Chiroptera > Vespertilionidae > Pipistrellus > Pipistrellus kuhlii. Next base: position 1,195,684 of record NW_023425544.1, on the reverse strand, counting down.
CTTCTCCAATCCAGGACCCCTCAGGGGAATGTCCCAAACCAGTAGTGGGACATCCCTCACAATCTGGGACCACTGGCTCCTAACTGCTCATCTGCCTGATTGCCCCTAACTGCCACCCCCCATGCTGGCCTGGTCACTCCCAACAGCCCCCCTACCAGCCTAGTCACCCCCAACTGCCCCCTCCCACCAACCTGGTCGCCCTTAACTGCTCCCTCCCCTCTCTGGCCTGGTCGCCCCTTACTGCCCCCCCTGCCAACCTGGTCACCCCCAACTACCCCCACTGCCGGCCTGGTCGCCCCACACAGCCTGCTGCTCAGTCCCTTGGTCGCCCTTCACTAACTCCTCTGCTGGCCTGGTCACCCCACGCAGCCTGATGCTCAGTTGTTTGGTCACCTCTTGTTAACCCCCTGCTGGCCTGGTCACCCCAAATAGCCTGTTCAGTCATCCATTCAGTTGCGATGGTTGCTTAGACTGGTTGAGGGGTATATGGATACTCTGTTATCTTTGCAACTTTTCTGTAAACCTAAAAATATTTCAAAATAAAAAGTATATTTTTAAGAACGAAGCAGAAAAGTGGAAAAGGAGGACTAAATGGTGATGGAAAGAAACTTGACTTGGAGTGCTAAACACATAATACAATATACAGATGGTGTATTATAGAATTGTACCCCTGAAACCTATATAATTTTATTAACCAATGTCATCCCAATAAATTCAATTAAAAATAAAATAAAAATTTCATTAAAAAGTGTATACATTATACACCTAAAATTAATACAAAATAATATTGACTACAAACTATAATAAGTATATTTAAAAAAGTAAATGCCAATGATTTTATGTCTGTACTTTTTATAAATTACATGAACAAATTCCTTGAAATACACAAATTACAAAAAGTGACTCAAGAAAAAAACAGAAAAATAGCACTGTTTTTTATTAAAGAAAGTTGGATTTGTAATTAAAACTTTCCCACAATGAACCTGGGAGGCATGACTAAGTGGTTGAGTGTCAACCTATGAATCAGGAGGTCACGGTTTGATTCTGGTTTGGGCACTTGTCTGGGTTGCAGGCTCGATCTTTAATGTGGGGCATGGTGGAGGCAGCTGATCAATGATTCTCTCTCGTTGATGTTTCTATCTCTTTCTCCCTTTCCCTTCCTCTCTAAAACGAATAAAGATATTAAAAAATAAAAATAACAAAAGATTTCCACAAAGAAAACTCCAGGCCCAGAGAGCTTCACCAATTAAGTCTGTCATACATTGAAGGAAGAACTAATGCAATCTTACACTAACTTTTTTAGAAAATAGTGACAGGAACACTACCCACCTTATTTTATGAGATCAGCATTACCCTGACATGACAAACAAAGAATTTATAAAAAAAGAAAACTGCTGACCAATATACCTTACAAATACTGATGTAAAAATCTTCAACAAAACATTAGCAAATTGAATCCAGCAATATGTAAAAAGGATAATACATCATGATCAAATGAATACAGGTTGGTTAAATATTTGAAAATCAATCAGTGTGATTTCCATAGCAAAAGACCAAGAAAGGTAAACTATATCAAAACATATGCCAAAAATATATTTTTGGGGGAAATCGACATCTGTCCATAATAAAAGCTCTTAGCAAACCGGAGGTCTTCATTGTGATAAAGAGCATCTAGGACAAGCCCTGGCTGAATAGCTCGGTTGGAGCATCATCCTAATACAGGTAGGTCGCAGGTCCAATCCCTGGTCAGGACACATACAGAAATCAACCAATGAGTGCACGAATGGGTAGAACAACAAATCTCTGTCTCTCTGTGAAAATCAATAAATGAAAATTTTAAAATAAAAAAGAACATGTCTCTTATATTTTCTATTCTGAATTTTATTGGAGGTTCTAATCAGTTCACTAAGACAAGAAAAATAAAAGCCCTAAATATTAGAAAGAAGAAAATTTGTCTTTATTTAGATAACATAACCACATACTTGGAAAATCCTAAGGAATCTCATAAATGAATTTAGGAAATATGCAGGATAAAGTCAGTATAAAAAAATTCAAATGTATTTCTATATACTAGTAATGAGCAATTAAAAATGAAATTTTTAGAGTACTATTTAAAATAGCAAACAAAACATGAAATAACTAGGAATAAATTTACCAAAATATGTGCAAGATTTGTATAGTGAAAACTATAAAACATTTCTGAGGGGAAAAAAAAATTTAAACCTAAATAAATTGAGAGTTTAGATTTTGGATTAGAAGACTCAATATTTTTAAGAGGTTAAATGTTTCCTTAATTAATCTATAAATCCACTCTAATCCCAATTCAAATTCCAGATAGCTTTAGAAAGGGGGAAAAAATACTTGATGAGGTGATTTTAAAATATCTATGACTATGCAGCAGATCTATAATAGAATAGCCAAAACAATGTTGAAACAGAACGAAGTTCTAGGTTCAATACTTACCATAAAGTTATAGTAATTGTAGCTAGACATACCAATCAGTAGAACAGAATAAACAGTTCAGAATTAGACCTACACATAAATGGTCAGGTGATTTTCAACAAATACATAGTCAAAGTAATTCAATAGAGAAAGGATAGTTTTATGTGTGTCTGTATTTTGCCAACGAATGCTACTGGAACAATTGGATGTCCATATAGTAAAAAATGAATCTTGACTTTTACTTCATGCACATACTGGTTCAAAATGAATTATAGTCCTAAACATAGAAACAAAAACTATAAAATGAATAGAAGAAAATATAGGAGAAGCCTTCAGGAGGCAAGAGTTATTGGATAAGACAGAAAAAAGTACACACCGTAAAAGAAAACTGAGAAATCGAACATCATGAAAGGTAAAAACGGACGTTAGCACTTCCTTTTGAAAAATAATTTTAATTATATAATGTTAATTTTTTTCATTGAAGTGTATGTGTAGATATTCTGATCTCCTGAGTTAGGCCAGCAAGTCATGTGACCGTGTACTTCTCTCCTCTGCTGGGAAACTGGAGAATTGGCAATGACTTCTTAATTGCATGCCTTGTCTTCAGTGTCATCCAACTCCGATCAGTTTTCTAATCTTTGTCCTTGTCCCTCTCTCAGTAGTTAATCACTCTGTCCTTCATATTCTCAAAGCACAGGGAAATCCTTCTGTTAGAGTTATAGTGGAATTATTCGACTATATCATATCTTTGGGAGTTCAAAGACAAACCTGGTTTAGAAGGGCCAGATGCACGTAAGCCCAGGGTCTGCTTGCTGCCTATCCTCTAGTGTACCCCACATCTTGAGATGCTGCCTCAGGGCCTCCTGGGAGCTGGTTTGCTATTCTTGTGAGTCAACAATGCTTTTGATTCCAGAAGCAAAGGGCTGGATCGGCACACACTGTCTGGCCTAAGCAATCTGCCTTTTGCAAAATGTCTAACTAATAGTAAACTTTACAAAACAAACAAAAACAACCATTCTTAAAATCCCAATTGGAAGAAAAAATGCTGACTGGGAAGATGAGCAGACTTTGATTATACTGAATAGCTAATATAATATACCGTGTTTTTCCATGTATGAGATGCTCCCAACTTTTCCAAAATTAAGAAATCAACATTTTAAACATAAAACAGAACACGTTTTTATTTAGCATCACCACAGGTAATGTTTACATACCATTGCTATGATATTATGCAGCATATCACTTTATTCAGTCTCTTTTACATCATTGTTCTCTTCTTCATCACTATTAGTTACAGACAAATCAATTGTTTGGGTAAACCCTGAGCAACAGATGAATGATTACTTTAACACACGTTTCTGTGAAAGAGAGGGCTAAGGCACTACTTGGCTATCGCCTGCCTCCTTTGGCTTTTATTGTCATAACAGCGTGAACTAAAATTAAGCTCTAGATACAATCAGCAAGGTAAGCATCCTTGAGAAAGCACGTGCTTCTACAAGGTCGGGTCTAAAAGACTAAACATAGAGATTCTAGCAAAACATCCCTGGGGATCAGACTTGTTTGGAAAAGTCAAGGTAGGGGCTGCCGTCTTCAGCAAGGTACCCTCAGAGGCCCCTGACCTTTCAGAGAATCCTCCTTATAGACATTCTAACCAAGTGCTGTGCTTTCCCACATCAATTTCTTCAACTTCTATTGTATCACTGCTGTCTTCGGAGTCACTGTCTATATATTCCTCATAAACTGGTGGCATTTTCTGAACTAACTTCGTTCGTGTTCTCATGGCCAGTCCTTCTCTCCTCATTAAATTGAAGCATCACTTTGCCTTTCCTGTAAAATCAACACCATTCATTTCGCTTGCAAACATTCTTGCCTGACATTGAATAAGCTTGGTTGACACACATAAGCCACTCTGGTGGCTGCTCCATAATCCAAATTTTAAGCCTTTGCACCAAGTTTGCCCATTTTGTTGCTTTTCCTCTTAAGACCTTCTTTTTTGGCATCTTAAGGATTTGTTCTTCCTGTTTTCTCCACTTTCTAATCATACACTCAGAGGGAGGAGGTCCAAATGGTGTCTCTGTGGCTCTATTTCTATGCTCTTTTGCATAGTTGATTATATTCAGTTTGAATTTTGCAGAGTAAGGCAATTGCTTACTGGGATTTATCTTCTTATTTTTTGACATATTTATGGGCTCAGAATGCTCTGGTCTCTGTTGCATCTGTGCACTATCCACCTCCAATTACAGCATCAGCTGATGTCAGTAATAATAAGGCTGGTGATTGGAGGAAGCCTGGTTGACAGGGTATGGGCTACTACACACCAATGTGGCTCCCTTTTTGGCTAACTTCCGAGTATAAGATTCTCCTCAATTTTCAGTCAAACGATTTTAGAAAAAAAAATATATAGTGTATTATACATGCAAAAATACGGTAAATCTTTGTGTGTATAGGCCTTGTAGTCTTAAGTACTCCTTGTGCCATGTGAAAGCATATATTGTTAGTATTCACTGGCAGAATATTTATTTGTTCAACAGGGATTTTCTATGGAGAGATGTTAGTTAAAGGGGACAAGCTTCCAGTTATAACATGAATATGTTCTGAGGATCTACTGTACAGCATAGTGACCATGTTAATAATACAAAATAAGATAACTGAAGTAACGGACATGTTAATTAGATGACTTGTGGTGATTATTTCATAACATTTATGTCAAATCACCACATTATACTTCAAATATATACCGTTTTGTCTATTATACTTAATAAACCAGCCATTTCCTGAGTACCTACTATGTGCTGTGCTTTGCACTGGATATATGCATGCAGAGATGATTAAGACATGGACCTCATTTTCTGTGAGTCACAGAGCTAATGTAAGGCTAGACTGCCAGTCTTGCCCCCACTTCTCCAATCCCAGGCCATTCTCTTGCTATAAATGAAGGAATATTATGGAACATGCATATATCACTCCCCAATTTAAAACCCTTTAATGGCTCCCCGTTCTCCCTCTGGGTGAAATTCGAGCTCCAGAATATGGCCCTTTATGATCCAGTCTGCCTCCCTCTCCTGGCACATCTCTTGCTGCTTTCCTACCCGCTTACACTTCACACCAGCAGCTTCGCCTCCATCTGCAGGAGCCCTGGACACTTCTGGTTCAGTATCCCAAATGGGCAGATCTACAGCCAGTTCAGGAATGGAGATTATTTTTCCAGCCAAGTGTTTTTTGGCTGTAGGCTCCGTGTGTTGGGCCTTAGGAACATGGAGATATGTAGGAAACAGTCGCTGTTCCTGGAAAAGGGGAGAGGAGCATACTGGGAGGCGGGAACAGAATGATTGGAGACTGGAGGTGTGAACAAAAGTGGATGTGTTTGGGCAGGGATTAATCGTTTAGTCCAGCTGGAACATAGGGTGAGTGGTTGGGAGGGACAAAAGGTGAAACCAAAGAAGTAGACGGGAGGGACCAGGTTGGGAGTGGCCTTCTGTCGTAAATACACATTTGAGCTTCATATTTTGGGCACTGGGGAATCAACTAAGATAATTAAGCCAAGGAAGGAAGGAATAGGATCTGCACTGAACCGAGTCCCAGGCTGAAGGTTGAGTGTTGGATCCAACCTCTTGTCGCTTCTCTGGTTCCGAGAATCTGGCCAAAACTGCCCCTCACCCCAAACTACTGATATTGGACTTGGGGTCAGGGGACAGTTTGCTTCAAAGAATTCTTACAAGTGTCCAGCCTTTCATCCTCCATTCTTTAAAAGATTGCCTGAAGGTCTCTGTAAGTCTTGTCGACCACTCACCAGGAGTGTCTACTCCATGACTTACTAATTTCAGGCAGGAAGAAAAGGAGCATCGTGGCCCAGTGAGCCTTGCCCTGAGTGTGTGTGCATGATTTGTCAACAATCGAGTATTTTATGGGAGTTTATGGGACTTCATTAAAGACGCTGGAGCAGAAGCACTGTGGGACATCAGAAGAGACCTCAGCAATAAACCGCAGCTCCAAGCTTTGGAATGCAGTAAATGTTTAAGAGACTTCCTTCCTTTCATTACTGAATTTTACTTTACTTTCATACCAGTAAAGAGTTGTGTTTTAATGGTTGAAATTTCTTGATTCCGTTTTCCCCAGGTCTGTTTAAAAGCTACATTTTATCTTTGAGGATGTTTGGCTCATGGTAGAGGAAGTGCTGCCAGCAAATTCAATTAACTGGCAGAGCTCACAGATATTGTACACGGATTTCTTTTTTTCTTCTTTTTCACAACTGCTACATAAACACAGCTGGGTTTAATATTTGTTGTAACAAAGATTCAACTTGAATCATTTTACTCTGGGTAATTAATGCATGGAATCTCAGCTACTTTTTCGTTTGTTTGTAATCCTCTGCATTTCTTTACTCTGGCTATCCAGATAATGAACTGTGCTCCTCTAGGTCTTTGCCCTGCCTTAAAACTGCTTAATATTTGGCCGTTCCCACTAGAGAGCAGATGCTTTTCTTTGAAGAATTGAATTTCTGTCAGCTCTTTTATGCATCATGTGTTTGGAACTGTAAGTGGATCAAGTTGTTCATCGCAGCAGGGACACTGTGAAACACATCTATTATACACACTTCCCACCCCCCTTCCTGTATTTCCTCCCCCGAGGAGGTGGCGATGCCCAAATCCCCTTGGGAGATATCTCACTCCGTGTGGCTGCATCCATGCGATCCACCCTGGATCCGTCCTGGCCGCATCCCTAAGCGCGGAGATCTATATCCATTCAGCCCAGATTGCTGCTGAGACAAATCCTGCTTTTATCTGTGTAAACACCAGGCACTTCATTAACTCTCAAATACACACCCAAGTTCGGGTCACTAAATAAACCCACCAGGCTTAGCATAATGAGTGATGTTTCAGTAAGTGGTGCTCTAGAAAATGTTCATTGTGAGCCCATTTTTCTTTTTTTATGCTAAAATAATGGCTTGGGTAGTTTTGACTTTGGAGTTGAGCTAGCATGGAAGAATAGGCACCACCTATTAGGCTTCAACTGTGTGCTAGCCACTGTGCTTGGTGCATTGGAAATCTTGACTTTTAAATATATATTGATTTGGGAGAAACATCAGTGATTGAGAAGCATCAATTGCCTGCCTCCTGCATGCTCCATACTCGGTATTGAGCCTGCAACCTGGGCATATGCCCTGACTGGAATCGAACCATGACCTCCTGGTTCATAGGTCTATCCTCAGCCACTGAGTCACACTGTCTGGGCTTGACTTATTTTTTAAATCTTCACCCAAGGACATGCTTATTGATTTTACAAAAGGGAGAAAGGAAAGAGAGAGAGAAACATTGAGTGGTTTCCTTCCTGTACCATCAATTCCACAAATTGGTATGTGCCTGACCGAAAATTGAACCCTGCAACCTTTCCTTGTATGGGACAACACTCCAACCAAGCCATGCCAGCCATGGTGAAAATCTTAACATTTAATCTGCATAACAATCCTTTAAAAAGTAATAGTAGTTACTTTACCCCATCCAGGTAATAGCAGCTGACTCAGGATTTGAACTCGGGTCCACTGGAACCCAGTGTAAAGCAACATATTATCTGTTGGGTATTGTGCCCTCATGCTCAGGGTTTGCTACACTTCATTCATTCATTGGTTAATTAGTCGATGCATTGATTTATTACACCTGCTTATTACATGCTGCCATTTATCTATTTGAATCCCCCCATTCCATGGCAATTCTTAGACCAACTGGCTTTTATGAACAACTTGTATCTGTAAATCTGAACTGGAGGTGATTTGAGTCATTTATTTAGTTTTGTTTTTCCCATCAGAACTCAATGCAAATACAATCCAACTTCCCCAAACAACCTACCATTTTCTTTAAGTTTTCGTTTTGCATATTTCAATCCCTAGATTCAGCTTTGAACTGACAGCTAAAAAAAAAAAAAAAAAAATCCAAATCCAAGTAGTTCATTTTGTCAACACAGCTTTGAAAAAAAAGTCTTGATGTTCCTGCTGTGATATGCTCAGCTTTTGGGCCTCAGATAGTGGTGCAGAGGGGAAAAGTGCATTTTGGTGCATTTTTAATAGATAACATTCAATTTGCAGGAATCATTATGGGATATCACATGTCTGGCTGAAATACCACTGATCTGTGGAATTAATTGTAGTTAAATGGGAAGGTGGCCTTTGCTCACAAAGAAAGTCATTAGTCTCCTGATAAAAAGTTTTAGTTATGATTACCCTCCAAACACTTTTTCTTAGAACCAGGCATGGTGTCCCGGTTCATTAGAAATAGAGCAGCCCCTTTATTTTTGATTTGCTGTCCATTTTGTTATTGAAAGATTTGGTGCGTGTTTTTTTAATTGGTAGAGGATATGTTGTAAAAAAGAAAAAAAATCCATGTATAACTTTCCTTTTGCAAGTGCATCTCTGTTTTTTCAAAGGTAACTTACATTTTTATTTTGCGTATTGTGTTTGCAAGAGAATGGCTTTTGGTTTATTCATGTTGACAACTGAAAAGCCTTAGACCTAATTAAAAGAATTTCCACGAGCACCTTTACTGAACCATTTCATTACGCGGCACTGCACAGCTTGCATTGTGAAACATGGTGATGGTGTAGATCTGACCTTTAAACTTAAACTGCCAGAAGTATGGGGAGAAAACCCTCCTTTGAAAAATACTCCCAGATACATACATATATAGGCATACGTGCATGCATATATTTGGTTAGAAATTATCTTTGTATTGAATGACCACCTAGTAATTTAAATACACATTTACTTTGAATCCATCTTCCTATAGCTTGGGCAGATTTTTAGCTGCATTAAGAAAGTAGGGTGTGTGTGTGTGTGTGTGTGTGTTGAACTAAATTGTTTTATAGGAAACCAAAGACAATTTTACTTCCTCTGCGCAGGGAAAAAAAAAAAGTGTATGAGGAAGATAAACTTTACAAATAGAAAAATGCAAAGCCTTTGCTGCTGTGTGTCTCGGGATAAAATGCTGAGGTAGGGGCTACATGCGTGGGGAGAGCTGCAGTGTTTGTGCTAGTATCCTCCCGAGCTCTATTTGGCAGGTAGCGGAAATGGGACTTTTTGTTTTTGTTTTTGTTTTGAAATTGTATGTTTTTACTTTAAGAATATCTTCCTGAAGGCTTGATAGTTTGTTTATAGCATGCTCAACAAAGCCATTATAGCACAAAGTGAAGTAGCCTTCACATACTGAAAATTAATCCTTTTGTCTGGGGGGGAAAAAAAAAGCTGCTTAGTATTGTAATGCTTGCTTCTAACTTTCTGACTTAATACTCAGCCTGTGAGATGTCAGGAGAGTCGGAGGGAGCAGAGACCTGGACCCCTGGGGTCAGAGCCAGCTCCAGCTCCGAGCACCATCTAACTAGCACAGTCCAGACTCCCCCATGGAGAACAGTAACTTTGATAGGAAAATGGGATGCAGAAGAAGCAATTAAAGCCAACTGAGGTCAAGGTACAACCATGTTCTCAAGAAACAGAAAAGCAAGGAGTGAGAAGAAGCAATAATGGAGATATATTAAGTTTGGGGAAAATAAACCAGTATCGGGGACAGACCCAATTTGCTAGCCTAAGAAATCCTGACGGCAGTAAGAAGTAATGGAATAGCACCAACTAGAGAGGAAGACAGACTTGGGCTTGGCATTGGCCTTTGCCCCTTGCTGCACCAGCTACCAGCTTCTGGCTGTGTGATGTGAGGCTGAGGCTCACTTTCCTCATCTCTGTAATGGGGATAACTGCCTGCCTAGCACAGTGGTGCTGAAATTTCCACAGCGCTGGGTATGAAAACACCTGCTATGGCAGTTGGTACCTAGTGGGGTGCTTCATAAATGCAAGTTCCTGTTCCTTTTTCCTGGTTTTCCCAGGAACTGTTACTGGGAAGAGAATGAAGTGGGATTGCCTTTACATAGCAAGAGTTTTTGCTTCCAATTTGAGGCAAGAACTAACTGAGGCACAGGGAGGTAACACCAAGTCTGTGTGAAGACAGCAAAGGGAGGCGGTGTAGATGTGCCCCAAGGACAGGACAGTGTGGCGGTAAGTAGTCCCTCTGCCCCTGTCCATACCCAGACCTCTTCCAGGAGACCCTGGAACAGAGCCCTGCTTTACTCAGGAAAGGAAGAATCCATTTGCCTTAGTCCTTGAGGGCCATTTTTTAAAGGCACAACAAAAGTGTGATTCTGTTGCCCCCTCCCAGCTGCTGCTGGTTGTCTGAATTTCCAACAAAAATCTTTAAACTCCAAATCAGACACTGAGCAATTAATGTACCTCCTCAGGGAAAGAAAGGGGGCTCCTGCACAGGCTTGAGCCAGACATTTAGAACTGTCCCTTTACTTGAGGTGCCGCACTGAGGATGTTCGTGGTCCTGCCTTCCTTCCTAAGAGCTCGATCTAATGGGAGAGAGAGACAGACATTGGACTGTTGGGAAATGTGTTGTTGCACATCACTGTGTCCCTAAAGGAAAGGTGTAATGAGAGTATAAAATGGGGTGCCGCTATCTAGTCTGAGGGGGTCAGTCTGCGGAAGTGATATTTGAGCTGAGATCTGAAGGATGTGTAGTACTTGGTCTAGGACCCTGTGTTGTCCAACATGCTAGCCACTATCCCCATGTGACTATTTAAATTGATTTAAATGAAGTAAAATTTAAAATTTCAATTCCTGAGTCACACTAGCCACATTTCAAGTGCTCAGTTGCAGCTGCCACGTTGGATCACACATATGCTAGATTATTTACGGAAAGTCCTGTTGGACGGTGCTGAATTCTAGGGAGTGATGGAAGTGAGAGCTCTCTAAGCCGAAGAGCTAGCTTATGTGAAGGCCTTGGGGTGTCAGGGAGGCCAGTGCAACCAAGGCCCCGAGGGTGTGGCTAAAATCAGGGGTGCAGGAACCTCGCATCTGAAAGAGGCTGGGACCAAATCACTCAGAGCCTTGCAGGCCAGGCTGGAACTTTAGTCTTTGTCTTCAGAGCAATAAGGAAGCTGCCGAATGATCTTAGGGTGCCAGTGCTGATGGAAAGAGATGGATGGGAGAGTCTTAGAGGAGGACAGATGAACAGCATGCCATCCTTATTCTCCCCTCTCTCTCCCACAAGTCACTACCAAGTGACAGATCTGTATTTGTTGAATGCCAATATGAATTGCAAGGGTTATTTTCGTTCTAGTGGTGAGGAAGGTATGTAAACTTCTGGTTGTACAAAAGGCTAAATGATAGGACAGTGAGGTAGACAATACAAGAGCGCCTTTTGAAGCAGTACTAAGCTAACTTAGGCTGCTCTGGGGGAGTTTAACTGTGTCAGGAGCAGGGCCCTGGTCCTATGCACCTCTGTTCAGCACAGCTTCAGCATGGCGCCTGCAAAGGTGAGGCGTCTACCTAAGCCATAGGCTATTGTGCTCCGGGAAGGAGCTCTTTGTTGTGACAGAGGACATCACAGAGAGTCAGAGGCATATATATATACTTTTGTTAGAAAGTAAGATGAAGAACATCCCAGGCCGAGGGATGATTTCTTGGCCTCTGAAATCGAAGAGAAGACAACGTGGGAAACAGAGCTTGAGCCAGGCCCATAGAAGGCCTGGAATATTGTGCTAAGCAATGTGCACTTTATGTTAGCAGCATGGAACCACTGCAGATTTTAGAGGAAGGGGGTGATAAGATTCAACCTGCTGTTTCAGGAAGATAGTTCAATGCACGGGATGGATTGGACCAACAAGAAAATAGAGGAAGGGCCACCAGTTGTGAAAGGCTGTTGCAGTAGTCCAGGTAAAAGATGAAGCCTGAACTAATACCAAAAAGCTAGGCAGTCCGCCACATCCATTATCCATTTTACACCCAATATATTTCAGCCTCGCAGTGCATGTTGGTTGCAGATGCCTCATTTCACAGCAGAGGAAACTGAAGCTCAGAAAGGCTAAGAGAGTAGGAAAGCCAGGTTTTTAATCTTGGACTTTGGCTTACATGATACAAGCTCTACTCTCTCCTGAATGCGGAATGCAGGGAGAGGTAGAGCCTACACGACCAGGTAAACAGGAGCCAGGACAGGGTAGGGAACACTGCATTTGTTATTGGACATGTTCCGTTTGCAGTGTTGTCCACGCTACTCATTCAGCAACCACAGGTCCATTTGCCTTGCAATTTGGGTTTCATCTTAATGATGACCTTCTGCAGACAGGAACAGAATGAGTGTCAATTTCTCCCCCAACCCTACCCAACTAAGACCACTTTCTTCTAAGGACCAAATGTGATCCTAGACCTGCCTCAAGGCAGAGGCTCAGCCACTGGAAATGCTTTGCAGGAGGTCAGCACACTCGCCATCTGTTGTTTCATTCAGAAGAAACTGCTGGGTGATCAGGCCCTGTGGACCTTCTGGGAACTCGGGGTCTGGCAGGAAAGATGGTAGACACTGCACCTCACCAAAGATTCACCTATGCAGTCCCAGGGGCTCAGGCATGGTGTCATTAGCCAGGTCTCAGGGGTTAGGGAAGGCTTTGCAGATGAGGGGACATCTGGCTTCCGTCTTTCCTTAACCCAAGGCAGTGTTTAATTTGACTATTAAAGAAAAATACCTCATTTAAATTCTTTATTATAAAAGTAACATATGCTTTTTTATAAAGGATAATCAAAACAATCAAAAGTTCATAAAATAGAAAGCATCTCTGCATGGTTAATGCTTGATACATGGCATTTTAGATTTATACTACAGATATGTACATATATAATTCTTAAACGCTTCATGCTGTACATATTGCTCTGCAGTTCGCGTGTTTTCCTCCCATTTGGCAATATTTTGTGGACATCCTTTCATGTCAGTTTACAGACTACATCCACATTCTGTTAGCTATACTGTGCTTCATAGTGAGGATGTGGTCTAATATACTTCATCGGCCCCGTTGATGGACACGTGGATGGTCTTTCAGAGGGCGAGGAGATGTTCTCATGCAGGACAGGAAGGGACAGGGACTGCTCCCTCTGAGTTGTCGGCATGTGTATTGACTGGAGAATTGTATGTGCTTCTAACAGAAATTCCGTATCAGTTGGGGGCTGCGAGAGGGAAGCAAAGCCAACTGAGGAAAGCCTCAGGCTGCTTGGAGGAATTGGATGGTTTTCTGAAGGTCCTTGTGGCCAACGGTGGGGGCATGGAAGGATTTGAGGGAGGGCGTGCATTGATCAGATTCATGTTTTCCTAAAATGACTGGGACAGCTCTGGGTGGATGGCATTGAGAGAAACTGGAGGCAGAGAGCCCATCTAGGAAACAACTGCTCCACCAGTCTGGGCCAGAGAGACTGATGGAGCTGGCAAGCGCAGGGCCAAGGTCATGGGCTCTGAAAGGAGAGAGCAGGTTCAGGACATAGTTAGGGTGTGTTGATAAGATATGAGAATGGTGGAAATGAAAAGAGAAGTAGGGAATCCAGCATCAGAATCTGTCTTGGAAGTCTGCAGTAACCACAATGGGGATGCTGATGAATTCAACTCTGTAGTCCCTTCCCTTTGTTTTCTGCCTGCCTCCTCTGATGCCTGATTACAGGAGGAAGCCATCCTCATCAGCATTTCCGCCACCCCCAACTTAAGGCCAATGCACCCCGATGTCAGGGATCTGATCAGACCCTCCAGGAGTACTCAGCAAGCTCAGCTTTAGATGTCTGACTGGGTTATTTGAGCCTTAGATTCTTCCCTCGGTTTCATTTAAAGGACAAAATGCTACCACCAGTTATCAGATGTGTATACACTTGAAGTTCCCAAGTTTGAAGTGCTGACAAAAGCTTCCGCATGTTGCAGGGTGAAGAGAGGTCTTCAGAAGTCTTGGCCTAAGTAGTCACAGGGGCACCAAGAGCCCAGGACCACTTGGCTGGTTTCAGACCAGCTGGGCAGGTGGGAAGGCACACACTCGTGTTTGCTCAGTTACCATCAGCCACTACCTCTTTGTGTAAAATGGTAATGAGGCCATTAGGAGAGGCTTACCTGAAGAGCAGCTTGTGAATCCTAGGTAATTAAACACCTCCTGAATGAACGGGAAAGGCCAGGGAAGGTTAAGTGAGGAATAATCTGCGGCACAGGTGGCCCAGGGCCTTTGAGGAGCAGGAAGAAGAGTGACAGTGGCTTACACCATTTCAAAGGATGGAAATATTCAGGAGGGACAGGATTTTTATTACAATACTTGGAGGGTGAGGAGTGGGCAGTATTTTTAACGTCTTAGTAAAGTATAATATGTATGCATTGGTGGGAATGCAGACTAGTGCAGCCACTATGGAAAACAGAATGGAGTGTCCTAAAAAAATTAAAAATGGAAATGCCATTTGACCTGGTGATCCCACTTCCGGCAATATATCAGAAAAATCCCAAAACAGCAATCAGAAAGAATATATGCACCCCCTATGTTCATAGCAGCATTATTTACAATAGCCAAGATCTGGAAATAGCCCAAGTAGCCATCAGTAGATGAGTGGATTAAAAAAAACAGTGGCACATTTACACTTTGGAATACTATGCGACTGTACAAAAAGGAAGAAACTCTTACCCTTTGCAATAGCATTGATGGACCTGGAGATTATTATGCTAAGCGAGTCAGAGAAAGACAAATACCATATGATCTCACTTATATGTGGAATCTAATGAACAAAATAAACTGATGAACAAAATAGGACCAGAGGCATGGATGCATGGAACAGACTTACAGATCTCAGAGGGGCGGAGTTGTGGGGGTCTGGAAGAGATTAACCAAAGAACATATATTCATATATGCATAGTCCATGGACATAGACAACAGTGTGGTGAAGGCAGGAGGGTGGGGGAGGACCTGGGTAAATAGGGCTAAGGGGAGAATGGGAGACATCTGTTATAGTGTCAACAATTTTTTTAAAAAAAGCATGTGTCCTTTTCACATTGCTATTTCAGGTTGAAAGTCCACGGCAATCTGCCTGGGTGCCAAATGGCCTGCGTTGCTTCTCATGGAGCACTCACCACTATGATTCAGGGGCTCATAGGTCCCAGAGTAGGGGAGGTCACAATAAACCGGGTATTTACATTCAGATGTTGAGACAAAATCCAAACTGCTTCCAAAGGAAAATTGTGTCCCCTGGCCTGCCTCCAAACAGAGATGGGGTGACCACCCTCTTGGTGCATGCTCCTGTCCTTCTGATTTATCAGAGAAGAAGGTCAGTTCTGCCTACTCTCTATTGACTGTCCAAGCATATGGATTGCCCCCACAACAACACAGGATTATTTCCCCTATATGCAGTAAACGCTTACTGATGGCCTACCATGTGCTAAGTACTGTGTTCTGTGTGTCCTTTTGGCTTATACATGAATATTCATAGCAGCACTATGTATTAACTACTCCCCTGCTGGCCTGATCACCCCTAACTGCCCTCCCCTGCCAACCTGATTAACTGCTCTCACCTGCCTGCCCGATTGCCCTAACTGCTCTCCCCTGCTAGCCTGATCGCCCCTAACCGACTCTGCCTCGTCCCCTGCCACCATGGCTTTGTCCAGAAGGAGGACTGGATGACTGGAAGATGTTCAGTCAACCCCGTCTATAGCATATTACCCTTTTCTTAGTATAAATGAGCATTATGCTTAGTGAAAGAAGCCACTCAGAAAAGATTACATACATAACTGTACATACATAAATAAGATTGCATTTATATGAACTGTCCAGAGTAGGCAGGCAAATCCATACAGACAGAAAGTGAATTAGCGGCTACCTTGAGCTAGGATGGGGAAGGAGGATTGGTGGGGAATAAGAAGTGACTAGCAATGAGTCTTCTTTTTGGGGTGATGAATATGTTCTGGAATTAGATAATAGTGATTGTTGTACAATCTTGTCACTAAAAAACCCACTGAACTGTATACTTTAAATGAATTAATTTTAAGGTATATAAGATATATTTTTTCTTTTTGACAGTAGTTCTCATGTATCAGTACTTTTATTGTTATATAGATAAAAATTATAGTAAAAACAAACAACTGTAAACAAAATGTAGCCCCCTCCATTTCCATGGTCAGAACACTGCATTGAAGTAAACCAAGTTTATATTCCACCGTCAAGTGTGATTCCTCCATTAGTGCACTTTGTGATGGGTCATTAAGAGTATTTCAGCCCAGTTATGGTGGCTCAGTGATTGAGCATGAAACTATGAACCAGGAGGTCACAGTTCCATTCCTGGTCAGAACACATGCCTGGGTTTTGGGCTCAATCCCCAGTGGAGGGTATGCAGGAGGCAGCTGATCAATGATTCTCTCTCATCTTTGATGTTTCTGTCTCTCTTTCCCTCTCCCTCCCTCCCTTCCTTTTTACATATATATATGTAAAAATATATTTTAAAAAGGAATATTTTCAAATCCAATGGTCTCATCATTACCCCTAAAATTATCCAGTGAGAGGTGTGAGCGTGGAAGAAGTGGAAGACACTGGACCTGTAGCACTGCCTTGTATCTCATTTGCAATTTTAGTGGAGCAACCAGACCCTGAATGTTTCTCAATATGGAAAATTTCATTTTATCTTGGTTGAGTTGGAAATTTTTGCTGATAATTCAAGAGGATGAGTGGCCAAAGCTCATTTTTCACACAAGGAAAACTTTTTTGAAGATCATGACTTTCAAAAGGTCCATTTGCTGAAAGTTCAGTAACTGGAATACTGTCCTTCAGCCGAGATGCAGGTCCTCTGCATCTTCAGAGGCCTCTCAGCTCTGTTACTATAAGATTTATCTTAACAAGCTAATAAAATTCCTTATCAGAAACTTAGTAATAAGAAATAATGTTCATAGAACATTTCTAAAGGTATATATTGTCCATCTTAGATCAGTTATTCTTAATGGTTTTTGTTTTAGTTTTTGTTTGTGTAGGATTCTGAGGAAAGCTATGGAACCTATGCCTCCTAAAGTGATCATCACTCCTTCATATTAAAAATTTATAGATGATTCATGGACCACCTGAATCTAATTTTCTATTTTATTTGTAATTTTATCCTTAAATAATGTCAAGCCATTAGATAGTCCTTTATCTAAACTCCTGATTCCTGAAATGTACCCATGAAATGTCACCCACATGCTTAAAAACAGTCATTAGCTTTATATTTCTCACAAGACAAAGGAAGAAATTCCTTGGTGTTCTCACAGGCTCCTCTGACTCCTTCTCTCACCTCATTCTACGCCATACTCTCCCTCATTCTCTCCACTGAAACCACAGCCCTTTCTGTTCTCTGGACTCCTCACTACAGGGTCTTTGCAAATGCTATTCCTCATGTCTGGTACACTGTTTCTTCCTCCCTTAGCCAAGATGACTTCTTCAACTGATCCTTCAGGTCTCAGTTCAAGCCTGTCTCCCTCCAGGAAGCTTTCCTTGACCTCCTTGGTGAGCTGTCAGAGGCTCATTACAGTAGCAATGTCATAGTATTGGTGTTTCCCTCATGAGAGTATAAGTTTTAATGAGGACAGAGCTTATGTCTAGTTTTGTTTACCATTGTATCCTCAACACCTAACACAGTTCTAGGCTCTGAGAAAATAATGAATATTTGTTGAGTGAATGAATGACTCGAGGCTACCACATTGCACAATTCTAGGGACACCTTTCACATGGAACATGGTGTGAATGATGTGCCCAGCAGTTGTGCAATCCTGAGATGAATGAAGAACATTTTAGAAGCAAACCCGGAAGCTTGATGCTATCTGATGTTGAGGGCAACAGGCATCACGTCATGGTCATTCCTACTTTGGGAACTCATGGGAAGAATCTCATTTAGTTCTCACTTTCGGGAAAATCTGTGTACAGCTGGGTAACTGGTTGGTTTGTAATACATGAATGGACCCAAGAATCTCACTACTCCTTATATATCCCTTTTTGCTTTGACCACTTAGGAGGCTCTTAAGTCAAAAGTTCATTTCTAGCATTATGTAAGACCTTAGGGCTTATCTTTACGTATTAAGTCTATTCCTGGCTACTTTTCCCATTGCTATGGCTTTCTTATCTATTTTATTTTAGCATGTGAGTGCTTATCTATAATTTGCTACTATTCCTTTAGAGCAGCGGTTGACAACCTTTCAGACCTCACATACCACCAGTGGTCTATGGACCGCCAGTTGGCGACTGCTACTTTAGAGTATCAGGTGTGAGCTATATGATCCTATATAATAAAGAGCTAATATGCAAATGGTCATTGTGCTCTTGCACCAGGGCAGGGGGACCTGAGGCTGTGCCCCCTACCCTGGTGTTGGGCCCCGGGACTCTGGGTCTCGCAGCACACCCCAGATTCTGACAGGAGGAAGATTTTCATATACATTTTACTAATTTTCTTTCATCTCTGACACTTCTATTATAGAGAAAGGGCAAACAGCAATATTCCCAAAATTCTAATTCCCCTTTAATGTGCATGAATTTCGTACACCAGGCCACTAGTAACATATATTCATTTATTGTACACTAGTGACCCAGTGCACAGATTTGTGCACATTGAAAGGAAATTAATTAGAAGGTGGCCAGTGGGGACTGGGTGAGATGGGCCGGACATACCCTAGACTAGAGCCAACCTCCTGCGGTCCCTCCTCAGCATCTGCAGAGGGAGCAAGGTCTCTCCAGCAGGTGGGGGCCCTCAGCCTGGCCTGTGGGGATTGGGCCGAAACTGGCTCTCTGACATTCCCTGAGGGGGCCCAGAGTGTGAGAGGGTATTCTGCAAAGTTGCTGTGGTACAGGGTGTGGAACACAAATGCAAGTGTGCAGTAAACCAGATTCGGCCCCCGCAAGAACATAACCCATGGCTGAAGGTGGAATGGCCAAGCCCACGAGGAATCAGGCTCCCTCCTCTCTGGTTTCGGGGTTAATCACCTAAGAACTACTGCTTCCAAGTCACTGCAGCTCAGCACCTCCTGTGTTGAGTGTCTGCCCCCTGTGGTCAGTGCACATCATCGGATACTTAGCGTATTAGCCTTTTATATAGATAGATAATATATTAAGTATTAAAAATCACTTATTCTAATATTTGTTAGTAATGTGAAAAGGGAATGGAATTGGAACTGAAAATCTTTGTGTAATTCGGGGTCAGCTGAACAGGCTCCCATTCATATTCCAACTTAGCCACTTCTTAGGTTTGTTCCCAGGCATGTGATTGACCGTCTCTGAGACTGTTTCATCCTTATAAGGATGGGACCACTAATTTCTTCCTTACAGGATTACTGAAATAAATTAGAAATTTAATGTGAAGCACTTATTTGGTTCATTGTAACTGCTTAGAAAGTGGTTTTGTTTGTGTTTTCATTAGATATGCTATAATAAAAGCAACATTCATTTAAATGTAAAAAAACTGCCCCAACACTGAATGCATTTTTGTTCTCCCAACAGCCAAAGTATCAAGTTGATTCCAGCCAGGGATTTTCTAGAGCTCTTACTCAGAGATCCTCCTCCAGACCTGCCCTCAACTTGTCTCCTTTCTCTTGGTCACCAGATCGCTTCACTGAAGAGCCGGCTAAAGAAGGTCTCCACCACCACTGGCGACGGTGTGGCTAGAGCCTTCCTCAAGGCCCAGGCTGCTTTCTTCGGCAGCTACCGGAACGCTCTGAAAATTGAGCCAGTGAGTAACTTGTTGGCATGTTATAAACCCATGTTTGGTTAAGGCTAAGAAACATACCCAGGGACCATGAGAAACCTGCAATTCACCTGGTTGTTGAATTCACCAAAAAAAGGTTGTGCATCTGTATTGAGGGGGCGGGAGAACAGGGAGCATCCCTACCTCGTAGCACAAGGAAGCCTCTCGGCCATTAGTGAGGCACACTAACTGCTCCTGTGAATGTAAAGATCCCTCTGTTAACTACAGTGCCCGGCTCTCACTGCAGATTCACAGTAAGACAGATAGCAATAATCATCTCCATTTTACCAGTATAGAAACTGAGGCTCAGAGAAGAGATGTGACTTGCTAAGCAGTGGAGGAGCCAGTTAGTCCCACAGCTGTGATTTCCCACTGCCTCACTGCCCTTGTCCACCATAGGAACCTCATCCCCACCCTTGAGAAAGTAAAGCATCCTGGGGGATTCACTTCTTAGAGGCTCCTATAGTGGTCTTGGTGTGAATGACTATACACTGTGCGGAGGCTGGGAAGTAGTGTTATCCACCTCCATGCACTTCAACCTTTCTAAGCCCCCAAGGCCCCATTACTATCCCCTGCCTGCCTGTGATACCCTAACAATAACAACTAGTTATTGCTAAGGTATGCAGACAACAGGTTAACCTTCAAACCAATGGAAGTACCAACTCTCCCAGCTTCAGTAAGAAGTTTGCACTGGATACCCTCTATTCAGCCTACTCTTGGCCAAGGTTATGGAGAAATTGGCCCAGGGGCCTTGGTCACTCCATGAAGCAAAGAAATTTGGAGGGGAACCTGACTGAGAGCCCTTTTCTCTCAGGAGCAATGGCAGCCACAGCCAGCCCAGTTGGAGTGGGTCACATTGCCTGTGGGGTAAGGATGTTTTCATCACTAGGACTCCAGCATGTGTCTAAATGAGACACAGAGTAATAGCAGACTCCGTGCCTTTTCTTCAGCCAGGTCACATTCTCTGTGACATGGCCAGGGCCGTTGTGCACAGGGAGCAGCAGCCAAATGCCACTACCCTTCTTGCTTCTCATCTTTCATCAACACTTAGGCCTGACTCTCTATGCTGCCTGAGCTTCAGGCACGGTCATGATCACATAACAGAGAGGGGGATGCACTCTCTTTTTCCTAAGAAATTCTTTCCTAGGTCCTCTGAGGCCCTTTGGTTTAAACCAACTTCACCATGTTCGGCTTGTCTCTGAGGGAGGTGGCTCTGATTCTTTGTCCTGACCTTGGGCGCAGCCAGACCAGCCAGGAATGGTGTCATTTTGAGAGCTGGTATAATCCAAGGAAAATACTGGCGTCTTCCCGTCTCTAAAATGAGAATGAGGCAACTGGCTCCGTCCTTTCTTTGGGAAGCTGAGCACTGATAGACATGAATTGTCCATTCTTACAGTGATCCTATAGTTGCTATGAGTATGTCTAGAATCCATAGGCGGTTGAGTCTTAGTATGTATTGCTGGGCATATCATTAGGCACAAGTGCTCCTCTGGAGAAGTTTATGGTTGTACTTGCACTTGTCACATGGGGGTGGTGTGCGGGATGTTCTCTTGGACGAGCCTCCAGAGTGGCAGGCTCCCAGTGCTGAGGGGATAGAGCAGCCTCCTCAGGCCACTTGTGTTTCTCTATTATAAAAACACCAGCTCCTGGTAAGAAATATTTAAAGTAACTGAGGACTTGAATGAGAAAACATCCACAGTCCTATCATCTGGAATTAAGATAACATATTAGCATGTTTCTACTTAGGTCTCAGGATTTTTGGGGTCCTTTTTGTTTCATTTGGATTTGGGTTTGGGAATTTTACTTTTAGGCAGTTGAGAAATTACCAGCAAAGCAATCTAGTCCCCAGTTGTTTGGGTTTGCCTTTTAGCATGTTGTAAGCATTTATTCATAGCAAGTGAAAACTCTTCTTAAAACATCATTTATAATGGCTGTGCATATCCCATCAGGTGACTCTAGTGGCTCGCAGTCTTGGCTGTGGATCAGAATCACCTGTGGGCCTCTAAGAAGGGCAGCCTGAGCCCCACTCGCAGAGATTTTTATCAAGTTCCTGCGTCTGAGATAAGTACCCAGGCCCATCACATCAGCGCTGTGGCTTTTGTTAGGCACCTTTCATAATTTTAAACCACGCTGTGGTGAACATCTTCGGATAAATCTTCATGCGTGCTCTGAATCATTTCCTGAGGCATAATCCCTGACATGGGTTGACTGGGTCAAAGGATGGAGTACACTGAAGGCCTTTGATATACAAGGTGAGGGAGAAAGATGATGGCCAGAGCAGGTGGTGGTGGACGGGAGCCGCCTCTAAGGCAGATTGCCAGGCGGATCTGAGCAGCAGCCAGCAGTGGAGAAGAGGCCAAAGTGGAGGGCTTTGTGGGGTGTGGGGTATGGCTTCCCACTGGGCCAGTGGGTGCAGTCCTGAGACTCAGGTCACTGCACAGTCCCAGAGATTTGGTTTTTAAACATGAAACATGATGGATTCGACAGTGCTCACTGGTGCCTCTCTTCAGGGCCAGGGGAATGATTCCAAAAGGACTCTCCTGAGGGTCAGGAAGTGAGCTCAAAGGGTGTCCAGTGACAGCCACGTCTCCTACCTGCTCGGCAGCCTTCCCCAAGGCCAGAGCTTGCTTATTTCATCTCTCAGTTGTTTCAGTAATTCCCCTCCACTGCTCTTTACTATCCATTTCACAGATGGGAGATAGAGGCTCAGATTGTGGGTGACTTTTGGTAAGTAGGAGAGCTAGAGGACAGACTTGGGCCATCCTGACTCCAAAACTCGGGTTCTTTCCACCACACCAGAGGCCGGCAAACTCATTAGTCCACAGAGCCAAATATCAACAGTACAACGATTGAAATTTCTTTGGAGAGACAAATTTTTTTAAACTTAAACCTCTTCTAACACCACTTCTTCAAAATAGACTCGCCCGGGCCTTGGTATTTTGTGGAAGAGCCACACTTAAGGGGCCAAATCGCTGCATGTGGCTCACGAGCCGCAGTTTGCCGACCACGGCACCATACCCTCTCACCTGTCTTTGTTCTGATTTGCTCATGTTCCACTTTTATAACTCTTTCTTTCTGTGCTCCCAGCACTGGGCATGGGTCATGGCACAGTGCAGGCATCAGTGAGTATATTTGGGAACAGTGGATGGAAAGACATAAAGGCACAGGAAAGCTTCTGGGCTGGGGGCTGGCGCTGGGTCTTGCTCAGTGTGTGTGCATTGCATCCTGCCCTCTCTGTAGGCTTTCGGTGGCTGCTGCCGGCAGAGGAGAGAGTGTCTGCAAATCGCAGAGCATGTGACCCATTTCTCAGTCACCCGAAGAATATAAGGTGCAAAGCCCAAGATATTTAACAATATCGGCCAAGCCAACTTGTTCATCTCCACTTAAATGACAGAAGCACAAGCAGCCAGGCAGCTCCATTCGGAAAACCCCCCTTTATCCATGTCAAGCGCAGCCAGGCTGCAGCTCATTTATTTAGGCCTTTCTTGCTCTCTGACACGCCTCCTAGCAGTTGCCAGGCAACTCTGGGAGTAGCAGTGTGTGTTAGGGATTAACTAGTTAGGGCTGGGGTCCTTTTTGGCAAGAAGGGGATAAAAGACAAATGATTTTAATTGCTAAGCCAAGGATCCTTTCTCCGCTTGGTGGAAGATTGCAACTTGTGGAGGATGTGGGCAGCAGTGTGGTTCGTGAATTCGCCTTGGAAGTTCCCCTTTCTCCCGCCTATGCAGAACAAATGAATTTTAACAAGAATCTTACTTTTACTTCTCCTTTGGTTAAAACTATGCCATCATGAAATCTGAATATGACTAGCCCGCTGCCCTCTCTTTGAAGACATTTCATAGCTCAGTAGCCTTAGTTTTAAAGAACTTTCAAAAATAGACTGTGTCTTCTAATTTCATTCCTTTTTCCGTTCAGTTTCTCATTTCATAGCTCGTGCTACCTGAATTCATCTTAAGATAGTGCATGTGAAAGTGTATGTTCCCTTGTTTGTCCGCTGCAGATCCCTGGTAAAGGTTAGGTCAGAAGGCAAAACGGATGGCTGTTGGTACTTTAAGATGCGTCCTGTTCTGTGCCAGCCTCTGGGAAGGCCAGTATAGATGGAACATCTGTGATTGTTTATTCAACAGCTCATGTGGAGCTCTCTGGACCAACCTGCTGGCTGGGCATCCCCAGGATGCGCGGAGCACAGCCCCTGCCCACAAAGGTGAATGCTGGGCTGGGGGCAGTCGACAGCCAGCCAGGGTGTCTGTGAAGGAGGCTGGGCAGGCAGCAGCCAGCAACTCCAGTCCAGCTTGTTCCTTTCACCCCCAGAGGCCTGGCTTCCAGCTTCAGCTGTGGGTCTGCTGGCATCACTTTCCTTATAGCCCCTGATTGTGCACATGATTCTGCTGAGTCATATTTATCCACCTAAAATCCCTGGAAGACAGAGAAGTTAAGATAAAAGCAGATTGATAGCCTGGCTTTCAAGCATGAATGGGCAAAGCTTTGTTGGAGCAGGTCAGAAAACACCATGTATATCTGTCTCCTAAATGAGTAACATCATTGAGCTCATGATTTAAAACACACACACACACACACACAAAATATCTGTGATTTTAGTATAATAAGCAATAGGAAAATATTTGTAAACTAGAAAAATTAAAATAGCGCTATAGTCACATGAAACTAACAAAAGTACCTCAATTAACTTTTGTATATTCTCTTTAATTATTTTTCATTTGCATAGTGTTTATATAGCTGCTATCAAATTTAAGTTAAAAGTTCTTTTCTCCTCATTTAACATGACATATGCATTTTTACATAGCTACAGACTGTTTTATCAAGTTCAGCTACCATAATGGCTATAACCACTTTCTCATGTTGGACATTCAGATTATTTCCAATATCTGGGCATTATAATTACTATTCCACTAAACATCTTTATGAATAAAGCTTTGAATTCTTCTATTTGGAAGCCACAGTCTGCAAGCAGGAGCCTGACTGTGGGTGCCAACTCATCACAACATGGGAGGGAAGCAAATTTTCTTTGACTCGGCCTCGGAGCAGCTCAAAAAATGGAAAGAATGAAGGGCCTTTTGTGGGGCGCGCTCCCTGCCCTCCACCTAGGCCAGCAGAGGGTTCCCAGGACATCCGTGAGGGACATACTCATTTACCTGTGCCTCCATCTGGTGCTAAAGGGAAAAACGGTTTGAGGAATCTTAAAACAATAGGTTCTGGTGCGTGTGCCTCCACACAGTCTGGGAAGGGCAAAGTGGGGACTTGAATCCACATCTGTCCTGAAGCCCAGACTTTTTGGTCTTTTTAATTGTAGTAAAAGATGTGTAACATAAAATTTGCCATCTTCCTCATTGTTAAGGATATAATTCAGGGGCACTCATTACATTCACAACCCTATATGACAGAAGCTCTATATCCATTAAGCAATAACTCCCCATTTCCCCTCCTCCAGCCCTTGCGAACCTCCAATCTACTTTCCATCTCTATGAATTTGCCTATTTTAGATGTTTCATATAAGTGGAATTATACCATATTTGTCCTTTTGTGTCTGGCTTTCACACTGTAGCATGGGTCAGAATTTCATCCCCTTTTAAGTCTGAATAATATTCTAACCTTATGGATATACCACATTTGTTTATCCATTCATCTGTTGTTGGATGTGGGCTGTTTCCACCTTTTAACTATTGAGAATAATGCTGCTGTGAACATTCCTGTACATGTATCTGTTTGAGGGCCTGTTTTCACTTCTTTTGGTATATACCTCTAAGTGGAATTGCTGGGCCATACAGTAATTTCACGTTTAACTTTTTGAAGAACCACTGAATTGTTTTTCACACAAAGCCCATGCTGTTTTTCAGTGATCAGTAGTGTGTTTGTGAAGCATGGTTATTTACCTATTAAGCTCTGTAGGGAAAGTTTGTGAAAGACTTTCTTATTTTCTAGTTTATTTTAGTCAAGCAGACAGGGAATTAAAGCCCAAACCTACAGGCCTAGCTAGCAGACACATTGACAGCAGGAATGGGCTAGCGAAGGGACCATTTTTTCATGTTACTATTCATCCCAAGTCAAGATCATGTCCTGGAAAGGAAGCAAGGGTAAGGAGAGGTGCTTTCAAAACTGAGACTTAGGGGACCCATAGCTCTGTGGCTCTTAAATGGCTAAGGAGGTCACCAGGTGTGATGGAAAGAGTATGGTCTGTGGATTCACTTGGTTTTTAATACTGGCTCTTATCATCGACCAGAAGATGACCTTAAAGTCACTTGATCTCTCTAATCCTCAATTTTGCATCCCTAAAATGGAAATAATGCCAACCTTGTAGGACTATTGAGAAAAATAACAACAGTATGTGTAAAACTCAGCACAATGTTTTTCTTGATATGAACTAAATGATAGTGACAGTTCCTGGAAGACAAGAAGGTAGGTAAAGGAGGAAGAAGAGGAGACTGAGCCCACCATGTCCTGGAATAGTGGTGGCCATACTTGTCAGCAAACGCCGGACTCCCTGAAACTATTCAAAAAACAATTAAATTCTGGCCTGTTTGTTCCTATCCTTTACTGTGAGAGTTTGGCTTCTATCTCAAGAGATACAAAAAAGATTTGTAAGAAATCACATATTATTCCTTTCAATATTTATTTGATATTTATTTATTCATGTATTGCTCACTAGCACTTACAGGCTAGACTAGGAGGTGGTAGGTTCCAAGAGTTTAAAATTAAGAAATGCATTATAATCAGTTTTAAAAATGCACAAGGGAAAATATCGT
The DNA here is from genome assembly GCF_014108245.1 of Pipistrellus kuhlii. Lineage (NCBI taxonomy): Eukaryota > Metazoa > Chordata > Mammalia > Chiroptera > Vespertilionidae > Pipistrellus > Pipistrellus kuhlii. The sequence goes on along the minus strand of NW_023425544.1, from coordinate 1,168,918 downwards.
TGAATCTTTTTTTTCTATTTCATCAAAACATTTAAAAAATATATATTTTATTGTTTTTTTACAGAGAGAAAGGGAGAGAGATACAGACTAGAGAGTTAGAAACATCGATGAGAGAGAGTCATCCATCAGCTGCCTCTTGCACGCCCCCCACCGGGGATGTGCCTGCAACCAAGGTACATGCCCTTTACCGAAATGGAACCCAGGACCTTTCAGTCCGCATATGCTGATGCTCTATCCACTAAGCCAAACTGGTTTCGGCTCATCAAAACATTTTTGCCTATTGGGATAAGAGGACCATTGTTTGATATTGGCACCAAATCTCCACCGTCCACCTCCCTGGGACACTGATGTCGCTCAGGAACACAGTTTGAGAGTCCTGGCACCTTGGAGCCGCACAATGAATGATGGCTGAACTGAGCCATTGTTTTAGAAGTAGACGACCATAAAAAGTAGGTCCTTAAGTGAGAGATGAGAATTGGCAGAAAATACACTTAAACAGTATGATCAAGCTCCACAAAATTATTTCAAAGAGCATCACTAAATATGATGAAAATTAAATTCTCCTATGTTCTAAAATACTTGAAAAATAGAGCACAGTTTGTGTATCTTAGACTATCCAGAAGGAATTCTGGTTTTAAATTCTAAGAGTTTTTAAAAATCTCATTTAATAATCTGGCTGCTTTCCTACTTCTATCCCATCGGGTGGAACCATTTTTTATACTCCTTGGTATCCTTGACATAGTCAAACATTAGTAGGTGCTCGTTAAGCGTGTATTAAATGAATGGATGAACAAATGAATGATATGTGTTTTCCCATGCTATGCATCAGAAAGACTGGTGGTCACATTTCAGTGTTGCACAATATCGATGCTTAGTTTTTGAAAAAGCATCCACAGCTTCATCTCAGAGCAAAAGAGTAATCTGACACAAACACCAAGCGTGAATGTATAAATGTCAAACAAAGGCACAAAAGGCAGCTGCATGGTAGCCAGTTAGGATCTGAAGAGGATCGCCCTCTGTGAAATCACCGGTAAATATTCAGTGTAGGTTAGGAAAGTACAACAGGCAAGTACATTAATGGAGTAAGCTGATCCCGTTGTGGCTGTTTAAATTCTGTATCTTTGTGGAAGCTGTAGCAAAGAGAAATGGTTGCTGTTTCTGGTGTTTTAAGTCAATGATATCACTTTGGGCCTTCTACTTTTTCAGTGAGACTCTGAAAAGGAAACCTTTCTGATCCATTTTCAAGCAATGAATACATGTTCACGTGATGACTTAATGTACATGTGAACCTCTTTAACAGGATTTTGCCTTATTCTTTCTTCTACTCCAGCCGTAGTAGAGGCGCAGGAACAGAAGTGGAGTGAGTGCTGGGTTTGTTCCATGGAGGACATTATGGAACTCATGATGATTAGAGGATACAATTATAAATTTCTTTCCCTTTACTCCCCCTTGAGCTTGCATCCACACTGATTTTTTTATGGGGAGTGTATACATTCTCAGAAATATCCGTGCTCCCCTCACAAAGCAATGGAATCTTGCTCTAGAAAGGGATGGAGTGTGGTGATTACTCATGTTTCCTGGGGGCAGAACTGATAAATAGAAAGTGCTCAATAATTACCTGTGGAGTGACTGAATTGATAATAGTTCTTAGTTATAATGTCTTTAATTGTTTGGAAGCTGAAACACAGCTTTGTTAAATAAATCAATAAGACTGGAAGTCATAAGGAAAAGAAAATAATATGAGGCATTTATTATATGCTAGACTCTACATATATCCCCTTATTTGGTGTTTATAGTCCTCTTATGTAGAGCGTAGTGTAGCCCCATTTTACTGATGGGAAACCAAGGTGAAGAACAGTTATGTTACTTTTTAAGAAGTGGCAGAGCCAGGATTCAAACCTTCCATCTGTTCGATTCTAGCAACCACGCCCTTTCCTCTGACCACTTGCCACAATGGTCCATATTGTATACAGTTTCAGGGCATTTCAGAAGAAAACTCAGCTGGTTTCCTCTTAGGAGTCAGTGTCTCTCATCTGTGCAAATGTTTCCTGTCTTGAAAAATGCAGGTTAAACTAACACCATTTATAAACTATTTTGCAAAGGGGAAATGTCAACATTTTAAATATCTTTTTTAAAACATTCCTTTAATAGATCACTTTAATTGCTTAATATTTTGTTAAAGTTTTTGACATTTATGGTGATAATTGGATGAAAAGTAAACCACTTGCCCATGCAGCCCTCCCTCCTCTTTTCCTGGGCTGACACCTAGTGGCGAACTTTCTCACCGCAGTGTTAATCCTGGCGCTGAACTTTCTTCAGCGTAGTTTTTAAATTGATTTTAGGATTTTTTTTAAAACCCAGTTATTGTCAGCATAATAAAAATAGCTACACTAATATAAGGTTAATTTATTTGGGATTATCATAACAATGGAACTTTTATTTGATTTAACAAATTTTAAGTCAATTATAATCAAGCTTTGATAACAGAAAATGAAACAAGTATTTAAAATCCTGGGATATTTGTATCCCCACAAACCTGACCTCATAACCCCTGGGCTGTGGGCACTGGCTTGCACACACTGACAAGTAAGATTCCATCACTGTTCTTAAGGACAGTGCGAGGCTGAGGCGGAAAGCAAGCAGAGTTGCCCCGAGATGTGGTAACTGCCAGAGCGTAGTGCTGTCCAGGCATTGGCATCCAAAGGCAGAAGGAATCACTTCCGCCCGGGGCCCAGGGAAAGCTTCCAGGGAAGGATGAACCTGGGATGGCACCTTGTGGGAAAGTAGCATTTTCCCAGGAGCGTGCACAGGCAAGGGGCGTTGAAACTACGTGACCTGGTCAGGGCTGTGACCAGGGCACAGAGAGAGAAAAGGAGTGTGTCCAAGGAGGAAGCGGAGAAGGGTTGGGCTCCCGGCCAGGAAAGACCTAGAAGACCACAAGATGGTTTCAGCACCAATCCCAGAAAACAGCATTTCTAGAACAATGTTCCTTAGTAGATCCACATGATGTTGTTTTCTGCACACATGAAATTTGGAATTGTCATATAATGCATACTGTAACTTTTCTCTTAGATATTTAAATGCATATTATTGAAGCCTTGCTATAAAGAATCTAGCTAACTTGGTTTAAAAAGCATTTTTCAAAAGCCTGTTCTCCCCAGAATACCTATTAACATTCCATGCATCTCCTGCTCCTCCCCACAGTTTGGGAAATGCTGCAGTAGCTAAATGAATTTTTCTTGCTCTAAGGCCATGGAATTAGGATACCAACTGTGTTCATTTACCCGTCTCAAAGCTATGAACCTCGGAAAAGAAAAGCATGTCTCTTTTCCAAAGCATTTATTATCTGGCCTGTGGCCAACAGGTGGTCTTGAGGCATAGAGCCCAGCCACCACGTAGCTGTCTCAGCCCAGGACCACAGGCTGCCTGCCACAGGGTCCCCTTGGTCCAACAGCTTGATCAGTGTATCAATCAGGAGATAAGGAGGACAACAGAAACCCCTTCAGGTGTTTCCAAGAGAGAAAATAATTCAAGGAAATGGTTATTCAACTGATAGAGGGAGGAGCTGAGAGAATCCAGAGATGAGCAACAGCAGTGGTGGTTTCCTGGGTCCAGTGCTGGGTCACCTGACCACAGCTGGAACCTGTGGGCCTGTACAGTGGGTGTATGACTCGAAGAGGAGGAGAATGAGAACCATACCCCAGGCAGGGAGGCAGGAGACACACTCAGCTTCTCCCTTCCATCTTCCTCCTCACCTCTCACCGGGGCCTCCTCACATGTGCCAAAGCAAGCAGGAAGCCAGCTGACCTGAGAGCCCAGGGAACTTCTCTCCAGAACAGAGCAGGTTGGGTCTAAGATCAGACAAGCTCAGAACCAATCACAGATATTAAGGCTCTTCCATGACACACATAAACGCAGGTCAGTAACAAACATGTGAAGCTAAAAGCTCCTTGGTGTATCGCTAAAACTGGTGCTAATCTGGACTCTGCCTCTTCTCAACTGTGTGACTCCAGGCAAGTTACTGTACCTTTCTGAACCTCAGCTCCTCAATAGTAAAATAGGAAAGAAAATCTCTACTTAAATGATGCCTTCACAGGGCTCCCTTGACATATACTTGGCTGGTTCCTGTTTTATAATGAAACAAGAGCAAGGTATTTAAAACTTTTTGGGCTTAGCCTGGAGCTACCAGGAGTGTTAGAAATCCACAGACGTTGATTGACTGCTTCGAACTTCAGTGAATTGGCAAAGTTTTATTAGGTAGCAATTACTATCTAGCATGTGTCTAATTTCTTATCTTAATATATTCACTTCCTGGGGGCGTTGGAATCGGGGAAGCTTGTAAATGTGCAATGGAGTATTCAGGTGTCAGGAGGCACTCCACGTGTGTTGTAGTCACCCATTCACTGCAGGCTACGGAAACTGGAATTCCAGGAGAGCTGCTTCTTAAGAGATGGGGAACGTTGGAAATCACTACCTCTCTCAACCACAGGCTTTTCATTTGTTATATGGGGATAAGAATGCCACCCTCACAAAATTATTTTTAAAAGCCAATGAGATGGCAGACTTTAAGCCCTTGTTCTCTGGGAGGCAGCTTCCCTTTTGTCAGTGAATGCCCAAGTCACCAACAGTCACAGCCCAGGGAGGTGTGGCCTGATTGGGGGGAAGCCTTTTACTGGAGCTTATTTATGTTTGGTTTGCTGTTCCCTGTTAAGTGATGCCACCTGGCAGATCTCTACTCGCCCTGTGCTCATACATCGCAATTCACCGGCATTATTCACACGCCATTTGCTTAAAGCTTTCTTCACCCAAGTTCCTACTGTGATACATTCATACTCTCATCTTCACAACATTAAAAATGGTCTATAGGTTTTGAGAGTGGCCTGAGCAAGTCAGTGGCCAGCTTAAACGGTCCTTATCTATTCTTGAAAGGGAAATTTTATCCCAAGTTAAATAGTTTTATCCTCATTTGATGAGTGTTACCAAAAAGAAATATGTAAAGGAAAAAAACCAATATCTATTGAACCCTTACTTCTTGCCCTTTATATTTTCTTGGTTAAGTGTGCATGGTATTATCCCCAGCTTGACAGATAAGGAATTTAAAGCAGAGAAATAGTTTAAATCAACTTTAAATAAGCATTTACCAAGACCCTACTATGCCAGACTCAGTTCTAGGTGCCTAAAGACTCAGCAATGAACACACCAAGTTCCAGCCCTCAAATCTCATATTCTACATCATGCGTGGGGAACGTCCAGCCCACAAGTATAAGGCCAGCAAAATCATTTGGTCTGGTCCTGCCAAGACATTTGGGGTGAGTTAATTAAATGTTTTGACCAAATACAGCTAGCTAATTTTTAAGTTGATAATGTTGTATGGCCCGGGAATCCTATATAATAAAAGCATAATATGCAAATAAACTGAATGGCGGAATGACTGGTCAGTGGGAGGCAGGGTTGACAAGCAGGCGGCTGGTGCAAGGGAGGGGACGGCAATCGGGGGCAGGGCCAGCTACTCGCCAGCCAGCGCTGTCCCCTGATAGCTCCACCTCGTCACCTCCCACAGAGGGAGGCCAGACTACAGCTTAGGCCTGCTCAGGAGCGGGCTTAAGCCATCAGTCACACATCCCCTGAGGGCCCTCAGACTGTGAAAGGGTGCAGGCCAGGCTGAAGGACCCCCTGAAGGCACAAATTTTCATGCACTGGGCCTCCAGTGATGTTATAAATGTATAAATGGCCCTTGGCAGAAAAAAGGTTCCCCACCCTTGTTCTAAGTAGACACAAAGAGGAAAGTCAACATATAATGTGCCAGGTAGCCTAGGAAAGGGATAAAGAGAACCCCCCAGATGAGTGAGTGCTGGTAAGAGCTGGAGCCAGGATTGGGGGCCTGGTTTGTCTGCCTCTAGAACTCGTGTTTTTTCCACTGGTCCCAGGCTGCCTCTGGTCTCGTTGGTGGTGGTTTCCTGCATCTAGTCAAGAAACATGAACTCTAAGAGGTCACTTCTTCATCTGGGTTTGGTAATTCAGTGTGTCAGGGTGGTAACTTTGCCTTCCTAGGATTCAGAAAACATTTTTCTGCACTCCCTGCTGTCAGCAGCATGAAGCTGTCTTTTTCATCTTTCCAGTTTCCCAGACACATTTAATCTGGATGCATTTCGCCAGCCTGGACTCAAGCCCTTGAGCTGGGAGACCATTCTGCCCTAGAGAAGGGTCTCTGTGACTGCTGGGCTCAAAGGAACTCTTTGCCTCTTATCTCTCCTGCCAAAAAGTGATGTTTTAGGTAGCAGCTTATGAAATCTTAATATCTGTTTCCTGATCATTAGTTTTCAGTAAATCAGTTTAATTCCATAAGTACTAGTAGATACTGGGCACAGAGAAACAGATCCAATGTGGAACCTGCCCACAGAAGTCAGGTAGACCTGGGTTCTACTTAGCCGTTTACCTAAGTTTTTATTTTTATTTTTATAATTTTGAGTAAGTTAATTAATCCATGTGTGCTCCAGTCTCCTCATCTGTAAAAGGGTGAAAACAGATGTGATCTATCTCATAAGCTTATGCAGGTTAAATGAGATAATACAGCATGTGCCTAGCATATGGAAAGAACTTAATATTAGGTGGGTTTTTTTTAAAAATAACCTTTTTATTTTAGAGCATTTTTAGGTTCACAGCAAAATTAATGGAAGGTACAGAGATTTCCCATATATCTCCTGTCCCCCCACCCTCCTTGCATAGCCATCCCCTTTATCAACAACTAGAGGCCTGGTGCATGAAATTCATGCACTGGTGGTAGAGGGAATTGTCCCTTAGCCCAGCCTGCACCCTCTCCAATCTGGGACCCCTTGGGGGATGTCCAGCTGCTAGTTTAGGCCCAATCCCTGTGGGCAGTTGAACACCCTTCTCACAGTCCAAGACTGCTGGCTCCTAACTGCTTCTGCCTGCCAGCTTGATCACCCCCTAACCACTCCCCTGTAGTTTGATCGATGCCTAACTACTCATGCTGGCCCGATCACCCCCAACTTCCCTCCCCTGCCAACCTGATCTCCCCCAACTGCCTTCCCCTGCTGGCCCACTCACCCCTAATTGTCCTCCCTCCCCTGCAGGCCTGGTATCTCCCAACTGCCCACCTTCTCCTGCTGTCCTGATTGGCCACAACAGCCCTCCCCTGCCAGCCATCTTGTGGTGGCCATCTTGTGTGAGGGTGTGACTGAAATTTGCATATTACCTCTTTATTATACTGGCTATTTGTTTTTAAATATGTTTTAAAAACTCTTTAATTTAAAGCTGAGCTTTCTCTATTTCTATCCTATGAGGAAATAGTGTAGGTATGAAGTTTCATTTTTCAATGTAAAGACAGTATGTGTATTTTAATTAAAAAGATAGTAAGAATTCTCATCATGATATTATTTACCAAAAAAATGTTGATATTCAGTCTTTACAATATTTCCCACTAGATAGGTAATTACACATTTTTAAAGATCTTTACATTATAAAACTGATAAAGAAAACTGCCTTAATCAAATGAATGGCAAAACAAATTGTTATAAAACTGATACTGCCCAGGTCAAGAAATAGAGTTTCATTACCCACCACACAAACCCTTTCCATCAAAACTCTTCCTTCTGCCAAAAATAACCACCATCCTGACTTCCATATTTTTTTAAAAAGGTTTCTTACCCAAATATTTATCTGTAGAAACTAGAGTTTAGTCTTGTCCATTTGAAAAAATGATATAGCTTTTAATTCTCTTTTATCTTATATGTTCCTCCTCCACCTTTCATTTCATTACAATTTACTTGTTGAAGAAACCAGACCTATAGTTTTCCAAAGTGTAACTTTTGCTTATTGCATAGTCATGGTGCCTTTCGCCATATTCCTCTGTCCTTTGTATTTCCCTCTAATTGTCACTGGATCCGGAGATTGGATAGACTAAGGTTGAATCTCTTTGGCAAGACTGCAGGTAATATTTTTTAAGACTATAGGAGAACATAGCAGGTCTGGTTTGCTGACTCTTAATATCCCATGATACTTAATGCCTTTATTTGTTTATCCATTGGGAGTCGCAAAATGGTGATAGGGTTTAAATTTATCATTTTTTAAAATATTTATTTATTTCAGAAAGGAAGGGAGATGGGAAGAGAGAGATGGAAACATCAATGATGAGAGAGAATCATTGATCAGTTGCCTCCTGCATGCTGGTTCTCAAGGGCCAGATGATATTGGAATTTTTCCATAATTACTCATTTATTTTCATACACAGCTGCCTCAGTAAACAATTACAGAAAATTTTGTAACCTTTTTCCATCTTCTTTCCCTGTTCTCCCTCTGACCCCAGATTTTGGCTAGTTGAACTATAATTATATTGCTAGGACATACAGCCATTGTACACATGTGAAAGAACTTTAGGGAGTAAGAAAAATAATTGAGGGTAGGAGTTAGTGAGAAATAACTGGGGAAAGCAACAGTAGAGGGATACCAAGTAGAAATACCAAGACAATGCAATGATAATGTCTGTTTTTTTAAGTTAGGCGGTAGGTTCAAAGATGTTTGTTTTATTATTATGCTACAAAAAACAAATGTCAATACATGTAGTCTTTCTTGTGTAAATATAAATTACATTAACAAGTGAAACTCAGTAGAATTACAAAATAGATAGTATTAATAATTTTCTAGATTCTATAGTTTCCTAATATTATATTTAAATTCCAGCTCAGAGATTGCAAGGTCTAGACCCCTCTAGTCTAACACATTTCATACTTCTGAAGGATCTAAAAATGTGGCTTGACCCAGTATGTTGAGGTTCTAAATTTCCTCAAGGACCATGCAGGAGGATATGGCTCAAGTTGAATGTAAATAAATAGTCTCCCTAGGTCACAAATCCTATTCTAAAACCTACTTGACTGCATGCATCCCACACAAAGAGACCACAGCCACCAACCATAGACTCCAGTGGTTGTGTATACACACAATGTGTATAATTTTTATCCTGCCTCCATTACATAAAGCTCAGGGATGGCAAAGCAGGAATTCATGCTCCAGTGTGGTACCATTTCTTTCTCTGTCATTTAGAGGAATAATGAGGCAATCTCTATTGTCTAGAAAAAGAATGGTTTTATTATACTATTTCTTATTATCTATTAATTAGAACCATCCTATTCTAAACCTCGGGATGCCAAAGGATTATGGAATGTTTCCATAGAGTCCTTAGTCATGTTTGGGCATGCTGAGGAGAGTGAGTGAGTGAGCAAATGAAGTAATGAATGAATAAATGGACTTGTGCTATTTTCTTTTTAGTCAAGATAAGAATCCAGTTGAGAAAAAAAGCCCACCGTAAAAATAAGTAAAAGCATTATAAAATGTTTTTCAGAATGTGTATTGAGCACATGCACAGAGCTCAGCACTCCACAACCTCATGCCAATTAAGTGGTAGAACTCTACAATCACATGGTAGAGCTGTGCTTCAGACACAAGACTTGGAGGGTAAAGCAGTGACAGCATTATTGTCTGCATGTGTGCAATGTGGTGTCTTTGACTCATGCTCTGCCCTGAACTGCAATGGTAGTGGTTCCTTTTTTGTATACGAATACACATGAGAACCCTTGTGATTCATAGAAGATACAGTAAAATATGGGGAAAGAATATAAAATTTAAAGCAAGACAGAGGAGCTGTTATGAGGATTAAATGTATATTACCGTAATGTGTATAATGACCACATTGTAGAAACTCAAAAAAATGTTAGTTCCCAGTTTTCCTCCTCCAGTTACAATAGCCTTCCTGAAATATAGATCTGAATGTCAGGCTTCTAAAATGACTGTCCAGTGAGTGACGTACTTCCTATACTTTGGGGTGTGGTAAGCCAATTACTTTCTGTGGTGGCCAGTGTGTCTTTTAGTAAGAAGGGACCTTTTTTAAGGGCAATTAGGTAACTGCCATTTTCCAGGTTTCCCAGTGCAGATTTCACCTGATTCTTCAAAGATAGCTATGATAAAAGACAGACCCTACCTCCACACTTGAATCACATTCAGGAAGATTTCAGGCATTAATAGTGTGTTAGCCAACCGTGATAGATTGAGGTAAGAGTAGAGGGTTTGATCTGAATTGAAGAGCAGTCTACAAAATAGCTGGCCTGTACTCTTCAAAAATGTTAATGTCTTACAACAAAGGAAGACCCAAGAACTATTTCAGATTAAAGGAGATGAGAGACAGGACAACTGCATGCAATGTCTGATTCAGGATTTTCTTTTGCTGTAAAAAGACATTGGGATAAATACTGAATTCTGAATAAAGGCTGTACTTAAGTATTTATTGTAACAATGTTAATTTTTTTTTATTTTAGTGATTCATTTTACTATGATAATCTCAGAGATTCTAGGAAATATAGTCAGGCCCTAGCTGGTTTGGTTCAATGGGTAAAGCATCAACTTGTGGCCTGATGGGTCCCAGGTTCAATTCTGGCCAAGGCCACATGCCCAGGTTGCTGGTTCGATCCCCAGCAGGGGGCGTGCAGGAGGCAGCCAATCAATGATTCTCTCTCATTGATGTTTCAATCTCTCTCTCCCTCTCCTTTCTTCTCTTAAATAAGTCAAAAAAAATTTTTAAAAAGAAACATAGTCAGTTTGCTGTATTACCTGCACAAGATTGTTCTAATGCAAATGATATGTTAGGGAACAATTTGAGCATAATGTGAATTTTATGTTTGATTATGTATGATACCAACCATGAGAAATGCCAGGTGAATGCAGAAAACTGCACCCAGATGAACCAAGATGTGTAGGAATACACAGACCTCATACATGCACACCTCTAACACCTACCAGCTACCTCAGCTCATTGTGTGTATTATGAGCCTTATACCTCTATCCACAGCAGTGATACAGTTTTCCATCTTCCTTCCACCACTCCACAATCTATTCACAGACTGCAACCCTTCTGGAGCCCAGTTCCTGAGCAAACTTCATGTCTATTTCAAGGTATAATAGAATGACATTTATTATAGTATTTATATATTTCTACCCATTGAACATGTAAAAGTTGTGCTCTTGTTTTTATTAGGTGTCTATCTTATTTTAGACATGTCCCTGGTTAAATCTTTGAGCCTTGTGCCCTTAAGCATGATGATTTTTAGGAAAATATATGTCCCATTGTAGCAGAACTGACTATACTTCAGTATGCAGTGGTGAAGGGACATCATGTTTTAAATTTATTCTCAAATGGTTCAAAGAAACATTTTATACAGATAAAAGATATATAATATAGAATTATATAACTATGTGTATGTGCAAGCATGTGCACAAGCAAGGGGAGAGAGAAAAGGATAAAGCCATTGTGGTGAAATGTTAACATTTGGACAATCTAGGTGAAGGGTAAATGGGAATTCTTTTCATTATTCTTTTAATTTTTCTCTAAATCTGAAAATGCGATAAAAAAGTTAAAAGGGAAGAAAAAGAGTAGAACATTGGGGAAGATAAAAAGTAGTTGAAGTTAAAATGTGAAAAGTGAAGGAATAAACGGGAAGGGGAAATGCTCCAGCTGGGGAAAAGACCAAAGCAGAAAGAGAGAGAGAGGATCCTAAACAAACCTTCTCCAGAGTAGACTAAAATGTGAGCTTAGTTTGAGAAAGCTATTTGTAAAATATTTTAGGAAGACTACAGCTACAGAATGGGAAAGAGGCATTTTGCTTTTCCAAGAAGATATTTTGGGAGTCTAGCCCAGAAGACAGGAAAACAGAATAAACCTACATATATATGGAAATCACATAAATTAACAATTCTGAATTATTTGGTATCTTTATTCTTTTCCAAAACAATACAAGGGTTTTAATAAACTTTATTCATTGGACAACCCTATATGCAAATCTTATCCATATTGGATTATTAACTTCACTTTTTAAAAAACACTAACAATAAAATATAGACTGTAGTTCGTTTTACAATTTATCGACATCTGTGTTCACCATTGTTTTCCTGTGGATTCTCTTTTCTTCTTTACTATTTTTTTCAGCGAATATCACAAATGCTTTTGTCTTTGTATATGTAAAAATATCTTTATTTTGCTATGACTTGAAAAATAGTTTATCTGAGTATGAAACTACATTGACAGATTTCCTTCTGCCCTTTGAAGAGTTTTTTTTTTTTCATCAGTTTTTATTGGTGAAGTCTGTTATTCTAATTGTCATCCTAATAAAAAGGTATTAAAAAAATAAACAACCATGAAAAACAGTTGTTATTCAGGATAATGAAGGAAAGCGCTAGGTAAGAGAGTGGCACAAAAAGTGTGATTAATAGCCAAGATAGGGTAAGGGGGGCTTCCCAGAGGAGGAGCTACTCACTGGAAATGGGTCTTGAAGGAGTTAGAAAACAAAAGATTATTTTAAACAGGTGACAGCAAGAGCGCCCCTTTATAAAAATCTCAAGTTGTTCTGCGTGGCTGAAATATAGGGTGTGTCTTTGAAACATGACCCTGAGAGAAAGGAGCCAGTTTGTGGAAATCTTTGAAGGCTTCCCGGAAGTCTGGGCTTTCTGTGTAGTCAGCGGAGCCACGGAAGGATTCAAACAGGAACACTTGCTTTTCTGAAGACATCAAGGAGGTTGGTTGGAAGGAGATGAGACCGAGGCAGAGACCAGTGAGAAGGCTGCTGTAATCGTTCTGGGAAGAAAAACTGAGCTCAGAACTCTAAAGCAGTGGGAATAGAGCAAAGAGAACAAACCTGAGAGATTAAGAGATGAAATCAGTCAAAAATGTGGAGCTGGAGGGAAAGGCAGGGCTCTTGGCTGCCTTCTAGGATTCTGGCTTGGGAGTCAACGTGGAGGTTTTTCTCACTCCATCAGACTCAGCAAATATGGCAAATAGTTCTCTTCATCTCGGTTTCTGTCATGCAACCCTAGTCCTATTGGTTTTCTGCAAGAGCAGTGTCCCAGACAAGCTGCCCGAGAAAAAACGGCTTCTCTTCCTCAGAGGCTCGCGAGGAAAGTAATTCCAATAACATTGGAAACTTAGTTCTTCCGCTTTGGCCTCTGTGGAGGAATCCTCTCCTTTACACAGAAGGCTTTGATACTCCTGCCTTCAGCCTTCTTTCCTCAGTGTGGGCGGAGTGCGGCCATGTGCCTCACCAGCCAGCTCTGTGCTCATGCACCTCAAATGTCCTTTTTGAATAATTAGACTTTTTCACTTAATTTTAGAAAACATTTCTGAAGCCTGTTATGCATCCTGCATAGTGGCAGGTGCTTTCACGTGTCATCTCACTTAATACTCATAGCAACCTGAGAGATAGGTGTTACATCAGTTTTACAGATGGGGACCTGAGATTCTGAGACATTAAACAATCAATCCAAGGTCACAAAGCAGTCAGGTTCAGAAGCAAGGTTAGAAGCTATTCATACCACATATCTTCTGTGTTTTTCTACTGTCCTGTGACTGTCCACTCTTATGGGTCAGTAATCAGGTTGGGCATTGGTTGGCTTGGCAACAAGGAATGGAATAGACAGTGCAGATAATGACAAATAGGCAATTATAATTCAGTTTAGTGAGTGCTCCAGGGGAGACGATAGGAGACACACCCAAGCAGGAATTGGGGCTCAGTGAAGGAGCCCTAGAGGAAATTATATCCAAGGTGAGATTTGAGGAGTAAAAGCCAGGGAAAGGAGGGAGGGCAGCCCCCTCCAGGCAGAGAGAGTGATGGTCACTGGCACAGGGAAAGGTGTGGCAGGAGAGATTTTGGGCCGTATGGGGAGGACTTGATAAGCCATGTCAGGAAGCTTACAAGGAATCCTGATGTCAGTAGGGCAGCTGTGGAGGAGTTTTTGAAGAACCCCTGTCTCCATAGAACTCGAAAGGTGGCTGTGGTAGTAATATGAAAAGAGAACAATTAATAAGGCAAACTTGGAAGCAGAGACCCCTCAGGAGAAAGATGATGGTGACCTGAAGTGGGAAAGTGACTGAGGGGTAGAGAGAATTGGGAGGTGTGAGAAGCGTGAGGGCCTAGAAGCCACATGTCTCGGTAACCAAGACTATAAAGTAAAACTGACCCAGGTGGCTGGGCAGGGCTGTTCTCATTCACTGGAATGAAGGAAAAACTGACTTGGGAAGGAAGGTGGGTTCCCCTTTATTCCTGTTGTGTGTGACATGTCAGTGGACATCCATCCAAGAAATGTCCAGTTAGGCAGCTGTGAATATGAATCCATGGGCTCAGGAGAGGGGTGGGATGGGGATACAGAGGTGAGAGATGTCAGCATTTGAGTAGTACATAATTAACCAGGGGAGTATATAAAACCGGAAGTAAGGAGGGCATAAGACAGAGAACAAGTGTAGTTCAGAGACTGCCAAAGAAAGGGGAGCCGGTGAAGGAGCTAGAGGAGGTGCATTCAGAGGAAATTACAGCCGGGACAACACAGGAGAGTGCTAACAAACAGGCCCTGGCCATAGAGAATCTCTGGTGGTTTTAGGGCTCCTGGGAATCTTGGCTGAGTTTAGACAAGCCTTTGGGCAGTTTGACTGGTAGCTGGTAGGGATGAGAGAATGATGATAGCCAGCTTGTTTTATATGGAGAGGGGAAATTTGAGGGGTAGGGGGTGTTGTTTTAACATGAGAAGAAACTTGAAATGTTTATGAGAAAGAACCACGGGCTATGAGGGTATTTGACAGAGCCAGGCCATGATAAGGAAGGGGTTTGGCAAAGCAGGGTGGGTGGTCTTGGAGCAGAGAACAGCCCCTCTGTCCCTGTGCCCGAGTCTCACTGGGGAAGAAGCCTGGATGGGTGGGATCCGGGTAAAGGAAGAAGTGGGGAGGGGGCCATCTGACGGCTTTAGTTTTCTCTATGACATCCAGGCAGGCGTGTGTGTGTGTGTGTGTGTGCTGGAAGGTGGATAGGGATGGAGACAGGTCAGTAGCTAGGCAGAGCGGAGGAAGTTTGAATAGAGAGTGGTGGAGAGCACTAGCAGGCTAAACCTGGTCAGTGTATGGCCTTACTTTGTCCTGTGTTTGGAATGTGTTCTTACATTGTTTCCCGCTGTGGCTCCCGTGGAGAAGGGTCACAATGCAGGCTGATTATCGTGCAGTGAGTGATGGAGGAGGACCCGCTTAAAGCGTCCTCTCTCTGCCCCCTGGCTGTGGTATGTGTCTGCCACCTCCATCAGTATACAGGTGATAAAGGCAAACTCTCAAATCGTGTTTTTCTCTTGGCGTTAGGGTGGTTAACACATATTTCAGGGATGCCCCCACACAAGGAGGCTAGGTTCTTGCTCTCCTTCCTTTAGTCACCTCCCCATTCCCCCAAGGGTGACTTTAACCCAGCAGGCCAGGCTGCACCTAACAGCAGTCCTGGAAGCGAGGCCAAAGAGCCCCTTTCTCCTAGAGCTCTCTGAAGAGGGTGCTCCGACGCTGCGGTTTCTGCACCAGCCCCTGCAGCCTCTCTGTGGAAGTGGTGTGCTCAGTAGAAATTGCTGGTTTCAGATCCTCTGCCGCTCGCTCCCAGTTGAAATATGCCTCCTTTTTTCATGATCCTCAGTTTTAAATTACCTGGAAAACAGGGTAATCGTGCCTATTTCCCAGAGTGGTTCAGAGATGTTAGTGAGCCAGTGGATGTGAAATGCCTAGCAAGAGAGAGGCAGTCTGTTCCTGGCCATTTTCCCATTTTCTGTGGTTAAAATAAAGAGGCATTCTCTGGCTTTCCAGGTGTGGAACAGATTGGGTTGAAGTCCATCTGTCTTCTCCAAGTAGCTGAGTTGGAGATAAGCATTTGGTGGTGCTCCTCAGTGTCCATAATGAGAGTGCACAGCACCATCTGCTCACCTGAGCACCAAGAACGCAAAGGTGCAAATGCTTAGTCACTGGGACAGGACGACCGTCCTTCAGACCCCTCTGTGCAGACAGCTCTCAACTGTTATTACCCGGCCTCCTTCCCCTGGTCTGAAGCATTATTTGCAGAGGGACTTTTGATGAGAAGACAGAGATAGTCCATTTATTTCTCTTCAGAGGTAAAAACTGGCAGCTGTAGGCCAATTTCAACATAGCCCTTAAATGTGTTGGTTTGTCAAGTGGTGCTTTAACGTGTGTGTGTGTGTGTGTGTGTGTGTGTGTGTGTGTGTGTGTGTACGTGCATGCGTGCGGGCTGAGGACATGAGACATCCTGGATACTCCTGACTATTTGGAGACAGGGCATGCTTATTCTGTTTGCCACCACTTCCGGTTGTCTTCCACCTGCTGCCGTCACTCAACTCTATTCCTTCTGAGGCGGTGAAGGCATTTAAGTTTGCAGCCTTTATTTCTAGATCCACTCTAGGTTTCAGTCCTGAAGTAAGCCAGGTCATCAAGCCCACAGCTGTGATGCTGATTCCAAGGAGCAAGCACAGACAGTTTCTGTGTGTATTCGAAACACTGAAATACTTCCCTGTAATTCATCCTCCTCTCTCTGACCCCGGAATCAGGTTCTTCCTGAGTCAGCGTCTGCTCGCCTCTGGCCATGAGAGCTCTTCCACAAGGTCATTAGTTGCCACTAGTTATGTTTTGTTTATTTTTTTGTACCAGTTCTCCCTTTCATTAGAAGTAGATTACATTTTACAGTATGAGATATCTTTCCATTTTAACTCTCATATTCCAAGAACAAGCTGGGAACTTTTTGACTATTTACCTATCAATCTAACCCCACTCAGCATGCCAAATAAACACTACAGATTTTTAATCAGGATGACTTGGGTTCACCTCTGTAACTTGTGTGTTATTTTTTGTCAAGTAAATGCCTAAATGTGGCCTCCCAGCTCCCACATGTTAGCAATTAGATGTGGCCCCCTCATTAGTGCTTTGTACCCCACCAAACTGCGAGCTATTTGAAGGAAAGGGACCTTGTTATTTATCTCTGTATCGCTGGCACTTAGAGGGTGCCCACTGAGATGGCTCAGGTGCCGCCCCACTCATAAGCACATTTGTTTGTGGCTCCCTCTAGCTAGACTTCAAGCTCCTTGCAGGCAGGGAGTGTCCAGGATGTCTCATGCCCCCAGGGCAGATACAGTCCGCACTCAGCAGATGCCAGTTGGTGGAATTATTAAGTGAAGTTTTCATCAGCCCAGGACATAGTAGGAGCTCATTAAAAGGTAGCTGCTATTGTCATTACTAGCACACACACAAAAAATAAAACAAAGGGGAAAAACACCCACTAAGATGGGCATCTAGTCACCCACTTTGGCATGCAGTGTGGACATTGATTGGAAGACTATTTTAGAGAAAGAAAATGGCCTTTTATTCATTTTGGGGAGGGGAGGAGGGTTAACAAGAGAGTCTTTTTCAAGTGTTTGCTCCATCTTGCTGCCACTTTACTATGTGTGGCTGCTGTTGCTATGGCAATTCTTTAAGCAATTGAATAGAACAGCACTGAGTTGTTGCAAACCAGCTCTAATTGCTCCCATGCACCAGGCCTGCCCACATGACCGCTCTCTGCACAGCATTCCCTTTTTCAGATGCGTATTTTCATAAATCTCTGGGCATTGTGCAGCTCCCTTGCTCTTGTGACATTGCCATCCTCGGGCAGAGGGCACAAGAAGCACCTCTGGGTAGGGAAGAGGGTCTGCCAATTTTCCCTGTGTGAGTGAGCAGTGTAGACCCCCATGTTCAAGGGGGTAGTGGGATGCAGGCACAGCAGGGCCTTAAAGCCAAATAAAACATTTGTGGGGATAGGTTTATTATATGTATTTCCATTGTTGAGCAATTTAGTCATCTTTTTAAAGCCAACTGTACCATTCCTGCACCCTCCTGCCAGGAGGGCCCAGTTCATTGTGCAGCGAGAACTTCTGGTTTTAACCTGAGTGTGATCAGGAAGAACTGATATTGAAAGAAATGGAAGGGAGTCTCTGTGTAATGTGTCCCTTCCATGTGCCAGGCCCTGTACTGGTCAGTGTCCATGTGCTCTGTCACTCACACCACAGGTACATTGGGCAGGGGGTCGGGCAGCAGGGTCCTGTTACAGATGAGGAAACTGAAGTGCACAGATTTACTGTCAAAGCTAAGGTCACTGCCAGTGGGTGCACGGCTGGGTTAGGCCCAGTCCTGACTGAGTCTAAGGCCTGTGCTCTTGTCACTGAGTCACACTGTCTCCCAGAAGGAAGTCAGCCTTTGGGAGCCAGATCTCAGTTGACTTGTGGCACAAGGCATTTAGCCAACAACCAGGCCTTTTAACATGCAAGACCTTTCTTTAAGGAATCATGAAACTTAAGGATTATTATAGGAAAAATTTCATTATCACTATAGCTTCTTTTGAGCCTTAACAATATACTAGGCTGTAAGCTAAGTGCCATATGAATACCACACTTAGTCTTACCAAGTAGTAGTAATAATCTATGAATTTTATAGATAAGGAGATTGAGGCTCAGAGAAGTTAAGTGACTTTCTCAAAGTCACAACAACTTCGGGTGGCAGGACCAGGATTCAAATACAGGCCTGATTCCAAAGCCTCTTAAACACGAGGCTGCCTCCCATGGAGCTTACTTGGAAAATAGATGCTTCCTATACAGTTAAAACTTTGACCCGGCCGGTTTGGCTCAGTGGTTAAGCATCAACCTATGAACCAGGAGGTCATGGTTCGAATCCTGAGTTGTGGGCTCTATCCCCAGTGTGCAGGAGGCAGCCAATCAAGGATTCTCATTACTGATGATTCTCTCTCCCCTTCTCCCTTCCTCTGAAATCTATAAAAATGTTTAAAAAAAAAAAAACTTTGCGAATAAACCAGGAAGCTTAACAGCCAATGTAAAGCTTTTCTTCCTTTTCCTGAGATATTTGTAAAATTAATCCAACCTTATGATGGTCTGGTATGTAAAGGTGTGGAGGGATATGGTACACTTTCGCCCGAGGGACTGCATGAACCTTCATGGAAGCACAAAGAGCAATTAGAAGTCACTCTGGTCACTCAGACAGGAGATGCAGAGGCTAGGACTTTCTGGTGAGAGTGGAGAGGGAGGGAAATTAGCTCTTTGGGAGACGGGATCAGTAGGACTTGACAGGCGTCTAGGGGCATCCCCATGGCCTCTCCTGTCCAATCTTCTCTGTGCTCCTATACGTACTTTTTTCTAAAGTAAATTATAATGTGCATTTACAAATAAGAATGTCCTGAGAAGAGGTCTGCACTGGGTCATAGCATTCAGACCAGCCAGAGAGAAAAGGAGCTGGATTCTGGGAGAGTGAGCGGGACCAACTCAATTAGCATTGCATGAGACTTGTTTTCCTTCATGAAACGTTTGTTTTTGAGGATGGTATTTTGAGAACTGCTGTCTCCGTGGGAATATCTAAGTTGTGTACAGCACAGCCATCTCTGCATCTACATGTTCTTATTTAACACATGGCTGTCTTTATAATGAGTACCTTCTGTATATGGGGTTATCAGAGTAACTCTGAATTATTTTACAACTAAATTAATGATATCCAGGAAACATTTATTTGGCTCCTTTTCTATTTATAATATTACTACCAATTAATTGCCTCTAAGTGTTCCTACTTATAGGGTCCTTTGTGCTAGTTAAAATTCATCCCACAGGTGAATCCCTGATGCCACACAGGGCTACCCAGTCACCTGTGAAACTTCTCTTGTAATAACAGGAACAATCACAGAAATGTACACTAGTCATATGTCTATGGGCAGAGGGCCAGGTGAGACAACATCTAAAAAATAATAATATGTATGGTGGGGTTTTTTCCTGATTATAAAATAACATATTTTCATTGCAGAAGACTTGGGAAAGACAGAAACGCATAGGGACACAAGTCACTCATATTTCCAGCACCATGAGGCAACCAGCATTAAATTTTGGTGCATCTCTGGTCCTGGCCGAGTAGCTCAGTTGGTAGAGTGTCATCCCAATACACCAAAGTTTCTGGTTCAACCCCAGTTAGGACACATATAAGAATCAACCAATGAATGTATAAATAGTGAAACAACAAGTTGATGTTTCTTTTTCTTTCTCTCGCTCTCTTAAAACAATCAATAAATTTTAAAAAAATGGTGCATCTCTTTCCAAATGTTTTTTATTCCTTTTTTACATAATTGAACTCAGACAGTCAGTATCTTTTCTTTTCATGTGATCTTCATCATTCAGATTCCCCTCACACCATGAGATACTATCTTTGCAAATGGTTATATAATTCCTCTGCTTAGATGTGCCATGATATACTACTGAACTGTGCCCCTCAAGGGGAATTTGAATTTTTGCTATTGTTTTAATGTGAATGATGTTATACTTAGAGATTCATTGACATTTGAGTTTTTCTTTAAACTATGTTTCCAGCAATTCCCAATGCTGGATTAGAGGATATGCATATATTTAAGGTTCCTGATACACTTGCCAAATTACTTTTCATAAATGTTTTACTGTTGTTTATTCTTATCAACATTCCATTTACAGCCACCTGGGCTACAACTAGAAGTCTTTATTTTTTGAATCTTTGTATGTATACTATGTGAATTCTGTTTTAATTTTTGTTTCTTTGATTCATATTTATTTTTCTGTTTTGAACCTTGTCCTTTGCCCATTATTTGCTGGGCTCTCAGTGTTGGTTTTTTGTGTGGTGTTTTTTGTGCATTTTTTGGTGTGTTTTTTTTTTTATGAGTAATGTTTTTTATTTGTTTGTGGGGGGGGGGGTTGTGTGTTTTTTGTTTTGTTTTGTTTTGTTTTGTTTTGTTTTTGCTTTTAGAGGGAAGGGAGAGAAAGAGAAGCATTGACCAGTTGCCTCCCGACGAGGGACTGAACCTGCAGTCTAGGTATGTGCCCTGACTGGGAATTGAACCCACACCTTTTAGTGTACAGGACAAATAACTCTCCAACCAGCTGAGGCACCCAGCTGGGGCTAAGTGA
The DNA here is from genome assembly GCF_014108245.1 of Pipistrellus kuhlii. Classification (NCBI taxonomy): domain Eukaryota; kingdom Metazoa; phylum Chordata; class Mammalia; order Chiroptera; family Vespertilionidae; genus Pipistrellus; species Pipistrellus kuhlii. Next base: position 1,148,098 of record NW_023425544.1, on the reverse strand, counting down.
ACTCTGTATGTATGTTGGCTATTTACCTTCTTATAAATTGTAGCAAATAACGTTTTCTGAACTGGGACTTTATTTTAACTTTTTATTATGAAGATTTCTAAGGATACTCAACAGTACTGAATAAAGATTCCCCCATGTACCCATCGCATAGCTTCAACAACCATCAATGTCTTTGTCATATTTGTTTAATTTATTTTCTATCCCAATCTCCTCCCATTTTTTGCTGATGTGTTTTAAGGCAAAATCATTTCAGCTTTTGTAAGATCTTTCAAAAATGAAAAATTGATTATTTTTTTCAACTCTTTTATTTAAAAAAAATTTTTTTTAACCTGCAGAGAAGTTGAAAGAATAGCACAATGAAAACCCATTTACCCTTTACCTAAGTTCACTGATAAATGTTTTATATATTTGCATTCTTTTCAAAAATATATATACACACTGCACTTTTTGTCTTATTTATTTGTTTTTATTTATTTTTTTGCTGAACCATTTGAAAGTAAATTGCAGATTTTATAACACTTTATGCTGAAATATGTTAGCCTGTATCTCCTAAGAACCAGAACATTGTGTATCATAACCACAAGGCTATATTACTGTCAAGAAAGTTGACATTGACACAGATATATCACAGTATACCTGAGTGCAAATCAAGCATGACACATTGCATGTTTTGTTTTGGTCTTTCATGATATTGACATTTTTTAAAGAGTCTGGATCAGTTATCTTATGGACTGTCCCACAGTGTGGATTATCTGATTGTTAATTCATGGATGTATTCCAGTATGGCAAGGTGCTGCAGATTTATCTTGTGTATTTCCTGTCCCAGACCTGGAATCAGCCCTTTTTTCAGTAAGCCTTAGTAAAGACCACTTCTGAACACTAGAATCGGTCATTGCTACTCATCTGTCATTACTTCTAGAGCTTCTCAATGGCAGACTTAAGATGTATGTTTTTAAGAAGAAAGAAAAATACGAGTTCATACTGGTGTTTTCTTTTTAAATTTAAATGTTCAGGTGGGTTTGTTTGTTTTAAACTTTTTCATTTAAACTTGAATGGAAAAGTTGAAAGAATAGTACAATGAATACCCATGTACTCTTCACCTAAATTCGCTAATTAATAATGATTTGTACATTTGCATTCTTTTTCGAAAGCATATATACCCCCTGCACTTTTTGTTTTGTTTTATTTTTATCTTTTTGCTGAACCATTTGAAAGTAAGTTGCAGATTTCATTACACTTTATGCCAAAATATGTCAGCCTCTATCTCCTGAGGATCCGAGACTCCAAGTCAGCAAAGAAGCTGGCCCAGAGCTCTTTCATCCCAGAATTCAGGCAGGGCTGTTCCCAGGGCGCCCAGAAAGAAAGGACAAAAGTAAACAGGCCTCAGAATGTTATTTCAGTGGTAATAAACTTGAATGACCCAAGTTCCTATAGCCCATTGGGAGAAGAGGCACAGTTATGTAGCTCATTCCCTAGTTTCCCGAATACCAGAAATGTTTTAAGACATGGCAACATGCTTTCTTCAGATCACCTAAATTGCATAACTATGAGGCAACTTCGAAAGCATCTCTTTTAATTTAATCTTCCTAGCCCTTAAGCTATGTGTCATTATTCCCATTTTCCAGCTTAGGAAACCTAGACTCAGAGAGATGAGGTGATTTGGCTCATAGCCATTAATGGCAAAGCTGGTGTTAGAACCAACATCTGTTGGCTCCAGATCCGCTCCTTCCACTGTTCCAAGCTGCCTACAGTTTTCTGTTGTTGCCAATCGAACTTCTGTGCGCCCTGCCTGGGGCCACCCCACAGACTTGGGAGTCTTCCACTAGCATCGTTCGGTTAAGTTTCTGGCTCCTACTTTGAGCTCTGCACCGCTCGGTCGTTGCCATAGCTGCCGGAATAGCTGGTGGCCACTCAGCAAAGAAGGAGCACTGAAAAGAGAGCGAAGGAACTCTCGTCCCCATGACGCCGAGGAGGACACTCACCTTTCCTCGTTTGAATCCATGAGTCCACATCCCAGGATGCTGTTCTTGCGCCTGCGGAGGCCTCGGAGCTTTCAAGTGAAGTGAGCCAAGTGCTGGCCCATTCACTCGCACCCCAGTCCCGTGGCCAAGGGCCACGCTCCCCCTCGAAGCCAGCACAAGGCAAGGTCCTCCTGGGGCCGGGCCCTCTGTGTTCACAGAGGAAAATGAAAGTTGCTTTATTCCCCGGCCTCTTCATAGCTCCCATTATGACGAGAGGGCTCCACAGCCAGGAGCCGGGGCTGTGATATTTCTGCTCCAGCGTGAGAGATTCGTATGTTTGACTAATCAATTCTGTGCACTGACTTCCCGGCCCGCGTTTTGTTCTCTTGCTTTTGATCGTCTGTTTGCCTTTTTGCCATTCTGCTGGTTCTTGTTTGGAGCTTTTATTTTCCAGGCACACTTTGACCTGCTCGATCCTCTATATTCTTCTCTCTCTCTCTCCCTCCCTTTGTCATTTTCCTCTCTGATTTCGGTTTCCCGTGTGTTTGACCACACACCGCTTCCACATACAAGCAAAATGGGAAACCCTCAAGTCACGAGGCCCTGACAACTAAGGGGTTTTGTTTTGAGAGCCCAGGGATCCTGGACCACAGCCAGCCCCAGCCCCTCAGCCAAGCCGGGCTCAACTCTTCTGTCCTCCTGTCCCCACCCCAGCCTCGCCCTGCCACACGCAGTCACTGATGTTGGCTTGGTGCTCTGTAGTTAACAAAGAGTAGGGAAGGAATACACATAATGGTATTGGTCAGATTTCTCCATTGAAGGAACTGGAGATTGGAAATATGAGGGGATTTTCCCCGCTCAGAGCCAGTAAGCAGCCAAGCCGGGACAAGACCCAGGTCTGCCCTGGAGCCGGACCTCGTTCTTCAGCGGCTTTGTCCTCAGCACATCTCAGCAGCCAAGCGGGCGATTACAGTGCAAACTGTGGCGGCCGCCCTTCCCTGAGCACTCATTCTGTGACAGGTCCTCGCCATAACCTGAGCTCAGGGCAGGAAAGTGCTTTCCTGAGGCTACCCTTCCACACCAGAGCCAGGACGGGGCCCAGGTCTGACTGCCCTTGACATCTGGGCTCTTAACAGAAGCGCCACCTGCCCAGGGCCGTGGCAGCACAGCAAAGGGACACTTACCTCGTGAAGGGCTCTGGGAAGGCTTCCCAGGCGCAGGGATGTTTGGGGTGAGAGGAATAGGAGTTTGGCCATCAGGAAGAGGAGGGGTTACAGGCCTTCTGCACAGCTTGCTCCCTGACCCGCTGAGCTCACATTGTTTTCCTAATCAGCACCTACATCTGAGAATCTCAGGAGTGGATTTGTGGCCCTATCCCCTGTTCCATGCTCCAATCTCCCCCACCCTTCCATGAAGCTTTCTAGCTTGCATATCCCTAGTACTAGGAAGCTTCCTTCCTTCTGAAGCATTTGTTTCTTCTTCTTTTTTAATCTCATGTAGAGGGAGGGAAGGAGGGAGGGAGAGAGAGAGAGAGAGAGAGAGAGAGAGGGAGAGAGAGAGAGAGAGAGAGAGAGAGAGAGAGAGAGAGAGAGAGAGAGAGAGAGAGAGAAACAAGAATGTGAGAATCATCTCAGTTGCCTGCACCCTCCCTGACCAGGGATGGAATCAAACCCACTACATTGGTCAGGGCAACTGTTCCATCTTTAAAGTGCTCCTTAGGAATCTTTTCTTATTTTAGTGAAAAATGGCCTCTTTATGCCGCCCACCCCTCCATATTGGGGAAAGCCTTAGGACACAACATCTATCCTTGGCCAGTGGCTGGAATGTGAGCAGGACTGACCTTTCTGCAGTTCCAGTTGCTGAGAGTGGCGTGGTTTGGTGACCTCCACAAGCCCTGGTTTCTCTCTACCATTTTTTGTTGTGGGATCTTATTTGGTCACTCTCCAACTAAAGTTCCTCACCCGTAGACCAGGAATGTGATGGGACACACGTGGGGTTTGTTCTGGTTATTCTTCCACTACTTCTCTGGTTATTCCATTCTGTTATTTCTCTATTAGCTTGGTGTACATGTGTGTGCAATGTGTACAAAGTTGTGAGCAACAAGTTCAACCCATTGTCCTGGGCGCCCCCTACAGGCCCGGGTCTGGAGTAGGTACAGGGAACATGAGCGATCATGAGAACAGTCTCGGCCTTTGAGGACTCTCGGTGCTGTGGGAGATTCAGGAAACTACTTGTGGATGCGTTTCTAGGGGCAGGAAAGTGAGATGCTCGGGCTTGGGCAGTGCTGCTGGGCGGAGGGAGGAGAGCAGCGGCTGGGGCATGTGTCTGACTCTTTGAAGAGGGCAACTCCACTGACGGGGAGAGGGGAAGGCGGCGGGGAGGGGGGTGAAGAGGATTGAGGAGGCAGAGATCCTATGGATACTGGGCAGGTAGTGTCATCTTAAGTAGGTGGCTTTTCGGGAGATGGATGGTCCTGAGCACATAGTCTGACAAGTAAGTGAGTGGAGATTTCCTTGGCAGAAGTCTGGAATGCAGGCTGGGGCGGGAAGGTGGGGGGGCGGGGGGAAGGTGTGCGCAGAATTCAGAATTGGAGTGTTGAGTTTGAGGAGCATATGGGTTGTTCTAGCGGTGGCATCCAGTGTGCAACTGGAAAAGCAGGCCTTGGCTTTTGGGAGGCAAGTCTGGCCTGGAGCTGGAGAATTGGCAGCTGTCACATCTTGTCAATTTATTTAAAATTGTAGAGGCTTGTTTGGTGCCACCCAAGGTATAGTAAAGGCGTGATCAATTGTGCACTGGTTGGAGTGTGCCATCCACCTGCAGCCTGGAGAGAAGGCTGAGAAGCAGGCATGTAGATGGGACAGCATCGCCCATGCATGAAACGCTCGGCTGCAGTACCTCTAATCCAACAACCCTTCCTAGCAAGTGTTTACACCCCACTTTACAGATGAGCAAACCGAGGTTCAGATGGCTTTAGTCAGCTGGTGCCAGTTTAGAAGACAGACCCATTTGACTCCCATCTCCATGGAGTGTTCAGGCCAGCAAGTGTCCCCTCTCGGGTACTCACTCACGTGCTAGCTGGCAGTGAGCATCTTCAAAAGGGAAGCCCCCTCACATCCATCTTGCTTCTTTGCCCTCAGCACAAAAGTCCATCTATTGTTATATGTGTGCGTCCATTATCCACCAGGGATCTTATTTGTGCAGATTACCAGCACATAGTGGTGTGTGTTCAAGTGTGATGGTTATCAGATGAACCGTCCCCTGCTTGCCTTTGACACAGTGTCCCTATTGCCCAATCACAGATGCAGAGAGTCTCTTCTCATCACTTCCTTTCACTCTTTATCTCGTCTTCTGTTTCTTTCTCGGCCCTTTGAAGGCTGATGGTGTACTGTGACATACATGTGCATTTTGTAAGTCATAATTTTACATTGAATTTAAATAAGCTGTGTGCACACAGGTTGAGTATCAGCCAGGGAATACTCTACTCTGAGTTCCTCTGGCTTCGGTGTTATTTCAAGTTTGAAAATGTGTTAGGAAGAAGACAGCATTAAGCCAATTGGAAGTTCAGTCTGCCTGTCTTCTTCCTCTTTTATACATTTTTAGTTACTATTAACACTCACCCTTCCCCTGGTCCCTCTTTGGTTACCTCTGACACTTCCTTGATATTTATTTAGACATTCATGGTACATTTGTTTTGAACTCTGTTTAAAAGAATCAGTAACTTAAAATAAGCATTTTTTTTTTCCTCACTGAAAATGTGCAATTAGTGAATTACATAAATATGGATGTCCACTTATCTTTTTTATGTGTCAAAAAATCGTGGTATAATTATATGAAAAAGTTAAAGAAAACTAACCATCAAATTCGAATACCTGCGGTGAAGTTGCAGAAACAGCTCATTTTATTCCATTTTCTAGAACAGCATTTCATAGAAGAGGGGGAAATGCATAGAGAGAACCTCATGGGTGTCGTCTTGGAATTTACAAACCATGAATGATGCATTTAATTTGAAATAGCTCCTTTTTCTGTAAGCGTGGTGAATGCGGATTTCAGACATACTGGAATTTGACTCTCCCCTCCAAGGTGCAGACAGTATGATCTCACTGTCATCACTGAAAATGAAAGTTAAAAAAAAAATGTATCTTTTGCCAAAATTTTTGCTACTTCCCCAGTTCCGGCCAAGGAGCCTTGTCTTGTGTGACACAGGCTCTAGACTTGCCAAGTCTAGCTCAGGTAGTATTTTCTCGATTACTCCCATCTCTTTATGTTTTGGGGGAGCTGTCAGGTAATGTCATCATTAACCCATTGCTGTTGTGCTTGAAAAATAATCCTGCAAATCTAGACGGATTTTGATGGTAGAACTTGAAAGATAAAAAGAAAGTTTTCTGAGTGAATGCGTTAGAAGGGGAACTTAGTAAAGCCAAATGAATTGTGAAAATGGAAACTATTTTGACTCTCTGAACACTTAGTTATGTTAAGTAATTCTATATTAATATTTTCCTACTTTAATGCATTTGATGAGAAAAGTCATCTCCCATGATCAACTGGAAGGGCTCTCAGCCTGGAACCTTGCACACAATGGATAATTAATTGTTACTACATTTACTCATAACTATTATCATTCTCAGTCATAATAAAGATGCTGGTTTTTTTGAAATTTGAATTATTTACTACATCAAATCACTGAGGGCATCTTTTTATAATAATAAGATCTATCTATTTAGAATTCCCCTTTGGGCTGATGTTATGGGTCCCATAAGAGAAAACAGTAGTGGTTACACACTTGTTCCTGCCTCTTTCCTCCTCCTTCATTACCCATACAAAAATATTATGTGTTTCTTTTTTAAAGAATAGATGGACATTTTGAGCCATCTCTGGATTCTACATTGTGAACATGGCATTTATTCTTTTTGTCTTGAAAGCAGCATCTTTGTGGAAAGAGAGGCCTGAGCTTAAAGACAATCCTGGGTTGAGGAGGCTGAGTGTTCCTGGACAAATAACTTTCCCTCTCCAAGCCTATTTCCTCGTTTGTGAAAGGGCTTTAGTTACCTGACCTCCGGAAGTTGTGGTGAAGACGAATGTGCCAGTATTTATTAGCAGTAATCATAATAGTGATTACTCTGTGCCAGGCACTCTTTCAAGCACTTGACACATATTACTCGTTTATCCCCACAACAGTCCTATGAGGTGGATACTGTTATTTTTCCTATTGTGCGGGTGACAGAACTAAAGTACAGAAAGGTTAAGCGACCTACCCAAAGTCACACAGCTAGGAATGTGAGGATCAGAATTCTAGTGCAGAGTGTCTGGCTGCCGCGTCCGCGTTGTATTGTTTCTCAGACTTGCAGTGTCGTGGGGATTTGATAAATGCTTGTCATATGTAGGACCTTTCAGCTCAGATGCAAGCAGGAAACATTCTCGTGCATGCTGGGAGCAGTGGTGCAATGCATGGTCCTTCTCGCCTAGTCTTCTTGACCACAAGCCCATGTCTAAGGGAAGTCACGTTGCTGGATAGAAGAAATAACACCTCTGAGGCCATCTTGGGATCGTCATGTCACAAGGGAATGTTTAAATATTCTATTTCTAAATTCCAAACTAGTTTGGGCTATATTTACAGCACTTAGCCTATGAAAAACCATTGGGAAAGTGGACCGATTGTGTAATGGAATATTTCACGTTCCGGTTCAGCCTTAAAGCTCAGGGCTGATAAACACAGCGTCTGAAGCCAAATGGCTCCTCATCTGACCCCAATTAAAATAAAGATTTCATTCCATTCTGTCCTGACGGAGAGGAACATATTGTTGCCTTTAAGGGAGTTTGGTTTTGTTAATGAAAGAATTTTATTTCAAACCCCCCCCCCCCTACAATATCTAATTAAATAAGATTCTATTTGTTAGGACTTCTGGTAGAGACATGTTAACTCTTTTAAAGCTGTTTCTTATATGCCGCAAAATGTAGAGGGTACTTATAAGATCCACTTTACAATCCATTATTCAAAGAAGTAAGCCCAAGTCTTTTTAAAGACAAGCCTTATCTTCTCCAAGATACATCTGTTTACACCATCTATTATTCCACCTGTGTGTGCAGGTAGCGTGGCTTCAGTATAAAATACCACATTTTTACATAAGCCCCGTTTCCTAGAAGCATTTGTACTTGTACATATTGTAATTTACCAATCACCATAGATCTGTCCATATAAAATATCTCACACAGGGCGTTGTAGCTGCGAAAATATGTTAGGTAACATAAGTTGGATATTGATGCCAAATTGTCACGGAGTTCCTTCAGAGTTATCTTGAAGAAATATGTAACTGTCTGAAGAATTCATCCTTTAACATTAAGAGTGAATGCCAGCCAACTCTTGGGGGGAAGGGAGCTTTTCTCATGTAGCACTCTCACTGCTTTTTTGTAGCCTCTTTCTTGTATGTACTGCCGCCCAGCATGACTGTTGAGACCACAATTAACAAGCAGAATCATTTTGGCGTTGTTATAAGGAAGTTCTCTTCAGCTCAGCCAGGCATGAGGAGGTGGTAGGCTCATGAGACCCTGATTGGTCACCTCCATACCCCTGAGGAATTGCCGGCGGAGACCACAGAGCTGCAGGGAAATAGGACTAGTCTGGGCATCAGGAGAGCGGCCTCCAGCAAGCTCCTCCCTTCTCTGGGCTTCAGTTTCTTCATCTTCAAAAAGACAGAGCAGTGTCAGCAGATCTCTGAAGGCCCCTTGGCTCTGCCTTCCGCAGATTCTGTGTTCAGTAGAGCAGAAAGGACATGATGCTTTAAAATCCACTTAAGAATTTATAGTCAGATGCTAAGGATTTATGTTCTGAGAAATAAAGGCTTTAAGTCTATGAAACTTAAGAAACTTAAACCATATTTTTAAAAATTATATTACTTTGCCCTGGCTGGTGTTCTCAGTGGTTAGAGTGTCATCCTGTGCGCCTATGTTTTCGAGGTTTTGATTCCCAGTCAAGGGCATGTACCTACGTTGCAAGTTCAATCCTGTCCCACTTGGGGTACATGCAGGAACACAACATACAATAAAGACTGCATATGCCTTAGCAGTACCCTATACTAAACTTGGTTTAACCCAGCATTCCTCAGACTTTTGATCATCAAACCCTCTGAGACCATAGTCCTGTTGATGCTGTGGAGCCAACTTTAGCACATAGAGCTTGAGATGGTGAGTTCCACGGGGCAGCTCTTGTCAGGAGAAATACAAAGTCCCATCAGCATTTTAGAAAGATCATGGGGGAGGAGCTGGGGCTGGGGGAGAAGTCACCAGTATTAGAAAGGGAATCAGACACCTGGTTACACTGGAGTCCTTCAAGGTGCATTTCAAGGAGAAGCCCCTCTGAATACAATCCACACCTTCCTCACACTAATGTGCAAGCCTTACCTGAATCCTTCAAGTAGGAGGCAGGCCAGGTGCTGATTCTTAAAGCCATCTGTCTGGCAGCCTTTCAAGAGCTCATAGACAACATTGGTGGCTGACACTGGAATGGCTTGGTGTTAGGAGGCCAGAGGCAGAAGATGAAGACTGGTGCTGAAGGTTTCCATGGCTCCCTGAAGCCATATATTGAGGGCCCGCTGTGTGCCAGGGACTGTGCTAGGTACTTTACATACACTCCCAACTATTCCTTGAAACCATCTAAAAGGGAATTGCTATTGTTCCACTTTGATAGGTAAGGAAAAATAGAGAAAGTGGTTGACTTTCCCAAGGTCACTTGGCTGGTGGTTAGGTCTCAACCCATCAGGCTCCTAAGTCGCTGATCTGAACACTGAGCTGGACTGCCTGCCCAGCTAGCCTCCATTTGAAAGCAATGACCATATGCCAAGCACTGTGCATAGCACCTTACATGCCTTTTTAAATTTACTCTCCCCAGCAGCCCTATGATGTAGGTACTATTATCCCTGCTCAATCAATGAGCAAACTAAGGCTTTGTTAAGTAGCCAAGGTCACAGCTAGACCTTGCAAAGGCAGAAATTGAACTTTAGTCTGACTGCTCACTACTCCCCCTAAATAATTCTGAGGAGGTTGTTCAAGAAATTGCTCAGAAATGTTTCTCTGTAGACATTTTAGAAAGAAAGTGAATGTGTTTTATTTTTTGGTGCAAAAATACTATGCTCATGGGCTAAGTTGAGCCTAATGGTTAGATACTGGCATCAAGCTGGAAATGAGAAACCCAGATGTGAGTGAAGGCAGTTTTGCATTAAATTCAGCGTGTGTTCTCAAGTTCCTTCTGTAGTCCTGCCACTGAACTTAGAGGTGGAGACCCTAAGTTTATAACACCGTCTTTGCCTTAACAGGCCAATGGGGAGACATGGAGAACTCTCAATGCAACATGTTCAGTGGGATCATAGGAGTCTGTTCAGAAGAGGGAGAGACGAATTCTAGTTGAAGGATTACTGCAGGCTTCACAGAAGATGTGTCTGCAGTGGGTTTTAAAGGATAAATAGGAGTTTGCCAAACAGTGAAGGGGCAATGTGTGAGCCTGTTTTCTCTCTTGGATTGCATGTTGATGATCCACTTACGAACAGCATCAGAATTCATAAAGAGCTTGAAATTGGTGCCCTTGCTCCCTTAATTTGCTTTTAAGAAAACTAATCCCACCTTTCTGCCACCCTGACATGATTGGAATCCTGGGATGTGGTGACCTGTGGGGGCCTTTAGTGTCTGTCTTCTCTGAGTGGCATTTATAAATGTTTGTTCATTGAGAGACCCTGATGTATTCTGGGTGACCTGCTTCATTTAAAATCATTCAAGTGATGAAATCTGGGGGGGGGGGGGGGGGGAGTAAATGTTTAGTCTTCCTGCTTTTTAATGACCCCCCTCACGCAGGCTGAGCGGTTGGAGTGAGTGTGGGGCTTTCGTTTGCCCAGGCATGAAGGGAGCCTGTACTTCCTTGCTCAGTGAGTAGCAGGATGCTTGCTCTGTGCTGGACTCCGAAGGGACAGAGAGAGTAGGTCACAGGCCCTGCTTGCCAGGCGCTCAGAGATGAGTAAGGAGTCAGAGGTGTTTAATGTGGGCAAGGGGTGCTACAGGAGCAGCAGGCTCAGCCGAGCAGAGGTTGCTTGCAGCACTGTCCTGAGGAAGTCACTGATCTGAGCTCCCACCATCGCCATCAACCTGTAAGCAGGAGGGAGTGGTGGGTAAGCACGTGGGCTCTGGAGGCAAATCAGGTCCATATGCCAGCTCCTGAGAGTGTCCTTGGTGAGTCTTTAATTTCTTTATTGTCTTCTCATCTGTAAAATGAGAATAATAGTCTCTACTCTTGGGGTTGTTGTGAGCATTAATTGAGTCATTATCTATAAAGTGATTAGAATACTGCCTGGTGCATACTAAGGGCTGGAAGAACAGTGAATAATCATTGTCACATATCAGGCACCATGTTTTTAAGTTCATTAGCCTTTTATGCTATGTGCTTTATCCCCATAATTCAGATGAGGAAACCAAGTGTTGAAATTGACTGAGTTGCCCAAAACCATGCATGTAATAAGTGAGCCAGGAGTTGCACACCGACCTGTTGGACTCTCAAGCCTGTGCCTCTCCATTACACCTTCTACGCACATCTCTACTATGTATCTCCTTCTTCCAAGCTCCTGGATGTTTTGAATAGTGTTTCTGCTTTGATGGTAGTTAAAGTCTTTTTACAAGAGAAAAATTGTTGACCTTTGGTAAGATATGGTACGGAAAGAAAGGATGGGCTTAAAATAAGAGAGACCTGGATTCAAATCCCAGCTCTCTGGCCAGCACCCTGGTGATTTTAGATAAGTTACTCTGCTTCCCTGAGCCTCCTCTGGAAAGCAGGGATAATTTCTGCCTCACAGGGGTGGTCCTGGACACCAAATGAGAGGTGTGTGTAAAGCTATTATGTGCCACATGCACATGGTAGGGACACTGTAAATGTTCAGTGTCCCTCTGTCCTCCCCAACCTCCTGTGTTGTCTAGACCTATTCTTTATATCAGAATTGCCCACAGTTGTTTCACCCAAGCCTTTACATATCTAAACTGTCTCTTACTTGTCAGCATGTAAGTCTTCTGTTAAAAGTGCCTTTCTGATATGAACCCTAAGATTTTCACACATCACTTTTCCATACCTGAACATCACATATAGCCTTAAGGCTCCTTGCATGGTAATAACAATCTTTCCCTCTCCCGGCATGGAGTCTGGGTTGATAAGGCAACTGCTATTTTTGTGGTTTTGCTTATAAAATCAGTGTCCCATTTTCCAAGGCTTGGGACTTAACTTGAGGAGTGGAGTTGTTGTTTTTAGGCAGAAGGGTCTATGGAAATAAGAATTAGAAACATCTAGTATTTATATGGTTGGCCATAGAAGATGGGTTCAGCATGCTTAGTTTTTCCAATTGGAATGATGCCCATAAGGCGCTCTTTCTTGCTGCTGAGAGGAGTGGAGATATAAGGTGGAAACTCACATTAAGAGCCTCAAAATTGTTCATGCTCAGTTGGATTCCACAAGGCTTTTCTTGAGTCACTACTGCTAGGCCTGAGGAGGTCGTCATTCCTAAACTCCCAGGTGAAGGAGGTTAGCACGGGAACAGACACTGCTAGCCCATGAAGGCCAACGTGGGGCTGGGAGCCTCACAGAAAGCACGCCAATCCCGGCTAAGACAGGAATGCAGGGCTCAGCGTTGAAAGTTGTCACTCAAGGAAAATGTGTACAGGGGCCCCGTCATGGAGCTGAGCAGCACCGGCGGCTGGGTGGCAGAATATACTGGGGGGGGGGGGGGGCCCTAGAGGGGAGGTTGGGCTGCAATAGAGAAAGGCTATGTCCTAGGAAGCCCAGAAACACACATCCTGGTCCTCAGCCCCACACATGTTCACAGAATGAGAGCTGCCCCACCAAGATGGTCCCCACTAAGGACCCCCCAGTCCACAGGCTGCAGTTTTATCTCCGCGTGCTCCAGCACATCAATAACAGGGTCCTAGTGGCAGCTTCTAATGAAGTTTTATCACAGTCCCGAGTGCACCGCTGACCTGCACACTCTTCCACGTGGTCTGATTCATGGGACATTTGTGCTGTTCGGCAGGTTTGAGGAGGTATTTATTCTCATTTTTGCCTTCCCAGGCCCACGGAAGTTCTAATTTGTGCTGGCAGCTTTGGTAATTAACGAAGTGTGTTCTGTGAAGTGAAGAGAGAAACTCAGGACTGGGCCGCCTGGCTCTGTGTATTTGTGTGTTTAGTTGTAAATATCAGTAGGATCCTTAAAAGGAAGACCTGTTTGTGTTAAAAATGAAAAGGAACCCACGCTGAGCATGTCTTGTTCAAAATCACCTGATGAAGAAGATTTTTTTGAACTCTGACTAGTATTTAATTTTAGCGACTTTTTTTTGTTAAAAGCACCAGGGAAAGCAGTGAGGTTTTCAGATCTTTAAATTTCCTTTTTTGGGAGAGATGACAGTGTTCCTCTAAAGTTTGTCTCTTACCTTTCCACCTTTGAACAATTGATTTTGATTAGAAACATTACACCCAGCATTTACTTTGACATCCCTGAGTACAAACAGTCATTTTAATGGTTTTTTTAGAAACAGAATCATGACAGGGACATCAATCCTCTGCCTGGTGTATGAAAGCCTGGCATATTAATTGGCTGTCAGATTCTGAAGAAATAATGGATTAATGTGCTTGATCGCAACGCTCTGTTCAGACTGAAGTTTGATCCTGATGTCCCCAGTCTCTCCGCTTAATGCAATTACAGATATGCATTCCGGACATTTGAGTGGATTGCATTTCATTAATATGATTTGAGCGGACAACATTAGGCTGCTGTCGGGTCCTCTCTGACAGCTAATTACTAGAATGAAGCGTGTATACCGCTAAGGAACAATGGTGCCCTTATTGAGGCCATTAAAACAATAGAAAAAAATGTGCTTTAAGCCACTCGGAGAGTTACTTTCCATACTCGTCATGGGTTATGAAGATAGCTGGGAGGGGGAAGGTAGAGGCAAAGAGAAGGACAACAGCTGGAGGAATCTCTAATAGCCGGGCTCATGCTTGTCTTTAAAAGAATCCAAAAGTCGAACCTATTGTTCTTCTAATGTAATTAGGACATCACCTGCTTCATACTGATTTGGGATTCTTTCAGAGTGTGGAAGAATCATGATCGCTGACCACGAAGACCTGATATTTTGCTCCTGCCCTTTGCCTTCTGCCACCCCAAGATGGCTTTCACACTGGAGAATGTGGCTGTTTGGAACACCCTTGGTTTATGAAACTTGTGGCGTTGTGACTGGGCCACATGGGCCACCTATGGAGAGAAGAACCACAGGGTGTTAACAGAAATTCTTCGTCCTGAGGCTGGGTCTCACTCCCAGAAGCCCCGGCCTTACTAAGACCAAGCATTTGAGAAGTATGCCCAGCACTAGTGGCTGTTGATGATAAAAAGATGAATAAGGCCTAGCTCCTTGTGCCCAAGCTCCTCAAGTCCTCTGAGGGAGACAAACATTAAAAAAGAAATGAATGAGACGGTGATGGGTTGAAATAGATGGATGTGTTGAAAGGGAAGCTGAAGGCTTCTCACAAGAGAGGTAACATGAGGCAGGTCCTAAAAGATGAGGAGACTATGCTGAGTGGTTGGGAGGAGAGATGGGACTTCTAGATGAAGAGCAGCTGTGCAGAGGTTAGGACATGGGATTGAGAACCAAACCGAAATAGATTCTTAGCTGCACTCAAAGGTGTGTTCTGCAACCTTGAACTGCCTTTGGCCAAGGCTCTCCAGCTCTCCAGAGTTATGGAAAGATCTTGAACTCAGTATTAAGGGTCATAGAGACTGATTATCACAGCCTCCCCCCCCCCAAGATGTTTGCTTTCCCTTAAAACTGCTCCGAGGAGGGAGAGTGGAAGCTGGTCATGAAGTGATTCTGGTACCAGCAGCCACCCTCTGGTTCCAGGGCCTCCTCGTTCCAGTCTACTCTCCACATCCTGGATGCCTCCCCCTGGTGATTCCTGAGCCGTGTGTGCACCACCAGCTGTGCTTCTCAGATACCTCTAAGGCAAAATATCCATCTTGGATCCTGAGAAGTCAGCTGGCTGCCCAAGCAACATTCCTTAAGTTGTTCACACCCCTGTTAGAAGCGCCATACTAGAGCACATGGCTTAGGGCAGAGGCTGTGACTTACTTGCTCCGATCTCCAACTCCTGGCCTGTAAAAGGCACTCAGTGAAAGTGTTTTGGATGAAGGGGTGTCTGGAAGCCTAGACAAATTAGGGGCAGGGAGAGAGGGTGCCACCCTCTGGGCCATAATGGAAGTTCCCTACTCTCAGTTTTCATTCTGACAGTGAGTAGCCTCTGCTCTCATGCGCTTGGTATTGGAGTGATCAGCATAACAAGAGGGCCTTGCCGAAACCGGTTTGGCTCAGTGGTAGAGCGTCGGTCTGCCCTGCCGGTCTGCCGACTGAAAGGTCCCGGGTTCGATTCTGGTCCAGGGCATGTACGTTGGTTGCGGGCACATTCTCTCTCATTAACGTTTCTAGCTATCTCTCTCCTTTCCTCCCTGTAAAAATCAATCAATAATATATATATATATATATTTAAAGAGGGCCTTGGTGCTAAGCAGAGTCACAGGGAATGGGTGTACGAATAAACGGACTCTCTGCTGCCCTATCAGCTTCCACATGGAATGGGGAAGATGAGCCTGCCCTGCCCCGAGAGGCTTGAATGCCACCATCAGGGAGTGAGAGCTTTCTGAGGACCAGGCAATGCCTCAGTCGTCGCACCATCCCTTGTGCATGCCCCAGTGCCTGGGAGCGTGGTTCAGGGTGAAGGGCCCGCTCTTGCCAGAGGCCTGGGGATCACCTCTGTTCACCTGAGGCCCATGGCCGAATATTGGGCAAGCCTGCTGCCTCATCGGGGTTCCTCGGTGGTAGCCACCTGTGCCGTTATTCCCCCAGAGTCTCACTGGGTGAGCACAGGAGCCCCTGCTTTCTTCTCTGAATTTTATTTGCTAATTTCTCCCCAGGTAACACAGCCCTGCCAAGACCTGCTTCTCTCCTATTACCTGGCCAGCGTTGGTCTAATGGCTCTTTTCCTAATGATTCCTAAACAAAGAGATGGTGGCGGAAAGTAATGCATCACTCCTGCCTCTCACTCCCTGGTCATCCTTCCTAACAGGCTTAGCTGTGCTTCACAGTCATTATCACATGTCGCGCAGTCTTTGGGATACAGAGATGATTGCCAGCTCCATAATGCTTCATTTTTACTAACATGAAGGCAGAACAAAAAAAAAAAAATCCTTGTATTAAACATTATGTACACCAACTCCTGACAAATCTCATCCTAAACTCTTCTGTGTCCCCTAGTCCCTCCCGGCCAGTGACCTCCCTCCACATTCTCCTCCATCATCCCAAGTCCACTGTGCAGAGGCTTGCTCCTGAGCGCCCTGGGTTGCTGCATGCACTCTCTCTGCTGGACCACCCTCTAGGGTCTGCCCAGCCAGGCTTTCAGGGTTCAGTGTGAGCACCACCCTCTGTTTCTCTGAGATGCTTTTCCTGACCGCCCAAGTGGGATTCATCTCTAGCGTCTTCCTCTGCCTCCCCAAAGAAGTCCCTTAGAAGGAAGCCCTGTATTTCAGCCAGTTTTCTCTATATTATCAGTGTGGCATGTACCACTTCATGGGAGGTGATAGTTTATTCAGGTGACAGTTTTCCCAGGCTGCCTGTAAATTGTGGTTGTCAGATACAGTCCCTGCCTTCAAGGAGCACACTAGTGAGGGTCTGCAGTGAATATTCCTGGTGTTATGACCAGTGGGTAGTGAGAGATCCACCAGAGCTCAGGGCTTGCCAGGGTCTTAGATGGGCTGCAAGTGCCTCCAGCCTGAAGTGCATAAGGCCCTTTTCCATGAGGCAAGAGGAGCACTCACAGAGTCCTTACATGGGGAGGACCTCAGAGATCTTGCTTGTGGTGCTTCCTGTTCACTGCAGTCAGTTGAGAGCCATTAGGCAGACATTACACTAGGCCAGTGGTCGGCAAACTCATTAGTCAACAGAGCCAAATATCAACAGTACAACAATTGAAATTTCTTTTGAGAGCCAAATTTTTTAAACTTCTTCTAACGCCACTTCTTCAAAATAGATTTGCCCAGGCTGTGGCATTTTGTGGAAGAGCCACACTCAAGCTGCCAAAGAGCTGCATGTGGCTCATGAACCACAGTTTGCCAACCAAGGCGCTAGGGGGTTTCCCACAGACCCTCACTAGTGAGCTCCTTTAAGGCCCCACATGCCTGTACCTGACAACCACAATTATACACGCAGCCTGCAGGGGTTGGCCAGAATAACCTGTTACCTCCTAAGAAGACCACTTTGAAGGAGAAAACATCTTTGGATGTGTATGTTCTAGATTGTTGGCTGGACAGCCAGTCATTTTCCTTGGTAGCCATGCTTAGTGTCTCCAAGCCTTGAATCTCAGAGTTGATAGGCACCTTAGAGGACATCACCATCCTGTCCATGCACATGTCCTCTGGCATGTCAGCTGACTTCTGCTTACACACCTCTGAGGTCACAGCAACTCATTCTTGAAGAGCCAAAATCTTATCATAGTTTTTATCACTAGTCCTAGTTTTATGCCCTTAACCACATAAGGCTAAAATTGCTTGTGATTTTCCTACCAGTACCAGAAGAACATGGTCCTTTGACTAAGCCTTCTCGGGCCATTCCTTCAGCCAGTGTTTGGAGGGTTCTAGTTTGTCACTATCCCTCCTCATGTGCCTAAAATATCAGATATTCCAGATGTGGTCTGATGAGGACAGAACTTGTAGACATGTCTTAGTTTAGCCATGTGATGTCCAGTGTGGTGGCCACTGGCTACATGTGGCTGTTGAAATGTGGTTCGGATGGAGTTCCTCAGTGGTAGCCACCTGTGCCGTCATTCCCCAAGGAATAATGTAAGGGTAAAGTAGACATCAAATTGCTAAGACTTCATATGAGTAAAAGAATGTAAAACTCGTTAATAATTTTCTATGTAGATTATAGGTTGAAACTATAATTTTTATGCATTGAATAAAACATAATACATTATTAGAACTTCCTATGTTTCTTTTTACTTTTCACATATGTGACTAGAAATTTTTAAGTTAGCATAATCCGCATTGTGTTTCTATTGGACTCTACTGCACTTCAGTATAGCTTGAGATTTTTTGCTTCTGTGAATGTAGGCAGGCTGCATCCTTCCTTTTTTGAGACTTATCACACTGTTGGCCATTACTGAACATATATTGAACATAAAATTCTGCCTTTTGCCCAGCTGGCATGGCTCAGTGTTGAATGTATGAACCAGGAGGTCTTGGTTCGATTCCTGGTCAGGGCACATGCCTGAGTTGTGGGCTCCATCCCCAGTGTGGGACATGCCAGAGGCAGCTGATCAGTGAATCTCTCATCATTCATGTTTTTATCTCTCTCTCCCTCTCTCTTCCTCACTTAAATCAATAAAATCAATAAAAATATATTTTTCTTAAAATTCTGCCTCTTTTGTACCTTCTATATAAATTGCTTTTAAAACAGGTCAGCCTTGACTAGTACTTCTAGAGTTCATAATTTTGAACCTAAGTGTAGGAATTTACATTTGTCCCCAATACTTATCAACTTGTTGTTAGCTTCAGACCATTGTTCCAGTCTCCTGAGAATTTTTTTAATCCTTGCTGTCATCATCTCCTTTACAGATTTGATCACCATTTTCTATGCTTTTATCTAAGTCGCTATTGATGATGTTGGTTGGGATCAGAACAAAGTAGAGCACACACAGTCATTGGCTAACAGTTTGCACTAGCTACAAACCCACAGTTCAGCTGTGATTGTTCAGCCCATGTTTTTCATTTTGCCTACATGGAGACCAAGTTTTTCCAGGTATCTCACTAACACCAGCTTGTGTTATATCTAAAGTAGTGCCTTTCCTCCCGCCCAGCCCTGCCCCCCACACTGCCTTAGGAAAAGAAGCACAAAAGTTGGTGTGACTTGTTCTTCTGGTATTAGGCACCAAATGGATTAACCAGTTTTCACTAAAGTGTTAATGACTGATAAAAGCTGAACTTGACTTTTATTTTTTTAAAGGAAAGTTACAAGATTTAACTGGGCCTGCAGTACCACGGGCAGATGGAGAACTTTATTTGGAGCTGATGCCATGGAGGCAGAGTCAGGAGAGAAGTTTGGGGACTTAGCTGAGGAGGGCTGTTCAATGTCTCTCAAGTCTTTCCTTGGTGGCTATTGCTGAAGAACGGTCTTTTCTACAGTTGGTGATGAAGAACCGAGTGCTGGGATTCAGAGGCAGGAGCATTCCCTGTGTGTGCTACTTTCTGGTAGCAGTTCACACAGAGGGAGTGCTTCTGCCCACACACACTCTCTCAATCTCCTTTAATCCTAGTGCATTTTGGAAATAGGAATTGAACCGCTAACTTCAGATCACGTGCTATTGGCATGACCTTCATCTACAGTTTCAAACCCACTGCCCTTCTCTCTAGCTAGGTATATAGTTTTGGTTCTCCCCTACAGCTGTGTGTGTGTGTGTGTGTGTGTGTGTGTGTGTGTGTGTGTGTTTTAAGCAGGGGGAACAGAAAGATATTCTCTCAGCTGACAGAGGGCAGAGGGGAAATGTATTTTCCCCTTCCTACCTTTGAAGCCTTCGCTGTAGGAAATGTGTCGAGTGTGGGAAGCTATAGTGGAGGGTTTGCAGACCTCCCGCTTGGCCAGATTGCAAGCATTAGCTGTCTTTCCTTGGGTGGCTCCTAGGCCCTTTCTCCTTTTCTTTGGAGAGAGCAGATGAAGGAATGGGCCTGTTTAAAGTGCACTGCATGAGGGAGACTCACTTTATTTCTGGTTTACGGAGCATTCTCCTCCCAGAGGACTGAGTTTACTTTGTGTAATGTTAACATCTTTCTATAACCCTGTCTCTTTAAGAGAGGAACGTCCCATACTTTACGGATTTGGGGGTTCCTGTCTGTAGGGTCTTCTAGGCCAGTGCTATCTGGTTGTAAGATCTCTCAGGGACCAAAGGGAGGGTCTCTTACAGAATTAAAGCTATGGTGGGGTGGGGGATGGCCCGTTGGCCACAAAATTAGTCAATGGCAGCAAGCCTGTGGCTATCTTCTTGCCTGACAAGAAGAGAAATCTTTCTTGAGTCAGACCGAACAATTCTGGTCCACTCTTCAAATTGTCTGCTGCAAAACAGACTCCTTTGTTGGGGTCTGACTCAGAGGACGTGGTGTCTTTTGCATTAGGAATTAGCTGTATGTAATGAATTCTGGGTTTTACATATTTATTACCGTTGTCCGTGCTCCCTCTGGTCTTGTAACCACTTTCACTACCCAGCCTGCTTCCCTCCGGGAAGAAAGAGAGGGAGGCTTGGAGGTGCTGGCAGGCACGGAGGCGGCGGGGGAGGGAAGCTCTGTCTGGCGAACAGTTGAATAGGCAGGAGTTCAAACCATGACTCCTTCATCCAGCAAACATTTATTGCAACCCTGCCCTGGGCCACGCCCTGTGAGGGTAAATAGCATGGGGAGATGAATGAGAAACCGTCTCTGCCTTAAGATCTCTTTTAATGATAGAGGCCCACTGTAACCAACGGGAGGACACCTGTGGTGACTGGATGGAGGGCTGGGGGCTTTGCTAGAGATTCAAGGAGAGAGGTTTCAGGTCACGTGGGAGAGGACACTGAGACTGGGTCTTGAAAGGAAGGAGTAGACATTTGCCAAAGCTGTGACAGAAAGCAGCTTACTTAAGCCTCTCTGTGCCTCGGTTTCTTCATCTGTAAAATGGGGATTGTACCATGCACATAAAACACAAGCGCTCCAGACATACCGGCATCCCCTGTCAGTTTCTGCCTGCTCAATGGGAGCCGATCTTAGTTCCCCTACTGCCCCCCCCCACCTTTTTTTCTAATTAATTTAAAGCTATTGATGTTTAAAACATTGTGTATATTCATATTTTTGTGATTTTTATTATTCAGACCATAAAAATGATGAAAAACATTCTAAGGGGTGTCAGGGGGGAAAAAAAGCTTTAAGAAACAAATGGGTCTTTATAAGGAGCATGTGGGAGCCAAAGACTATCCCTAGGACAGCTGCGTCTAGGAGAGCATCTAGGGCCATCTCAAAGCAGCCTTGGGTCCCGCCATGTCTGTGCTTGCCTCGGGGCAAGGGATGTGACTTTGGCTCATAACTACAGGGACAGGAGGAGTGGGGGTGAGTATGGAGACTCCGTTAAGTTAGGACAGTAGCAGCAATAATGTTGGAGGGGAAACGAATAAACCTGCAGCTGACTGAAATGCCCTGGTCTGGGTTAAACCTTGGTTTGGCCTCTCTTGGTTGTAAATGGCAGAAGCCCAACTTAAACCAACTTAGGCAAAAGAGGCAGGCGGGAGAAATTCTTGGTTCATATAACTGAGAAGTCTAAGGCCTCCCTTGCTAGTCATCCCTGGATTCAAGAGCTCAATTGATATTGTCTGGGATGTCCTTGACCACTGCTTGGCTTCGCTTTGCCTGTTAGTGTTTATTTTCCAACGTTCCTATGCTTTGTGATAAACCCATAGGGCCTAAAGCCCTCCCCCTTCCAGTGGCTGTGCAGCTCTCAGAGGAAAATGTTTGGCCACATCTGGGCCACCTTAACCAGCCACTATGACCAGAGGATGGTCAGACCACAGTCACATGCCCACCCCTCAGCTGGATGGAAGTGCATGGATGATGGAGGGACCACAGAATATCGGGGAGGGGACGGATATCAGGGAAGTCTTCACCATGATGCTCGTGTTGGAGCTAAGGCTCTAAGGCACATGTGTCAAACACAAGGCCCGCGGGCCAAATCCGTTCCGCCAGGCCTTGCAATGTGGCCCGCACCGCGCTGTCATCACTGCACTCCGCTGCGTTTCCATCACAATGACAGTTTATGACTGTTCAGTAAACCATTCGGCCCGCGATTTAGGCTGGATTTTAGATTTTGGCCCCTTCTCTGATTGAGTTCGACACCCCTACTCTAAGGACAAGAAGGGCATCACCAGCAACCTGACCCTCAGGGTTTGTTAGCTGAGCAGACGGCTCCGTCAGATGTTCTGAGAGCTCATGCTGGACATGGCTCAGGTGCAGATTACTGGGGCTGCTCGTGGAATGGGTCCCCCTGGAGGAGCCAGCGAGCCAATCGGCTTCCTTCCCTGCCTCCCAGGAGTCTCCAAGGGCATGCTGAAAAGCCTCCTGGGCTGGCTGGTGGCAGAACCCAAAGCTGTGGTGAGTGAGCTCTATGAGCAGTGCTGCCACTCCCTGGCGCCAGCATCTGAGAGCCCGGTTTGTCGTGGGAGTCTTTCTCCCATGGCCTTGTCCAAGGATGCCTTCCCTCTAGTTCAAGTCCAGTATGGGGACTTTATTGGAATTACTTTCCATTCCCTAACGATCAGTCTCTTTCCTTTTACTGAAATGTGAAACACACAATAATTGTAAGTGGAGTAGTCTGAGAAATGGCTTATATACTTTGAAAGGGCTCTTGCGCCCTTGATCATCTTAGGTTCCTTTTACAGATGAGGAAATTGGGCGTGGTTGTAACTTGACCAAAAACTACAGACTTGAGAAAATGGCAGTGCCAAAATCTGTCCATCTGCTCTTTCTTCCCCTTCCCTCCCCCTCATCCATCCCACCACACATTCAGTGCATCAATGGCATGGTGGGGTGCCAACCACTGGAGATCCCAGAGGGAATCAGCCCCTCACCCTCAGATGACTGAGCTGATCGGCTGGAGGAGGGGGAGGGGAGGTGGACACAGAAAGAGAAATCTGCCCCATGCTGGCTAAACGTTAGTGATGGCCAGAAAATCTGGAATTCTAGGCATGAGAGTTTTCTCTTCCACATGGGAAGGCCAAGAAGGATATTCTTTGATCCATCCTATATCCAGGAGAGATTGTTGTAAAACTCAACGCACAGCTTCGCAGCACAGCCCCTCAAAGGTGAATGAACTCGGAGAGAAAAGCATCTTCCTGGATGATCTGGCTCCTCTTCCTGGAAGCTGACCCCATGCTGTGTGTGTGTGTGTGTGTGTGTGTGTGTGTGTGTGTGTTCATGTATGTTGCATCTCCTGGCAGGGGGAGAAGTAGGGCCTCTCCAAAGCCTGTGGTCAGGCACTGAGGTGTGGGATCCCTGCCCGCAGCCCCTGAGCCTGATCTGCTTGTGTTCAGTGGAGGAGATTACAGAGCTTAATGATTAGCTCCTCCAAGCTGCAGCTGATGCCAGCCTCTACCCCCTTTACACCTAATTAGTCTCATTAATGAGCTCCTCTGCTCTCCATAGAGAGACTTTCCTCTTTGGAATAAGAGGCAAAAATACCTTGCCCAGGTAGATTGCTGAAGCCTTTAATTATTGCCCACACCTGCTAAGCCTTGTGACTCACACCAGTGATAGTGCTGAGCTGAAAGGGGCTTGTTTATAAGCACAGGCAGACTTTAACTCCTTCAGCACCAGAAAGGCTTCGGATATAGGGAGACACATTTCCCCAAGACTCCGCACTGCTCACTGCAAGCAGAGCCCCTCTCACGGCATCCCGAGAGCCCCTCACATGGCTCCTGCCCTCGGAGCCCCGGGCTAGCGAGAATGACAAGCAAGAAATGACACAGACAGTTCAATGGCTGCAGTTTACCCCATGCCTACCACGGGTCTCCTGTAACCCTCGAAATAACACTGTCAGGGAGATAGAACTACCTCTGGGTTACAGAAGAGGAAATTAGGGCAGAGAGATAATGTCCCCTGCGCCAGGTGCCACAGCTGAATGGTTTTGGAACTTAGTGGAACCAGGTCTGCCAGCCCTATGGGCAGTGTACCCCCAACTTTTACTCAGAGTCCATCTTTCATGCCATACCATGCTCTGAGGGCCACGGAGGAGGGCAACTGAGGGGTCAGGAGTCACGATCAGGCAGGTAGATGATGTGAGCAAGGCCCATCCGCAGAAGGAACCTGAACAAAGGCCCAGGTGAGAGCATGCTGTGAGCACTCACAGACCTGCAGGCTCTTGTGCGGGGGCAAGGGGTAGGAGTCAGGAGGGATAGGCTGGGCCCAGAGTGGAAGTCCCTCAGAGCAGGGTAAGGCTCTGGGTTTCCTGTCCACTGCACCTCCCTGTACCTAGCATCCAGTACTATATAGTAGGTTCTCAGTCAGTTTTGTCAATGGAGGAATAGCCAGCCACCAAATGATTTAAGGCAGGGGAGGGACAATGTCAAAGGGCACCTGGGTGGATCTCTGGGAACATGTTCCGAGGGTACAGACACTGGGATTTGAGGGGCAGGTCCTCACCCAGCTCTTGGCCTCCACCTGCGAGATGTGCTCTGGGCTGCCCAGATGCTTAGCAGTAAGGGTGGGATTCAAACCCAGGCCCACTGTCTGCAGAGCTCTCTGCCTTCACTGTGTGGACTGTGAGACAGACCTGACTAAATGGCCGGGAACACAGTTCCTGGCGTGGGCTCCCTGGATTCTGAATGAGACATGTTTAGGATCGGCACACAGGCATCCCACAAACCAGAGCTGCCAACTCAACAAATCAAGTCACTCTGACCAGATTTAGACAAATTTAAAATGAGAAAAGTTAATACTGAAGAGCTCATATCAGATTCCCACAATTACTAGGAGTCACAGCATACTATATAGTCCTAGGAGAGTGAGAATAAATCTTTTATATATTTTTTTAAACAAACATGTGTCTCAAGGACAGTAGTACCAGCTACCAACCTCTAAGAGTGTATGGCTTTGCGTCAAGAACTTTATATAAAACCTGGCTGTGAAGTAGGTTGCATTTTGCCCATTCTATCAACGACAAATTAAGACTTGGGAAGCTAAAGCCTTTCCTACAGTCACATAGACTGATTGACAGAGTGGGATTCTCAGTCCAGAGCCTGAGCCAGAACATACTCTCCCTCAGAAACCATCCCAAATGCACAATCAACAAAGGACGCCTCCTTCATGGCAGGTGGGGCCCA
The DNA here is from genome assembly GCF_014108245.1 of Pipistrellus kuhlii. Classification (NCBI taxonomy): domain Eukaryota; kingdom Metazoa; phylum Chordata; class Mammalia; order Chiroptera; family Vespertilionidae; genus Pipistrellus; species Pipistrellus kuhlii. The sequence continues at coordinate 1,123,192 of NW_023425544.1, read as the reverse complement.
GGGCAAACTGGCGAGCACTGTGCACTTTCCAGTGGAGATGGTCAGCCCAGAGGCCAACATGCAAGGCCCAGCTTTGCTGAGCCTGGAACTGGCTTCCTGAGTTCTTGGAGGCGGCCATGGGCATCGGGCAGCCTGTGGGAGAGCTGAGCATCTCCTCATTCATCTGTCCATTCTCCACCGGCATCTCTGGAGTACCTCTGTGTGCCGGCCCTGCTCTTGGGGTTGGGGATGCAGTGGTGAACAAAGCATGGTCCCTGCTCACAGCCTCCACTGGGTCCTGAGGAAGGAGGGGGTCCTGGGGATTGAATCCACTGGTCCTACCTGCCTCCAGGGTGCTCAGCTTGGGCAGGGGATGGTCAGTCAGGCAGCTCCATGACATGGCAGTCCACATCCACTCTTACCTCCTAATATAGCTCTTGACTTCCTCCCTTTTATTCTTGCCTCTCTTCTTCTGTCATCTCTCACCTGGATTCCCAGCAGCTGCCTTAGTGGGTACCCTGCTTCCACCAGGCCTCCTGGGCAGGCCACTGGCCTCACAGATACCTGAAAAATCTTCCAAAGTGCTAATATTTATTACCCCCCCCCAACACACACACACACACACACACACACACACTCTTTAGGGCTTCTCCACTGCTTTAGGACAACTTGGCCTACTGGCATGATCTACACCCAGCCTTGACTCACACCCTTCCTCTTCGCTCTCTGTGTTCCAGCCCCTCTGGCCTCCTCTTAGTTCCCTTTGCACTCTTCCACCCTGACAAGGCCTGGAGAGCTCCTGCTACCTTCCTCTCTCTGCTCACATGTCACTGCCCCTGCGGCCTCCGGACCACACCGGTCTTGGTGCCCTATCGTATTCTCTGCCGGCAGCAGGACCCTCTCCTGCTAACTGTTATCCCTGTGGCAGTCGCTCATTGTGAGGTTGCTTGCTCGCCCTCGGGTAGCTGGCCATGGTAGGCTTTTAGCAACTGAATTAATGAAAAGCAAGGACTGGAAGGCAGGCCTTTGAGTTGAGTCCTAAAGGATGAGGACACGTTTGCCAGGCCAAGGGAATGATTGACAGTGTGTATAATGTTTGTGTTTTAAAAAGAAAAAAATGTACTTAGTGAGTTCCTATCACATGCTGGTGCCTTCAGTCCTCACAGCATCCTCATGAGGTAGGTGCCATCAGCTGCACCTCCTAGGAGAGGCAGCTGGGTTCATGCTGGCCCAAGGATGCTTGGCTCACTGGTATGAGGATAGTACCTCACTGACCCCAGGGACAAGAGTCTGCTCAAAGAAGGCACAGAGAAGCATAATCAGATTCAGTTCAAGTGTTTCCCCCTCTAGAATTTGTCCCTGATCACCCCAACTCTGGTAAATAGCAGGGACAGCGGTGCCAACTCCAAACCTCTTCTTAGTCGCTAACTGGTAGCAGGGTGGTGAGTAGACACTGGCCCCACCACTTCCTTATTTAGCTTTCTTTATCCCGTGGAACCTTAGTCTTTTCACCTTTAAAATAGGACTCGTGATAGCTAGTGGGCAAAGAATGAGCGATGCCACCTTACACAGTACCTGGCATGAGTAGGCAGTCAGTAAAGTGCCTTCTTTCCTGTTGTTTGGGCTTTCCCCCACCATTTCCTTCTCCCACCTCCGCTCCCCTGTTTCCACTTCTTTCTGTGGAAAGAAGCCTCACTGTTCCGGTAGATTTCAGGGGAGTTGATATCCTGCCGTCTCCACCAACTAATAGCTGCTGTTTAGTTCACACATGCATATTTTAGCCTCATAATTTCTCCTTCTGAATCAGCCTCTGAAGATTCTAATCACCTCGCTTTCTCTTCCCTGAATTCCCTCCAATTTGGAGATTCAAAAGAGGCGCTTCTCTGCATGAACATGCTGTGATTCAATTTGAAAATAAATTTCTCCTGGCAGCAGCCATCTTTCTGAAAAGTGACATTTAAGACTGACAGTGGACAAGATTGTAAACAGATTTCCAATAAGAAAAAAAATCAGTGTTAAGTACATTCTATGAATTTTTTTAAACAATGTGTGCGTGTACGTGTGTGTGTGCGTCTATAATTGCAGCCTTGCTGTGACGCCTTCTGCTTCAGGAAGAATTCTGAGATAGTGTGGGTCTGTTTTGAACTATCTTTGTGTTCTTCTACTTTTCAAAAAGCAGCTTCATTTCATGGGACTCACTTCCATACAGAATTGGAGACATTTCATTCATTCATTTTGTTTATTCATTCAACACCCAGGTATTCAGTGCCACTAATGTGCCAGTCTGTGTTCTCAGGAAGGGTACTGTGGGCCAGAAGGTAGTTCCCTTCCTACCCATAAAGAACTCATATCTCAAGGGTAAGGTTGGTGAGGAAGCAGAAAACTATGTAATAAGATGGAGGTAGGCTCAGGGGAGCCCAAAGGAAGACCCAGAGGACAGTCAAGGGGACAGGGAGGCTTTGAGACCTGAGCCTGCCTTGTAAGATGAGCAGGAGTCAACCTGATGACAAAGGGAGGGAAGGGCATTCCAGGCAAAGGGAGAAGCAGGGGGGTCAGAAACAATGTGGTGTAAGAGAAGCCACAGGCAGTTTGCAATGAGTGAGACTTTCCGTTTGCAAGGCACAACTGAGGAGCTGTGGCTTGTGGGGCCTTTGGGGGCTTGCATGCCAACTAAGAAAAGCCTTGGAGCCCTTACAGATGGTTTGAGAGGCCCTTTAGGAATAAAATAAAATAAAATAAAAAATAAAATAAAATAAATAGCATGCCCTCAGTAAATGGTTGTTATTATTATTAGGAAGGAAGAAGGACAGCCATGTTAATTCAATATTCCAAAACATAAAGACATTTGCCAGCCATGGTGTTGGGAAGGGCCAGCCATTTCTTAAGAATCAGACTATCTTACAAAAGCTATTGGAAGACTTAATAATGTGACTGTAATGGGAGGGATTGGGGTTTTCACAATGGATTTCTGCAGAGCGAGGTCAGGTGGGGTTTGGTTACCTGGACTTAGTTCCTCCCAAGTACTGCTGGGCCAGAAGCAGTCCCACCTCCTCTCTCAGCATTGTCTACCACCATAGGGACCTGGCACAGAGATCAGGAACGGAGAGGTCATGGATCCAGGTTCTAGAAAGTCAGACCTTGGGGCCCTGACTAATTGAACACCTTGGCCTCATGGGGGACAGTTGTCCACATGTCCCAGTGAAAGAGCCCACCACCACCACCACCACCTCCTCTTTTCTAAGATCCGTGAGGTCATAGTCCCCATCGATGTGTTCACCTTCAGTCAGCAAATGTTCATTGAGTGCTAACCACTTTGGAAGAAACAGAGGCCATGTGTTGGAAGGATTTGGAAATCAGTTTTGAGGCCTTGTGTCCTCTTTCCATCCATCTTGTGGAGCAGGAGTTTGCTCACTAGACTACAGAAAGAGCGAGCCAGACTTGGCCTCAAATCACCATCCCACGACTCACTGTTCAAGGGCCCATCAGCTGCTAAAGCACTGTCCTGCCCTCAGTTACTTCATCTGTAAATGGAGGGTATGATCCCAGCTTCCTTGGGGTGCTGTGAGGTAATAGCCTTTGTAAAACTACCTGACAGCCTCATGAACATATCTATCACCTGCTCCAGAAGGTTCTGCCTGGGCTCTGGAAACAAGGTGATAAAGAGGCTCAGAGCCATTGCCCTCTCGGCACTTATAGCCTAGGTCTAGCACAAACTGATCAAGACCACCTGGGTCAAAGTCTGCTGTGTGGCCTAGAGAAGCTAGCTCTCTTCTGTGCCTCAGTTTCCCAAATGGAAAATGGAAAAAGCAGTAATACCTAGCTTATGTGGTGGTTATGAGAATTAAATGAGTGAATACATGTAAAATACATATAGAAAGGCACCTGGCACTTGTCAACACATGTAAGTGTCTTATCATTGTTACTGTTATACCAACACCAACACCCTCCCACCTGAATGCAGAAGAATCATCTGAGCAGCTCTGTGAAGGTCTGAACCATGGCAAATCACCTTGTGATAGGAGATGTAGGAACCATTTGTCAAAGGGACGAGTAAATAGCTTTCCTTCCAGGTAAGGAAACTGAGGCTCAGAGAGGGAGAAAGCATGCCCAGGGGGACACAGCAGTAAGCGCTCGAACTAGAACATCTCCCAAGGCTGGTGGCCCCACATCCGGGCTCTTACGTGGATTGTTGCCCAAGATCAGCAGCCACTATGCTGGGCCTTGAACCAAATCTGGGATCCACGGGCCATTGTGACAATTTTCGTAGTAAAGGGTTCCATTGAACTGAATCAGCGATTTGTTATGGAGAAGATGATATTTCAAATAAGGAAACCCCTGTATCGCACGTATAAAGACACTTCCAAAATATTTTAATCAAGAATCCCCAAATATTTAGAGCCCACCAGCCATTAAAATAATCTCCTGGTGGAAGCATATAAGGAATTGTCTTTCTGTCTTTCCAAATGGTCGCTTTTCCTACATAGGTAGAAGCAGTAATATTTGTGCCACTCCAGCACTCTATCTGGGTAACTCCTATAATTAATATTTACTTAAAACAATCATTAGTCTCTGCTGGGCGACATCAAACCCACGTTAGCAGTATTTTTAGCCAGGCCTTCCCCACACCTGCGATGGCAGGCGAGCTAGCGGCAGTGGGAACCCTGCCGTGCTGGATAAATAAGCCTCCCTGCACCTGGACCGGCCTGCCCTACCTGCCACTCAGGCAGCGGCCAGGCTGTCCTGGGCGCTGAGGAGCGCACACCTCTGTGGGCCTCCCTTCACTCCACTTTCCAGACAGCAGAAATGAAACGTGCTTCTCTTGAGACAATGTGGCATCTGTGGCCCAGGCTAGACCCACATAAAAGGTGTCATTTTTCCCCTAGGAGTTGAGGATTTCTCAGTGAAGATGAGGAGAATCATAATGACAACCGTTTATTGGATGCTGACTGCTTTATGCTCGTCGTTTCCTTTAAGCCACACAACAGGGCAAGGGCGGTCCTCTTCTCCTCCTTTTCCAGAGGGGAAACTGAGGCTCAGAACAGAGGAGTCCTTCCCCAAGGCTACTCAGCCAGTAAGTGGGATTCCAACCCACTCTACTGGACCCCATGCTTTTTACTCTTAGCCTCAGTCTTAATGATTCCGTTAAATGGCCAGGCAGAAGGGAAGTGGAATGAACTTTTATTAGGTGCTCACCATGCACGACACATATTATCCCATTTAATTCTTACCATCAGAATTAGCTCATAGGAGAGAAGGGTGATTACTCCCATTTTATAAATGAAGAAACTGAGGCTGTAAAGAGTTTCAAGTTACTTCCTCAAGATCATACTGTTAGCAGGTGTCAGAGCCAGAATTCAAACCCAACTCAACTTTCCGACACTAGATGTTTTCCCAAAGACATTAGTGAGAGACACTGGCCGTACATTCGGAATATAGTAGTCTCATACAGAACCTAAGATTTTTGTCATCTTCCCCTTCAGCTGATAGGAGCTTTCTGCTTAAAATGTTTAAGGTTTATAAAGAAATGTTTCCCAGATATATATATGTGTGTGTGTGTGTGTGTGTGTGTGTGTGTGTACATGGTTTTGTACAATAATTTCCAGAGCGCTTCCATAATTATTTAATTTAATGCTTATAATAATCCTGTCAAAGTAGGTGCTACAAAGCCCATTTTACAGAGAAGTAAACTGAGCTTAAAGAGACCAAGTGCATGCTCAAGGCCAGTGCCAGGAGCTCAGCCACCAAAACCAGTGCCCTTCCCGCACTCACACAGATCAGGTCTGTTCAGTGTGGCCTGACGAGTGAGAAATGTGGGCATTCTTCATGGAGGAGGAGATGGGGGTGGGAGTGGAGCCTTGTAGCCACGGAGCCCAGCATCAGGACCCCTTCATTAAAGCTGGTGACATTCCCTCACCCGCAGGAGCAGGCCGGAAGTTGTGATGGTTGGGGAACTACAAAAATAGCAGCTTTCACACTGATTCCTACACGGGAGGAACTGGTGGTTGCAGGGCAGATAAGAATGACTTTACAAGATGAAAATGATCAGTGAGGGCACGCGGGTCTGGAGGGGAGCGGAGTTGGCATTTTTTGGCCCTGCAAATAGCTGCCCATCTGCTCTCTGTCAGAATATGTTAGGAGTGCATCTGGATTGCTGCCCCTGAGCCTCGGCTCTGGGCTGGTCATGTGGTTGTCTCCACGACAACTCCAGGAGCCGTGTAAACTGCTGCGCTTTGAGCCAGATGCTGCTCTGCACATGTGGTCTAATTAGACGGCACCCCTGCCTCCGCCTCCCGCCCTGCACACACACACGACGGTCTCCCTTTTCCCTCCCTCCCTCCTTCCCTCCCTCCTACGAATCCTCAGCCTCACACCCTCAGTCAGTCTGTCTTGCTCCCCACCCCGTTGGCCTCTTTCTCAGAAGTGTTTCTGTTGCCTTATCTGCAGAGAATAATTCATCAGCAGCATCAGAGGGCCTGCGCTGACCCAGACACTGTGCTGGAACCGCAGGTGCAGAGACAAACAAGCCACTGCCCAGACCCTCGAGGAGGCTGCCATCCATGCAGGCCCACGGCAGCCATGCAGTGCAGCTGGTGGCAGTCAGTGCTGTAGTGGGTGAGCACAGAAGCTGTGGAACCCAGAGCAAGGGCCTAGCCCAGCCCGAGGCAGGAAGGCCAGGGGAGTGTCCCAGGGCCTGTCCCCTAGTGCATCCTTCACAGACGGGAGAGGGCTTCCCATCCTGGAAAGCAGGGGTAGGAAGACTTCCTGGAAGAGGGCACAGCACATGCAAAGGCAGGAGATTACAGACCCGTCGGGAGAACTGTAACTGGGCCCCCGTTATGGGAGCGCCGGGTGCTGGGGAAGCGAGGAGCTGAGGTTGGGGACATGCACAGGGTCACACCGTGGAGGGCTTCTCTCAAGCGTGCACTCCGCTTGGATCTGCAGGGTTGGGGGCCGAGGGAGGCGGAGTACCGTGGTGGCTGCTGGAGTAGCTGGCCTGTGGGGAAGGGTTCGAGGATGAGGCTCCCAGTAAGTGCAGCCCCTTCGGTACGTTTCCCTGGGGGAGAAGTTCACTCCTCGGACACAGGAGGCTCCATGCAGGGCTGGGTGGGTGACTCAGGGCAGGCTGCCAGCACGTGCTGAGTAATTACTTTTCCCATCTTTCTCAGCAGTTCTGTATTCTACGGGTCCAGCGTCCACCACCTCTCTGATCTCTATCTCTCAGGGAAGATGCCCCCAAATAAGAAAGGAGAGAATCAGCATCTCTCTTACTCATCCCATCCAGGATATGCCCCGTAAACCCCAGGCCACCAGCTCCGTGTCATCCCAGCCCTGCTCCTGCGCTCAGGCCCACCTCTGCTCTCCCATCTAGCGAGTGCCTGACCCTCTCTGGGGCTCGGTTTTATATCACTTTGTCCCCATGTGGACTTCCTTAGGTGACACCCCACCCAACAGTCACCCTGGCTGTGCTCTCCCAGCACCCCAGTCACAGGTGTTTGTTGAGTGACAGGTGCAGAAGGTTCCGGCAAGATGTAGCACCCAGCTGTCAAGGGGCATCTGAAAGAGCTGTTAGAACAGTCACCTCCATTGAGCACTGGTGTGTGCTACTCCGTATCAGCCTCTTGACAAATGGTGAATCACTTCAAACCTCTGAATATGAAGTAGGTAGTATCCCCAACTGACAGAGGAGGAAACTGAGGCTCACAGAGGCTCTCTTGCTTCCCCATTCATGGAGCTCTGGGCTGCACTGAGCCTCTTTGGAGTCCCCAGGCACTACATGATCTAGAGACTGGACTCCTTGGGCTGCAGCTGCATTATGTGCAAAGGGACATTTCTGTGTGGAAAATTATTCGTTGTGTCTTGAATTCCTTGGAAACCCGGAGAAAAATGTGTTTGGGCAACTGAGCATGCTCAGATTGCTGTGGGGTGTGGTGGGAAGAGCCTGCCTGGGCTGTGAGGTCAGAACGAACTGACCTCAAGTATAACTCTGGCTCTTTCCACTCCATGGCCTTGGACTAGTCAAGTCCCCTCCCTCTGCACGATGAGGCTAACGAGCCTCTCAGTGGGGTCATTGTGCAGATCCAGCCCCAGCCCCAGGCATCCTGGGCCTGCTGCGCCCCACTCACAGAAGACAGCTTCCTCGGTCCTTTTCTCCTTTCTCTGATTCTGGTCTTGACTCCACTGACCCAACATATGTCCTGGGCATGTGGTGCACACAGATGCAGCCTCGGTGGCTGAGCCAGGAGGTGTTTGGTACTGAGAAAGAGGCGAGTTTGCATGGTTTCCCTACTGGGAAGAGAGCTGTGGCTGTGCTGCAGCTCGGGGTGGCCACCAGCTCACCTTGTCAGCTCCCCTCATGACCAGTTCCCTCATACCAGCTTACAGCATGAGGTACGGATTATTATTTCCAGCATATCAGAAAGAAAACGAGGTCCCGAGAGGTGACCCAGCTTCTGCACGCATGCTGTGGAGCCAGAGCTCACACTCATTTCTCCAAAGCCCACTCCCTTCATCACAGCCTATGGTTCATCACTTTGAATTGCTAGAGCAGTCCCAGTGGCAGCTGATGAGTCAAATACTAACGAATATTGTGTCGCATGAGCCCTAGGGCCAGGCAGACTCTGGCTCTGTCGTTGATCAGCTCTGCAACCTTAGTCAGGTGACTTCACCTTTCTGAGTCTCAATTTCCTTGTCTGTAAAATGGAGAGCCTGCCAACACCAACGTCGGTGTTGCCATGAAGACCAAGTGAGATAATGCATGTAAAATGGCCCAGCATGGAGTCAGAGCTCAGTAAGTGGTAGCTGTTTTTAATCACTGCACCTGCGTTCCCTGCCGAGCCGACTCCCACCTGCATTTCTAATGGAAAGAAAATCTTAAGCTAGTATGCGTGAAGACCCACTTCATTGTGTCTCCTTGGCTTCCACCAGCCTTCCCGCTCATCTGCCATTCCTGCGCTAATCAGAATTTCCTGACTTCTCCCTGTGTGTCTCGGTTAATGCAGAAGGAAGGGGCTGCTGGCACAGAGGAGCCAAGGCGTGGGCCAACGCGCCTGTGATTTGAATGTCTTTACTGTAATCTAGCGAGTGTGGGTGGGGGCTTCTGTCAATACTGGAGCAGCTGGCCAGAATGGGCAAATACTGGCGGCTGGGCCGTCCCTGCCCCTGCAAATCATCGGAGTAGCTTTTGTCAGGCACCCACATTTCCCCAACTTAAATCACCCGCACTGTGCGCCAGCTTCCCAATAACACACTGATTCTTTGTTTAGGGCTCGTTACAGTGACAGGGGCCCAAGCTGGGAATCTGTCCCTGGCGTTCCTGGGCTCACGCATAAATGGTTCCGAAGGCTGTCTTGGTCCTGACAGCCCAAAATGTGGCTTGGCCCAGCCCAGCCAGAGCCACCTGACTGTGGCCGTGCAGTGACCACCTTCCCAAGTCCACCCTGGTGGCCCTGAGTGTACAGGTTATGCCTCTGAGGGTGGGGGAGAGCATCCTTGGACTTGGGAGTCATTCAGACCCACTAGCTCTAGGACCTTGGGCCAAACAGTTGGCCTCTGTGGGACTCCTTTCCTCGTCTATAAAATGGGAGACATGTGAACATCGAGTTCTGGCGAGGATTCAGTGAGCATGGGGGCCTGGTGCTTCCATTGCATGGCCAAGGTTGAGCTCTGCTAACCATCATCTAGTTCCTTCCTGTTTACCCCTGGCAATCTGCTGAAGCAGGTAGTCTTCCCCACATTACAGGATGCACACATGGGCAGTGCCCTGTCTTCTTCTGAAGAGGCACAGATGGTACATACTGCTCGCCAGCCACTGAGAGTGCATCAGAGCCTGCCCTCCAGGAGCTGGCATTGGCTGGCGAAGGAGGTGTTGGCGTAGGGACATTGAAGGAATCAGGTGGGGTTTTCACAAGGAGGTAACATGACGAGAGGAACCAGAGCCTTGAGAGTACATGCAGAGGTTGGAGGTGGTCCACAATCCAGAATTACTCAAACAAAACAGGTTTGTGGACAAGGTGAATGAGATGTCATAAGCAAGAAAAGTCAACTGGAGAGGGTCTCAAGGGCCTTGAGGGTCATGATCCCCACTTCCATCAACCCATATGACCCCACTTCCATTGACCCACAAACTTGCCTGAAGCTGTTCTATGCTGCCGAGTCAGGTGGCAAATAGAGCCGAGCATCAGAGCCCCTTCTGAGTATTCAGCCTGGGACAGGAGAGAAAAGAAGTGTGAGCCCTGGATGGACCCTACGAGTGTGTGACCTGGCAGCTCCAGGGCCCTGCACCAGGTTCAATGCTCTGCTGTCTCATCTTGAGATTCTGTAAGTTTACCTTTGAATATGTTTGGGGAGTGAGGTCTGATGGGACAGAGGAGTTCAAGCATGTGCAGAGGAGATACCCACATGTCCTTCCTCCACAGAGCTGTGCCACCCCAATGTAGCTTCTTGATGCCTCATGGCACGGAGTTCCAGTGCGGGGGGCCTCCCCCCTCGCCCCCAATAAGTGGGAGTTCAGCAAGACTTGGCTCGCTTACTAGCCAACGTGTGCAGGCCTAAGACTGAGTAATGACGCACTGACAGCCCTGGGGGCCAGCTTGGCTTCCACAGTGAGAGAAGGCAGTGGTGTTCTAAGGAACATGAATGACCAGGAAACCCATAGAGTTCTTACTCATGTTACTGCCTTATGCTAGCCAACCACTTGCTGTGAAAATTATGTCATGGGAGGAGAGGAAAAGATGGAGCAACCACAGTTGCTTTTCCTTTCTCCTAGGTGAAGCAAAGGCAGAGAACGGTAGTAGATTGTGCGCAAGTCAAGAACTGAAATAACAGTTGAGTTCGTTTTTGTGCGGCATTTCCGTTGCCTGGTAAGAAGAAAATACAAATGCATATACTCATTACAAAATATGACTCCACATATGTTAGCATTTAAAACTGGCACTGCACAATATAAAGTTGAACAGTAAAATTCTTGCTAATAATTTAAATTTTTATTTTCCTTTACATAGAATGACATTAAATAGTAAATTTTAAAAACACCATGATAGGTCTAGAAAGAAACCACAAATGAAAGAAAAAAAGCTTTATATTTTAGTACTTAACAGTCCTTTTTTCCTGCATTTTCATTTTGCATTGAGTTCCCCAAATTATGTTTTAGTCCTGGTAAAACCCAATCTCTGCACTCAAGAAGATGGATATATGTGGAGTATCTATTTGTTGTAATCTGTTTTAATCACCCAAGCAATCCTGTGAGATGGGCCAGCATTGAGTAATCATCACAGATGAGGAAAGACAGGTCATACATAGTTGGTATGGTCACGTGTGGTAGGAGGTCAGGTTCAAGTCCTGGTCTTTCTGAAACCAACACATCTTCTCTTTCCACCTTGCTGCATTACCTTAAATGGATCAAACTTTTAAACCAATGTTTTAAGTTTTTAAAGGTGCCTTTTCCAGAAATAACAAAACCTGCCCTCTGCTGTGCCAGTTGTCATGCTGTGCTGTAGTTGTTCGTTCCCAAACCAGGCAGAGTTCCTTGATAACAGCAGCTTTGATTTTTTTATATATTATGAAAAATTTCAAATCTTTACAAAATAAATGAACTTCCATGTACCCATTGCTCACTTTCCACAATTATAAACTTTCCGTCATTCTTTTTTTTTTTTTTTAGATTTAAAGAAAAAAAATTTAATTATGGTAAAATATACATAAACAAAATTTATGCTTTAACCATTTTTAAGTGTACAGTTCAGTAGCAATTAAATACCTTCACGTTGTTGTGAAATAATCACCACCATCGATCTCCCAAACTTTTATCATCTTGCAAACCTGAAGCTCTGTCCTTATTAAACAATAACTCCCCATTCTCCACCCTCCAGCCCCTGGCAACCCCCCTTCTACTTTCTGTCTCTGTGACATTGACTGCTCTATTGTGGAATTGGACAGTATTTGTCCTTTTGCAACTGGCTTATTGCACTTAGCATGATGTCTTTAAGGTTCCATCTATATTGTAGCACATGTCAGAAATTCCTGCCTTTTTAAGGCTGAACAATATTTCATTGTATGTATATTTTGTTTATCCATCTGTGAAACTTGGGTCACTTCCATCTTTTGGCTATTGTGAGTAATACTGCTGTCAACATAACGCTCTGCTGTTCTGTCATCTATACCCTCATCCGCAACCAACCCACACTGGATTATTAATATTACTCAGAGGAACTTTATTGTGTTCATCTTTATATTCTCCTAACATAGAGCCTGGCACATAGTAGGTGTTTCTTAAATGTTTGGATGGATGAATTCGGCTTTTTTAAAATTTATTTTAAACAAGACCCACAAAGAGAGAACACCTTTTTTTCCTTAGGCTCAGAGTACTAGTAAGTCGCATAAAATTTTGATAAAAATTAAATTTATGGGAGAAAATAAGAATTTAATACCTTATATGGATTAGCAGAACAAGAAAAGTTGCTGAAGAATCTGATGGGAGATTTTATTTTTATGCCAGTAGCTACAATGCTGTGGGTAAAATCCATTTATTTATGGAAACATCAAAAAATCTTTGGAATTGCCAACTTCACCTGTTAACAGTGCCCTAGTGCCCATTTGGGTGATGGCAGCATCTGGGCTTCAGAGGGCACTAGGCCACTGTTAACGGGAAGTTGGCAATTCCAAAGATTTTTTGATGTTTCCAGAAACTACAAGATTGACTCATTAATAATGGGATTTTCTACTGTCTCATATGTCAAGAGGGTGATCTGAGAGTAAACTTAGCATTCTGTGACCGACAAAGTTCCTGATAGGGTTAAGCTGCTGTGTTTGACTGCCCTGCGGGTCATACATGGAAAACTCTAATTCATCTAAGTTTGATTGCTCTCACCTGGCTTCCCTGGATTAATGTCACTATCAGCCAGGGGCCCCAGCTCCTAGAGTGTCGCCTAAGGAGACAAAAGGTTTAATCAGCCTAACAGGAGAACTTAATCCACACTTCTTACAAAAGAGGGAATTAGCAAGACACCTTGCCTTTCTCCCACTGCAGAGAGAGGGCTGGGGATGGGGGTGGGAGGACTCAGTTCAGCTGCAGGAAGCAGCTGGACAAGCTGGTGGGAGGGACTTGGCATCCTGGGGCCTGTGGCAGTGAGATCCTTCACACCTGCTCACCTGCTCCCAGGAGCCGCTTGTCTCTGAGTGGCTGGTGCTTTGAGGGTTCAGCAGGGGAACCTGAGGGGTTCCACCTTTGAGAAGACCTCTCCTGCTCTCCAGCAGGTGCCCGAGTGCAAACAGTTGGAACTAAGGTCAGAGAAGTGGGCTATATGGGTGATGGCGGCACCTGGGCTTCAGAAGCCACTAGGGCACAAAGCCCGATTTCTGCCATTTACAGGATATGTGGTCTTGGGCAAGTTGCCTTGCCTCAGTTATTCTGTAAGGATTAGGTGAAATGTTAATAATTGTCACTTTCTTAGGCAGCTACTCCAGCCCTAGCTGGTTTGGCTCAGTGGATAGAGCATCGGCCTGTGAACTGAAGGGTCTCGGGTTAGATTCTGGTCAAGGGCACATGCCTACGTTGTGAGCTTGATTCCCAGTAGCAAGTGTGCGGGAGGCAGCCAATCAATGATTCTCATCATTGATGTTTCTATCTCTCGCTCTCCCTTCCTCTCTGAAATCAAAAACAATATGTCAGGGTGGAGGGGAAAATAGAAGGTTAACTTCAGGGGACAGAGCAGACCTTTATGCAGGACCCTGGTGCCGTGTCCCTGCCTCTCAGCAGGGTTAGGACAGCGCCCTCCATGGGTGGAGCATGCCCACCCAATTCCTGTTCACCCTTCCAGGCTCCACTATCTGTGCCCACAGTCACATTTCCTGCCCTGCAGCCCTGGGAAGATTAGCCTTTCCCCCTTCTGACTCCTATGGACCTGTCATGCCTCCACACACACCCCAAGAGCACTATTCTGGGTGCTAGTATTTATCTCCACATCAATTGACACAGGTAATGCTGTTCTTCAGGCTCTTTGCAGAAAAAGTCCCCAGTGTCACATTTCCCCCGAATCTTCCCCACTGTGCCCATGTCCTTTGGTCTGTTGTTATGACGCAGACATCTGATCCAGGGAAGTGTCACCTCCAGTAAGAAGACAACAGGCCCAAAATGTTTGTGTCCCCTTAGGGATGAGATTCTTGTTCTCCTGTAGCTAAATCCTGCCTCGGGCTACCCTCACCTACAGATCCAGCTGCGAACTCTTGCATTTATTGATCCCTCAGTAGACTTCTCCTTCCTGGCAATGCTGAGCCCAAACTGTGAATGCTAACAACTCAACAAGCATTTCCCCGAGCAGCTCTCAACTCCCTGGACACAATTGTCATCCACCTGGCATTGTGCTTTGAGTCCTTTTTACGTGTCCGGCGAGTGGTGGCTCTGCCCCACAGAGACCGCAGGGCTCCTGTGATGGGAACCAAAGTCCAGCTCATTCTGTGGTTCTTTAATCCCGTCCCTGGGCTTCCAACGGGGGCGGGGCACAGCACTGTCCCCAGGGCGTGTAGAGATGAATCCAGCAGGGCCTATGCCCTCTCCAGCTCCTGGTCACAGGGGATGCCGGTGCAGATTACCCAGCCCCCAGGGGTGCACGAGGCACTGTGGGAGCACCAAGCAGGAGTGAGTGGCTGTAGCAAAAAGACCTGGACTTATGAGAAGGTTAGTCCATGTGGAAGGAATAAAACTGGAAAAAGCAAGGAAGCAAGTGGGAAAGGACAAGACCTGTGATTAGGAGGTGCGTTTGGAGCATAAGGTATTTGGGGGGCTGCGGAAAGGGACACAGAAGGACTCTGGAAAAGTAAGTGAGGGTCTGCTCAGAAAAGGTTTGCCCAGCTAAGGAGTTAAGACTTTCCTTTCCTCTCCTACCAGGACCCATGTATGTGACACAAGTGTCACCAGATGTATAATGTTCAGCAAAGCAGGTACCCCTCCTGCACATGTATAGCCTAAGTGGAAGAAGCCGATATTAATCAAACGATCGAATGTAACGTCTCTGCAAAATTCTTGACTAGGACAGTGACACGACCGCAATCTTCATTTTAAAGTCACTTCTGCCTGAAGAATCGGAGGCACTGGGAGGAATGACACAGGCAAGAGGCATGGAGTTAAACCTCCGCAGCTCAGTGCCAGTAATAGGATGGAGAGCAGGGACAAATCTGAGAGATTTCACTGGTAAATGGGAAGGAATAGGAGGTCTGATAGGTCTACTGTAGGTAGGTATTGATAATGATGGAAGGAAGGCAGGCAGGCAGGCAGGCAGGCAGGCAGGAAGGAAGGAAGGAAGGAAGGAAGGAGGAAGGGGAAAGAAAGAGAGAAAGAGAGAGAAAGAAAGGTAGATAGATTTGGAGAGCAATCCAAATGGAGTAATAATTAGGGGGTTGGGCCATTTTGAGTTTAAAATGCTAGTGGGCCATCCAGGTGGGAATGGTGACATAGCTTTGGAACTCAAAAAGATGTCAGAACTGATGGTATTTATTAGGAATCTTTTAGCGTGTGAGCTCCACGGTGCTGATGGAGATCACCTAGAGAGAGAAGTCATTGCCCTGCTCCGGTCCCAATGGTGAGAAGCAGAACCTCAGGCCACAGCACACAGGCCCCTTCCACAGGGCTAGCTAGTTATCAGCACCTGATTCCTCACAAGGATGGTGTAAAGCCGCACTAGTAATAAATTGCATGAAAACTCTGTCTTCCACTGAGGAATTGATAGGCTTTTTTCTCATAGGCAATGTAAGATTTTCATTGTTTCCCTTTTTGCTTCAACAACCAGGAAGCTCAGAGCTGATTTTATAACTTAATTTTAGAAATCCTATACTCTTTTCTCAAATAATTACATGTTATATATTTGTCTTTTCCAACTCTGCTTTTTTTTTCTTTTTCTTTTGTTTTGTGTGCTCATGTAAGCTGCTTCATATCCTTTGTAAAATTAGGGGTGTAATTGTTAAAAATAAATATTCCCCTCACCCTACCTTTTTTGGGCCATCCTTGCAGCCCATGTGCAACAAGTCTGCCCAGTTACTGAACTAATATTGGCTGGATTGAAGCAGGAGGAACTCCTGGAATTTATAACAGCTAGACAGTAAATTTAACACTTAGGTAACTCATTAAAACAGGATAAAAGTGGAGCTTCAAACATCTCTGTTTGCCGCCAAGTCTGTGAAGCGAGGGGTACCTTTAAGTCAGTTCAAGATATAAAAGTCTGATCTTTCAGAATTAAGAATACCCCGTTAAAACTAGAGCATTCTCTGTGTGAATGAGCACTCCGGATCCTTCAAAGAAGGACTGGGGTGTTGACTACAAGATGGGATGTTTGTGAAGCTTAGGGTGTCATTTTCTTGACTCATAAAATGTAGTTTGGTAAAAGCAAACTTCCTTATCAAACAGCATATGCACAAAATTGACTGGATGGTACATTTTCTTTTTAATCATCCCTGCTTTTCATAGAAATAATTATTTTTAAATGATCATTTGCTGTTGGTTAAGATCACTGGGCAAATGGTTTTCAAAGGGTGTTCCACAACTGATGGCTTCGGGACTGTAAGGTGCAGGGAGTGGGGATGGGGTGAGGAGGGGAGACTTCCAAGCCAGGAGAGCCCAGCCAGCACCAGAGCAGCAGGCTGTTTTATGTAGCAGGGCTCCTTCTGCTTCAGGCACTGTCTGAAGGTCAGGCTTCTAAAAGTGAAAAGTTTGGAAATCACCGCATTGGAGGGTCCATCCACTGACTTGCTGTTGGGATATGCAAGAGGTGGGGGTGGGGGTGGGGGTGGGGGTGAGGGTGGAACCCAGCCTTTGGTTCGCACTCTGCCGCCTACCGCCTACCGGCTCTGTGACTTTGGGCAATGACTTCCTCCCTGACAGTCTTCTCATCCAGAGATGAGAATGCGATCAATGATAACAGCCACTTCACCAAGAAGATGAGGATCTAATTACTCTAATTAGCAGATGTAGAAGCACCGCCCAGCTGAGTTTAAGAGCTGACCCCACACCCAGCTGACCCCACACCCGCTTCCTCTAACCATGCTCTCCCCTTCGTTTTCCAGGGCGAGCCAATCACCTTCTGTGAGGAGGACTTCGTGTCCCACTATCGCTCTGGAGCCATGAGGCAGTTCCTGCAGAATGCCACCCAGCTGCAGCTCTTCAAGCAGGTGCCTGGCCTCCCTAGCTTGGCCTGCGTCTGGATTCCTGGGGGGACAGGGCGGGGTGAGAGGGTTGGGGGGGATGGGTTCTGCAGCTGTCCTCACTGAGCACTGAGGCTGCAGGCATGGGCGGGACTCCCACAGCTAAAGAGGGTCTGGGGACGGGGACTGGGTGAGGATGGGGCTCAGCAACAGGCAGGCCCTGGCAGACAGGCCATGCGGTTTTTCAGGTTATCAGAGCCCGCAGCCAGAGTTTGGAAACTCGCTTCTTTGAACCGCACAGTTCCTAAGGTCCTTCCTGACTTGGCTGGGTGGCGGTTCCTTGGCCATGCGCTGGGTGCCCGCTGAGTGCTGCTGCTCCCAGTTCCCGTGTGCACAGTTCTGTTCTTTCTTTCCTTCTTAGTTTATCGATGGTAGATTAGACCTTCTCAATTCCGGCGAAGGTTTCAGTGATGTTTTTGAAGAGGAGATCAACATGGGCGAATATGCTGGTGAGAAGCGTTTTATTTTCTTCCTGTTCTGCGGGCTGGGCGTGGGAGTGGGGCGTGTTCAGCAAGGAGTGGCAGTGACTTCTTGTTTCCGTCCCTGGGGGTTATGGAGGAACTGATTTCAACTCTGGCCTCGAAGTGCTTGAGGAGTTGCTCTTCCCTTCTGATGAGGTGCACATTGGCCCTTCTGCGGTCCTCCGTGCCAGGGCCAGCATGGTGCCATGGAAAACACATGAGGTGCCATGTTAGGAGACCTAGATTCAGATCAGGACTCTGCCCCTTACTGCGGCAGTAACCTGGCCGAGTCATGTCGCCTCTTTCAGCTGAATGTTTCCATCTCTGCGCTGAGAGTGACCGTGCCTGCCTCACAGGACTCCTGCTACAACTAAATCAGAGTCCACGAGGGACGCTGTGTACAGTCCCTCGGGACAGGCCAGGGCACAGGACCCGCTCAGCCAATGTTCTTTAAAGTGTGAAAATCATCGCGGTGCCTGGCCTCTGCATGCCTTTAGAACGGAGGGCTCGTCCTCTCCTGTCTCAGAGGGGGCCTCTAACGCCCAGTGGCCAGGCCCCAAGGGGTGTTCATGGCTGACCCTGTCTCCTGAAACCCCATCTGGCATGTTTTCCAAGTCCCAAGCCTCTGTCTTTGGCACCAGAGTAGAAACTAAAAGCAAAATGATAATAATCATGCTGCTGGCCTCCTCTAATTGCTGGGCACGTGTCTGGTCTGGACTATGCTGATCATCCAGCTGGCCATCCTAAACTCAGAGTCAGCAACGAGCCACTGCTTCCTTCAGGGAGTGGGGCCTGGGAGCCTGCATGTTCTCCGTATTTTGTACTTTCCCAGGCCTGCATGGTGAAAGCGCCTAGGGAAACTCCTGAGCACACATCACCGCCTTAAATGACAGCTCTCTGACTCCTCTTTCCCCAGGCAGCGACAGACTGTACCACCAGTGGCTCTCCACGGTCAGGGTAAGTGTGCTCCCCTTCCAGGCACCTGGGCCCTCCCTCAGCCTCCTGGCAGCCCTGTTCTTCCCGCCACCCAGGAGGCTGTCATTCGGCCTGGGGCACTCCATTCTGTCAGCTGTAGAAGCTTTTGTTTGTAAAGCCAGGTGGAGCTGGCAGGATGAGACCATCCAAAGTCATCCTAGTGAGGAGAGCCAGGAGAAGCCTCCAGCCCAGGATGCAGGCCAAGGCGTGTCATGTGGATGTCGTCATCTTAGAGCATTTCTGGGTATCTCCTTCCAGGGCCAGTACAAGTGGGAAATTGTCATGGGGAAGCCAAAAACGCATGCCTCTTGCTGCTCTGCACTGTGTTTCAGAGCCAAGGCTCCTAGGCAGGTGGAGACCCCATCACTGAGAGACCTTTGCATCCCTCAGTGTCCTGTGAGCAGTGTCTCATTGCGTTAGAAGCCAGGAGCATGGGGCTTCAGAAGCCACTGACGAATTCTAAGTCTTGCCTTTCTCTTACGTGGCTTTATAAGTGAGTGTGGACTGCAGGCCTGTGTGCCAGGCACCACGCAGGGGACGAGGATACAGTGGAGAGCAGACACAGGCCCTGCTCGGGGGAGCTCCCCTCTTGTTCAGGAGGCAGGCACGTAAACAGGCAGCTCCGACATAATGTGATAAGTGTTCTCCCTGCTTGTGGGCCAAGTGTGCTGCTGCCAAAGCGGGCCCTTTGGAAGTGGCTGCCGTTGGCCGAGAGTAAGCAGCTCCTCAGTGAAAGACTTCCTTTGTTCTTCTGGGATGGCCAAACATGGCACTTGGCAAATCGTAGATGAGCAATAAGGACTTGTTGATGGATTGATAAAGAGAGTTTTACTATTCCAAAGGACCATTGAAACTGAATACTGAGTAATTTTGGAAAGCAGTGTGGAATAAATGAGTAGGTGAAAATTTCATATTGTCCTGCAACATAGAATGCTTTCTAGGTCAAACTGTAATGTTTTTAATTAAAGTGCAAAGTTTCTAATATGGACAGTCCCCAAAAATTGTGCTAAAAGTTAATCCCATTAACTACATTACTACATCTTATTCTTTCATATATTCACTGGGTCCTGTCTCTCTCTCTCTCTCTCTCTCTCTCTCTCTCTCTCTCTCTCTCTCTCTCTCTATTCGAGTCTGTTGGAATAGTCTTTCTGAACCGCCACCAATCTGATTTTTTGATGCATTTTATTAAAAATTGTCTAGAGTGTAGAC
This sequence comes from Pipistrellus kuhlii, assembly GCF_014108245.1. Classification (NCBI taxonomy): domain Eukaryota; kingdom Metazoa; phylum Chordata; class Mammalia; order Chiroptera; family Vespertilionidae; genus Pipistrellus; species Pipistrellus kuhlii. The sequence continues at coordinate 1,103,381 of NW_023425544.1, read as the reverse complement.
TTCTGATCCTGGCCTTTGAAAGCTGACCCCATCTGGCCCCTACTCGCCATCTCTCCCATGATACATGGAGCACTTGTCACTCACAGGCACCCTGGCCTGTCTGCTTCTGCCCTTGTGCTTGTGCTATTTCCTACCCCTAGGATGTTCTTACCCTTCCTATCCCCACCTGAACTCCTGCTCATCCTTCACGGGCCAGGCCTAATGTTTCTCTAAAACCTTCTCTGACCTTGCAAACGATGAGCTTCCTCCACACTGCTGTGCACACAGTCAGCACAGCTCTCACCACCTCAGGCTGAAGTTGCTTACCCTGGTGTCCTCCCCAGACTGGAGATCTCTGAAGGGAGAGACCAGCCCTCTGGTGCTCAGCACCCTCAGAGACTAGCACAGGGCGTCCCCTCGGTGAGCCCTCACAGGTCCTGGGCCTGTGCGCTTCATACCCATTCATTGTCCCCTTCATGTGCTGGGAAAGCCTTCCCTCCCCCTCCACCTCCTCGGTTTCCTCCTCCTCTTCCCCTGGTTTCCTAAAGAAACTTAGCCAAGAAATCAGTATGCTGGATTTCTCCTAAAGCCATTAGTAGCCATGATTAATATTTATGGCTCTTCAGTCTTTCCCTTTCTCAAGCTATAGATGTTAAGGAAGGCAGCATACCAAAGTGATTAAAAAGCAACACAGGGTGAACAAAGGAAGGTGCATGGCTGAGGGTGGCATATTTCCAGAGTAGCCAGAGAGTGCTGGCTAATCAGGCCCCAGTTTTCTGCCCCAGCTTGGTGTTAGCCATAATCCATTGTTATGAAAATCACCTCAGTGCTGTACTGGTAACTAGACTATCTCAAAGCCTTAGATTACTGGGGGAAGCCCTTACCTCAGAGAGCCTATGATGAGCTTTCCTTCCAACCAGTGGGCAGGTGCCAAGCCAAGTACTGAGCCTAGAGTCCCCCTCAGGGGACTCAGCTCATTATCACTAGCCCCATCCCCCACCCCACCAGCACCCATAGTGATTCTGCCATGGCTATAACTAATTGCCTGGGACCAGTTACCATCTAAGCCTATTTCTCTAATTAAATTACACACTCTTGAAGTGTTGCTTAACTTGATTAAAGAGAAGAGGTTTTTGTTGGTATTGGCCTACTACATCTTCAGTGCAAATTACTAATTGACATTTTTATTATAGAAAGGAAGTGGAGCAATTCTGAATACTGTGAAAACGAAAGCAAACCCAGCCATGAAGACTGTCTATAAGTTTGTAAGTACTGGTCTTGGTCTCAGGACCCAAACAGATCTGCTCCTTAGCATGATGCAATTCACATATATATCTTTTAGATAGATAGATAGATAGATAGATAGATAGATAGATAGATAGATACCAGAGAGAAAGGGATAGGAAGAGAGAAATAGAAATATCAATGTTGAGAGAAATCATTGATCGGCTTCCTCCTGCATGCCCCACTCTGGGGATTGAGCCCACAACCCAGGTGCCCTGACCAGTAAACAAACTGTGACCTCCTAGTTCATAGGTCAGTGCTCAACCACTGAGCCATGTTGACTGGGCAGCAGGATGCAGCTCTGCAATCACCTGATCCTATCTACAGAGGTGACTCTGTAGCTGTGCTGTTCCTGAAGCTCTCAGTGCTTTTAGTATAATTTAATGTTTATATTTTATGACTTGGCCACAAGTGGCTTCTTTTTTTTTTTTTTTTTTCAATCCTCACCAGAAGATATTTTTTCCATTGTTTTTTGTTTGTTTGTTTGTTTTTTGTGGGGTTTTTTTGGAGAGAGAGAGAGAGAAAGAGAGAGAGAGAGAGAGAGAGAGAGAGAAACATCAGTTGGTTGCGTCCTGTATGCACCCTGAGCAGGGCCAGGGATTGAATTTGCAACCAAAATATCTGCCCTTGACCAGGAGTTGAACCTACCATCTTTTGGTCTATGGGCTAACGCTCTAACTACTGAGGCAAACTGGCCATAACCAGACAAGTGATATTTTTAATTTAAAGTGTTATTCCTACAGTTGCCACAAGAGAGAAATGGGAGGCTCCTGGTTTTAGCTTTTAAAATGTGGGCTGGGTGGCTAAAATTCTGGCTGCTCCATGCCAGCATCCCTGAGACCTTGAGGCATGGTCTCTCAGATGTTCTAGCAAACCTTTCCTGTGTGTCCCCATTATTATATCAAAATAAAGCGGCTCCTTTGCAGGTTACTGAAGAGTATTCACGGTGGGTGGGAGACACCCCTAGTTTTTCTCCCAAATTCTTCACCGTCTCTCATCACTATCCTAAAGGAAATGCACTGTTTGTGAAACTCGTGCACACAGCAGCGTGGAAGGAGAAAGTCCGTTCGCGATGCTGCAGCTTTTACAAGCCTCAAGTATTTGTTTCTCGTGATTTCTCTTGCTTCTGATTTGACTCCGAGCTACATAACTAGGGTGTTTTCTATTATGTCCATTTTTAACTTTGTTAGTCCTTTCTGTGCTTGCATTGTAGTTATTTTAATGGAGAGGTGGCTGCCAACAGAGCCACACAGGTCTAAAGTGACAGAAAATAAAAGCCAGGGCATCTGCCGAAATGAGATGTAAGAAATGGTTCTGTTCCAGTCATGCGTCCGCTCGGGCCATTCAGCCTGTCCAGAAAGCTGGTCCCGAGGCTCTGCCCTGGTGAAATGGAATCTGAATCTTGCAGCCAGAAACACTGCTGCTCAACTCTCACTGGTCGCTGTCACTAGGCTGCTGAGATGCATAATTATAGAGAGCAGAAAGGGTGGGGGAGATATCGGTGCCATCAAAATGCAAAAAATAAAATCTCTGTAGCCTCTTTAAAGGCTTTTTTTTAACCTTTTATTTGTTTTCATAGCCATTATGTTTTCAACTTGATGATCCCATTTTTCCTTTTTTTTTCTAGTAATCAGAGAAGGTGATTCACAACGGACTGAAATCAAGCATAGTCCCTGCTGGGAACAGAAAGGGAATCTTAACTTAAATTAATTTTTCATGCAGGCAAAAGATCATGCAAAAATGGGAATAAAAGAGGTGAAAAACCGCTTGAAGCAAAAGGTACTTGAAGTTCTTATTCAAAATGTATAAGCACCGTGTATGAAACGCGTGGCCACAAAAAAGTATGATGTGATCAATAGAGGCTGTTTGATACGATGTTGTTAGCACACTTCAAAATGCATTACCAGCTGTCTGGGAGTTCTCACACTGTTATAAATATTCACAGACAAAAACTGTCTTCAAATATCATTAAGACTCTGGCTTAAACCCACAAAGGCAAGCAAGTTCCGAGTTACCATTGTCAGTCTATCCCTTCCTCACCCCGCCGGGCTCGGGGCCCCCCCAGATCTGCAGAAATTGGCTCGGTCCCCGCATTTCGGCACCACTCCCTCCTACAACCGACCTGGGACCGGCTGTAACCCAAACCCAGAAGCATCTTCAGAGAAATGATGCCGTGGTTCTGGCATGCACGTGGCCGCCGTGCAGACACAGGGCACAGAGGGTGGGTTTGAGGACGATGCCACGGGCTCTCCTCACAGTGGTTTTACCCAGAGGAGCCCAAGCAGGAGCCTCGCTGAGCCAGGGTTAGATTCCAGATCCATCTCATCCAGCATCTCTGCTCTCACCACACAGTATTTCGTGCTGCCTTCCTGAAACAATTGTTTTGTTTGCCAAAAGATGTTTGGGGTCACTCCCATCATTATCCTACACACCCCAAATGTGCCACTCTAATAAGGGCCTTTGTCTATCTCAGCAGTTTTTTAAAAATAAAAGCAGTTTTAATTTTACAAAGTTAGAAAGGACCTCTCATTAACTTGAAATGGTCAAAGGAATTGATTCCTTTCTTTTAATTGCAAAATAATTTGCTCTAAGCATTTTAAATTCTTAGTTTCAGCTGACTGTGAATTTTTAGCAGCTAAGATTCAAGTCCAGAAATAAAAATCCTGTCATGTAAATCCAGGTAGACCTTAACCATGGTCTGGTGTACCCTGCCAGAGTACACCAGAGACTGGCAGGTCAGATTCTTTACTCGGATGTTACTTAAGTACCTGAATATAACTTTTTATCTCCTGTCCCTGCAGCATGTAACTGAACTGGGTTGCAAGTATGAAATGGAGTGTCAGGGCGGGGGGAACTCGCACCAGATTCCCCTCCTAATGACTAAAGCCCAGGCCCTAGCTCTGTTAGAACATTACTGAAAGTAAGCAAAGGAAGGGGCCCCTCCTCTGATGGGCCTCGCTGGTCAGATCTGCGCCCCTCAGGCCATTGCTTCCCCCCATGTACATGTGAGCATAGAGAAAACCCCCTTCTCATGATCCATAGCATTTCTGCAAATAGCTAATTAAGCTCAGGTTTTGATGCTGTTGTTTAAAGTTTTGCTTAAACCATCTAGATCGCTCTCCTTCCCTGCCACCCCCCTGTCCTTTCTTTCCTTGATGGTATCTGAAGCAGACTTTCTCCTCCTTCTCCTCTTCCCCCTGCCAGCCTTTTCAAGAATAGCTTCAGGAGGTAGTGCTCTATAGAGTGTCAGTACATTTCAGGTGACACAGATGGTGAAGGCATTTTATAGAAACGTGGTTGTCACCATCGGACTGTTGACAGATCCATTAGTGCACCCTTTTCAATTTTCACTTTCCCCCTTCCGTCTTACAGCTCTCTCCAGACCTGATACTTCGCCGTGGTGCTTGGAGGAGCTCTTTTGTCATTGAAACTAGCATTGTTCAGTGCAGACAGGACCTGGTCTTCTGCGGAGCTCTCAGCTTCCTTTCTCGAGCTAATGTCGGATTTGGCTCCCTCTGACCCCCTCGCTGCTGTAGAAAATATTTCTTGTTCCCCTCCCTCTCGCCCCCCACCACCCTGAAATGGCAACATATTTATGTGGCTCTCACACACGTCTAATGCAGACACATCAAGTTTGGTTTCCGCTATGAAATGGAGGCAGTTCCCAACAAAGATCCAATTTTCAAATGTACTGGATTGCCACCTGGCCTCCTCCAGCTGCATAGCAATGGTGACCTCGCAGATATAATCAAGAACCCAGTCTTGCCCTCTGCGCTCTCGCCTTGGGTTTGAATTGCAAATAGAAAACGTGGGGCCGACCTGCGGAGAGGTCACCGTGGTATGTGAAGGGTCCATCTCTAATATGACGGAGCAGGGCCCCTTCTCCATCCCTTGTTCATTTGTGCTGTCGATTTTCAAAGCATCTGAAGCAGGAGCTTTCAGGGTATCTGTGTGACCACTGGCAAATAATTGTCATAGATACTGTAGCGTGGCTTTATTCACACCTGCTCTGCTTCAGCCCAACAACAAAAAAAAGGAGGATGGATAACATATTTCTCTGGATGAATGGAGCAAGGCAGTCAAGTTCTTCTACAGCTCAGCCTCCTTTGAAGTCTGACTTGCTCAAAATTAGGAAGAAGAGAAATGGCAAAGAAGCTACCCAGGCATTGCTTCCTAAAGGGAGAATAGAACACTTCCCACACCCCACACGCCAGCATCCTTCCCAACCTGGATAAGGAGGCCACCTGGTGGGGCTCGTGATTGTCAGCAGATTGCATCCAGTCCCAGCACCCCCGCAGGCTGGCATCTCCTTACCTGCAGGGGCAGTAAGGTCTCCATTTTTTTCTCTCTCTCTCTTTTTTGCCTATTGTGGAATCCCTGAATAATGATCTTTTTTCTTCAGTATCAAAATGATTTCATCAAGTGGGCCCATTTCATGGCCCCTTTTAAAGTTTCTAAATCTTTGATCTTTCTAAATCTTCAAAAGATTCATCAAGCTTGTTAATTTAGTTTCTTTGATTAAAAGGAGCAGACTCACCATTGGGTTAGCAAAGGCTTGAGACTCTGGCCAAATGTTCCCTAGTGTATTGAAGGGAGTGAGTAAGCATGGGGCGAGTGGAGGGTAGGGGTGGAGGTGCAGGGAGATCAGGTAGATTCTTGTAGGACAGATGTTTTCACACCTTAACACACAACTGTCAGCTCCTGGTCTCCAGACACATTACACCGCCGCCTCCATCACAGAAATTCCAGCTTTGGCTATTGTTTTGACATCAGTACTCATATTTTAATTTGCATTTGCTGTGGTGTGAAGTAGACTGGGAAAGAAGGGCACCGCCCAAATCCGAAAATAGAGACCAGCAGCAATCTGAGTCAGAGATGGGAAGCCCCCACCTTGGGCTTCTTTAAACCCCCAACCTGTGGCCTGATATTTGGGCTCTCAGGGCAGACAAGCTAGATTCAGTGCTGGTTGTAAAAGATATTAACTGTGTGACCTTGAGTAATTTACCTCACTTCTGTGAAGCTAATTTCTCTCATCTATAAACTAAGAGAAATAGAGATTTTTTTTTACTGGATTATTCTAAGGATTAGAAGAGGTAAGGGATTTTTAACAGCAAAACTTAGTAACCACTCAGTTAACTGGAGTTTCCATCCTCTCCAGTGGCCATGTCCCACATCTGGAGCAGCCCATCTGCCACACTCCCGGGGGCACATGCCCTGAGGACACGGTTGGCATGGGATCACCTCCCGTTTGGTTATCCACACAGCCACCAGAGCAGTCTTTCTAGAACACAGTGATGACTGAGTCACTCCCCTGGTTAAAACCTTTCATACCGTTCACAGCTTTCACACCTCCCACCTCCCTGACCAGGTGGTTCTTGGAATGCTCCAGCTGCCCTCCCCCACTCCTTAAGGAGCTGTGCTTCTGGCTCCCGTAGGCTTGGAGTGCTCTACTCACATCTCTGCCTCGTGAAGTCATAGCCTGAGCTTTCTCCGTGTCCAGCCCATACCGGGCTCCTACCCAAGGCCACAGAGAGCCCCTTCCCCTCTAGGCTCCTGCCTCCTGCCTTCTCATGGGCACTCTGTCCGAGGACTTTATCAAATGCTGACCATGTATCTGGGAGAGGTGCCACCCTGCGGTGGCCTCTGACCTGCAGCTCTGTCTACTGTCTTCTGTGCTACCCTGCAGGAGGGAGATTTGCCCCTCCTGTCTGCTACTTGGTTTCCCTTCTTTGAAATGATGTTTTGATGGTCAGCATTTTTTCCATTTATAAACAGAAAACATGTTGATAGAAGAAAGTTCAACAAATCAGACAAACAAGAAGAAAATTATCTCACTTTTTAACCTGCATTTTCACTTAACTATATGCTAAACATTTCCCAGATCACTTAGTGTTTCTTCCACATTTCATTGTTTTCAATAGGTACATAAAATTTTGTCTGAGGGACATATATACATTATTTAATCGATCTCATTGTTAGATACTTTAGTTCCAATTTTGTCTAGGCAAATATCTTCTTAGAGAAAACCTTGCAGGAATTCTTAATTATTTCATCAGGATAAATATCTAGATATTAAATTAATGGGTCAAGGGACATGCGCCTCTTTTAGGGTTTTGATATAAATTGTATTCCCATCAGAAGGATCTGAGACTGCCTTTTCCCCATACCCTCTGTTGGCAGCTTCTCAGTTAGCTCTTAGACCACAATGTCTTTAACCCTGGGTAGGAGGACTTGCTGTTATTTGATCCCCACTGTGTGTAAAACCTCTGCTAGCAATAGAGGATGTGAGCTGGCCCTATTTCTTTACTGCTAGGGCTCCTCCCACACTCTGCTGTCCAGGGAGGAAGCCATTGTCCTTCCCCAGATCGAAGATATCGTGCCAACATTAATAAATTGGTGGGGTAAGCCTTGGCACTTGCAAGAAGTCTTTTGCCCTTTCAGGTCCTCTAAATAAAATTAATATGCTGCACTACTTTTTGATGCACAAGCACCTTTGTGTATTGGACACATTTGCCTTCCAAATGTGCAACTCAACATTACAAAGATTTATTAGAGAACATGTACTGTATTCCTGGCTCTGGGGCAGAGAACCCAAACCCAAAGGAGTTCACGGTCTATGGGGATAAGATAAATAAGTGGCCAGATATCATAGGCATGGCAGCACAAGGTCATGTAGGAAAAGGGGTTTCTGAGAAGGCGATCACAGCTGATGATTAGCTGAGCACCTCCTGAGCCCAGGAGTCTTTCATTGGCTATTGTTAAGGTTGATAGGGTTTAGGTGCCAGAAATCAGATAGCTCTGGGTTCTTCCTCTTTCTAGCTGTGCGGCCTTCAGGAAGTTGCCCTCTCTGAGCCCTGTTTCCTCACTTATAAAAGCGTGATCCTCCTATTACCTCTTGGTTGTTGTGGAAACTTAAGTATGATAGTGCCCGCCAGTAGGAGGCGCTCACCACAGGGCAGCCCTTTTTAGAGGGTGTGCTTCCCTTTTGCAGGAATAAGGATTTAACTTTCAATTTGCACAGTATTGTAACCTTTTTTAAAGCTTCCTCACATCTCATCTCATTTAGCCCATTGTCCCAGTGGCTTTGAAGTTTGCCAAGCAGGAGGTGGTCTCCCCATTGTAAAAATATAGAAGTAGGTTGCAGAGAGATTGAGTGAATTGGGAAGATCAGACAGCAACTAGGTGGTGAAAAACAAAACCAGAAGACAATGTTTTTACCTATAAGCTTAAACTAAGACATTTTCCCAAAAACTACCACATACGTTTTTTAAATAGCTATCATCTTACAGTTTTCATCAGTATTTTCTTACCATGGTACCTAACTGCTCTATTTCTTTTTCTTTTTTTTTCTTTTCTTTTTTTTTTTTTTTTTTTTTTTTTTTTTAGCCAATCGCTCACACACAATTTTTCCTAAACAAAAAGTGATTTTTTATTTTTATTTCTTTTTTACTGTTTGGCTTTACTCAACCTCTTGTGTCTGTCCTCTGTGTAACCCCACTGGATCCAAAATCCCCCTTTTGCCCTTTGTTACTTTCTGGCACTTGTTACTTTCTCCCCCTCTTTGTTCCACTTGACCTGAGCACCTTGGGGCAGCCCCTTTCCAAAGGAGCCATTTCTAATTGGCTGTCGGCAACCTCTGTCATCACTGAGCCTCAGCCAGGCTAAGACTCGTGGGCCGCTTGATGTGAGCCCTGCCTGCCAAACCAAGAGGTTCTCACCCCCTGTGTTGTTATCCAGAAGTATAGAGGCTGCAGCTGGATGTTTGGGGTTGACTTCACACACACACACACACACACACACACACACACACACACACACACTCCTATAGCTTATTGACCATATACAGTCCATTATTAATGCTCTAGGCACTTTTATGTTACATTACCCTTTACTCCTCATCTGCTGCCATATCCCCATCTTACAGATAAGGAGACGGACGTTCACAGATGTTACACATGTTTCATCCTTAATGCATTGTAATTCAGTAAGGGACCATGTTCCTCTATGTGCCCCATTCTCTATCTGGCTAAGAAGTTAAGAGCAACCAATGGTTACATGCAAATTTTAATGAGTGCTAAAGGTGTGTGTTTTGTTAACCAAAATGTGTATTTGTTTTTGGTAATTAAAAGAATTGGAAATTGTATTTATTATTTCTACAAGTTATTTTTACTTGGCAAAAAGTAACAATTTAAATGTATCTGTTTGTACATTTATTCTCTGCCTTGCTTTATTGAAGATGAGCAATGTCGTGACTTGAATAAATCATGTGGTCCCCAGCGCACAAATGGGCACCACCCACATATCCCCAAGAGCCCTGTATGCCGTCAGCTTCCGGCAGCAGCCAAAGGAGCCTCACATTTGGGCTTTTCCTTCCCTTAATTTGACTTTACTCATCAGAAGCACCAATTAAATGTAAATTTAATTTAAAAACACTACTTTGGCAACCTAAATTTTCTCCAAGTCATAGAATTCTAACTCAGTCTTCCATCTCTTCATGCTCTGCCAGAAACATTAGGGCTCAGAAAGAGGGAGCATGAACACACACCGTTTTCAAAAACAATAACATCACCGGTAAACAAATGTGGAAAAAATGTCCACACTCTCAAATAATCAAAGTAATGCAAATTAAAACAACAATGAGGTCTCGTTTTTTTTTCACCTCTTAAATTAGCGATACATATTTAAAATGATAAGGGTAACGAGTACTGTGAAACTCTCAACACTGCCATTGCTGGTAGTGGTGTAAATTGGAAAGCAAATTGTTAGAATGAATAAAAAGCCTTAAAAATGGTTTTATCTTTTGACCTAGTAATGTCATTCCTAAAGATTTATGTTAAATAATCCAAAAGAAAGAAAAACTGCAATGTTTATCACTGTGGTGTTTAGGGGGAAAGTAAGAACCTAAATGTTTGGTGTAGTAGAATGGTTCATTAAATTACAGTATGGTCATCCAATGAAATATCATGCATCAATTAAAATTATCTTTATAATGACTATGCAACACCATGGAAATGCTTATGATATAAGAGGAAAGATAGAATGTGAAGTTATACACGAGCTGTGATTGCAAGTAATTTTTAAATGTCTGCATGAGGGCAACATTAATATGTAAGAATGAAAATAGCCCTGAAAAGTAGTAGAATGAAAGGTTTTCTCCCCGCAGTATTGTGAATTATTATGTTGTCTTTGTAATTTAATGTCCATGGTTTGGGTTTCTCTAGCCCTTAAAAATCAAACAGCCAAGTTAGCCTTCCAATTCCCTCATCTCTAGCAGGAGGATGGGCTCTAAGTGACCCAGAGGGAGTCCCGGGGCCTGGCTCTGAGCCTTGAGGTTGGAGGGAGCACCTGTGCTCAGGACAGGTGCCAAGACCCTGTCACCAATTCCTGGCTGGCTTCTCCCTGCAGGACATCACCGAGAATGGCTGTGCCCCCACTTTGGAAGAGCAGCCACCAAAGACTGTGCCGTCCCCACTGGTGGAGGCCAAGGACCCCAAGCTCCGAGAAGACCGAAGGCCGATCACAGTCCACTTCGGACAGGTATGTACCTTGGCCCTCTGACTGGTCTGGGTTTGCTTTGCTTTGCTTTTTAGCAGAAGCTGTGGCGCATACAGCCGGTGCTTTTGCGTTTCGGCTCTCTTTGGTAAAACAGTCCCATGGAGTTTGCACATCTCCCAGTGTTTATTTGGGGCAAACATGTTTTGAAGGGAGATTTTCAAAAACTTTGAGGAGACAGCATGGCTCTGGTCATAAACTCGCTGAACTCTGGAATGAAGTCATTAAATGCAGCTGCCGCCTCCCACCCCTAGGCACTCCTATTAAGGTGCCTCTGTCAGCTAAGCATCTCATTAGAACACTTTAGCATCTCAGGCCCTTCTTTGCACCTTCAAATGAAAGGCAACAAGCGAAGTCTTAAAAAAAATCAATTAGGAGTTCTTTATTAATGTACTTCCTGAAAATCAATATCGGGAGTCCTTCTTCTCACAGCTAACGCCATGCTGCTGTTCCAAGGGCTGGATTCTGTAGCCAACCATTTCAACGGCTTGAGTGAGCATTTGGAAATTTGTGTGATTTTTTTTTTCTTTCTCTTAAGTAAAACATTAAGGAACTGAAATTTGTTTTATCCATATCTTATCGGTGCTTATATGTTTGGTTGAAAAATATTACGTACCCTCTACTACTCTTGATTAGCAAAAGTCATAATTTTTTGGTTTCTAAGAAACGGCTCCATTAACAAGATATGACTGTAATAAGAATCTGCAAAGTTATTTAATTTTAAATCACCCTATTCTTTAGCCATTGATTAGATGAGGCATAATTTAAATAGTCTCTATGGTTTTATTTTTAATATGATTGCTGTTTTATCACATAAAGGAGCTAGAATCACACATTTAAAATGTTTGTTTTTAACAGACATTTATCAAGTGTACCTGGCATAGAGCAATTTAGAAATGAAGGGAACTAATTGTTTCTGTGGGTTATGATTGTAAGGTGTGAATTTGTTAAAACATAAGAATCTTCCTCTGTGATCAGTGTTTTTAGATAATATGTTCATATATCTTCAACTTGGAGAGGCTCGCCACTCCTTTTCTGATTTTACACTTAAAAGAGATATTATAAAAATTTAAATATAGCCTAAGAAAGAAGTGTCCATGGGGCAGGGCGCATTTGCTTAATAATTCTCTCCAAATTTCGTTGATGTGTGCACCCCTGAAGAGCCGCCTCATCGCAGCTCAGGCCCCCGTTCCCCGGCTGGGTTTGCTGAAAGCGGCCGTTGTCGCCAGCGTGGCATTCCAGAGCCAGCTTCCTGCCTTCCTTTGTCCTCATTCCTGCACACGCGAACCTTCCCATGAAAAGAGCCCCTTGCTGGAGTTTGGAGCCCATTACAGAGAAAGAGGGGGCGGGGGAGAGGGATTTCATGGTGTTAAACATTCCATTTTCGAAACACAAAAAGGAGGCCCTGTTTGAAATGGAGAGAGACCTTCTTTCCATTTCAGGAAGAAGGAGAGATGCTTTCATGTCATTCCCAGCTAAATGCAGAATAAGAGCGTGTGTATGTGTGCGGGTGGGGGACAAACAATTAAAAAAGCCACCCCAAACTCTGTTGAAATAAGAGCTGTCTGTGCCTTCACAGGTCTGTAAACTGGAGAGGATGAAAGTGGCTTTTTTCCCCGTTTGTCACCTCCCTCACGTGGCTGCCAGCATTATGCAAGTGTACAGGAAGGCAGGGGTTTTTTTAATGCATGCATGCGGATTAAGGTCAAGCCCCGAGTATCAGCCATGCAGCGGGCTCTCCCTTACAGCTGCAGCCGCAGAGCCTACCCGCAGCCGCGAGATGCCTTAATTGAGACGTGCTGTCAAAGTGACAAACACATTTGCATACAGTCTACACTCTATTTATTTTCTCTGGAAAGGTCCACAGTCTGCTGTTGGTTGAACATTCCTAATCAGTTTGCTGTAAGTGAACTGCCTGCTAGCTCACTTGTGCCGCCACTGCTTCTTCATTAGCTGACAGATTAGCTGCTGGGGGGATGGGCCGGAAACGCAGACCCTTTCTTTTAACTCTTTCCAGCTTTGCCCCCAGCAAGGCTGTCGTTAGGTCCTTCCCCTGGTTTGATGGGCCGTTGACCGGAACAGACAGCGTTTCAAGAGCACCTGCTACTGGCAGGCATGAATTTCAGGGGCTTGACATTCTTCTCAAAGAACCATCTTTTGGGCTCCACTTCAGAAATTTTGCCATACTTTCCTACCATCTGCATTATTTTTTTATTTGCTATTTTTCTTTAAACAGACTCAGACTCAACATCTATACTTTAGCTTCCTCTGTGATGATGTTGGTAAAAATCATAGGGTTGATATACTAGTCCAAGTTTTTTCTAAGGTATATAAAAATTTTTTCTAAGTGTCTATCCATGTATCACCTAAACACTCAGCCCCAACAGTATACATTCTCCTCTGGAATCATGTGTCCCCTCTGCTGTAGTCTTTCGAGGAGGGGATCATTACCGGCATTTTATGGTCACAAAACTAGAGTTCAGGGTCACATCACTAGCTCAGTGGTACAGTCCCCTGGCAGCACCCTTGCCAGGCAGAGGCTTCAGGGAGAAGCTGGGTGCCCCTGTCTCTGCAGAGCCCCGGAACTTGGCACATACTCTGAGTCTCACACAGCCTTGTAATTATTGCTTTAGTGCTTGTCATCTCCCGTAAGAATATGAGCCTCTGGGAAGTTCACTGCAGGGCTTGACAATCAGTAAACATCTTAGGATTTTATTATTGATGTGGATTTTTATTTATTTTTTTAAATATATTGTATTGATTTTCTACAGAGAGGAGGAGAGAGGGATAGAGAGCTAGAAACGTCGATGAGAGAGAAACATCGACCAGCTGCCTCTTGCACACCCCCCACCAGGGATGTGCCTGCAACCAAGGTACATGCCCTTGACCGGAATCGAACCTGGGACCTTGCAGTCCGCAGAATGACGCTCTATCCACTGAGCCAAACCAGTTTCGGCTGATGTGGATTTTTAGATTGATTAATAAGTGATTGATTATAAGGTACTTGCTGTGTGTCCAGCAAGGTCTTTTTTGTTTGGTTTCAGTTGCTAAGCTCATAATTCTGTTCATTTGAAGGAGAATGAATATTCCATTAGTAGCCAAAAACTACTTCAAAATCTCTTTCCATAAATAAAGATCCTTCAAGTGGGAACATCTTTGTATTATAGGAATTTAGAGCCTCTCTCATTTTACATTGTGTTTTCATGAGCTCCTACAGTCTAAACATATAGACCCCAGGAGAGGAGGGGTGGGAAAGGGAGCAGGGAGAATTGGGGCACCCCTATGCTCCCAGGATGGGGCAGCCAGGGAGGATGGGAGCCAGGGAGAGAGCAGTTGTTGGGAGGAAAGGCCTGCCGTCCCTCGCTTATATCAAATAAAGCAAGGCTTTTAGCTGTAAAAGAAACTAAGCTACATAACCAATGCAGAGAATGAACTTAATTTGGATTTTTTAAGACATTCTTGGGGAACTTGGAAGATGTGAAGATGGACTAGGATGTTAGATGATATGATAGAAGTATTGTTAACATTATGGTTGTTAGGGATTTATCTTCATTCCTAAGAGGTACCCACTAAAGTGTTTTAGGGGTGAAGTACCATGGAGTCTGACACTTGCTTTCAAATGGTGTGGCCAAAAAATTACACATGCGCCAGCACACACTCACAGACGCACACAGACTATTCACAGAGAGAAAGCAAGCATAGTCCCCAGGCCCCCAAATATTTAACTGCTGAGAGGCAAGTTGGTGGAGGCAGTGGGTAGAGAGGATGAAGCACAGATTCTAGAATCTAGTATTGGGGTGTCAGGAGCCAGCCCAGCTCAGAGACCACTAGCAGGACCTATACTTGGAATTTGTCAGTTAGGGTTCTTTGGGTTGCAGAGACATAAAACCCAGAAGAAAAAATGTTGGCTTCATGTATGGTTTGATCCAGGTATCAAGTCATGTCAATCAGGCCCAGTTTTTTGCTACATTTCTTGGCTTTCCCTCCTCTACCGGTGCCATTCTCAGGCAGGCTCTCCCTTCTGGTGGCAGTGGCCTCAGACTACATCCCTTCAGGTGTGAGACCAGCAGAAAAGTAAGTGTCATTTGCTGGTGATTTCCACACAAAGCATGGGATTCACTCATTAAACCAACTTTGAACAATTATAAGCATAAATGAACAATTATAAGCATACCCCCACCTCAGAACCAAACATTGTGCCAAGTGTCTGTGTACCATGGGCAGGCCCCGCCTGAGACACATACCTAAGAGGTGAAGGAGGGGTGGCTCCTGGGAAGGAAACCAGGAGGCTGTTATGAAAAAGAAGAGTGAACAGATCAGATTGAAAATTGTGCACAGAGGCCAGAGAGGAGATGCTGGCCCAGCTTTTGTTCTCTTGTCTGATAGCAGACAGGTTAACACCCAGAGCTGTGGGAATAGTGAAGCTAAGAGAGTAGGCATGGCTGAGAATTGAGGACAGAGGTCACCCTGGGCACCAGATAGATAGGAGACTGAAGAACAGTGGCAGGTCAGGACATGGCAGGGAGGTCAGGGCCAGAGGTCCCAGGTTTTGGCAATGGGCACAGTTGTATATGATCACTTCTGGGCATGGATTGTGACAGGGCACCCGAGATCCAGGGCCCAGGGGTGGAGAAAGAGCCAAGACCCTCACTCACTCATTCAGCAATCACTGGTACCCACTCAGTGCCATG
Source organism: Pipistrellus kuhlii (assembly GCF_014108245.1). Lineage (NCBI taxonomy): Eukaryota > Metazoa > Chordata > Mammalia > Chiroptera > Vespertilionidae > Pipistrellus > Pipistrellus kuhlii. Next base: position 1,087,875 of record NW_023425544.1, on the reverse strand, counting down.
CCTGTGAAAACAGGGGTAACAATAACATGGTCCCTGACTTCAGGGAGCCCATTCATCCTGCAAATGGAATCTTTCTGGTGGTTCTGAAAGTGGATCTGTGCGGTGTGATCCTGCCACAGGGCATTTGAGTTTCCTTTTCCTTTGTTATACTAGGTATATAGGATAATGTGGATTTTGTAATCAAAATAAGATAGAGTGTCAACTTGCAGACTGAAGGGTCCCAGGTTTGATCCTGGCCAAGGGCACTTACCTGGGTTCCAGGGTCGATCCCCAGTAGGGGGTATGCAGGAGGCAGCCGATCAATGATTCTTTCTCATCATTGATGTTTCTATCTTTCTCTCCTTCTCCCTTCTTTTCTGAAATCAGTAAAGAAATATATTTTTAAAAACAAGATAATTTCAAAAAAAACATCAAAAGTGCTACACATTTCCCCACCTTTCAGGCAATTTGTGGATATCATCCCAATAGAACTTTTCTTGTTTTGAGGCAAACCATTCAGAGACCCAATTTTCCACTTCTTCCTACATTTTGAAGTGCTGCTCAGAAAGTGCGTGTGCCATCAATCAGAACAAATAGTAATCTAAAGGAGCAAGGTCTGGTGAATACATTGGTGGGTTAATACTTCCCAGGCAAGATCTTTTAATGTGTCTAGCTGGTTTGGAAGTGTGTAATGGTGCATCATCATGAAGCAAAATTACTTTGCTGTGTCTTCTGGCACATTCTGGTCGTTTCATGGTCAAAACGTGGTTCAAATTGATTATTTGTTTTTGGTAGTGATCAGTAAAACAGTTTCACCTATGTTTAGTAACTCATAATACACCACACCTTCCTGATCCCACAAAACACAGAGTATTGTCTTCTTTTTGGAGCTATTTGGCTTTGCAGTCTATGTTGGTGGTTGACCTGGATCAACCCATGATTTTGTGCATTTAGGGTTTTCAAAATAAATCCACTTTTCATCGCCTTTTCAGTCACAATTCGATGCAAAGAAGACTTTCGTGCCATTGAAACAACATTTTACTGATGACTTTTCGGTTTTTCATTTGTCTTTCATTCAGTTGATGTGGCACCCATTTTCCTTCCTCTAAAATCTTTCCCACTCCTTGTAAATGACCGGAAATTGTTTGCTGAGCAACATTTAATCTTCCTGCAAGTTTTTGAGTTTGAAATGCATCTTCATCCAATAATGCTTGTAATCATTGGTCTTCAAACTTTTTTGGTTGACTTGGAAATTCTTTGTCTTTCACATAGAAATCATCACTTTTAAAGCATTTAAATCAGCTTTCACAAATATCTTGAGATGGAGCATGTTCACCATAAGCTTCCTGAAGTATTTAGCAGCACTTTTATTCAAAATAAAGTAGTAATGAATTAAACTTCCCACAACTGCTCTTTTTTTGGCACAAAATTTGACATTTTTAAGCGTAAAAATATCTATGATGTTAACACCATCAGCAAATTTGACATATGAAGGTTTTTTTTTAATATAATTTATTGATTTTTTTACAGAGAGGAAGGGAGAGGGATAGAGAGTTAGAACATCAATGAGAGAGAAACATCGATCAGCTGCCTCTTGCACACCCCCTACTGGGGATGTGCCCACAACCAGGGTACATACCCTTGACCGGAATCGAACCTGGGACCTTTCAGTACACAGGCTGATGCTCTATCCACTGAGCCAAACCGGTTTCAGTGACATATGAAGTTTTGAAGCTTGCTGTCAATAGAACAAAATAGCATACATATCAAATCGCATATATATCAACATGTGTGTAATCCCATCTATTGAAAAATATCCACATTATTAACTGGTGCACCTCGTAAACTCTAACCAGTTTGGTCCTCGGAGTGGTTCCCTGCCAGCATGCTCAGGGGTGCCCACCCCCTCGTCGCTGCCTTGCTGGAGCGCAGTGCAGATGAACGCAGTGTTTCATTAGCACCTTGCTCTTCAGCGGCTTCAAGGACTAAGCTGAGAGCTCATTCTCCTAGGACGGCCTCAGGCACCTGCAAAAAGGTTCTGAGAGACCTAGCACGGCCACAGCTCTAGCCCATTCTAGGATGAGGGCAGCTGGCTTGCTGCTAAAGTCCCAGAATTCCTGTACCTGGCCCACACGGTCCCCACTGCTTTCGCTACTTGTTGCAGTAGAGAATTCTTGCCTTTTAGATCAGTCCTTTGGCCCAAGGTATAATCTCCAGAAAGACCCTAGTAAAATACACAGAGGAGTGGAAATTGTGCTGGCCAGCTGGAGCCCGGCAGAGGATGAAGTGTGGAGTCTGGCAGGGTGGGCGGTCTGAGCTGGGCTCTGTGCTGGGAGCTGTGCTGAGTTCTCCTTCCTTCAGGCAGAGTGCCCACCCCCACCCGCACCCCCAGACTCTGTTCAGCCACACCTGTGCTTTCTAAGCACCACCCCTGTTCTAGCAGCTCCCAGAATCTGCCCTTCACCCTTCCTGCTTCACAAGCAATGTCCTCCTTTATCCTTGGCCTTCCCCAAACCTGCCCCATGCCAGTTCCACCATTCCATCAACAACCCTCATATTCCTGAGTTGAGGGCACTCTTCTTCACTGGTCTGTGCAGCAGGGCATAGAAACATCAGCAAGGACTGAGATAGGTGGGAATGTGGGTCCCTCTCCAGGATTCCCTCCCTGGTCACAGACCATCCTTAAAAGAACTTACCCAGTCTTTAGGGACCTGCCAGAAGTCCACTGCCCAGGCCCTCTGCCCACTGCTGGGTTTCTGGGCTGGAGATACTTGTCATCCACTTCTGGGCAGTTCCTTCCCACCCTGCAAGACTGCTAAGTCCCCACGTTGGGCAAAGTCCCTTCCTCTCTCTAGCCCCCAGCACAACATCACGGCTCTTCATGGGCATCTGGAGGAACCCAGAGATGAATTGGCTCCTACCATCCCCTCAGCCAGGGTGTCCTTACTCTTCTGTTCCACTTGACAAAAATCCCAGCAACCTCTCAGGTCCACCTCAAGCACCCCTTCCCCAAAAAGCCCTTCCTGGCTCCTCCAGGCAGAGCCATGCCCTTCCTGCTCTGGGCAGCACTGTTCCTATGCCTGGCCTGCTGTCCCTCATTTCTGTCCTCGCACCCTCACAGGGCCTGGCACAGGTGAGTTGCTCAGTGAGAATTGGGTGACGACCGAGTGGTGAGTGAGCTCGGAAAGGGTGAATGACGGGGCAGGGTGTGGGCAGCTCTGTGCTTTCCTCGTGCTGTGAGCAGCCCATCCGTTCACAGAGCGGGAGAAACCACAAAGGGGCAGCGGTGCCCGTGTGTGCATGTGTGAGTGACAGGCCTCCCACGTCCCCAAGTCTGTCTGCATTCACAGTGTGACAGCAGGGGCTCTTTGCCAGGGGACTGACCAGAGCCTAAAACAGCCTTCGTTCTAAGGCCTGTGCTGCAGCAGCTCGGAATCCAGCTCCCTGCCGCGGAGACAGTAAGCCCAGCAGGACAAGAGCAGGCAATCTGATTCAGTGAGACCCGAGGAGTCCTTTTCCCAGATTAGAATTCTCTGTGCCAAAGGTGGGGAGTTTAGCACAGTAGGGAAGGGGAAATAAAACATAAAATGTTGAAAATAAATTATGTCCCACAAGCAAGATCCTCTGGGAGAGTCAGCTCGGAGCCAGTGGCTTTGCAGGGAGTGCTTGCCCCGTGGCCCCAGGACTGCTGTGCCAGGAGCTGCCTGTCACGGTGCCCCATCAATCCCTAAGCCCTCTGAGCACTTGGTAAGTTATTAACCTGCCTGTGCCCAGCGGAAGGGATGACAGGAACTGAGAGGTGGCAGGATGAGGAGAGACAGATGGATTGGGTTGGTTTTCATTATAATGTGGACCTACTGTGTGTAAGCCAGGTTCCTCCACAAGCATCATCTCACTTAATCTTCTCAACAACCCTGTACAAACAGTGCAGTTATTATTACCCCCGGACAGCTCAGAGAGGTTAAGCAACTTGCTCAAGGTCACACAGTTAGAGGCAGAGCAAGAATTCCAAACCAGGTCTGTCTGATGCTGGAGCCTGGACTCTCCTCTTGCTCAGCCCCTCTCATCGAGCCCTCCTCATCAGCCACAACTTGGTTCCTGAGGTGTCCGGTTGTGGCTGCCAGTGTTTGGGGGCCTGCTTCGAATCCAGCAGTGTGGCTTAAGGTGACTGTGGAGATTAAGGTCACTTTGTTCTCTTCTCCCTCATTCCTGGCTGTAGCTCATGGCTCCTGTCTGGACTTGGGACTTTGCTTTCTCTCCAGAATAAACCTAACAGAGCCCGGGATTCCTTAATAATTCCTTAATATTGGGGGAAAGGGGGAGTTGAGAGCGGCATCCATGCTGCCTTCTGAGTGCCTGCTGGGGGCTGAGCAGTATTCTCAGCAGGGTCTCCTTTCTCACCGCATTCTCTTCCCTAGACTGGTGCAGTTGGAACTCCGACTGCCCCTCTTTTCTGTAGAGTCAAGGGCCTTCCTTTAACCCCACTGCTGACCCCAGCCTCACCTCTCCATCCCCGATGGTAAGATGGATTCTGCTTCTGACCTGGAGAGTGATAGCGGCTCCCTGGCAGCACAGGCTGCCGGCCAGTGTCCTGCACACTTGATCTGACCGTGACCCTAATTTAGGTCATTGTTTCTACCAGGTTAGTTTTATTGTCAATCTGCTTAGTTCGTGTCTTCTAGAATATTGTCTCCCATTTGTTTATACTGCAAAGGATTTTTAAATGTAATGAAGTATACGAAGATAATATATAAATGAGACTTGCCCCAAGGGATCATTGCTTATATCCCACTTACCAATAGAATGCAGAGTGTGAAGTGAATTAGCATTGTCTGTCAGCACTTTAAACCGAGTTTCTGTGATGCTGCTGCCCTTCAGCCACGTGATTACATGGTTCCAGCCACCTCCTGGCCCTCCCCGGGATGCCCTGTCCCAAACCCCTTCTAGGCAGGTGCCTGTTTGTATCTCCTGGAGAGGGTGACAGTGAATATTTCCAAAGGGACAGGAGGTCTAGCCTTGGTGAGATGGCGCCTTGAGAAGCCAAGAGACGTGACTTTCAGGTGTGCTGACCAGGGGACTGTTTTCTGTGGAGACCTGGAGGGAGAGGGGAGCTCTGGCCCCAGGGCTATCTACCAAACACCTTCCATTGCCCAAACCATGAGACCACTGAGAATTCTTCCCCTGCTGCCCTCTATCTTTGTGGTTAAAACTCCTGAAGTCTTGGCATTTTCAGCCAGGCAGAACTCTGGGCTATTCTTTTATGTTCTCATTAATTCCTTCCTTCACTTTTCAACATGTAATGAGGCCAGGATCACAGAGGAATGTGATATGGTCATACTTTTGTGGCACTCATTGTCTGGGAGACAATTGACAAATCATATAGAAAGAGAAGGACTAATGGACATAAATGCACTGGCTGGAGAGGAGCCCTGGGCTGTCTGAGGGAACCAGGGCAGGCTTCTCAGAGGAGGTGACATTTCTGCTGGATCTTGAAAGATGAGTTGTCTATCAGGTGGAGCCAGAGGAGGCACTCCAGGTAAAGAGGATGGCAAGTGTGAAGTATGAGACAGTCTGACTCTTCAGACTAGTGCAGAAAAGCAAGAGGCTGGGAGGCGGCTGGTGAGGTCCAGGGGCTGAACTGCAGAGGCAGGCATGGGTAGGCCCTGGGGGAGCTTGAGACGTGTGGGTGTCAAGGAGCCAGTGAGGGATGATTTCCGAGGGCATGGCATTTGGGAACGCTTCCTTGGGAGCCACCACTCTTGGGAAGGGGTAAAAGTAGGTGAGGCAGGAAGACCACTAATGATGCTGCTAACGTTCAGGCAACAGCTAGTGGGAGCCTGACCTAGGACGCTGCCTATGGGGTGAAAGTGAGGGAAAGGCTGGCGACAGACCCAGGAGACCAAACGCACAGACCTGGTGGCCGGCGATGCCCTCTGTGGCGGCTGTGGAAGTGTGCTCTGCATGGGCAAGGCGGACACTGGCTGCATCTCTCCTCCCCGGCCAACTTGTTCTAATGAGGTCTGAGGTGCAGCCATGACAAGGGAATGTCCACCCGGGTGCACAGAGCCAGTGGACACTTCCCTCTGCAGCCAGGGGGAAAGGCTGTGCTGAGGGGCAGAGTGGCAGGTTGGAGGAAACTGGATACAGTGACCCTCATGGACCTGCTTTTGCCCCTAGGGGCCAGCCAGTTCCTTTTTTAAAAAACATATTTTTTATTGAATTCAGAGAGGAAAAGAGATGTAGAGAGAGATAGAAACATCCATGATGAGGGAGACTCATTGTTTGGCTGCCTCTGCACACCCCCTATCGGGGATTGAGCCCACAACCCAAAAATGTGCCCCGACAGAGAATCGAACTGTGATTTCCTGGTTCATAGATCAACACTCATCCACTGAGCCACACTAGCTGGGCACCACCTTTCTCTAGATATTCTCTTCTGAGTCCTGTAACCAGGGTACCCAGAGCCTACTCCATCCCTTGCCCCCATCCCAGGATGTGCAATATTATGGCTCCTAGTGTCCAGGTTGGCAGCTCTACGGCATCCCAGGTCAATTCCGCCAAGGATGATGTACAGTATTATGCTAAACCAGCTTTACGGGCGGCCCCTTAAAATGCAAGCCCCTGCCCATGATGGATGGAGAACATCCAGTTGTTTAGCCAACCACTTACAGTGTTGCAAACCTGCAAGCACCACACACAGGCATCGTTAGGCCTGTTAAGCCAATGACCCCATAAATAAACAGCAGAGTGTGTCTTGGTGCACCAGGGCTAGACTATGGAGACAGAGACATGGTATAAATAATACACATTTACAAAATAAATATATCAGTACATTCGTGTATGCAGTCGTAACCAAATCACCTAACAACCACAAGACGCTCCGAGCGCCTGCCAAGTGATTGGCTTCCATCCATCCATCCGTGCGCATCAGCATTGGACATGACCACCGGCGGGAAGGGGGTCCTCCTGCCCACTGACCTTGAGGCCTTTGAGTTGAGGCGAGTGGTGAGATCGCAGGTGGGCATCCTCACACACAGCTTTCCTGCCAAGGTGTGGAGCTCACCGTGGCCGTGTGTTCCTACAGATGTCTTAAGGTCTGCCGCCGAGCAGACGGCTGAATCGCACCAAGCTGCAGATGTCATGGGCTGCCCTACAGGATGATGCTGGCTGGGGGCTGGGCAGATTTTCTGAGGATGCAGATTCGCTTTGACTTACGCAGGGTTGACTTTCCCAGTGACTCTCACCGGAGCCCCATAACTTTCAGCCTTTCACCCTAAAGGCAGGGCTGCATTTTCAGAAAGTCGATTCCCTGTCTCCGCCACCCCTCTCTGCACTCTGAACCCCACCGGGCATCTGGCTGTAACATCTGGAGCTCTGAAGAGGCAGCTGACAGGATGGCCACTGGAGCGGGCGCCCCTCCCCTTGGTTGTAATGGCACAATGCTAGATTTCAGTATTTTAAATGAAAAATATATGCAGTTAGCTGTGCGCTGACAGTGTCCTTGAGGATTTGACAGTGAGATTTTCCAGCAGTTGGTCTTCGTTAGGATCCTGGCGGTGTTTAATAAGGCAGTCGAACTGCTGGCACCTTGGGTTCCTGTTTGTTCTCCGAGGGCTCTGGGGCTGCTGCGGTAAGCACATCGACCAGAGCTGATCATTACAAGGGCGTACGCCACCATGAATAAAAATGTCACACGTTTTCCCATCTCACAGCGGTACAAAATGTCAGGCCTGTCAAACACACATTGCGGGGAGCTGTGTGCAGTCCGTACAAATTGGAGAGCTGCATATTCCCCCAACCTTCTGATATTCTTCATTTGAAGCTGAAGAAAAACAGTTGTTAACCTATTAGCTAGGATTTTAAACTCTGCTGAGGCGGCGGAGGGTAGACTTTGACACAGATAGAAATGTATTCCAGGGTCCAGGAATTTTAAAACCAGGTTCTCCATCCATTTGTTCCGAGGGGAGGAAAAACCCCTCTGTCTGCTGAGCCTGGCTAGCTGGCTGTCTGTTACAGGCATCGGGGGAAAGTTGGGATATTTCACATCTGAGCTTCCCATGGCTTCCCTCTCCTGCATTCCATTCAAGAAGTCTCTTGCTTCTTGGGATGGCCCAGGGGCTCAACCTGTTAGACCAGAACACCTCCGGGTTGGGGTTTTTCCTAATCAAAGCAGGCCAGAGATGTTGCCAGCCCTGTGGACAGAGCGTCTTGAGTGACAGGGCCAAGGACTAGTGGGTCTGGACCAAATGCTGGGCGACGGCCTTACTGATAATTTGATGCGAGTTTCACAGTTTCAGGCAAGCATTTATTTTGCACAAACTAAGTGTTGGCCTTGTGCTCAGATATGAACGAGGCACAATGCCGCCCTCAAGGAGCCCATTATATTGGGGGGGGGGGGGGGGCAGAAGGGATGAGCAAAGTCCATCAGGTAGGCAGGTGCAGGAGGGCACCAGGACAAACACATGCATTGTGAAGGGTGGTGGTACTTGAGGGGCAGGGCAGTGTCTTTGTAGGGCTGAACGAAGTGGCTACTTGTGGTGGGTCTGGTGGAGCAGGTACTGGATCTCACGTGGCCTGCCTGCCAATCTGCAGGGTCATGACCAGCGCCCCAGGCTGCAGGCGGACCCAGGGACCCTGGTGGCAGGGAGAACAGCGTGAAGGTTCTCATGATCCCGGACTCCCTTTCCAGAGGATGCTGAGCGATCCTATCTGTACAGCTGCAAAATCAGGGGCAGAGTCTCACTTTAATTTCCTAGTGGTGTAATGCTTGGGGTGGACATCATAGCGGCGATGATAAATTAGCTTGGTTTTGCTGAGCTGGCCCTGGCCCTTAAATGCAGCGAGCAAGCCCTCACCGAGTCAGGACACAGGCCTGGCCAAGTGCAGGCAGCTGCAAAGACGGACCTTTCTGTGAATAGATTTAGCAGGACAGAAAACTCAGAGGGTATTGGAGAGCATTCCCCGGGACAGGAAGTGACCCTCAGTCTCGGGAGGTTAAGTTTCAGCATCTTCCTTCTGCTGTTTGTGATTGGGTCTGAGGGAACAGGCAGGGCTTCTTCTGGGTCAGACCCAGCTGGGCTTGGATCCCGCCTGCATCACCAGTCAGCCTCAGTTTTTTCACCTGCCCAATGGGTGCTGTACTCTCTCCTTCTGAGATGTTAGAGTCCTGGTGTGCAGTGCTCCTAGTACAGGCCCTGCTACATAGAAAATGCCAGGAGACGGTAGCCCCTGCCGGTATCAGAGGCGGATCATGCCTCCCAACATCAGGAAGCCCTTCCTCACATCCCCCACCTCCTGGCAATGTCACCCAGCCACCCTTGACGGCATCCCAGATGGCTGCCCGGGTGTAGGTAGCAGCAGTGCGTACCCTCCTCCCACTCCTGTCTGGGCAGGGAATGGCAAGCGTCAGCAAAGCTCCCTGCCCCTGCCCTGCCACCCGCCGCATCTGGTGCCCGACCTCGGACCACCAGTGGGATGCCACCTATTCAGACCCAGCAGCTGCACCTGACTAAAAACAAAAGGTTCCCCTCCCCCACCCCCTGCTGGCCCTCCTCCATCCCCCGCCTCTGTCCCCCAAGTGGCTGGGGTCACCCAGCCCCCTCGCAGCCTTCCCTCACAGCTGCCTGGCTGCTTTTGTTCAGCATGTGAACTTCCCCGTCAGCCGAGCTCCTTGCACGGGAAGTAATCAGGGATCTTGACAAGGCTTCAAACCACAAATGCCACTACAAATTAACCAGCACCACTACAAAATACTACTCCTGTCAACATCGGGAGGAGCGCTCTGCTCTCCAGGACCAGCTGGGCGTCCTTTAGCTGGAGCTCGCTGCAAAGAAAGAGCCCCACCCACCCGAGAGAAGGCCTGCAAGGTGACTGGTGGGCCCCCTGAGCCCTGAGCACGCCCTATGCAAAGATGCTGGCTTTCCAGCCCCACGGCAGGTGCACAGCTTTTCGTCCAGGTCCACCTCAGCCCTGAGCACCCCCTTACAGGCATCACCTCAGGACAGCTAGTGGCAAGGCACATAGAAGCCTCCCTCTGGAGTCCCACACCTGGACACCGCAGGCCACCCCCACCCCAACCCTGGCTTCCTGACCATGGAGTGCGAGTCTGGGCGGGAGTCCCCCATCTGCAGAACATGGGTCATGATGGAGCCTCCCTGCAGAGTTTTTGAGGACTGGCTGGGATATTCTGAGGGTGCTCCTAGATGAGGGCCCTTCCCCACACGGAGGCACCTCCTTATCACCCTGTGTGAGTGGGATGGAATCTTCTTCCTCAGCCTTAATGCACAAGCCCAGCCTGTGCAGCATTGTGCACAGAGCATCCCTCCTGATAACAGCCTCTGCCCATGCTTCAGGGCCCGAGCACCCAGGGGGCCCTGGGCCCTGCCCAGTGCTGCTGGCACAGAGCAAGTGCTGTAGGATCAGTGCCCCCTCTTCCCCAGCCATCCTTGCGGAAGCTCTGAAGCCGAGGCGAGCATTTGATCCTCCCCAACAAGCAGGACGAAGAGGATTGGAGATAATGACAGGAGTTGGGACAGGCGAGAGCTGTGCCCGAGAGCTAGTTGGGCATTTCAAAGGAGACACTCCACACAAATATGGCTTCAATGCACTCCTTTTTGGAGGCATATCAAAAGAAGCCCTCTTTTATTTCCATACCTTGCATAATAGCGGCTCTCCAGTCCCGAGGAGTAAGAGGAGCCTTGCTCTCAGCCCAGAGGCCCTTTGTAAAGCCATAGAAAGCTGTCTTCCCCTCCCAGCCGGGCTGTTTCATGCACAGGTCAGAGCATTGATGTGGCTACTAGCCAGGAAAATTAACCAGGTGAACTCTTTCCTCGTTAAACAGTGACAGAGCCTAATTGTGAATTCTGTCTTTCCCCCTCTTCATTCCTGGCAGCGTATCTGGTTGGGGCACATCCCTGGGACAGAGGAACCCCCAGCATCTATCCTTCTCATTGTGGCTGCCAGGGCCTCCCCATTGTGGGCCAGATAGGAGTCTGACGGGAAGGGAGCAACTCAGAACACCATTCAGACACAAAGGAGCAGGGTCCTCTTCTGGGCTGGCCTCAGAGGCCAGATCTCTCATGTCTCAGCTGCCATCGGCACGCCCCACCTTCTCCAGCCCCCAGAAAGAGAGCATCAGGGGCCCTGGCCTACCCCCCACCCCCCAGGCAGGTTGCCTCTCCACCCCAAGCTTTGTATGCACGGTCCTTGGCCTTCGGTTGGTCGTTGTGGCCTCAGGTGTCTATGTTCTACCATAGCACCTGGTTGGGCCTGGTCTGTCACCCCACCAACTTGGACATTTCATGTGTGTGGCCCTAAGTAGCACCTGTCCTCCTCCCTGAGCTGCTCCCCCAGCAGTGACATGGGGATGCTGATTCTGACCTCAAAGGAATGTTGAAAGGATAGTCCAAGGTGTGACCTCCATGGGGCCTGAGTAAATCCAAATGTTGTTTCCTTCCTACATACATCACAGGACTCCTGCCCTAAGATGAGCTCTTTGACCCTCTTCTGAGGCCTGTCACTCACGGCTGTATGTGCCCCTGGACAAGTCTTTGCCTTCCCTCCTCTGTGAAATGGGGTGGTGACCCTCATTCCAGCATGAGGATTCCCCCAGCTACCAAGATTGCTGGTTAGGCACAGGAACAAGGCCAGCAGGAAGTACTTGGGCTCTGCCCACTGTGTAAGCTGCCCCATCCCCTGTACCCACTGCCCTCAGCCCCAAGTCAGCTCCTGGCAGCGGAGCCTTCTCCACCCTGCAGCCCCACGCAGGCCGCCCACTCATCCATGCTGCTCAGGTAATTAAGTTGATATCCCAACAGGACTTCCCCTCCTGACCTTTTGGAAACAAGGTGTTTTACTGCATCAACAAATTAACTGCAAATCAGATGCTGTCCTCATAAATATGGGTTTCATATCAAATGAGCATACTCACCTGGCCCACTTGGCTGACAGGCAGAGGCCACAGAGTTCCTCTCTTCTCTGGGACACCTGTGTCAATCACACTTTCACGCTTATCCCGTGCTCACATCTCCCAGTAGGCCCTTGGTGAGAGATGGTGGGTCATCTGGCAACATGGAGTCTGGGGTAGGCCCTTGTGGATGGAGAGGTGTCCAAACTTAGAAGCCCACCTACCCTTCCTCCCATCCATTGTCTACACCACATGTGTCAAACACAAGGCCCGCGGGCCAAATCCGTCCCGCCAGGCCTTGCAATGTGGCCCGCACCGCGCTGTCATCACTGCACTCCGCTGCGTTTCCATCACAATGACAGTTTATGACTGTTCAGTAAACCATTTGGCCCGCAATTTAGGCTGGATTTTAGATTTTGGCCCCTTCTCTGATTGAGTTCGACACCCCTAGTCTACACCAAGGACAGACACGAAGACCTGGAATAGTCCCCTCTCCTTGCACTGAGGAGAAAATCTACACTTCTTAAGCAGTCAAAGCCTTACATTATGTGACCCTCCCCACCCATCCCTCTAAGATGCTCCCCACCTTTATATTCACTCTCAGTCTAGTCTTGTCAATCCACTGTGGTTCCCCTGTACCAGGCACCTCAGTACCTTACCACCCCATCTGCTGGAAGACCCCTCCTTTGAACCTCCACAGACCTGTCTCTCCCCCCCCCCCCCCCCCCCCCGCCCCCCTGGAGGACAGTTCACGGAGGTACCCTGGGCCTGTATAGGGCAAACTCCACTGTCCATTAAGTGAATGAACCAATGAGCCACACGCCTCTGGAATGCACCGGAAAGAGATGCTCAAATAAGGAAGGGAAGGTGGCAGTCCCCTCTTACCAGTCTTTCTCAGGCACAGATCTGACAGCAGAGTCTAACTTCAGACAGGACGAGGATTAGAAAAGCCGTGTCAGGAGGACTTCACATGACTTTGGAAATCTGGGTTGACAAGGATAGCACAATGGACTGAGAATACTAGCTCTGTGACCTCAAACTAGTCCCTTCACCTCTCTGGGCCTCCTGTTTCCTCTCTTTATAGCAGGCAAATAATTATTCTCTAACTTGCCTCACCAGGGGATGTGAGGCTCAAAGGAAAGAGGAGAAGGAGAAAAGCTTTGAAAGGGAAACGCGTCGTATAAATAGAAGAGATTACTATTAAAATCCAGTCTCCTTCAACAGTGCTTGACTAACAGTGCACTCCCTTGGAAAACCAAGGTCCTCGCATCCACAGGGCTACTCTGGGAAGACATGTGGGTCCAACAGGAGGAGAAGATTGGGTGGTCCCATTTCCTCTTGAGGATTCCGGGCCAGAGCCTTCCATGACTATATTACATGCCCGCAGCATCCTCACACCAGGGCTTGTGACTCAAGAGTTATTTCTGTTTTAATAGGAATCAACTGAGGCTTAGTTCAAATAAGTCACCCAAGTGGCAGAGCCAATACTGAATGCAGCTAGAAAACGACAGAGCCAAGGTGTGCGCCCATGTCTGTCTGACCCAAATATTCTTTGTCCTCTCAGAAAGTCATCTTTCTGTGATGTAGGACAAGTCCCATTAGGTCATAGTCAAAGGCTATGACTTCTCCTGAATCCCTGCTCCCTGATCCCAAATAGTTGTTCCTTAAAAGTACACGGGAGGAATCCATCCACCTGTAGAGAGAATCTGCTTCCCCATGACTATGGCCTTCAGGAGGGCGGCTGCTTATGTGGGTCATGGAAACCCACAGTCCCGTCACAGCCCTGCTCAGGCAGTGCCACGTGAATTGTGAAATGAAACCCTTCTTACGGCCCTTTGATCACTTAAGGAACAACCAGTGCAGCCATGTTTTGACCCATTGAGCCAGTTGAGGATCACACAGAGCCTCTCTGTTCTCTGCTTCTGGGGTGGCTGCCGCCTCTTCCAGCCATGGGAAGCACACTGGACTCGCAGTCAGGAGGCCTGGGACCAGATCCATGTGCTCCCAGTGGGGAGCTTGAGCAGGTCACTTGACCTCTCTCTAGTCTGCTTCCTTGCCCACCAAAGGTATACCTTCTGCCAGTAGAGCCATGGGAAGAGGCTGGGGGGGGGGGGGGGGTGCCGTGAGCTGGAGGCTGGGGTGCAGAGAAGAAAAGAGCAGAGTCTCTGCCCTTGGGAAGGGCTCCTGGCTCCCCTGCATAACATTCACCGGGTGTTATAGGGAAAGTGAATCTGTCATCAAATAAACTGGGGAAACAGAACTTTTAAGAAAAAAGGAGTTTCTGCCGAGGCCGGTTTGGCTCAGTGGTAGAGCGTCAGTCTGAGGACTGAGGGGTCCCGGGTTCGATTCCGGTCAAGGGCATGTACATTGGTTGCGGGCACATCCCCGGTAGGGGGTGTGCAAGAGGCAGCTGGTCGATGTTTCTCTCTCATCGACATTTCTAGCTCTCTATCCCTCTCTCCTCCTCTCTGTAAAAAAATCAATAAAATATATTTTAAAAAAAAGAAAAAAAAAGAAAAAAGGAGTTTCTTACTGACAGTGGCCTGAGGTGACCTCTGAAAATGGTTCGCTATTCACTTGACCCAGAAACCCCACAAAATCATGCAAATCAACAGGTTCAACTCTACATGTTCACTTAAGAACAGCTGTGAAACTGCACAGGCTGCCAAGGACATGCATATCCACACGCCTCCAAGTCTCTGAAGGATGTCACTTCACAAAAGCAATGGGTGCCATGCCGTCGTTACAGTGGTGGGGTTGGTACCTGTGCCCAGGCTATACAGTGGGGCAGGGCGGTGGCCCAAAAAGGTTGCTGAATTTTTGCTGTATATGCTTTAAGATGCAGAGAGTAATGCTGGACTTAAGGGTTTAGATGTAGATTCTCTGGGCATTAAGCATATCCAGGTGCACAAAGTTCCCAAGATGCAGTGCAGAATGAACCAAGTTCATGGGCGGATTAACCCACACACAGCCCTCCCTGCCACACTGAGAGGATGCTGCTGAAAAACAGCAAATTGTTCCAAAACCAGGAAAGGAGGCTACACAGAAGAAAAAGATGTCCCAGAAGAAACAAAACCTTATGGCCCCGAAGTAAATTCATAATATAATGCTAATGAAAGTATTAAAAAGAGAAAAGAAAAAGAGAGTTAATATGGTTTTCCCTGGTTAGGATGGGGGGTTTTGGGGGGGGGTGTATTTTTATTTTTTTATTTTTTTGAGGTGGGGGCAATGTTTTTTTGTATTGCAAAGACTTCCTTTGCTGCACTAACAGTCATTGTGAATCTCCAAAGGGGACAAGGCAGTAGACAGCATCTCCTAGACTTGTCTGGCTAGAAACCCCCCTTTCTCCCTTCATACGGTGCGTCTCCTAGGATGGTGTTTCTCAGACGACACCTTGGGAGACACCAGCCTTCCAGCGAGATGATTTAAGCAGACAAGTGGCATGATTGGGCATGTGTCGTGTTCTGTTTAAGTCCACTCTGGAGCAAGTGTGGATGATGGGTTGGGAGGGGGAGCGGCTGGAGGCAGGGAAACCTGCCCATGTCTCTGATGGGGCGCTGTGGGGAGAACTTGGCGAACATCATCTCATTGAGTCTTCCTAACAGCCCCCTCGTGGAAGGAGAACCATTACCTGCACAGACTGATGAGGAATGGAAGGTTGGGTGGTTAAAAATCACCAGCCCTAGGAACCCAGAGGGCAGATGGAGGCTGAGGCTCAGTCCAAGAGGCCGCCTCCTGAGCACTCGGCCACACTGCCTTCCCTGCCGGCAAGAAGGGAGATGGCCAGGTCACAGGTGCCGAGCAGTGAGGGCTACAGAGCTGGAGGAGTAGAGTGGCCAGGCAGATGGCAAGGAGGGGGTGAGAGCTGGGCATCTGGACAGGGACAGCGGCCTCTGCTCCCATTCTCTGTCCTGCTTGCCCCCCATGAGCTGTGTATGTTGGGAGGCTCAGTGGGTGGCATCAGTCCCAGATGGCCTCCAACTGAAGAGGGCTCATTGAGCAGGGCTTGCCCACACTCCCCGCTCAGGCACAGGATCTGGAAAGTCAGTACATTTCCATCCAGATGAGCTCGCAGTGTGCCATGAGGACCCCACTTCTCCACCAAGTCTCTCAGCAGATTTTCCCCATGGGCCACTCTGATAGGCCCTCTGCAGGCCGGAGATCCAGGGAGGCCTGGGACACACAGCCCCCACCCCCAACCCCCCTCCAGGAGCCGCATCAGAGAATGACCTCTGAGGTTTGTTCCTGAAGAATCCCTTCAGCCAGAAGCTCTGTCCAAGAAAAATGGCATGGGAGCCACACATGTGAGACACATGTGGAATTTACATATTTAACCCAAATATCCAAAATACTTCCATTTCAGCACATAATCATTATTAAAACTGAGATATTTATATTCTTTTTTCAAAAGTTGTTTTTTTAGTCTGAAATCCAGTGTGTGTTTTACTTTTACAGCATATCTTTTTTGTTTTGTTTTGTTGTTATTTTAGAGAGAGTGAAAGGGAGGGAGGGAAAGAGAGAAAGAAATAAAAAACATTGATGTGAGAGAGACATACTGATTGGTTGCCTCCCGAAAGCACCCCAACTGGCGTCAGGGATTGAACCTGTAACCAGGTATGTGCTCTTGACCAGGAATCAAACCATGACCCTTTGGTGGGAGCACACTGGCCAGGGCATTACAGTATGCCTTAAATCGGACTCGCCACACATGGCCATTGGCTCCTGAAGTGGGCAGTGCAGGTCTAGGCTTTGTCAAATAATGATGTACCTTCATGAACTGCGTGAGTGGATGAGCAGGAAGCTACTGGAAACCTCCCAGGGTTTGCTGAAGTCCCAGGTCTCAGTCTTGTGTGGGCTTTTATTCTGACTCTGCCTACCGGTCTCCCACACTCCTCGGGGCATCTGCATGGGCAGGCCTTTGAAAGAACAGAGCTTGACTCTCAAGATAAAGGACTTGAGAGTAGAGCCAAGAAGTCTATGCTCTTCTGTTTTTTATCCAAATTCTGATTTCAAAAGCCAAGCATTTTGTACAAATTTTATTTGTTCACCAGACATTTATTGAGCATATATTTTCTTCCAAGGCACAGGATTTAAACATTTGAAAGATAATGGTGTCAAATGTACTGTGACAGGAGACTGCACTTTGCAGGGTAAACACACAACGCTATATAAAGATGATGTATTATAGAATTGTACATCTGAAACCTATGTAATCTTATTAACCAATATCCCAAATAAGTTTGATAATATTTAAAAAAAAGAAAGATAAAGGGAGACGGGGCAGCTACTTCCTGTTTGTGATAAGTCTTACGTAACAGGGAGCACAGAAGGCAGCATCTGGCCTGGGCAGAATCTTAAAAGCCAGTTAGATGCTTGCCAGGCAGATCAGGATCGGGTAGGTCATTCCACCCAGATGGGAGGCAGGAAATAAGCCATGAGGACTCAGGGCCATTTGGGGTCTGCCTGGTAAGCAGGCATGAGAAGGATCTGTGTGGGGCATGGCAAAAGCCAGATCTTGGAGGATTTGGAATGCCAGCCAAGACCATTGTTGCACCATCACCCAAGGTCAGATGAGGAAGAGGGTAGGGAGTTGCAGCAGAAGTCTCCAGGCTGAGGTGTAGCATGGTCATATTGCACATTGGAAGGTCCCCCTTGGCCTTTGTGGACAATGGCTGGAGGAGATCCAGGCAGGGGTGAGGCTAGGATGAAATTAGCAGAAAGGAAGGCCTCAGAAATGAAATGTGCAGGACCCAAGGTTCAACCAGTTGATGTGGGGACAGGAGCAGATGGCGTCAAGGGTGGCCCTCGAGCTGTGGCTTGGGGGACTAGATGCTTGCTCTCAGGCTGTGTGTGCAAATGCATCAACCATCTTGTGTGTACTGATGTTCTAAGTTTCGCTTTAATACAGCCTCAAAGAGTCCTCGGTCCCACTCGCCCGCCGCCTCCCAAGATACACCGCTGGAGGCCCGTGAGTAGCCAGTGGTTGTGCCCTCCCTCCTAACACTGCCTGGGCCGCTGTCCCCGCCTCACTAAACTTCCTCGGGAGTTTGAACTCAGCTGCCTTGCAAAAGAAACCCTCTCTGTGTGGCATGAACCCCAATTTGCATTTTCTGGGCTTCTCTCTCCTTTTTCTGAAGCAGTTCGGGGACTTGAGGTCAGAGGTGGAGGTCGCTGGGGGCCGCTGGTGTGTGTTTGCCGGGTGTGTAGCACAGGAGCCGGATCTCCTAGGTTGAGCCGTGTGTCAAAGCCTGGCTCCAACCACCTCTTCTCGCAAAGCCTGGCCACACAGTCTCAGTCCCACCAGATTGGGATTTAGAAATTCATTTGATGTCCCTCCCAAGGGCTGAGGCCACACCCCAAGAATGTGGCGCAGCTCAGATGGAGGCGGGTGCTCCTCCTCTGGTGGACCTCAGCTGGAGCTCACCTTCCCATGTGCTGACATGTGGCATCACTGTTTTTTAGAGAAATGCAATGGAAAAATACAGTGTGGGTCCCGCATTCAGCCAAGGTGATGTCATTTTCCTTATAAGCTGAGAGTTGGCCATGCCCAGGCATAATAACTCTAGCAGGTTCCTTCTAGCAGGGAAACTTGCCAGGACCATTTGGTGAAGGCCATTTACCGAGAGAGGAGTCCCTCCATCTCGTGCTGAAAGCGGCCACCGCTCCTGCAGCCCAGCAAGAGGGGCCAGGTTTCCACCCAGTAGCAACTGGGGTTTCCCACAGACTGGTGTCAATGCCCTCCCGCCCTCCCCAGTGCACATGTCCAATCCATCTGGGAAAGGCGTGGCAGCCGAGGGGCGCAAGTGGCCAGGTCGAGCTGTGTCTTTTTAGTCCTTGGTGCACCTGCAGCATTAGTGGGGTGGCCACTCTCTGTATGGCTGTGGGAAGTTCCAGGGTACTTTTTCCCTTCCCTCCCCCACCATGTGTGGGGGTGAGAGGGTGAGGGTGGAGGTTATGAGGCTAAGATGCCTTCGCCTGTGGCCATCGTGATGGACCTCTCCCGTTACCACTCACTCAGGGATCGGTACAGTGTCCAGGGCTGGAGTGTGTCTGCTCACTCAGGGAGAAAGGCACAAACAGCACAGAGAACCAGTGTGGGGACGGGCAGCTGCGTCTGGTCAGACCTGTGTAATGCAGTGACTTTCAGTGCAGTCCTTAGCAATGTGGATGGGGGCGTAGACAGAGCTGGACTTGAACACTTGAGCCCTGGGCTATGGGCGAGCACTAAGCTCTGAGCCCCACTCTGTCCCTGTGATACACCCTCATTCATGAGGCTTTCATGAGCATGATCATAGATGACATCCGTAAAGCCCAGTACAGTACCTGGCACACGTAACAGGTCTTTAAACCTTACGACTTCTAAGGAGTGACGTGGTTTCTTAATAACTATCACTGGCTGGGGCTTTTCTAGGCAGCAAGTCATTCTTGGGCCCATCATCTGTTGAGCCTCACAGTCACCATGAAGGAGACCCCATCTCCACCCTGTAAGAAATAAGACAAACCCCAAATTCAGGGGTCCTGGTAGAACCCAAAGTAGACTCGGGAGCCAGGCAGCAGCCAGATACCTTTACTCCTGCAGGAGGGGCCCAGCATACGGTCTGGGAGCACATGCACACCGAGCATGCGGTCTGCTCGGCCTTTTGATCCTGGTGCCTGTGACCTGACCCTCACTCTTGATTGGAGCTCAGATGCACAGTATTTTGAGATTGGCTAATTCAAAGGGAGGGGTTGGACTTTGCCATTTCAAGATGGCAGCCCCCAGAGGAACCGCAGGTCATGCGGCCAACATGGTGGCTGCCAAGTCATGCAGTCCAAAATGGCGACTGTCTAAACTGTCCTTTGACAGAAAAGTTGACTTGTTTATTCTCACAACCCAGTTTAGAGATGAGAAAACCGATGCTTGGCAACATGGTCCAGGGCCCTCAGCTGCAGTTGGGAGTCACCTGACCTGAGGACCTGTGGCTTCCTAGCATGCCGAGCTCCTGCCACTCACTCGGTTTCCATGGAGTCCATCTCAGCATGGAGTAGGGGCAGAGCCTACAGCTGAGGAAGAACCCCCAGCAGCCCGCTGGGCTCTGTGGCGCCTCTGGGGCAGCATTGGTACTGGCAGGAACACAGGGTGAAGAGCATTAGCATTGACTTTCTATGGGCCTGGGACTGTGCTGGGCACTTGAATCATTGCTTGTTTTTACAACAGCCAGAGGAGGCAGGTGCTGCTTCCCCAGTTGCAGCTGAGACCACAGAGATTATCAGAGGCCCAGTCCCTTGAGCCCAGGGTTGCTCTGCACCGGCCTTCCCTGCTCCTCACCAGCAGCCTCTCCTTAAGCCAGAGTCCTCCGCTGGGCAGTACTCAGCATTCCCAAGAGAGACCTGGGACCCCGGGCAGGCAGGGGCACGCTCCCCGGGAGGCAGTTGCCGTAGGCTCCCTGTTGTCTTGCCAGTGTGGGTACTTACACAGAGTGGGCTAGAGAGGTAGCCACCTCCAGTACCAGCTAAGGATGTGGGGATGCAAATGTGGCCCTGAGGAAAGATGCCACTGGACCTGGACTGGTGCAGGAGGCGACTAGTCCCACACTTGGGGCTGCACACCCTTGGTCCCCTAGGTCCTGATGCACTGAAGAGGAAGGTGCTAGCAGAATCCGTTTTCCTGAGCTTGGAAGTCAGAGAGACCTGCCCTGGTTTGAATCACACCTTGGCACTTCTTGGCTGTCTGACTTGGGCATGACGTTTACCTTCTCTGAGCCTTAGTTTCATCATCTGTAAAATGGGTTTAGCAATACCAACCTGGTGAAGGTAATGAGGTCATACATGTTTAATGCCTAGCACAGTCCCCGGCTTAAAGTGGGTTCATATATACTCAATTTCTGCCAACCTGGTTACTGGGGGGCTGGTTTGGGCCCTGTGCACTCATGCAAACCTGCCCAGGGGGCACCCCGCACACAGGGGTGAGCCTGGAAGACATAGGATATGGAACCCCTCACAGGCCTCCAAGAGGATTGTCTGGTAAACGCCCATGTCCAGAGCCACTGGCCCCCACTGGGCTTTGCCAGTCACCGAGCTGCAAACGTTCAGGGCAGAAGTGCAGCCGTGGCCCAGGGTGCTGGGAGTGTGCAGGCCAGCCACTCGGCCTCTCCGGAAGGAGCTTTTAGCCTGGCACCTGTGGCTGGAGTTCAGATGCTACTGGAAGATTTAGATTTTTCTTTTTAAAAGTGGGAAAAGGCAAGAGCAGAAGAAAGCCTTGCCTGTGTCTAATGGACCCAGGGGCGGCGGCCCGGGCGGGCAGGGAGAGGCAGGTTGTGCTCGGTTGCATGTGAAGCCTTTATAAGCTCGTATTTATTACTTCTTGCTCACCATTAAAATCAAATGTGCTCGGTGCTTTTGTATTCAGTACACATTTAACCCTGCCGACTTAGATTTCTCAGGTTTTAAATCCGGTGGGGAATTGGCTGGTTTCCCAACTTTCCCCTCAAGTCCCCCTTGAACAGAGCTCAAATCCCTGTTTAGCATTTTCTCCCCCGGCGCTGCTGGGATCCTTACACGGGTGGGGCCACCGCTGTTGTGTGTGCTTGCGGTTTCTTCCCTCATCCCCGGCCCCTCCCTTCCTAAGCACCCCAGAAAGATAACGTGATCGCTGAAATATGACGAGCCAGTCCTGTTATTTGGGCTTAATTAAACCATTTTGCCTCTGTGTGTCTGCCTGGTTGCAGCTCTAACTGTGGATCTGCGGCCGTGTGTGTGTGTGTGTGTGTGTGTGTGTGTGTGTGATTGGTGCATGTGTCTTAGCCTCTTATATGTGTGCCCCTGAGAGTGTGTGTTTGGGAGACGTGTACATGTTGGCATCTCGAGGCCTCTGCATGTCTCTGGATGGTTGTCGGTGGGTGTGATTCTGTGTCTGGCTTTGTCCACACCAATCAGGTGTGTGTGACTCGGGGTGTGTTTGTAACAGTGTGATGCAGGCGACTGTCCCCGGGCCTGTTGTGCCTTTCTCTCCCTCCCCTGCCTTCCCGGCCTCCCTGCTCTCCACCCCCTCCTCTCCCGCTCTGTCTGTTTTATCATCCCTAATGAAGCAGTCTCCTCCATCGATCCTGCTGATTGCCAGCCCATTCCTTTTGTTTGTTGGCGCGGAGCCATTCAGCGGCACTCTGACAGCTCAGCTCGTCTAATTAGCTCTGTTGTTCTTTTTCCCCATGTTTCACCACGTTGCAAGTTCAGTTGAGGTTGCCACAAACTTAATCCCCCCATTTCAGCCACACAAGTTCACATTCCTAACCCGCCTTTATTGTAGCAGGGAGCAGCCATGTGCAAGGACAGGCTGATAGGCCTTAGTGTCTGCCCTTTCCTGAAACCCCTCCCCCCCCTACACACACACACACACACACACACACACGGGCCCGGGGCAGGCAGAGCTGCTCCATCGCCCCCACAGCACACGCCTTTGTGGTGAGAAGTCCGGGGGAGCATTCCAGCCAGGTGATCCTGTTTACCAGCTGCCGCTGGCTCTGGTCCAGGAAACCAGTTCATGGTCAGAATGGGTGGGGATGTCTCCACCTGTGTATCCAGCAAATGGTGCCTGGATGTCTGCGTTGAGGCTGCACTGGCCTAATAATAGTGATGGCAACAGAGACGGCATTGTGCACCTCTTAGATTCCAAGCAGCAGCATTCATTTGTTTCGTGAAATCTTGCTGAGTGACTCCTCGAATACCAGACACTGAGCAGGATGCTAGGCGAAGGTAAGGCCATCACAAATCAGACCTTCTAATTCAGAGACGCCCCACCCGCTTCCTTTTGTTATTGACAAGCTCACGGAGAAGCAAGGTGAGCGTTAATGGAGCCCCACTGTGTGCCATGCTAGTGCTCTCCCGCGTCATTTCAGTGGGTCATCACGGTAGCCCCACGGAGGAAGACAGCAAGTTTGGTGGGACGCATCTGGCCTTTTTGGCCACATCTCTGAGTTGCCAAAGGAGGCTGAGCTCAGACTGGCCAGTCCAGAGGAAAAACTGGTTTGATCAGATTGCAGAGAACTGGAGGCTCGATCAGACTCCATAAAGACTTGCCTTTTATGCAGCCAGCTTCATCTGTATCTAAGCCATTGTGCTGTGTCACCCACACATCGTGTGGGGGTGGGGTTCAGAGAAGGGCAGGCAGGCAGGGATGGAGCGTGAGTGCTCCCCTTCCCTGAACTGTCCGAGAATCTCAGCCATCGTGTGTCTCCTACTTGGTCCCTCAGCTGCAGAGAGAGAGCAAGCCTCCTGCACGGGACTCGGTCCTGGTTGTTGGCAACGAAACTCACAGGTAGACTTCTTTGGCTTAGCTCCCTTCGGGCCCGCTCTGGCACTGGAAACGTCCAGCGGTGACAGTGCCAAATTTAAAGCATGTAATGTTGATGAGACTAAATGAGTATCCTTCTAGGGGCACTCAGACGTTCGCAGCCTAACGCCCATCACAGACTCCACGGGGATGGGGAGAGGGTGTCCTTTTCTAAGATTCCTCATGTTGACTTTCAGAGGCAGCAGACCAGGAAAAACATAATAATAAAGAGAAAAAAAGAAAGAAAGAAAACTATCTTGCCACTGCAGCCCATAGTAGACCAGGAAGCTGTATGCTTCACTGTCAAGTATACACACCCGCCCCTCGGTGTACGGCCCTGCTCAGGGGCACAGCTCGAGATGCCCTGGGCAGTACTGTCCAGTGCCATGGTTTGCTCTCTTCCCTCCCATTTACAGAGGACAATAAGCATCCTGTGATTCCGTTGTAAAAAGAACAAGATACGCACAGGTGAACCCTGAAAACGAAGTCTGAGTTACACTTTTGGGTTCTACCAAAGCGGTTTCTGGGTTCTGAAAGGAGGCAGGTGGGGCCAATTAGCACGAGGGCCCCTGTTCTGGGTCCTGTGCAGACCGAACCTCACTGCCTCCTCACAGCAGCCCTGGGAGGAGGTGGGGGACCCACCCTGACCTGCAGGTAAGGAAACCAAGCTCTCAGAAGAGCCTTTCCCGACTGAGGGGCCGCAGAATTCCAGCTCAAGTGTGGCAGTGTTTTCGTGACAAGCAGAGCCTCTGAAGCCCGTACCGTAAAGATCCCTCAACATTTATTTTGGGGCCACTTATCTGGAACTTCAGAATGTCCCCGTGTGGCTCTTCCAACTCACTCCCTCTCGGGGGTTCTCCTCTGTGTCCATTCCAGGTGCGCCCTCAGCGCCCACATGTCGTCAGGAGACCGAAGAGCAACATCGCAGTGGAAGGCCGGAGGCCGTCCGTCCCGAGCCAGGAGCAGTGAGTACCGCAGCTCCCCTCCCCTCTCTCTGCAGGAACCCCAGTGGGGCCAGCGCTGGGGGGGCCTGCGCCGCAGCCCTGGCCTTCGGAAGGCTTCCCTAGGAGGTTCCGGAGCAGGGTTTGGTCTCAGTGTCTGTTTCTGCTGGCCGTTGTCACAACAGTGGGAAGGCCCCAGAGGCCAAAGAGCCAGCCACCTGGGCTGGGTGTTGACCGGTGATGCCCACAGGGACAGGGTCAGGAGAAGGTTCCAGGCCTTTTCTGATGGTCAAGAGGAGAGTTAGGAACCTGGTCAAGGTGACTTAACAAGGGTCTCTAGCCTCCTAGACCTGGGGCACTTGAAGGCTCAGGAGCCCAGATTCATACACAGGACTGTCCTCCCCACTGCTCCACCCCACTTTGCTCGCCCTATGCCTCAGCTTTGCTTTAACACCTCCCCTCGGGCCCAGAGGTCCTCAGGGCAGGCACTAAGGTTTATATGCAGCATAGGACCCACGTTGGAGTCTCTTGCTGGGTAGATGGTAGGTAGATGAGGTAAATTATGAGGCAGGTGTCCAAGCAGTGGGCAGAGCTGCCTGGATGGGTGATGCTTGAACTGGGCAGCCCCTAACTGGAGAAGAGACTACTGCTTCCATCAGAGGGTGCACTGCTTCCCTTGATCCCCAAGAGCATAGCCCTGGGTCCCTGCCCAGACAGCTGAGCCGCTGCACACTAGCTTCCCGTGATTCCTTGAGAAAGTACATGAGTCCCTCTTGGTTGGGTGATTTGGGAAACTTAAAACATTGCCCCAAGGACCCTAAAGTCCCTTGGGTGCAGAGGGAACACTCCTCATGTCTGCTCTCCTCTCAGAAGAGTTTTCGGCGGGAGAAGTTTAGGGAGATGGTGGGCCCTGGCCGAACCCAGGTTACAATGCACTTCCCCTCCTCCAGGATTCTCTCTTTACAACTGGGTGTTGGTTGAGGCTGTTGCGTCTTATAGAACTGGCTTACTCAGGCAGCCTCAACCCTTCCCCAGAAGGCTGTAGGAGACAGAGCGAGAGAGTGTGTGTGTCTGTCTGTCTGTCTGCCTGTCTGCCTGTCTGTCTTGTGAGATGCTTGGTTATAAACAATTTGGAAGAGAGGACTCCTGAAGTTGGGTGTAGGCTTAACTTTTGCTCTGACAATAGGACAGTGGGAATAGGTCCCTGACCATGCCTGGCATGGATTATGATTGCCCCCTTGTGGAGAAAATGCTGCATGGCATCAGAGTTCCTCAGACCCAAAAGATTTCTCCTTAGGGGGATGAAATCAGTCACTTTTCTTTAAAGCCACCACTTTAAATCTGGGCTAAATCTTTTAGCCACTGCACTGCGGTACAGGGCTCTGGGCCTGTAGATATTGAAGTGTGGCCCAGAATATCCCCGCCCCGCACAGAGCCACCCTGGGTCAACATCACTGCACGTTCTGCAGGCAAGCATCACCCACTTCGTGGCCAGGTTCCCGGTTAAAGGTTGGGCTTCCTAATCGCCTCTGTTCTCATGGTGGCAGGATGCCTCTAGTGTGTGCCAAAGAGCCCGTGTCTGGTAATCCCATCCTCCTGGTTGTGCCCAGAACCATGTTGATACTGCTTTTTGTTTCTTTTTGCAATATGCCTCGTTTTAGATTTCTGTTCAAGAAACATGAAATGAACCACTGGTGGCATGGGGGCTGGCTTAGTGGGTTGGCAAACTGGCAGCGATAAACAACAAGTGACGGGTTCTCTGTGGCCACACATCACAGATAAAGAGGTACACTTTGTAACGCCGTTCCAAGAGTTTCTGTTCACATTTTTTAGTGGTGGGGTGGGGTGTTCTCCCATAATGCCAGTGGCATTGCTGGTGCAGCCGGGTGTTTTCCTGTGTCTCTTCCCATGCTGCCCCCCTCTCTACCGCCTCGCTCCTCCACTTCCACATGCCCTGTCACAACAGCACTTGGATGTGTTTTTCTCAACTGTCATCGGCTCCAGCTGGCAAGACCAAGTTCTTAAAACACAGGAAGCATCCAGCGGAAAATATTTTAATAAAACAGACTCCTCATAAAATATTGTTCTGGGGAGGAAAGAACCCAGCTCCCCCAATCTGTCAGCATTGTGCTGGGAGACACGAGAAGACAAGCCAGCAGGCAGAAGCCTTTCCTAATGGGCCTTTGTTGCGGATGGTTCCGTGTTGGGCACACAGATCAGTGCCTGGCCCTTTAGTCTGGCCTGGATTTTCTTGAATCACGGATGGTTGTCTCTACTGGGGACATCTAAGTGCATCGGAAGCGTAGAGGATTTTGGGTGACAGAAAGAGATGTGGGATCTTTGAAGTGGAGGAGAGATTCCATCCTCCTGACTTCTTGCCCAGCTCTCACTTCCAAACAGCACATTAAGTAACCAACATTGTGGACAGTGAGATGGAGCTGATTAAGACAAAGATGGTCTCCACAGCTTCCTGCAGCAAGCTGCTCGCGCCTGGAAATCATCAAGGCCATAGCATCGGCTGCCAGCTCCCGGCCAGTCCATCCCTGAAGCCATTTCTTCCCTTCCAGACGATGTCCATCTGTCCACTTGTCTATCCATTCATTCAACATTATCTTTGAAAACCTATGAGGTGTGAGCTGCTCAGGATTTTGAAGAGGCCTTTCACGGGAATCCGATGCTGAGTCTTGTTGCCTTGAATTCCCAAAGTGAATTTTTTTCCTCTGTTTAATTTTCCAACTGAACCGACAGGAAGTGCCCTGGCCCCTGAAAACCATTTGATGGCGACTGGGAGGACACTTCAGAAACGCTTTCCCTCTGTTTTCCAGTTAACATTAGCTAATTGGGAGTCAGTGACTATTTCTCCCCAAGAACTCTTAGCTACTCCCGTTTTTCAGAGCGGCTGAGGGGCTGCCCGGAACACTCCCGAGGGTAAGAGCTGGTCTTGGTAGGGATCGGGCCGCAGGGCTGGGGTCAGAGGCCAGTTAGACTGACACACACTCCTCTCCAGTTCTGGGCCTCTTAGGTTGGTGTTGGCTTCTCCTTCACAGAATGGGGACTCAGGTTCAGAAAGTGTCCCAGGGTCATCCAGCATCCAGTTCGAAAGTGGCGGGGCCAGGGCTCCGATGCTGCTGGATTTCATTCTCTCAGTTACACTCCGCTGTCTCTGCTTAGGCAGCTTCAGGTCCTAAAATGACTTTTCCCCCACGTCACCCTTCCCCTCTGACACCCTGGAGTTGGGAGCTGGAGCTGTTCAGTCATTTTTCTGCCAAAGAAGCAGTGTCCCCTGGAGCCTGCGTGTTTCCATCCAGGAAGGAAAGACAAGCAACACTGACCATCACTTACTATTGCGACGGGTAGGGGTGTCTTTCCCATTCAACAGATGGAGGAGCTGAGACTCCAGGAGTCTTTCAGTAACTTGCCCAAGGCCTCCAGGCTTGAAAATGGCGGGATCAGCTTCTGAGGACACAGGCCTCACCCTTTCTTCTGCACCATCAAGGCTTCCGGTTAAGAACCCAATATGCTCTGGCTGGTGTGCTCAATGGTTAGAGTGTTGGCCCTTGCACCAAAGGGTCATGGGTTTGATTCCCAGTCAGGGCATATACCTAGGTTTCAGGTTTTATCCTTGACCCAATCAGAGCACGTGCTGGAGGCAACCAATCAGCGTGTCTCAATCGAATAATCTCTCTCTCCTCTCCCTCCCTTCCACTCTCTCTAAAAATCAGTGAGAAAAAAATATCCTCAGGTAAGGGTTAACAACAACAACAAAAACTGAGCCTAGTATGACTGCCCTACTCTGAGTGGTGAGGACAGTGCAGCCACAGCGGACACTGTAAGGGTCACAGCTCCCCACCTGTTAGAGGTTGGCCTTGGTGGTTTCAGCCGCGGTATGTGTGGCTGCCAGGCCCCAACTTATTTTCCTTTTGGCCTGTCAGTTATAGGGGGATTGACCTTTGAACTTGAAGCTCAGAAAGAGCCTAGAGCAATCTCTTAAAGGCAGTGCTATGCTCAGTACAGCCCACTCCTCAGGACCACACAAGAGGCCACCCTGCTGGTCCCCAGGTGCCTCTCTGCCAGGATGCCCGTCCTTCACTCACTGCAGGAGGGCACGGGCAGCAGCCCTCACGGAGTTGCTGAGAGAACAGGAGACAGTTGCATACAGGCTTCCTTAATCTTCACAACAACCCCGAAGGGTCGGTGGTCTTCTGAGTCTTAATGGCTAAGAGGCTCGGGTCCGTGTGCATCAGATCCAAAATGCTGCCAGTCCTGGCCAGCTGCACACCGTGGCCTCACCTCTAACCATGACACAGAGCACCCTCCAGTCCCACAAGCCTTGACTGGCTGCGGGCTGGTTGTTTGAAGTCTCATTGTACTAAGTAAGGACGGTCCATAGACCCAGAGGACTGTGTGGCTGGAGTCAGAAATCCTTCCAGCCAAGGAGAAATGCTGGCTGGGCAGACAGGCTGTCCACCCAGCAGCCAGCCCACGCTGCACAGGAATGGAGACCTGGTCATCTGAACTGCACTGCGCGACCCCACACCCAAGGCCCGGGAGGTTCCAATCAGGTCAGAAGAGCTGCCAGGAGCATCTGGTGGGCGCTCTGCCCAGGGGCCGGCCTCAGAGCGCTGCTGTTGTGTCTGTGCAGGCCAGTCGCACACACACTCTGGCAGGAGGTAATGTGATTTGTGCTGCTACACACGGTCCCCTGGGGGCCCGGGCCCAGCACGGCCCAGCACAGCCTGTGTGGATCACGACCGGTGACTGGCGTGGAGCTCCTTCCCTCCTACCTGACCCAGCGCTGCCTGGGGTGTGGTCACTGAGCTCTGCTGGGCAGTGGCCTGGTGAACAAGGGACCGACCTGGTCAGACCTGGGCAAATATCTGCCCCCTGGTGTCAAAGACCATGCCTGGTAACATCCCAAGAAACAGGACTGGGAGCCTGCCCGCAGGAGCCACACTGACGTCCTAAGTCAGCCAGTCTCCCTTCTGCCACCTCCCGCAGCCACTGCCACAGCCTCAACAATCCGACCTCCTCCCACACCCACAATTCCCCGGGCCTCCCATGTGTAGCACTGACCTGTGTGTTGTAGCTTTAATCTCACATGCAGGTGTACGCACCTGGCAAAGCCGTGTGTCCTGTAGCTCCAGGACCAGAGCCCGGCACGGGCCTCTGCTCAGGGATGTTGACTGAATGAGTGAACAAAGGAGCCACTGAAGACGGGTGAAAGCTTACAGCCCAGCACCCTGGAGTAGGGGAGCTTACAGCCCAGCACCCTCGAGTAGGGGAGGGGTATCGGTGAACGGTGAACAGCCAGAGATGCGTGACTAGGATGTGAATATGGAGTCACCAGCACCTCCCTGCCCTGCCTTCCAGGAGCCAGAAACTGCCATCAGCCCAGCAGCAAGGATTCAAGAGCCAGCTGGGCCCTGGGGCCCAGGGGGGAGGGGCAGCTGTCTGGGTACTGCCCCTGGCAGACTGCCAGGCCCCAGTCTCTGAATAGTCAGGAGTCCAAACACCGAGCAGAAGGCCACAGACCCAATTAGCAAGGCCAGGGGCTCCTGCCCTGACTCGGCCCTCCTTCTCCAACAATGGGTCCTGGGCCCCTGGGACAAAGACGAGCCAGGAGCCAGAAGCCAGACGTGGAGCCAGAGCCCAGACTGGAAAAGCAGCGAAGTGCACCAGCCCAGGGAACACAGGGCCACTGGGAGGCAAGGACCTTTCCCAGGAGCGGTCACCATCAGGGGTCAGTTCCCGCTGAAAACCAAGACTTCGGGTGCCGCAGGAGAAGCGCTCTATCCTCAGGACACTACTGACTGCAGCACCTCTGAAAGCCTGCCCTCCCAGCCGCCCCCTCCGCGTCAGCGATGGAGCCACAGCTCCTCTCCCACAGGCCTGCTCCAGGCCCAGCACTTCATAGACATCGTCTTGCTCAGCCTCCCCCGCTCCCCAAAACTCTTCCCAGTGAAGGCAAAGGGAACCGAGGCTCTAACACCAGGTGGAATGACCTGGGTCTGCTGGGTCCCCCGTCTAAGTTCACCTCACCCCACCTCCACCACGGCTGCCAGAGGCGTCTGCAGAGTTGTGACAGATCTTCACAGTTTCCCTTCCAGGCAGGGAAAGTACCCCGAGGTGTGTCCCCACCCATCTTCTCTGCACCAGAGAACCTAGGGTGAGATATGAGGCAAAGCCCACGTCCTGTGCGTGGGCCCCTGCCTGTGTGTGTCCACCTGGTGGCCCAGGAAGGACTTCACAGGGCATCTGGGGCATGGGCGTGGACATGTGAGATTGACACTAGGAAGGAAAGAAGGAAGATACAGGTTGAAGGAAGGAAAGAAGGAAGATACAGGTTGATAAATAATTAAGTGGATGAATGAATGAAGGTTGGAAAGGCGAAGGGCACAGCCACCCCAACAGAGACCCTACCCTCGTACATGGCCCTGCACCACCTGCTCCCTGCCAATCCCGCCCCACCCAGGTTTCCTGTGCCCACTCCTCCACAGAAACACCTCTAGGCCATGTGCAGCCTCTGCCATGCGCACGATTAAAAGCCCAGCCCCCATGTCACCTCCCCAGTGGTCCAGGGACACCCCAGCCACTGCCCTCCGGCAGAGCAGGTCCCCATGGGGTGGGAAGGACCCAGTCTCACACATAGGCCAGCCCTCCTGACAGGAAGGCACCCTCTCACGGGTGACTCATTACAGCAGTTGGTCTCACATAGTGTTTTAAGTAGATATTTACAAATGAGTGGAAAGGTCCTACGTCCAGCATATCTGTCTCCAGTTTCTCCTCCTGAGCACCGCCCTCGCCCGCACCCTGGGTCACGCGAGGACTAGCTCCAGTGCAGTTCCCAGTTTCCTCCTGAGGTCCTGCACCAACCTTGCTTCCCCCAGACCCCGCTGGCTGGCTTCAGAGCCCTTGACTGTCGTGTTAGCCAGTGTGCATGCCTCGGTGTGGTCTGGAGCGTTGGCCCCGGGTCCTGGTGGTGGGAGGAAGGCACGACAAGGTCTTCTCGTGCTTCTGATGGGCTGTGGCAGGCTGGTGGGCGCAGTAGCCTTACCTGGGAAGGTCTTTGAAGGCAGGGTCCACCCTGTGCATCCTGGCACACCTGGACAGGAATCTGTGTGTTGGCAGATGAATGTGGCAGGTGGGGGGTCATCGAATGTTCACTCTGCGCCAAGTGATAAGCGAAGACCTTTGCAAACATTCCATCCAGCTTTATGTAAAGAGCATTTTACAGACTGAGGCTCAGAGACTCTGATGACTTACCCAAGGTCATCTGGCTGGGGCACGGGGGAGCGGAAAGCTGGCTGGACAGACTGGCATCCACTGGACTCATCCTGGGGCCTGTCCCTCTCATCAGCCCCACCAGAGCCACGTGATCAGGGACTCCAGCAGCCATGACACCTGCGAAGCAGGGATCCTTTGTGCTGGAGTGAAATGATCCTTGAAGAAATGATCACCCGCTCCCTTCACTACCTCCGGAGACCAAGTCCTCGCCGATTTTTTCCCTTCTTTATCTCAAGTACATTTAAATGTCAATTAAATTTGAAATATCTACATTTGTCAGCATTTCATTTTGGGCCAGCGTGACGTGCTGCTGATTTGTCCACGCGATGTGACACATGAAAAAAACTCCCGAGATG
The DNA here is from genome assembly GCF_014108245.1 of Pipistrellus kuhlii. Classification (NCBI taxonomy): domain Eukaryota; kingdom Metazoa; phylum Chordata; class Mammalia; order Chiroptera; family Vespertilionidae; genus Pipistrellus; species Pipistrellus kuhlii. Next base: position 1,056,102 of record NW_023425544.1, on the reverse strand, counting down.
CAGATCTTCCTCATTAAAAAATAAGCCCGTGCGATCCCGGCGCGGCAGAGAGCCACAGAGCACGTCCCCGCTTCCTGACGCCGTGTCTCTGACATGGTATTTAAAAAGGAACAGCCGCGCCTGTCACCACTGTCACATGCGCGCGCCAACCGGCGACACGTTAAACCAAACATTAGAAAGGGTTCGGGAAGTCATCTGCATGGGAGTCTGTGCCGAGACGGGGTAGGCAGAGGCGGGAGCTGCGTGGAGATGATGGGGTCTGGACAGTGATGGACAGCAGGCCTTTCTTTCCCGCCAAGGCTCCAGCAGCCCTCGCCGGGTAGCCAGGCTCGCCATGACCTGCCTTCTCGCAGACAGCAATTTGTGTATAATAAAATCCAGGCAAGTGGTGGGTGGCAGACTGCAGGGTAGTAGCTGAATTGGGTTAATGAGGGAAGAGGTACACTTTTTTCCCCCCCCATATTCTGCCTTAAGCTAATAAAAAATTTAAACCTGGACATTTTCGACGGTTCATCCTTTATCTCTGACAAATATCTGACTGTATGTTTCATGGGAGAACATGAGCAGTTGAATTTAAATAGGTTTATTTTGAAACCTCACCTTTTATTGAAGGTGGGAGGGGAAACCCCCTACGCCCATTTCATTGTTTCAGATCCACAAAAGGAAAGAGGCAGGATGGCAAAGTGGTTCGGAGCCAGTGAAATGCAGAGTCCCGGGCCCGCCGTCAGCTGCTGTGTGACCCTGGACTGGCAGCTCCCTCTCTCTGAGCCTCGGCTTCTTTATCTGCAGAATGAGGGTGCGATGGGAGTTCGCGAGAAACTTCGGCAGCGCTCAGCTCAGCGCCGTAAGCACCGCTGGTGTCCCCATCGCCCGCCCTGCGCCCGCGCCTGGCCCCGGAGAGCTCTGCTCAGACCAGACCTCAGGCCGGAGTGTCCCCTGAGAGCCCAGCAGTGATCGGGAGATAGGCCTCTTGTCGCAGCCACTGCCCAGCCAGCCTGGATGGCAGGAGAGCCGCCGGAGCGAGCTGGACTTCGGGGCTCTCTCCCCCTCTCATCCCAGCCCGCTCCCGGACACGCCAGTGTGGGCAGGCGCAGGGTTTTATCCGTGACTGACGAAGCCAAGGGCCCTTTGCTCTCGCGGTTCCAAGCACTCCTGGCAGGTTTAGGCGTTTGATTCGTGTGCCAAGCTGTGGCCTCTGCTTTCTTATCACTGTGGGGGGCGGGGCGTGCGTGGATGGCTGTTGGGACGGCATTCAAGGTGGACTTGAGGGCCTCCCGTGTGCCTCGAGGTCCATCCCCTCCTCCACCCACCACCAGCCCGGCTGACAGCAAGGCGAGGGGCTGGGCTGTCATCCCTGCTTGTCACTTCCCGGCAGGGTCACTCGGCCACATCCTCTCCTTTGCCAGGACTCCAGTGCTCCGCTAGCACCCAGGAAGGGCCTCTTGGTTGGGCACATGGCTGGACACACGGACAGATGGACCAGTGACAGTCTCACTCTATAGAGTCATATTTGGAGACCTCACCTTCCTGCTCGGCTGTTGGGAAGGGTAGAAATAGCCTCTGTGAGCCCCTGGCACGGTGCCTGCCTGTGGATATTCTGTGAAACATTTGTCTGAAGCTCCCACCTGCCCCACCCCCCAATGTGTTCCCAATCTACGGGTCTCAGAGTCTCAGAGGACAGATGGACAGATGGGATGCTCAGGGCGGGGACCCTTTAATTCTGCAGCCACAGGCTGGTGGAAGGGACCGCGCTGTGTTGGGGCTCCAGGAAAAGGGAGTGAAATGGGGGAACCTTTCTCCCTCCCACACTGGCTTCCATTCATTCAGTCGTAAACTCTGATGGTGCTCATGCTGTGCCCCTGGTGTGGATAGAGAATGAGCCAGACCCTGCCCTTGAGCCAGAAATAGAATTGCAAGAGGTTCAATGGTCTCCGTGAAGCGGTGAAACACGCAACCCGTGGAGAAGCTGACGGCCGAGGGAGAAGACCACGGCTGGAGCTCCCGGAGGACTCCTGAGCGTGCCATCGGGCTGAGTCTTCAGGAGCAGGCAGCGCCCAGGCAGACAGGCAGGCCAGGCGGAGGGCAGGAGGCCGCACAGGTGGGCAGGGCCAGCTCCGTGTCCGCCCTGCGTGGAGCTGAACTTGGCATTGCCACTCTGCAGCCCTCACTCCGCCCATCTGTACGCCATCCACAGAGGTCTGAACACATTATTCCCGATGCCTTTCTCAGTGGGTTTACTCACCACCCAACCCATCGCCATGAAATGGCGGTTCAGAGCAGCAGATTCGCGGGCGTGAAGCAGGCCAGTGACAGGGTGGGTTTGAGACTTGGAACAGGAACAGGATCCGGTGGCTATGTGCAGAGCGGCCCTTCTCTTGCTCCTTGTTTTGTGTCTCTGGAGGAGCCGGGCACCTTGTCCTGCAAGTGAAATCTTCCTGCCCCCTGAATCCGGGAAAGTGCCCGACTGAGCGACGCTCTCCAGTCCAGGAAGGACCGAGGTGTGTCCCTGCCCCCTGGAGGCGACCTGGGAGGAGAGGAGAGGGGCCTCACCCCCTCCCCGGGTGCGCCCGGAGGAAGAATGGCTCCGCCTGGCTGACTTCCAGGGAGGAGGAGGGAGGCAGGGGCCAGGGGTGCCAGCTGGGGCCGCTCCCTGCTCCTTCTGAAAGAATAGCGTGTTCCCGTAACACTGGTTGCAGACCATAGCCCCGCACTCACCCTCCAGCGAGGTTCCCATGCATTTCTTAGACATGTTATGTTCTCCTGGAATAAAACCTCAACGGAATTGCATCACATAAAGCAAAGAAAGGAGACTGCTGTGGTTGGGGGGGGGGGGGGGGAGATAGCCCCCCTCAGGTGTCTCCTACCCACCCTCTCCCCAAACTTCAGCATTGCCCCTGGGGATCCTCTGCACGTGCCCAGCCTCTGTACAGGGCAGGGACATGGACCACCCGCTCCCAGCTGGATGCCCAAGCATCAGCCTCAGGGTTGAGATTCGAACCAAGGTCTGACCGGCCCAACTGCCCTCCCTCTAAGCACAGGCTCTCGTAGGCCCTGGCCCATGTAGAACTCACAGGAGCCGGCATGGAGTTTCTCTGGGCTGTGCTGATAGAGGCAGAGCTCACAGGTGGCTGACAAGAGAGATGTATTTTTTATAACGATGAATATTTAATTTATGCATCACAGATGACAAAGACTCTCTGAAGAGCCACCTGAGGAAGACGCAAGAGCGGCCGCTCACCTGAAAGGGCGCTTGAGCTCTCCTCCACATGGCGCCCTGCCTGCCTCACCTTTTTTCCCTGATTATTGAAATAGATGTGCACGTTGTAGAAAACTTAGAAGACACAGAAAAATAAAAAAATAAATAAAAAACTGCTCCAGTCACTTGTGTAGACGTTCAGACACACCTTTCCAGCCTTTTTTCTAAGCACTTCCCATCGGCAGACGAGAGAGAGTGCGGTATAATTGCATCCTGGTTTTTAGGTTTTTATAAACATTTTCTTTATAAATGGATTCATGCACAGTGAAAGGAAATTAATTGGAAGGTGGCCGGCAGGGTGGGACTGGGCAAGATGGGATGAAAACACCCTAGAGTAGGGGTGTCGAACTCAATCAGAGAAGGGGCCAAAATCTAAAATCCAGCCTAAATCGCGGGCCGAATGGTTTACTGAACAGTCATAAACTGTCATTGTGATGGAAACACAGCGGAGTGCAGTGATGACAGCGCGGTGCGGGCCACATTGCAAGGCCTGGCGGGACGGATTTGGCCCGCGGGCCTTGTGTTTGACACATGTGCCCTAGAGCCAACCTCCCCGGCCAGTGCACTTGGGCCGGTGTCTGTGGGGTTCCTTGGCCTGGCTTGCAGGGATTAGGCCAAAACTGGCAGTCCAACATCCTCCAAGGGGTCCCCGAGTGCAAGAGGACACTCTGCAAAGTTGCTGTCGCTCAGCAGCTCCTTCATTGAGCGTCTGCCCCCTGGTGGTCAGTGTGTGTCATAGCTATCAGCCACGTCGGCCAGTTGCTTGGGCTTTTATATATATAGTTTCTGGGAGGCAGCCACCAGGGCCATCATTCACTTCACCAGCTTCCTGTTGCTCTATGTGTAGATTGTTTCATGTCTTAATATCACAAACATGGCAGTGAGGGGTACTGTGGGCAATCTTGGTCATGTTTAGGGTTAGCTAGATGGCAGTGGGATTGTCAGGTCAGAGGTGACTGGATTGTGTGTATAAGGCTCTTGACACGTGTGGCAAACACACAGTTGCTTTTCTGTTTGGGACCAGCTTCCTTACCTCAGGGGCCTGCCTGCTCCCATGCCTCCGGCTTCTCTAGGGAGCCTCCACTGAAGGCTGCAGCGGGAGGCCAGGCCCCGTCCCGCCCCACCCCGTGGAGTCTTAGGGTGCCTCCTAACTGTTCTCTTCTCTTGTCTTCCTCTGCCCCAGCCTGGTAAAGCCCTTGCAACACTATGCCGTCTTCCTCTCCGAGGACTCCTCTGACGATGAAAGCCAGCGGGAAGAGGGCCCGAGCCCTGGCTTCACCGAGAGCTTTTTCTTCTCCACCCCCTTTGAATGGTCTCTCCTTCCTTCTTCCCTTCCCTGAGCTGGGCTGGGTGGTTCCAGGGCCTGGGGGAGGGGGTGGCCAGGGCTGCTTGCCCTGTGTGGGGAGGGTGTCTAGAGATGCTGCCTTCGGTGCCCCAATGCCAACCTGGAGGGCAGATGTTACCTCTGGGTGTTCATTGTGCCAGCCCCAGAGGGCATGAAGCGAACAAGATGGCAGGAGGGATGGGGTGTGAGGCAGTAGCAGGGGTCCCCACTCTTTATACAGGGAAATGTGCTTGATTGTAAATGGAATTGGTGGCCTCAATGAGCCTTGTGGTGATGCTCAAGGCCTTCATCTCAGCACGTCTTAGAAAGCCACAGAGATGGAGGGTCAAGTTTAAAACAAGAAAAGCTTATGGGATGTGTGTATTAATGCTGGCATATGCAAACATTTTACTGATCCATCTGACTTTAAAATAATTTTATCATTGTTATGTATAGCTAAGCCTCCTACTGATTATGAATTGGAATAAAAAAGAAGGTCTACCACAATCCAACTATCACCCCAAATTAAGCTTTTCTAGGCCCCTTTTTTCCAATTCTTGCCCCTCTGCCCACTGGTTTTCCAGAGCTGGGATTGAGCAATGGATAGCATTTGTCAGTGTTTGTTAACAAGTTGTGGTGTTTTAATGGGACCCTTTAAGGGAAGGCACCTGCCCTTTGCTGAAACCCAGCAGCCCACGTGACCCCCAGGGAGTGAGTTTATAGAAGAGGGGATTCTTCCCCCTCTCCCTGCTCCGGGCGCCTGATAACCATGGCTCTGCTTCTGCCCTGTGCCCCACCCCAGGGGGATGGAAGGAGGGTTCTGGCCTTTTCTGACACTAGCTCACCTGGGACACAGGCACACCGATCCCCTTCCTTAGAAAGGGGTGGCCTTCGCCAGTATTGGCCCAAGCTTCTCAGGCCACCTTTCCATTCAGTGACTCTTTTTCCTTAAATTTTTTTTAACTTTTTAAAATTGTCTTGTCCATAGCAATAGTATCTATCATACTACAGGCTTAATGTATCAGCTGTTATTTCTACTAATTAAGAGCTACTGGAATAAGAAATGTTCAACCAGGTGCCAACCTTAAAAACCACCTTCCAGGTAAAGGCACTCTAGGTGACATCCAAGGACCCCCGACGCACACACACCGGAGTCCAGCAGGCCCATGTTCTCTTAAAACAAATAGGTGCCAACAGTATTTATTTGTTTGTTTGTTTGTTTATTTATTTATTTATGTGCCTTAAATATTCAAATAATGGCTACGCTCATTCCTTTAACCAAGACCTATGAGAATGCAGGCTTTTGTGCATGTTTACACAAAAACTGGCCCATCTTAAAACAAATGGCTTCTTTTCGTTAGTATCAATACTATTTCCTTAAGTGTATGGAGCACATTGACTTTTCTTTATCTCCTTCTTTGTGTTCAAACTTGATTAAAGGGACTTTACTTCCTTGTGCAGATATCGCTTAGTCATTAAGCGAGGGACTTTTAAATTCTCTCCTACTTAGGTTCCATTTTTACCTCTTACAAAGTGCTGTGTGACATAGGGTAAGTAACTTAGCCTCTCTGAGCTTCAGCTTCCCATCTATGAGATAGGGGTTTGGCTGCTTGTGTTGTTTTAGTAAGATGGTATTGGTTCATGGAGTCCTTGCCAAGAGTCCAGACTATTCACTGAGCCCCCTCCTTCCACTGTCTCCTGCCTGGTTCCTGCAAGTGAGCTGTTGTCACCACCAGGTGGCCACCTTCCCCCACTTCATTAGGATCATGGGCGGCTTCTGCCTGACCCAGAGGGCCCAGCCTTATTGTTAGAGGAGGTGGACACTGCTCTGGTCCGGGCTCCACGAGAGGTCAGGGTTTATCCCGCATCATCTGCACATGCGCAGAGGTGCCCTGGGGCTCAGGCATGTGAGAAAGGAACCCTTTTCACTGAGCAGGAGTCCAGCTGCAAGGTTCTGGTGCATGAACGTACATGATGCCATTAGCCTCTGCATGCCCGCTGTGCACCAGGCACCACTCACCTAATGCCCACCACTGCCTTCAAGGGAGGTGCACTCTGGAACGGGGAAGCCATTGAGGCTCAGAGAGGATAAGGGACTTGCCCAAGGCCCCACAGCAAGAGATGGCACCATCAGAGCTGGAACCAAGGTCAGCCCAAGACTCCCCCTGAAGATCATGGGGTGTGCTGGGCAGCTGCCCTCAGGAGTTTCCCCGACTCAGTTCCCAAAAGCTGCTCCAAGACCTGTCTGCCAAAGCTTAGGACTGGGTCTGCCTGCCTGTTCCCTTTCCAGTCGGGTCCTGTTCCTTCTGTCTTGTCCGAATGGCTTGTAAGTCCACCAGCCATTTATCTGATGGGTCCTACAGTTTGGGAGGAACTTGGTGAGTCCCCCAGTGCCAGTTAGAGCCAAAGTGTTTGCCCATGTTCCCACTGTGATCAACAGAACTCACATTTAGCCCCAGGTCTGTCAGATTGCCACTGCCCAGACTCCTGCCCTCAGGACACTCTCCTGTCCCCAAGGCTCCTGGGCGGGAGCCTTAAGACTGGAAGATGAAGGTGGGGACTGTTTGCTCCTCCCACGGGGGCTCTGGGGGGAGAATCCAGCCTGCTCTGTCTGCTCTTCCCAGGCCACAGCCCTATCGGACACTCAAGGAGTCGGACAGCGCAGAAGGCGAGGCAGAGAGTCCCGAGCAGCGAGCGAGAGAGCCCGTGGGCCCTGCCCCAGCTCCACCGGACCGGGCGGCCAGCGTCGACCTCCTGGAAGACATCTTCAGCAGCCTGGACATGGAGGTGCCACTGCAGCCCCTGGGCCAGGCCAAGAGCCTGGAGGACCTTCGAACTCCCAAAGACCTGAGGGAGCAGTCAGGCACCTTTGACTATCAGGTACGGGGGAGGCGGGACGGGGGCGGGCCTGCTGGGACTGGAGCTTTCACACATGCTGCAGGTCCCCTCATGTGACGGAGGAAAAAGCAGCTTCTCCAAGTCCTCGGCCAAGGCCCAGGATCGGTCTCACTGCAAACCCTGCCAGGAGGGCCAGCGCCCCCCCCTCCCATCCCCCCTCAGTGATCACTGGGGAAGATGCTAGGCTGATGGAAGTCGGTCCCACTTCCATCTGTGCCCAGGCCGCTCTCTCCAGCACCCCACCAGGAGAGACTGGATCAGAACTGCCGAGTCCTGGCCTGCCACTGTGACCTGCACCCTGTCACATGCCCCTCAGTGCCTGTTTCTTCACTGGCCCATGGGGCTGCTGACAGGGTCACATGGGGAACTCGCTGAGCTCCCACATATCCATGACTCACATGCACCCCTCAGGCCAAGAGAAGGGAGGTGAGGCCAGGCGTGGAGCTGGGGAGTGGCTGAGTGGGGCCCTGAGCCCAGCCCCAGACCCCAGCCAGTGTGCCTTCGCCCAGGCCCTCGCCCTCCTGAGCTCACAGGTGACTGAAAGTGCCCATACGTTTTGAAAAGTAAAAAGGGCCCAACAGGTGATGGTCAGTGAATGAGTCCTTTCTCCTAAGACTACTTGGCAACCCAGCTTAAGGGACAAGGGCTGCCTCAGGGACCCTTCGTGCCATGCAGAGCAGCTGGGCTTAGAGTCCTGCCGCCCCCGGGCTCTTTGCTGGTGACCAGGCTGAGACCCGAGCTGCTCTGTGTCCCAGGGGGCTTACCCGACCCCTGCCCAGCACATGGGCGGGGGGTGGGGGAGTGTGCTGCCTTCCCGTCTGTCCCGTCAGCCTGTGGTCACTGCCTCCCCTTCCCTCCTACAGAGGCTGGACCTGGGCAGAGGCGACAGGAGCCGTGGGATGCCGCTGGCCTTGAGGCTCACTCACCCCTACAACAAGCTCTGGAGCCTGGGCCAGGACGACATGGCCATCTGCAGCAAGCCCCAGGCCCCCTCCCCCGAGGAGCCCTCTGCCCTGCTCGGCAACGCCCCGGCCCTGCTGCACAGACCCCAGAACCGGGACAGCATCCTGAACCTCTGCGACAAGGAGGTGGCACCCGTTCCTGCTCCGGGCAGTATCACCATTCCCCGGCCACAGGGCAGGAAGACCCCAGAGCTGGGCATCATGCCCCCACCGCCCACTGCCCGCCCAGCCAAGCTCCCGTCCGCCGGGGCCGCCCTCGATGACTTCTCAGAGTGGCTGCAGGCCGAGCCGGACAGGCGCCCGGCCCCGCTCCCCAGTGCTGCCCCCCAAGGCCCCAGCAAACCGCTCCAGCCTCTCAGCCTGGCCCCGGGGGCTGCGGCCACTGGCAGCGATGCCCTGCTGGCCCTCCTGGACCCACTTAGCACAGCCAGGGCGGACAGTATCCTTCCACCAGGCCCTTCAGCCCCAAATGTAGCTACCCCCTTCACCCCCCAGTTCAGCTTCCCCCCCGCAGGGACCCCCACCCCATTTCCACAACCGTCGCTCAACCCATTTGTCCAGTCTGTACCAGCGGCACTGCCCGCCGTGTCCCTGGTCTCCACGCCGGCCAGGCCTTTCGGGGTCCCTCCTGCTTCCCTGGGCCCAGCTTTTGCCCCCAGCCTCCTGCTGTCCAGCTCTGGCTTCTGCCCCCCACATAGATCTCAGCCCAACCTGTCTGCCCTCTCCATGCCCAATCTCTTTGGCCAGATGCCCATGGGTGCCCACACCAGCCCCTTGCAACCACTGGGCCCCCCAACAGCTGCCCCTTCAAGGATCCGAACGTTGCCCTTGGTCCGTTCAAGTGCCAGGGCTGCTGAGGCCAAGCAGGGGCTGGCCCTGAGGTCTGGAGACGCCCCCCTCGTTCCTCCAAGACCCGCCCAGGGCCTGGAGCCAGCACTGCAGCCCTCTGCTACTCAGGAGGCCAGAGACCCCTTTGAGGATTTGCTGTGGAAAACCAAGCAGGACGTGAGCCCGGCCCCGGCCCCGGCCCCGGGCTCCGTGGAGCAGCTTAGGAAGCAGTGGGAGACCTTCGAGTGAGCCAGCACTGAGGCCGGCGGGGTGGCCAGGCCCAGCAGGGGCTGTGCGCTGCCCCGCTCCCGGCCAGCGGCCCTGCTTTTCCTGCAGCTCCGATCTACCCAGGCTCTGCTGGTGAGGAGGGATGGGACCCTCTCTGCTCCCCTCCCCCGCCCCCTCCCCAAGGAGGTCTGGCCTTTGGGAATTGGGAATCGACCCCCTGGGCGCCCATCCCACCTGCCACCACCTCTCCCCAGCACCCCTGTTGGGTTTTGCACTAAAAAGTCAGCTGGGCCAATGACTGCCCCAGACCAGTCCAACTCGCTTTCCCTCTGGAAACCTCCAGGCCTCTCCTCCCAAGCCCTGTTCTGTCCTGCCTGGCCCGGCCCTGGACACCCACTGCAACAGGCACAGGTGTCAGTGGTACCCGCAGCCTGAGTTTGTCTGCGAGACACGTGGTTTGGAGTTTGAAGTGGGATCCATTGGCGGAGCATTTCCAGCCCTCTAGCAATACACACACTGGTTCTCGTGAGTCTGCGCCCCAAACTTCAGCTGTTTCTGGCTTGGTTGCGAGTTGGGGGGTGAGAGATCCTCGCGATCCCTAGTGATAGCCAACCCCAGCCCCGCCAGTCTGGTGTGGGCTGGCAGCTCTGATTTGTAGACGGAGAAATAGCGGCAGATTAATCTGAGTGCAGGAGGCAGGCCATTGCCAGCGCTCTCCCTTGATCCGTGTGGGTTCTCCTGGTCTTGTGTTTCTATCTAATGGGGCTCAGCTTCTTGTCTTGGGGGATTTAGGGGCAGAGCTGAGCAGCAGGCACCATTCCAACTGGAAGGCCAGTTGACCCAGGAGTTCAAGTGCCCAGGGTCAGGAAGGAGCGGGCACTGTGCCCCCCTCCAGGCCCGAGGAGGGGAGTAGCAGCCCAGAGGGAAGGAGGAGGGCTGGAGCACCTGCCCTGCCCCCTCGCAATCTCGCCAGCAAAGGAATTCCTAAGGCCAATGTCACCAAAGCTGAATTGATGTTTTGTTATTGTTTCTTTTTTCCTTTTTACTTTATTGATTTAATGAATCTTGAAATTGACTAGTTTCAATAAACCAAGTTGAAATGTGACCCAAGCATTTAAGCAAACAACCATCTGAGACATGCAGGAAATTGTGAGCATTTTGACCTGATTTCTCATTTCCTATTCGTGTTGGCCAGACCATCTCAGAGGTATCTGATGGGCAAGGTCTCTGGAGGTCCCCAGAACCCCGGGGAGCCTTGCTGGTGACTGAGGGCCTGGGAGGCCACCCCTGGGTGGGTGAGGGAGGCCTGGCCCTGAGGTTCTCTCTGACGAGGGGTGTGAGGAGCTGCTGGTCCCGCACACAGCTCCCTCCAGAGCCAGCCACGGCCCCTCCTCAATCTCCCAGCGTCCTGGCTGCTTGGGAGAGGGGTGGGGAAGGGGTGCCAGGCGGGACTGTGAATGCAGCCAGAACACTCAGGTATTTCTGTAGATTCCAGTTCTGAACCCCACTGGAGACAGGGCAGCCCGCCCGGTGGGCCTATCCAAGCCATACTGGTGGCCCCGGGAAGCGGAGCCCACCGTGGTCTCTGGCTGCTGGGGCTGGGGGCTGCTCCTCGTTCCCATGAGCGAACCAGAGGAGGAAGTCCGTGTGAGCGTTCAGTAAGAGCTCCTGGGGGAGAGGGCTGGTATCCCCGTGTCCTTGAGGAAGGGAGGGAGGGAGGCGTCAGCATCTTCAGGACCCCTTCTGTGGAGGCGGGGGCCGGGCTCGGCGGCCAGGGAAGGATTTGACCCCTGGCCCACTCCCAGGCTTGTTCTCATTCAGGCCTCTGAGCCAACTCCGCCTCTCCCCTCCCAAGCAGGGCATCAGGTCGGCTGGTCCCAGGCCTGCTGAGTCCCCAGAGTAGGGCTGCGGGTCACCCGTGGTGCAGAGGGTGCCCAGGAAGGAACAAGTTCAGGGATATCTGTAGGTTTTCCCTCCAGATCTCACTAGCGAGGAGGAACCTGGGCCCCGGAAGGCTGCTGGTGTGGTATCTGTGTTACAAAGGGAGATACAGCCAGAGTGGGTGATAAGCACACCCATTATCTGTCCCCTCCCCCGCCCCAGGCTGCCTGGAGAATGACAGGTGCCTTAGGAGCAAAGAGGAAACCAGGGGGCTCCCCCTAAAAAAGAGTGGCCCAGATTTGATATGTTGGGGTTCCACATAAAATACCCATTTTTAGGGTTCCATAGGAACAAAGGTTGGCCAAATCCTAACCACAGCATTGCTGTGGCTCCATGGTTGGTAAACCATGGGGAAAGGTGGCCCCCCTATTGCAAGGTGAGCCCCTTTCCCGAGTGTTCACGGCCCTTCCCACCAGCCTCTGCCACCTGCACCCTCTTCTCCAGCCCCTCTCCCATCACCCCGGCTCCACCTCAGATCTGCCTGCCTCTCAGGAGTGGGTCAGGTGACCCTCTCAAAGTGTAAGGGGCGTCCTGGCCTTGGCACGCTGGCACGGGAGGCACTGGCCTGGACACAGGCCGGACGGAAGGGCTGGAAGCTCTGCGGAGGCCACGCACTCAGACAGGTAGGTTCCCCTTGGGGATCAGACCCGTGTGAGGGCACCACCGAGGAGAAGAGGGGAAGCAAAGTGCCTGCATGTGCGACTCAAGACCAGCCGACCGGCGGCACCAGCACACACCAGGGCCTCCCGCGAGTCCTCCCCGGGATTCCAGAAGCCTTCAGAGAGGGCCTGGGCTGCAGGTGAAGGAGTAGTCCCGCAGAAGAGCTGGGAAACCCAGAGCTGGGAGGAGGAGGGCTGCTCCTCCATCCCCGTCACCCCCGGGGAGGCCTCTCCCCCAGTCTTTCCCGCAACTCCTGACCCCTAAGAGGACAGCAGACAGCCTTCACTGCAGACAGAGGTGAGTGACTTCAGCATCCCGCCTCCGCGCCTCTGCCCTGACTGTGGTCTGTCCTGCAGACAGGCTCTGAAGCAGCGTTTGTTCAGGGAGCCAGGAGCCCTGGCCACTGGCTATGGCCTCCCCGATTCCCCAGCCGCCTCCAGAGGGAGATTGGGAGCTGGGGCCTGCAGCCTTGCCCCAGCCCCGGCCTGACCTCCACGAGAGTGTGCGGCCTTGGCTTGCCCCTGTCCGAGCGGTGAAGGTTGTCCCTGTCCCCCAACTGTCCCCTCGTGGGATGGCCTGCACCCACTACAGTCCCCTGCACACACAGCAAAGACGTCGACATGCCCATGAGCCCAGTCCAGCACACACACCCATATCTGCAGATCAACAGTCCCCAGGTACACGCCCATACTGTGCACACATGTGTACACATACACACACACACACACACACCTGAACACACCCTGTGCACCGCGTGTGCCCTGCACAGCTGCACAGCTGCTGAGGCACGGCCCGGTGGGTCCGATGGATTTGTCCACCCTGGCCAGGCCCTCTCTGCTGCCCTGAGTGCCCCCCTTTCCCTCAGTCCACGGAGGAACAGAGGCAGGGGGTGCCAGCAGAGGGGACATCATCCCAGCAGGTATGCTGGGCCCTGCAGCAGCTCCCCAGGCCTGGGAGGGGCAGCACGTGCCAAAGCCTCCCGGAAGCGGCCTCCGAGGTCTCCAGGGGGAAACTGTCCGTGGCCTCAGGTGCGGCGCGGGCAGCAGGCCTAGATGAGTCTCTCCTCGGGCGGCACCTTGAGGACACTGTCCATCTCCAGCCGGGCGCCGGCCACCTCCTGCTGGCTCGGGCTGTAGGTGCCCTCTGACTGGCGGCGCTTCCTGGCCGCCAGGATCCCTGAGAGGAGGCCCAAGAGGAGGAGGAGGAGGCAGGCGCAGGCTGCAGGCACTGCCACCTCCAGCAGCGGGAACGGCAGTGGCAGCGGCAGGTCCTTCTGCAGGAGACAGGACAAGGAGGCCTCAGGTAAGGGAGGGGCAGGAGAGAGCAAAGGGGGCACAGGACTCCAGTCCGAGCTCAGCGTGGACGGCACAGAACCCTCACACCACACGGTGAGGCAGCAGGAAGAGCATCCCTCACTCCCGGGAGCTCAGAGTCTGGTTTATTTATTCCCCAAAAAGCTGGGAGCAGGGCCTGCATGTGAGGCACGCGGTGGGTAGGAGGTGAGAAAGCAGGCTTTGCCCAGACTCCCCAGACGCGGGACCAGTTGGTGGCAAGCCAGGACTGGCACTTCTCCATCTGCCCCCAACACCACGCTGCCACCCTTCAGCTCTATGTCCGGTCAAGGCCCTTCTGTCCGAGGCCAGGGTGGGCCGCAGTGCCCAGCCCTGCCATTTGGCTCCTCCCGACAAACTCGCTCAATCTGCGGCCATGGGGACTTGCTCCCTCCCCATCCTGCAGGGAGGCCCGGTGTTTGAAAGTGGCCATGGAGACCAGGCTCAACCCCAAAGGGGGAGAACCTAGGCAACAGCCGGAGAGGCTGACTGACGAGCTGATGGCGAGCTCAGAATCCAGCAGGGCCTTCCCCACCCCTGTCCTCACCTCCATGGAAGCTAGACCAGGCTTTGGGAGGCCCTCCTCTCAATCTCCCAGTCCCCCAGGGTTTCCCCATCAAGGATTCTGCAAGGCTCGAATTCTGAAGTTCCGGAATCACAGAAATCCGGGATTCCAGAGCCAGGGGTCTCCCTCTGAGACCTGGGTCCCAGGCCCAGCACACCTGGAGAAGGGTCCGAGGCTGCAGATAAAGGGGGCCCTCACCAGCCGCCACCCAGCACTTCTGGGGGAGTTGTAAAGCCATTATCTCCCTGGGCTCTGGGAAGGGGGGTGGGGAGTCAGGGGCTGTAAAAGTTCCACTTGAAAGGAAGCAGTCCCCAGAAGCAGAGGGAATGTGCAGGTTTATGGCCCAGGCTGCCAGAAGCCTGCGGAGATCAAGGCTCCTGCCCAGACTTCCCTGCCCACCTCCCCTGCCGCCAGCACCCACTGTGGGTTCATGCCTGCAGGGCCAGCTCCGCCCCTCAGGGGAGCCCTCCAGAGGGAGGGTCAAGCTCAAGCTGCCCTTGGGCCCCTCTGCAGCGGAGTGTCCTGGGATCAGGGGCCACGCTCGCTCCGGCTCAGAATCCTGGGCTCCCCGAATCTTCCTACTCCACAAACCCCCAGAGGACACAGCCTCTGCACCAACCTAAGTCCCTGAGTTCCAAGATCCTGTGGGTCCCGAATCCTGCCCCAAATCGGGCTTGATGGAGCCCAACTACTTGACCGCCAGGCCCCAGCGTGATGGGTGGGGACCTCGGGGCTCTCCCGGGAGTGAAAATGCCTCCTGGGTGAGGGTCATGGAACGGACTGGGTCTCCCCTGCTGCCGCCCACCCCACGACAGGCTGGTCCAGCAACAGCTCCAAGTGCGGCACCACCACCACCACCACCACTCCCCACCCCCCAACATCATCTCATAAAGTCCCAAACCCCACAGCCTCTGGCACACTCACCACCACTTCACAGAACGGGCCTGAGAACCTTGCGCTGCAGACGCATTCGTACGCCCCAGCGGCCGCCCGGCAGGTGCCCCCATTCAGGCAGGGGTTGTTGGCTTCACAGGAGAGCTGACACCTGGGAGGCAGAGAAGAGGGTGGGGGGAGGAACCTGCTTCCTCCCACGTGGCCTCTTGCTCCCCAGCTGCCATCCTCAGCTCCTCCAGCCCCTTCCCAGGCACTGAAGCTCCTCCATTCACTGTCTCCGCCTGGCCGGACCCTGCCGGTGCCGAGGCTGAACGAGAGCTCCATCACCGGCTGCCGCCTCTGCCCCGGCATTCATGACCGAGAATGGCTCACTCCACCAGCACAGGAGGGCCTGTGTGAGGCCCGGTGATGCTGACTCTGTGTGCAGCAGGCCCAGAGCCTGCCCTCTCACAGCCTCCCCTGGCGGCCCTGGGGCAGGTGGCCTGTGCAAGGGGCTCCAGGAAACACCACCAAGCAACCCCTTCCCTGCAGGGTCTGCAGAGCAGAGGGGGGCAGCCCCACAAAGTGACCGAGGGGGGCTGTCAGGCATGTGATGACAGGGAGGACTCAGGCGGTGAGTACCCCACTCTCCCCACCCTGCCCAGCTCTCCACACTCAGCGGCTACTTCCCAGGCCTCACCCCAAACCCACCTCTGGCCAGCAAAGCCCTCCTGGCAGCTGCAGTTGGCACCCTGAGGCCCACCCTCACACGGGCAGGTGGCATTCAGGCTGCACCCCTCTGGCAGGACAGGCAACCTGGGGAGAAAACAGGCTGGACTGGGGGCAGGATGCCGGAGGCTTGCCCACCCTCAGCCCCTCCATCACAGGCCATTGAGCCTCTGTGCTGGCATCTGTGGATCTCAGGGCCCACCCCCTATGGTCCCTAGTGTCAGTCAGGCACGTGGTGTCTGAGGTGGCCGGGATGGGACACAGGGCTGTCCAGCCCCACCCTGACCCAGGCCAGGAATCTTCCCAGGGTCCAGGCCTTTGAGAAGCTGACAAAATGGAAGGACCCTGCTCAGAACAAAAGTGCATTCCTTAGCACAACACACTGGGGCCTGACATTCCTGGGGGGAGGGGGGGAGAACCAGGGAGGTAAGACCTCCAACAGACAGCCCTCCATAGCCTTGGCTCCAAAGGACTGGAGCCTCGAACCAAGAACGGATAGGGGACCATCTCACTCTGCCTCCCTCACAGGGGTCTAACGCGGTGAACATCAGTGGTGAGTGGGTGGACAGAAAAGCTCCGTCAAGGTTTTCTTCCAAGACCAGCTCTGCCTTCCCTACCCTTCACCCCCAGACAGAGCGCTGCTCATCTGAAATGCAAATTTACTGGGGTGTCCTTTACCTGGCAGACCTAGGAGACTGTGGTTCACAAGGAGAGCAGGAGGCTCGGAGAGGGGAAGGGGCCGGCCCACAGACCCAGGATTCCCTGCCTCACCCACCGTCCAGGGGTCCTCCCCTCCTGCCCGCCTCTCCCGCCCGGGTCACCGACCTGCAGCGCGGGCCCGCGAAGCCCTCGGGGCAGCGGCACAGGAACCCGCCGTCGGGGCGCGCGTGGCAGCGGCCGCGGAGGCAGGGCGCGGAGCCGCACGGGTCGGCGCGGGCCTCGCAGCGCGGGCCCTCCCAGCCGGGGCCGCAGACGCAGGCGAAGGCGTCGAAGAGGTCGCGGCAGGCGCCGCCGTGCCGGCAGGGCGAGGGGGCGCACACGGGCTCGCCGCGGCAGCCGAGGCGCGGGGCGGGCGCGCCAGGCCGGGCGGCGAAGTGCTCCCGGGCGCCCGGGGCCGCGCCGGGCCGCGGGCGCGCCAGGGGCAGCGGGAGGCGGCCGAGCGCCACGCGGCCCAGGCAGCCGGTGAAGCCCTCGGCCAGCAGGACGCGCGCCGCGCCCGGGCCGCGCAGGAAGGCCAGGTCGCCCGCCAGGCCGCGCAGGGCCACCGGCTCCGCCGCGCCGTCCAGCCAGAGCAGCCAGCGCGACGCGGCGGCCGCGGGGCGCTCCATGGCCAGGCGCACGCGGTGCCAGGCGCCGTCCGCCACGCGCGGCCCGGGGGCGGGCAGCTCGGCGCCCGGCAGCCCGCGGCCGCTGCGCACGCCCGCCGCCAGCGAGCCGTTGCGGACGGCCAGCCACACGGCGGCCAGCGGGCCGGCGGCGGCGCGCAGCAGCCCGGCCTCCGCGTCGCGGGTGCGGAAGGCAAGCGACAGGCCGCTGAGCTCTTGTTCCGACGACACGTTGTGTCCGCTGAATGCGACCGGGGGGCCCTCGCGGAACGTGGCTTCCGCCACACCTGCGGAGAGAGGGGCGTTGGGGAGGGCCTCCGGGGGGCACCCACCCAGCCACCCAACCCCTACACGCAGGTGGTACCACCTGCCGCCCATGGAGGGTGGGTGGAGGATGGGGAGAAGCAACACACAGCCACCTGCCGTCTAACCCAGAATGTGGGGCCCCACCTGCACTGCCCCCTCCCCTTACGATTCCCTTCCCCAGATGGCACCCCCTGCCCTCCAGGGAGCAGGCCAGGCAAAAGAGCCCCTCGAAAGATCTGCCCTTTCTCTCCCTTCTCCTGGAGTGGCCTGGTCTCATCACGGAGGCCTACTCTCCACTGCAGGAAGTCATCTTGTCGTGCAGATTTCTAAACGTTGATCATGCATTTTAATGAAATGCAGTCCGTTTTTTTAAAAAAAATGCAAATCATGTCTTTCTCCAACTTAAAGCCCTCCCGTGGCACCCCACTGCCCTTGGGGAAAAAGTCCTGAGCTGCCTGGCCCAACATTCAAGGCCTCTGGCAACCTAGCCATCCATACCTGTCCTTGTGTCAAAAGTGTTCTTCTAGACCTCAGGGCCTTTGCACATGCTCTTTCCCCTCCCTGATATGTCCTGCCTGCCCTATGCCAGGTCAGAGTTTTATTTGACCTTGAAAATCTATAACGAATGCTTTCTTCCTCCAGAAAGCTTGTCCTACTGGATGCAGCGGCCCAACTACACTGGGCTGGAACTGTTGGCATCCTGGCCCATGGTGAGCCCCGAGGTTAGGGGTGTGGTCGAACCTAGCCTGAGTGTCCAGCACCCAGCAGGTGGGATGCCCAGGGCACACACTCACAGATGAAGCCACCAGGGACCTCCTCACAGGTGGCAGGCGGGAGGCAGGGCTGGCCAGGACACCACAGCTGCTGGGCACACATGGGCCCGGTGAAGTTGGCAGGGCAGGTGCAACGGAAGTCATTCCAGGTGACCAGGCAGGTCCCACCATTGAGGCAGGGGTTGGGCTATGGGAGAAGCAGGACAGGGGTTGCTCAGGCCTGCAGGAGCATGATCGTCCCTGCACTGGTTCTTAACTGAGCGCCTACTAGAGACACAGTACCTCCTCAGACAAACGGAGTGGAAGTCACTACCTCCACTTGACAGGTGAGGAAACTGAGGCTCAGAGAGGAGAAGACACTTGCCTGCGTCACCCAGCCAGTAAGCAGAGGAGCCAGAGTTCGCACCCAGGCTATTCCAATTCCAGGGCTGGTCTCTGTCCCCCCCACCCAGTTCCTGCATGGAGGCTTGATGGTCCTTGCCTGGGTCAGGGTGTCTGTCTCAGAAAAGGGCCAGAGGGCCAGAGCAGCTGGGCCAGAGAGGAGCTGAATATGAGCCCTTCCCTGCCCCTCTCTAACGGGGCACCTCGCGCAGAGTGCTCTCCTCACCAGGAGAAAGACGTGCCAGCCCAGAGGGGCAGGGTGCGGAGGGACCCACCCCTCGTCCGGAGCACTCACGCTGCATGCATCCTCAGAGACACAGCCCGCCGTGAGGTTCCGGGCCTGCCGGCTGCCCGGCTCGCGGGGCTGGCTTGCGTTCCCCGGCGGCAGCGGAGAGAAGGGCAGGCGGAGGCCGTTGAGCCGCAGGTCCTGGAGGCAGCCGCGGAAGGGCCCACCCCACGGCTGGGCGTCGGCGGGGAGGAGTCTCCCGCCCACATGCACCTGCAGCCCCTCGCCCTGCAGCTGCTCAGACGGGAAGCTGAGGGTCACCAGGTGGCGGAGCCCATCGTGCCAGGGCCCGGGCAGCACCAGAGAGGGCCTGCCCAGCGCCTCGGCCCGGACCTGGCCCTCGCTCAGGAACACTGTCAGGACCGCTGCGGAGGCGTTGGCGAGCTGGAGCAGCAGGCCGGCGGGCTCCCGCGTGCGGAGTAGGAAGGACACCGTGAGGTTGGGGCCTGGCAGCTGGTGGACCAGGAAGGATGCGGAACTCGGGGTGCCCCCCAAGCCAAATGTGGCCGCGGGAGCCTCTGCGGGGAGAGAGGGAGCCGGGCATGAGGCGTGTGGGCGGGGGGAAGGCACGGCCTCTGCCCGGGGCCCACCTGGCTGGCTCCTCACCATCAGCACACGTGGGTCCACTGTAGGGCCGGGGGCAGTCGCAATGGAAGTGAGTCCACAGGTCCACGCAGGCCCCTCCGTGGGCACAGGACAGGGGCTGGCACTGCTCCTGGCGCCTGCAGCCTGGGAGGACATTCTCCCCAAGATCTTCAGGCAGCAGGAGGTGCCCGTCCACATGCACGTCCTGGAGGCAGCCTGCAAAGGCTGCTCCGCCCAGCTGGACGGAGCGGGGCCCGGCAGGCGGAGTGGCCGGGGACGCGGCAGGAGCCTGGGCCACGGAGCCGGAGGCCACGCAGAGCTGGGCCGGGCAGCCCTCATGCCAGAGCCGCAGCGCCAGGGCCTCCAGGCGGAGTGTCACCTCCGCTCGGTGCCAGCGGCCATCGTTTAGGGCCACGTCTGGCAGCCTGAGGACTAGCACGGGATTGCCGTGGCTCCGGAGCGTGGCCTGGAGTGTGGCCGCCGCCAGTGCCAACTCCAGCTCCAAGCTGCGCTGGGCATCGGTGCGTGTGGCCAAGGCACCGGCAGGGAGGGTGGTTCGAAACCTCAGTGCCAGACCCAGGGGCCCGCCAGCTGGCCCTGGCACCCGCACGGGGCTCCCGGCCACCAGGGAGAAGGTGGTGTTCTGGCCACAGGAAGGTCCGTGGGTGCCGGGTGGGCAGCGGCAGACGTAACCGTGGACCCCAGACTCCAAAGTGGGGATGCAGGTCGCAGCCAGTGGGCATGTGTGGCCCTGGCAGCCAGTGAGCTGCACAGAACAGTCATGCCCCCCCCAGTCCTCCGGGCACCGGCAGGTGAAGCCTGCCGTGCTGTCATCGCAGGTCCCACCGTGGAGGCAGGGCTCCGACAGGCATTCGTCCACTTCCTCCTGGCATGTCGGGCCTTCGGAAGAGACGAGGCCGAGGCTCAGCACCCAAGGCCAGAACCACAGTCTGGACCCTGAGCTTGCAAGCTTCCTGGGACCAAGACCTCGGTACTTATCAATTTCCAAAGGGTTTTTCGTGGCCCCATGGAAGTCTCCCGGAGGCTGGAATCCGGGATCCCCCTTTCTCTCTACACCCTGCGGGTTCAATCCCCTAAATAACTCTCCAACCTGCCACCCCACCTCCCTGCCTCGCCTGCCTGACTGCAGAACCCCTCTGCCATCTGTCTCCACACCGGAGATCTGGTTCTAACGATCACCCGCCCGGTTCCTCTGCTGCTGAGGTCCAATCTCTCGCCCTGGCATCCAAGGTTCCTCGTGGGCTGGCACGACCAGGCACCCAAGCCTCAACCCTGCTCCCTACAAACCTTGAGCTGCCTGTTCCTCCGAGCTTTTCCTGGAAAGTCCTGCCTCCGGGGCTTTGCTCACACTGTTCCCTCTGCTTGGAGTGCCTCCTCCGCCCTCACCCTGCCTTTCAAACTCCTACTCATTCTACAAAGCCCAGATCCAAAGGGCCAGTCCCCTCGGTGGCGACCTCTGACTCCCAACCCCAAGCTAGTGTGTCATTCCCAACTCCCTGTCCGCACCAGGCACAGAACTGCGCATGGAAAGTGTCTGCCTGGGCGGCTGAGGTCTCCTCCAGGGCCGTGAGTACAGCACCGGCACCCAGCAAGGGGCCTGGCATGGCTTTGTGGACAGAGTGGTAAAGGGAGGGGCAGGGAGAGGTGGGTAGGCGCCTGTGGCACTCCAGGTAGCCCCAGGCTCTCACCTCCCAAGGGCCCCCCTACAAGCTGTGAAGGGACCACCTCACCCTCCCTCCCAGAGCTCCCATGCCAGGTGCTCTGGCCCAGCTTAGGTCAAGAGGCCACAGCCCAAAGCCCGTTCAGCCAGAGACTCCACAAAGCAGCCAAGGCTGGCCCTGCCCCAGTACCCCAGCGGGAGGGGCCCAGGCCCCGGGAAGCCAGTGGATTTGAATCCCGGCCCCGGTCTGCACATAAGCAGCACACAGTCTCCTTCTGAGGACAGCCGGCTCCACCTCCCCTGCCCAAAGCCATCATCTCCGTACCTGCCAGGAGCCACACGCCCCCCAGGAGGGTCCACAGGGTCCGCAGCCTCATGGCATCTCCCCAGATGTGAGGGTGCTGGGCGGCCCCGAGGCTGAGGAGCAGCGCTCCGGCCTGGGCTGCCTGCCTCCTTCAGACCCTGCTCAGGAATGCCGGCGCTGCCTCCCCCACGCCCGGCGCGAACCAAAGGGAGAATGGGGGTGGACAGAGGCCAGGAGCCTGGCCCCGCAGCCGGGATTCCCCGTCCTGGTCTCTGACCTTAGAGATCCGACCTCGCTGTCACCCATCCGCTGAGCTCAGCTGCTGCTGACGCTGGGGAACCTGAGGGGGTGACACCCCCTCTCTGAAGGCTCCAAGGCCTCCTCTGGAAGAGGGGGGGGGCTTAAACCCCCACTTCATGGGGCGGCGGTCAGGGGTAACAAATGCACAGGGCATGCCTGGTGGACCCACTGTGTGCCAGGCACCCAGGAGGCAGGACTCGGGGACCACAGGCCACGGGGTGCCCAAGGGAGTGGAGACACTGAGCCCCATGGTCTTTGTGTGGGCAGAGGGTAGGGGCGACGGTGTGATCACCACCTCCTTCCCCCGGGGCCGGGAGCTGTGTCCAGGAGCCCTGCCAGGCAGAGGAGGCGGCTGCCTGGGCAGGAATGCGGGCCATGTGGGGGAAGTGCCACGGGCATTCCAGAGCGGCAGGGACACTCGGGGAGTGAGGAGTTCCGTGGGTTCACCAGTGTCCGTGTGGGAGGGTGTCTGTGGGTCTGTGCATCTGCTGCACCCCCAGCTCCTGCCCAATAGACCTGAGCTCCCCCAAGGTCAAGCTCATCCTTCTCCAAACACTGGCTCCAGGTCTTCTACCTTCCCTGTCCTGGCCCAAGGGCCTCTGCCCAGCCCTCTGATGTCAGGTGCCTAGGGTCTCTGCCCATCGTCCACACCTCCTCCCCGACAACCTCGGCCACTCCTGGCCCCAGCTGTCAGGATTACTCTTCTGACCCTCAGTCTCTGACTCCAGCCCAGGCCTCAGCCCTGGGCACCAACCAGATTCCTGTCCAACAGCCCCACTCAGGCTCCTCCTGGGGGTGCTCCTCAGACAGACTCTGCAGACAAGGCTGCACTCACGGTCCTCCCCACAACGTCACCCAGGACAAACATGTAGCCGCATCCCTGACACCTTCCGCTCGCCTGGCTAACCCTCAGGACCTGTAGGGGGCCTCCTCAATGTCTCTCCGCCTGTTTATTCCCTGCATCCCCACCTCCAACGCCCAGGTCCCAGCTCGGTCCTAACTTGAATGGCACCTGGGCCACTATACCCACCTCCTCCCTCATCCCCTCATCCCCATCAACCCAGCCTCCATACACCAGCCAGAGGAGCCCTCCCACCCCCAGACCTCCCAACTCTGCCCTTGCCCCACCCCGGTGCCCACCCCAGCCCCAAGCACCTGTGTAGCCGCTTGGACAGAGACACTGAAAGCCGCCGGGCAGGTCCTGGCAGCGGCCTCCATGGAGGCATGGCCCCGAGGCACACTCGTCCACGTCCACGCTGCAGTCGTCCCCTGCAAGAGGGCCAGCCGCGTCCCCATGTGCCCTCAGAGCCAGGCTGGCCCTGGAGGCCCATTTTATAGCTACAGAGACTGAGGCCCAAAGAGGGGCGCTGGAACCCAGCCCGGCACCCCTCCTGGTGCATGTGAGCACTGGCGGGCCTTCCGCCCAGGAGAGGGGTAAGGCGCTCACCCTCAAAGCCTGCGGGGCAGCGGCACAGGAAGCCGGCAGCGTGGCGGAAGCTGAAGGCGCCGGGGAAGGCCGCCTGGGCGCCCCCGTAGAGGGCCGGGTCGGAGCGCTGCAGGCATTGGCCCCCGTGCAGGCAGGGGCCGGCCGCACACTCGTCCTCGTCCACCTCACACAGCTCGCCGCTGTAGCCTGGGGACGCACACGGGACCTCAGGTCACAGGGAGACCTCCGGCAGCACCCTTACCTCCCTCCCCCCCCCCCCCCCCCCAGACACCAGCCCAGACCAGGGTTGGGTTAGGACAGTGGTCGGCAAACTCATTAGTCCACAGAGCCAAATATCAACAGTACAACGATTGAAATTTCTTTTGAGAGCCACTTTTTATAAACCTAAGCTTCTTCTAACGCCACTTCAACATATACTCGCCCAGGCCGTGGTATTTTGTGGAAGAGCCACACTCAAGGGGCCAAGGAGCTGAAAGTGGCTCTCGAGCCGCAGTTTGCCGACCACGGGTTAGGATAACGGCTCAGAATATGGTCCCCACGTTCTGAGAGAATGGCACACCAAAGGGGGTGGGAAGCCTATGGCAGCCGTCACCAGCTCAGCAGCATCTTACTGGCGTGACCATGGGAAGTGCGCACCCCGCCCGTGCCAGGCCGTGGGCCAAGGCCTCATGGCCATCACGCCTTTCCCCTCCTCAGAGCTACCCGGGACGAAGGTGCCATGATTAGCCCTATTGCGCAGACCGGAAGCCTGAAACTTGGAGAAGTTGCGATCACGTGCTCGCACTCAGCTAGGTGCACTGAGGGCGCATGCGCGTGCACGATTTCTCCGCCCCAGGCCACGGCCGCCGGCCAGTCTACGCATGCGCCCGCCCCAGGCCACGCCCACCCGCCAGTCTACGCATGCGCCCGCCTCGCACCCGCGCACCTGGCCAGCAGAGGCAGCGGAAGTTCCCGACGCCCTCGAGGCACGTGGCGTTGTGCGCGCAGGGTGCAGACGCGCACTCCAGCACCTCCTGCTCGCAGAGCGAGCCCTCGTAGCCCGTGTCCCCGCAGTCGCACCGGAACCTGGAGGGAGCACAGCACGCCCTGGGCTGCAGCCCCGCTGCCTCCACCGCGTCCCCCCGGCCCCACGCGCGGCCTTCCCGCCTTCCGGCGCCCGGCCGCCCACTCACCCGTTGACCAGGTCGTGGCACACGCCCCCGTGCGCGCACGGCTGGCTCTGGCACTCGTCCAGGTCCAGCTGGCAGCTGGCGCCCCCGTAGCCCGGCGCGCACACGCAGCGGTAGGAGCCCACGCCGTCCAGGCAGGAGCCACCGTGCAGGCAGGGCGCCGAGGCACACTGGTCCACCTCCACCTCGCAGTTCACACCTGGGCGGCCGGAGACACGGGCAGAGGCAGGTCACCGAGAGGGAGGGCAGAGAGGCCGAGTCAGGCCCACTCCAACCAGTTCCAGTTCAAGGAGCGGAAGGTGAGGGTCCGCGCAGAGGTGTTTCTCACGCCCGCAGTGGTGATAGTATAGAAAGAAGACCGACATCCCTGCTCCCCTGAGCTCAGGAGCATCTGGCCAGGAGAGGGGTATTAAGTCAGGGTTAACTAAGGGAGGACTGGACAGGGAGAAAGTCCCAGATTCTGGGGAAGCAAGAGCCAGGATGTTGGCCTGGGGAATTGGGAGTCAGGGAAGGCTTCTTGGAAGAAGAGCCTTCTGAAGGACCAGGGTGGCGTTCATAGACTAGGATGGGGGAGGAGAAAGAGGGGCGGGCTGTTGGGTTCCAGAAAGACTGTTGGTCAGCACCTGCTTGGGGGGAGGTGAGGCAGGGCTATAGGGGAGGCCGGGCTACAGGGAGGCCAGACCTTGGGACCAGGTAGCACAGTCTGGGCTGACCCTAAAAGTTGTAAGCAGCCGAGTTACAGGCTCCTATCTGCATTTTAAAAGGCTCGCTCTGCCGGCTTTGAAAAGGGTGTAAGGATGGACCCCAGAGAGGAGCACGCCCAGGCGGGAGATGCTGAGTAGGGTAAGCAACTCCTTCTGGTCTTCTCTGCTTTGTCTTGCTTTTAAAACTGAAAGTTCAAGTCCTAGGAACCCCCTCAGTCCTGGGCAACACCCAGAAGACTGGGTGGCCCTCAGGGGAGGAGGCTGTGGTGGTGAAGGGAGGTGGGGAATCCCAGGGTGGAGTGTACTGCAACGCTGTCATTGTGCACTCCAGTGGCCCTACTCCTCCCCCCCATCCCCCCACTGGGATGAGACCTGGGAAGTGATTCGTTATGGGGGCCCAGGGGCCCAGATGGCTCCTGCTGGAACCTTCCCCCCTTCCTGGCTCAGTGAGCGCAAAACAGCCCCTCCTTCCTGTGATCCCGCAGGCCTGCTACGCTGGCCCCACTCCCACCCTCTGTGCCAGGCAGAGCGAGGCCCAGGCCTGGAATCCCAGCCTCCCCCGCCCAGCTGGGAAGGGGTGGGGGGAGGAGCAGAGAGATGAGTCACAGACACTGCACTTGCTCACGTCTCACCCAAAAAGCATTCCCCAGTGCACGCACACCTGCTGGCGCTCACACACACAGGGAGCCTGGACACCGGAAAACACTGACAGACACACATGACCTCACTCACAAATGCCGAGAAAGACACATGGAACCCGCTTCCAGAGTCCATGTTCATCTGTGTGCCGAGACCTGCCTCTTCCCTCTGAGCACCCTCCCCTGGAACTCAGTCCCCCCATCTGACCATTGCTCTGAGGTGACCTCAGACTGCCCTCTGCCCTCAGAGAGAGTTGTCTGAATCCAGTGTCCATACTGCAGGCTGCCAACCGTCCTAGACCTGACCTCCCCCCAGCTGTGTCCTCCTCCCGGCTTCTAGGCGCTCACTCTGATGCTCGTGCTTGGAGCGGGACCGGGACTGGGACAGGGCCAAACTCTGACGGAGGGAACCAGCATTTCCTCAGGGCCATCATCCGCTTCCCCCTGGAGACCACACAGGCCCCGGGATGAGGCCCCCCGTACAGTGTGGCTCTGCGCTGGAGTTTGGGGGCTTCCCAGGGAAGGGGTCCACATGACAGTCTGAACCACACCAGGGGTGTTCATACTCTAGAATCATCCGGGGAGCGACAGTGTCACTCACACCACAGCCGGACACGGTCTGCAGTGAGTAGATGTGAGAAACACGAGGTGTGCACTCAGGAAGGCCACACCAGGCACCTCTGCGCTCTAGGCAACACCTCGCACGTATCGGAACTCCAGAAGGGACTGAGGGGACGCGTGTGCAGTGCCTACACTCCCGCACTCACCCCGAGCTGCCCGGCAGCCCCAGAGCGTCCGCTCTGTAGCCAGGCCTGGAGCGGCCGCCCCCGAGAGCGGCCAGGACGCCTGGGAAGGCGGTGGGGGCGTCCCTGCTAACGTCAAAGCTGAGTGGGTGGCTGCACGCTCTGAGCCGGGGAGTCGGCATCACAGAGCCTCCCCCGGGCCCAGTGGGGCCGGTACCTGCGTAGTCCAGGGGGCAGTGGCACTCGTATCGGTCGGCCAGGTTGCGGCAGGTGGCCCCGTGGCGGCAGGGCCGGGAGGCACACTCGTCGATGTCCAGCTCGCAGCGCGGGCCCTGGAAGCCGGGCACGCAGTAGCAGCGGAAGCCGGGATCCGGGCCCTGGGGCACACACACAGCGCCGTGGTAGCAGGGCTGGGTGGCACAGCCCTGGGGCTCGGGGGGCCCGCAGGTGTAGCCGCTCTCCGTAGCCTGGCACTGGGTCCCTGGAGAGCACGGGTCCGAGGCGCAGGCGCTCCGAGCCCCCGAAGGCTCTGTTCCTGTGGAGACGGGAGACAGGGTGGGCAGGCGCTACCGGGCACTCCCCTCCCACACTCACCCTGGTCCCTGGAGACGGAAAACCGCGGGGTCTGTCCCCGCTCTGTAGGATGGAGGGTGGGCCCGTGGCCCCAACAGGCTGCACACGGCTACACCGGAACCGGGAGGAGCTCAGGAGCGCCTCCAGAGCAGAAAACTAGGACCTGGGACGCTACTCCTCTCGGGATGGGGGAGCAGACAGCCGCCCTGGGAGCCTGCTCTGGGTCTCGCATCCCCGCAGCGCCCCTTGGAGGCAGGCTCTGTCATGCCCATTTTACAAGAGAGCAGACTGAGGCTCGAGAGAGAAAGGGAGGACTCGCCAGAGGCCGTCACACAGCACGTTAGTACTGGGTCAGCTCTCCAGGCCTCCCCCTGGGATCAGCCCCACCGGGGTGGGGTCTCCTGTCCACGGCCCCGTTCCCTTCCAGAGGGCCCAGGTCAGGGCCCTTCCCGCTGCCCCCTCCGCCACTCCCGCTGGGAGTCTGGTAACTCCATCCCTGCGTGAAATCGAAGATGGAGGACTTCAAAGGCCCTTCTTCCCTCCTCTCCCCCTCTTCCCACCCCACCCCACTGCTCTGGGAACTTCTCACAGGGCCCCTGGCCCTCACTGTACCCCCGTCCGCAAATGCTGTAGCAGCAGCCTGGCTAAGGCCACAGGGTGCAGGGCAGGTACTGAGACCTGCTGACGGGACCCCTGGCTCTGGCCGCTGTGCTGCCTGCTCTGAGCTCCCTGTTGGAAGGTCACCCCCTGGTCTGGAAGCCAAGCCAGGTGGAGAGCCTCATTCCTCCCTCCCTCCCTCCCTCCCCCCCTCCCCCCTGTCAGTACAATTCTGGAGTCACAACAATAAGAGCTCGGGCCTTGGAGTGAAACGGCCTGGGTAGGTCCCAGCATAATTACTAGCTCCGGGACGGTGGGCAGGTCATTTCTCCTTCGGAGCTGCATCTCCCAGGCCGACAGGGGATGCTAACAGCCCCGGCCCGGGCCTCAGAGGGTGTGACAGGTACTACAGTCATGTCCCCGCTTGTAGGAACTTGGTAAGGGATGGGGAGGGGGAGTCGCCCATAAGAAGGAGGCACCTCCCCATCCCCCGCCACCTGGGGCTCTGAGAGGTGCCCCTTCCTCGGCCAAGTTGTCATCCAGACACTAACCAGGCCCTGCGCCTCCCCTCCCCCATCCGGGTGAAGACCCCCAGATAAGGCTCCGCAGCCTCTCAGGCGTCATCCACATTCCACAAGGCAGGCTGCCCACTGGCCGACCCCCACCCGCCCCAGCCAGGGCCAAGCAGGATGGGGGACAGGGAGGTGGAAATACTGACCAACAAGTGGGCGCAGGGAGGGAATCCCGCTGCCACCCCCACTCGGAGCACCCAGAGCGCCCGGTGCAGCTCAGCATGGGCTCCCTCCCTCCCACTCCCCATTGGGGACCCAGTGCTCACAGGGCCAGGCCTGGGGCGGAGGGCAGCGGGCAGAGGGTCCCCAGTGCTGTCAGACCACAGGGTCCACAGACCCCCTCTGCCCACTGCTCCTCTCCCCAGCTCAGGGCAGGGGTGAGGGCAGGGGGTATTTGGGCCTCTCTCTGGGGCTTATGGGCAGCCCATCTTTTCCACATCCGAGTGGCTGTGGCTGATCCATTTAGAGCCAGTCCCCAGGGCTGGATGCCGTGATGGGGGTGGAGGGAGAGGGGAGGATGGTTGAGGGGGTGGAAGGAACAGGTTTGGGCATCAGACAGACCTGGCATGGATCAGGGTACTAACAGTGCCCACCTCATAGGATATTGTCAGGAGGCGCCCAGGGGACCCCCAGTGAGGGCTCTAGACACTATGATCGGGGTCCCTTGACCCAGCCTCACGCAGGAGGGGGAGCGCAGAAATCGGAGGTCCCAAGTCCCATTTCATTCCAGCAAGGTGCCACCCTCATCCGTGTTGCCCCAGGGATCCCACCCCAATCTGGAGCTTTGCCCTCTCCGAGCAAATGGGAGCGGGCTGGGCAGACAGCGCCTGGGGGAGCGGGACGGTGGGAGCAGGTGGGCTGTCGCCCTAAATGACAGCCCTGCCACCTGAGGTTCACCTGTCAGAGCCGGGCAGAGAGGGAGGGAGCTGCCTGTCCTGGGAGGCGTGCAAGCGCCAGAAGCCTGCCGTGAGGGGCCACCAGATCTCGTGTGTAACCTCCGTGCACCTGCCTGTTTGCCTGAGGAGGTGGGTAGTGCTGTGGCTTCCGTTCCACGGAGGAGGAAAGAGGCTCAGCGATGAGGCCCAGGCCCACAGCCCACGAGGGGCTCTCCCTGCTGCTGCGGAGCCTCCACTGTTCCCAGAGCCCCGCCCCCTCGGCCTGGGTGAAGATTCCCATTCCTGGGCCCCACTGCGACCCAGAGATTTCAAACCTCTGGGCCCCGGCCCAGGAATCTGCATTCAGCACGCTCCCGGGATTCCTTTGTACAGCGGGGCTTGGGGACTGCTGACCTGGGGCTCTGTCTCCCAGGGGCCAGCCGGGGAGGCCAGGCCAGCCCAGGGCTGAGGGGAGGAGAGGTAAGGACCCAGGGCAGAGGAGGGCCGTCCCAGGGGCCCTGCCGGAGGGGCGGGGCCTGTTGCCAGGGTAACGAGGGGCCTGTGCTTATCTTTGCAAATCCCTGCTGACCTCTAAGGCCGCCTGGGACGACCTGCAGGGGACGGATTAACTGACACTGCCCCTCCCCTCGGGCCGGCCGCCCAGCCCTGGGAAGGCCCAGGACCAGCAAGGTAAGGAAAGGGGAATTTCTGGGCAGGATTACAGTCACAGCAGCCATTTACTGAGTGTGTGCTATGTGCACATCTTGCCCCTATTACTACGCTATTGTATTGCTGTCCTCAAACGTTTTAAAGTGGGGGCCAGATCACGGTCCCTCGGAGAGCTGGAGGGCCGGACTATATGAACTACTAATTCCTACTGTAACACCTCGGCTGCGCTCACTGCCCAAAAAACCTGGCGGGCCGGATCAGACTCCTCTGTGGGCCGCATGTGGCCCGCGGGCCGTAGTTTGAAGACGCCTGCAACGGAAGGCATGGGCACTGTTAAGAAAACTGTTTCTCTAACTCAGAGGTCGTAAACTTGCCCGGGATCATCCCTCAAAACACGAGAACAGATGTCTGGGACATGGGAGAGGCCCGCACCTCCCGGGCCTGTGCCATTCCACTGGGCCCGTTCCACATGGCCACCCTGTCCTGCCAGTGCCGGCATGCCAGCCCGGCCTCCTGGCACCGGGCGGGCTCTCTCTGCACAAGCATGAGAACGGAGGTGCGGGCCCCCGCAGTGCGCACCCCCCAGTGCACAGAAAGGGGGTCATTCAATAGCCAGGCATTTCAGGGGAGGGGGCCAGCCTATGGAAGTTTCACATCACCGCTTCCCTTTCCCTTCCTCTCTCCATGAAAAGCAATAAGAACATATCCTCGGGCAAGGATTTAAAAAAGAAAAAAGAAAAAAAAATGGAGGTTCCAGAATGGGCCTGGGCAGAGCGGGCAGCCCCGTGTCTGTCCGGATCCTGGCCGTTAGCAGTCCTCCTGGGCTCAGGCTGCCCTCCGTGCTCAGTGGCTCCTGCTCTCTGGGCGCGTCTGACAGGCTGTGGCAGTGGCCAGCCCCTGAGAGAACTGTTTCTGGAGCGTGGGCTTTGGGAAGCGTCTTGTCTGGGCGAGGCAGAGAGAGACCGTCCTTAAGAAGCGGCCCAAGGACTTTAGGTGTTGGGTGCACATGCAATGTACAGATGAAGTGTCATACATAGACTTTGGAATGCGTGTAATTTATTAACCAGTCGTTTGTTTGGAGCATCCTCCCGTACACTGGAAGGCTGAGGGTTCCATTCCCTGTCAGGGCACATACACAGATCTCCCAGCAGGGTAGGTATGGGAGGAGAGCAGTAGACGTGTCTCTCCCTCTTCCTTCCCCTGCCTCTAAAATCAATAAAAACATATCCTCAGGTGAGGATTTAAAAAGCAATAAGTAGACTTCATCTAAAAGTCAGAAGGAAAAACATTTTAAAAAGAAGTAAAGAAGCAACCCAGAATCTCATAGATGCAGCGCTCCTGGCAGAAGGGCCTCAGGGTAGGACCCAGTAACTGGGGGCCGGGGGCCGGGGGAGGGGGCCTGGAATCCTTTCACAGCCGTTTACCCTGAGGTTAAAGGCAGACTCTGACAACAGTAACCACAACAATAACTGTAGGGGGTTCACATCCTCTTCCTGTTCCTGGCACCGGCACATCCGGGTGTTTCCAAACTAGGCATCCAAAATGCTGGTGTCTGCAGTGCCCCCACCCCACCCCCAGCTTTCAGGGATCCCCGGGAGGCACTCCCCACAGGGAGGGTCCTCGGAGCAGGTGGGGCTCCGGCCTGCCACCCACTGGGCCCCGTGCCATTATTTCACTTCTAACTGCAGTGGCTTCTGGCTGCTGTCTAAAGTTTCTGAAACTGGGAATCCCCAGGGTGTCTTCTCATCCGGTCTCATGCGGCCCCGTGGAGTTAGCCTAGGAGAGGTGACTCTGTGGGCTGGTGTCATCGTCCATCCTGACCCTGCCACCCTCCAGCTCCGAGACTGTGGGCGAGTCATCGACCCTCTCTGGGCCTCATTCCCTCCTTGGCAAACGGAGGGCACCCCAGGGCTGGGTGAGAATGCAATTGATCATGTGAGCCCAGCAGCATGGCACCCACACATAGTGGCGGATGCTGCTGACTTATTCATTCGTCGGCGTAGCTTTACTCAAGGCAGGCACCGTCCAGCAGACCCTGCCCTGGGTCACCTGCGAGCAGCCTCAGCCTCCCCTCGCTGCCTCTGCCCTGCAGGCCCATCAGCTCTGGTTGGAGGAGGGGCCAGACTTGGGGCCTGGAGGGCTGCCCCTTTGTCAGCGGCTCCCTGGGTGTTCTGGGAGCAGGAGGGATGTGAGAGCCTGCGTGCCCATTGTCCTCCAAGATGCCTGGCCCTCTCCTAGCAACCGGCCAGCCTTTGTGGCAGCGCGCGCTCAGGAGAGGGGCCAGGCGCAGGGCCTGGCGGGCGTGGGCAGCAGAGCCAGGGGCCCCGGGCCTCCAGCACCCCCTGCCCTCTGGGATGGATATGGCTTTTCGAGTGATACGGTCCCCCGCCCCTCAACGCCTGGCAGGCATGCCTGGCGCCCTAAATGCTCATGCCGGCAGAGCCCCCACCTCAGCTCTCAGGGACCCCAGGGAGGGGGCTTCCTGTGCAGAAATCACAAGGGGAAGGGGGCCCCCAGCGGGTGAGTGTGCGGGGTGTCTGTGAGGCCATTTCCCTTTGTAGCACCAGTTTACTCTGTGCTCACCCTGCCTCGAAGTCCACGTGAATGTGTATCTGAGTGTGAATGCACACATGTCGGCACACTCGCGTTGCTGTCGATGTGTGTGTGTGTCCTGTGGGTCTACATGTGTGGACACCTGTTCATGAGGTGGTGTGTGCCCTTGTGCATGTCACACCCACGTGCAGGGGTGTGTGTGCGTTTGTACTGATATGTATACACAGATGATTTGTGTGTATATGCACAGGTATGCATTTGTGTGCGTGTGTGTGTGTGTGTCCTGTGGGTCTACATGTGTGGACACCTGTTCATGAGGTGGTGTGTCCCCTTGTGCATGCCACACCCACGTACTGATGTGTATACACAGGTGATTTGTGTGTACACGTGTATGTGCACAGGTATGCATTTGTGTGTGTGTGTGTGTGTGTGTGTGTGTGTGAACTGTAGGACCAGATCCGCAGACCAGGATTTCTTGTCTCAGGGCAGAGAGCAGGCCCCAGCTCCCCTCATGAGCCCCATATATGCCTGGGGGCCCAGCTCATAAGCCCTTATCCCTCCCTGATACTCATTTTCCTCTCCTGCACAATGGGGTCCCCATGCCCCCCAGGGCCCTGCGAGAGGAGGGGGAGATGAAGGCTGTGAGCCAGGCCCCTGAGAGGCGGGAGGAGGTGGCCCAGGGGGACCTGCCCCCACACCCTGGGAGTCTGAGGAGAGAGGCTCCTCAGCCACAGGGAGCCCAGGCGTGGCTCCCTCCGCCAGCAGTGTTGTGGGCTGGGGGCTACCCAGGCCCGGCTCTAGTCGCCATCGTGACTGAGACAAAGGGCCCCCGACCCCCCAGGAGGAACGACAGGCCGTGCACACGTGAATGTACTCAGACAAAAGCAGACACTGCTGGGCGAGTGGGGTCCGGCTTCAGGAAGCCCTTTCAGCTCCTTCCGGGAATGCCTGGGCAGGGGCAGCTGTGGGCACTGTGTTCCCAGAGACCCAGCCACCCAGGGGCCCCAGTGCACCTGCGTCCCCCAGTGTAGGCGGATGAACGCACACATGGGGGGAAGTCGGCAGAGACCAGGCTCCCCTGGTCTCCACCCGATCCACTAGGCTGAGTCTGCTGCCCCCGCCCCAGGCCCCCAGGCACAGTTCAACCCCCTGGGCAGCTCGCTCCCACAGCTCACACTGGGACACAGCACACACTGAGAGGGCCTCAGACACAGCCCAGGCTCACCCCGCACGGCTCATCCTCCCTCACAACTTGAACACACCCCACCTGCACCCACACCCCAGCACAGGCCTCACAGCCCCGCACCCCCACTCCAACACCCTCCTAAGACACAGCCCACCCCGCTACCCAGATCACAGCTGGCCCACAGAGCCCCCCAACACACAACAGCCCCAAGTCTCAGGACATGTTTGCCTCTACACAAGTTCCAGTAACTCACAGCGACACACTCCTCCGTATCCCACAACTCAGGCCTGCACCCCATAACAACACCCTCCTCTGCTCCCCACAACCCAGGCCTGCACCTCACAGCAACACCCTCCTCCGCTCCCCTCAACCCAGGCCTGCACCCCACAGCAACACACTCCGAACACCACAACTCAGGCCTGCACCCCAGCCACAGAGTTGGGCTGGCTCCCGCAGGGACAGCCCCAGGGCCTGGGTGTCTGCTCTGGGACTCAGACCCTGCTCAGCCCCCTCCTCCCCCCACCCCCAAAGCTTGTGCCCCAACTCACCCGCCAGGAGGGCAAGGGCAGGGGCCTCGAGCAGCAGCAGCAGCAGCAAGAAAGGGGCTGGGAGCCCGGGGGCCTGGGGCCGTGGCCCGGCCAGCGCCATGGCAGCACGCTCCGCTCCGCAGCTATGGGAACCGGCGGCCTGGCCGGCTCCGTACCCCCCTCTCCCTCCAACCAGCACTAATGCTGTGGACAGAGGCCCGGCCCTCCCTCCCTCCCTGCTCTCCCGCCTCCTCCCCCAGCCCAGGCCCTCCCAGGCTGCTCCTCCTCCAGGAGGATAGGAGGAGGGGTCTGACCACCCGGTCTCCCCGGAGCCCAGGGCTCCAGGCAGGAGTCAGGGGCCCCTGTGGGTCCGATCTCACCTCACGGCCCAGCACTCTCTCCCTCCTGACCCCCCACCCCTTTCTCCTCCGTCTCTCAGCTGTGCTGCCTCTGCCGCCTCAGAAATTTCTGTTTGGTGGGGGAAGCAGGCCAGTCTTCAGGTACCCCACCCTGCTGTGCCACCCCCAGCGCCTCTCAGCCTGGGCCCTCTCCCCAGCCCGGGCCTGAGCTCCTCCCACTCAGCTCCCACCTGCGCGAGGGCCCCCACCGTGCTGCCTGGCGCCCCTCTCCCTCCCCACGTTCAGTCACCCACGGGTTCTGGTACCGGTTCCTTCTCAGCGTCTCTTGGTCCCACTGCTGCCACAATAGCCCCTCTCACCATGGCCTCAGGAAAAGGCCCAGCTCCCTCCACTCTCCCCACCCTCACCGCCAGCCAGCCGTGTCCCCCCTTTGGCCTACATCTTCTCCTTTACTGGCGGCTCCAGACACCCCACCATAATCCAAGCAGCTCCTCCTGCATCGGCAGCACTAAGTGAGCTTTCCGCTCCCGCAGGAAGTGCTCCTTGTCCAGCCTCGCCGTCCCCTGCTGTGCCCTCCAGCAGCACTTGATGTTCGCTCACTCAGGGTGCAGAGGGCAGTGTTGGTGGGTGGAGAGGAGGGTTCTTCAGGGGCCCTGGACCCAGGATGCCAGGGCATCTCAAAGGCGCTGCAGCATAGACAACAGCCCCCCAACCCCGTCCCCTTTGCTGAAGGGACTTCCTGAACCAAGACACTGTCCCCTGCCCATTGGCCCAGGTCAGTGACCACAGGCTCAGGCCCCAGGTCCTGGGCTGGGCTCTGCCATGTATCCCTGACATCGGGGGTGACAGTGGTTAGTCAGACCAGCGATGCAAGTTCCTCTTGGGCTGCTCTAGGGCAGTGGTTGGCAAACCTCGGCTCACGAGCCACATGCGGCTCTTTGGCCCTTTGAGTGTGGCTCTTCCACAGAACACCGTGTGCAGGCGAGCACGTACAGTGCAATTGAAACTTCATGGCCCATGCACAGAAGTCGGTTTTCGGCCCTCAAAAGAAATTTCAATCCTTGTTCTGTTGATATTTGGCTCTGTTAACTAATGAGTTTGCCGACCACTGCCTAGGGGGATGGGCAATGGCCCCTGCAAGGGCAGGGCAGGGAGCAGTGTGAATCGCACAGCGCAGGGCCTGGGGCCACACTGGTCCTCCCACCCAGCCAAGTGCTCAGAAAGGGAACCAAGGGCCTGGGTTTATCCACATCCCTGCCCCATCGCCAGCCCTGAGTCTTGCTCCCTCTGGGGTGGGGGTTCCTCCTTGGGTCCTGGGACTCCTCCTAAATCACCTTTAACTTCCTGCCTCTCTGGTACACCAGGGGCCTCTCCCGCCCCCCCCCCCACCCCGTGGAAGTCCCCCTTCGCCCTGTAGGAAAGGCACAGGCCTCCCAGATAGACCCAGGTTTGAGCCCGATTCCACCACCGACTGTAGAGTGACCTCAGCCAGAACTTTCTTCCCTGGGCCTCAGTTTTCCCACCTGTAAAGTGGGAGTGATAACAGTTTCCACCGTGGAAGGCTTTACTATAGTCCTTATTAGTGCATTTGTCTTCTGCAGGTTCAGTTACCTGGGGTCAGAAACATTACATGGAAAATGGGAGAAATAAGGAATTCATACGTTTTACGTCGCATGCTGTTCTGAGTACCTCACTCCATCTCATCACTTAGGCATCGCCTCCTCCCACATCATCACAGGAATAAGGGTGAGTACAGAACAATAAGATATTTTGAGAGACACCACATTCACATGACTTTTATTACAGTAGTAGAGGCCCGAGGCACGGGATTTGTGCCCTGGTGGGGCGAGGCCTGCGGGGATCGGCCTGCTATGGGAGCATCGCTGTGGGAGCGTCGCTGTGGGAGTGCACTGACCACCAAGGGACAGCTCCGGTATTGAGCATCTGCCCCCTGGTGGTCAGTGCATGCATAGGGACTGGTCAACTGGTTGTTCTGGCTGTTCTGCCGTTCGGTCGTAGGGCTTTTATTATATAGGACATTCTAATTGTTCTGTGTCATTAGTAGTGCTGTTAATCTCTTACGGTGCCTAATTTAAAAATTGGAGGTTACCATAGGTATGTCTGTAGAGGAAAACCAGGGTATACTAGTATATAGGGTTGGGTACCATCTGCGGATTCAGGCATTCACGGGGATCTTGGACATAGCCCTGTGGATAAGGGGTTGCTGTGGCAAGTTCTCTTTATTCTGCTTTTCGGAGATTCTCCAGAGATCCCAGCAGCCCCAGGGAGTGCGGGGACAGGAGGGCGGGAGTCTCCAGAGGTGCAGACAAACGCTGGCGTTTTTAGAGCGCCAAGTCCAGCCCATCAGACCTCCCCCTCAGCCGCTGTCCTGCGGCTGCCGTGCGCCACCTTGTGGCACATGGGGGGCCACCTTCAGCCCTGACTTCATCGGGTCTCTCAGAGGCTTCCCACCCCTCCAGGCTTCTCTTCCCTCCTACTCTCCTGAGGGTTTTTTGCTCTCTTTCCTCACACAGTGTTGGGGGTTTCAGGATCTGCTCCCAGCCCCTGCCCTTCTCACACCCCCTCCTTGGACGAGCACCTCCACACCCAGGCTCTCTCGTGAGCTCTGCACCAGCGATTCTTAACCCTGTTCCACTTCCCTCTCGGCAACAAGTGCCTTGTGTCATGCGTTGTTACCCCGAAATGAAATGACGTACCTATGCATATAATTCCCAAAAGAAATCTATCCTAATGCCTCTAACTAAAATACCGGAGCAACCCAGCCAGTGTGGCTTGGTGGTTGAGTGTCAACCTATGAACCAGAAGTTCAAGGGCACATGTTTGGACACGATCCCCAGTAGGGGGCATGCAGGAGGCAGCGGATCAATGATTCTCTCTCATCATTGATGTTTCTATCTCTCTCTTCCTCTCCCTTCCTATCTGAAATTAATAAAAATATATTTTTTAAAAAATAAAGAATAAATAAAATATCAGAGCAAGTCATTATAAGCTAGTAATAAAGTGTACAAATCCTGATTTGTATACTTCCTTGCTGTGTGATCTTGGGTAAGTCACTTAACCTCTCTGTGCTTCAGTTAGCTCCCTAGTGAAAAAGGGATTTTTTTTTCCTATGCAGCACATTATTGCATAGAGTTGTCATGAGGATTAAATGAGTAATTTTTCATGAAGCATTTAGAACAGTGACTGGCACATGTTAAGAGCCAAGTGAGTTTTGGTTAAACTAATAACGAAAGCAATTTAAGATGATATGTATTTCAAAGTAATGAATACTTATATTGACTCCACTAGAAGACACTAAAATAACAAGAGGGGACATAAAAGCCCCCCTGAATGTGACAGCCACAATGCAGACAGATAAAGAGAACATCAAGTTGGCAATCAAACACCACAAGTGGCGTTGACATTACGTACATAATTGTATGGTGACAACTCTTCTGAACAAGAGAAAGGGCAGTCTTCCTCCAATTTGCAGGGATGTTATGCTTCTAGCAAATTCAGCGTACATTAAAATTTAGAGCACTCAGGCAAAAATGGGCTCAGCGCAGACACCTACAAACAGGTCTTTTTTCCTGTGCCCGCCTTCAGCAAAGTGCTGTCCAGCACCCCGGGCCACACCCACCAAAAGCCAGCGGAGCCCTCCACCCAGTCATCATGAAAACTGAAAGCACCCCCCATGCTAACCAGTGCCCGGGAGGCCCCTGGTTCCACACTCACTGCCAGAGGGACTTTTCCAAATCCCAGATTGTGTCTCCTGCTGTGAACTCCTAGTGACTGTCAGGAAAGTCCAAATTCCTGAGCCTGGTGCCCAAAGTCCTCATAACTGAGGCCCCTGCTCCACCCCCTTTCTGCCCCCCTTCCAATCCCGCCGAGCAAATCTACACCCACCCCCCACGCACTCCTCTGTCCCCTGCACACTCAGGGCACAGAGAAGTGATTGATTAATAACACGAGGACCCTTCGGCCCTGGCCATGGGGATCGCACATCTGGCAGAAAGAACCTTTCTGGGAGGTGCTTCCACAGAACCTGCTGGGGGGCCCAAGGTCAGAGGTCAGCTGCCAGAGAGCAGTTTCCCAAGGAGGTAGGGCCTTGGAGTATGAATAGGAGTCTTCCAGGTAGACAGGGGCAGAAGGCAACCTGGCTGCAGTCCCAGCGCGGGCAGGGGGCAGGTGTGAGCGAGGGCACATGCCCCCACGACGGCAGACAGGTGAGTGCCACCTGAGGGCAGGATGTGGAGCGGCTGCGATCAGAG
This sequence comes from Pipistrellus kuhlii, assembly GCF_014108245.1. Classification (NCBI taxonomy): domain Eukaryota; kingdom Metazoa; phylum Chordata; class Mammalia; order Chiroptera; family Vespertilionidae; genus Pipistrellus; species Pipistrellus kuhlii. The sequence goes on along the minus strand of NW_023425544.1, from coordinate 1,017,683 downwards.
GTGATGCTGGTGCGTCAGCAGAGGACAGCTTGTGTTGAGCTGCGGTGCCAGGAGATTGGGCTTTGTCCCGGGGGGCACTGGGGAGCCGTGGAAGGGGCTAAAGAGAGGGTGACGGTCAGGTTGCACGTGGCAGAGTGCCCTCTGGGAGGAGTGTGGCAGGTGCACTGCATGAGGGCAGGGATAGGAGGATGCCAGGGAAAGGACACGGGTCTGAATTAGGGCAGAGGAGGGTGAAGAGCAGGGATGGGAATTTGTGGGGCAGAAACAGCAGAACTTGGTGTCTGCTGATGAGAATGGAAACAGCTGCTGCTCAGATGGCGTAGGGAGGGTGGTCCGGACAAACCCGGTCTTCCGCAGCATCAAGGACAGGCTGCAGACCTCTCTAGGGACACTAGAGGGCGCTCCAGGACAGCTCCCACCTGCCGCCAGTTTCCACCCGCTCCCGGAGGGTGATAGGACCCGCCCCAGGGCTCAGATGTAGGCTCTGGGTTTCTGTCAGGGCACTGACCAAGTCCAGGGGCTCACAGTCTCAGGTCACCTCACCCTCCTGCCACTGGGTTTGTGGGACGACGGGAGCTGGGAGTAGAGGGGGCAGAAGTTGGGGGTTGCAGGCAAGAAGTACTGACATCCTAACCTGCCTCACCCTGCTCTGTGGCCCCTACCCCCTTGGGAAGAAGGGGAGCAACCCACCCAGGGTCACACCACTGTCAGCGGCAACACCCATCCCAGCCAGACGTGCTGCCCCAGTGGGGGACAGGATGGATCAGAGCTCCCCAAGCCAGAGTGGCCGGCAGACAGACGGATGAGTGCAATCAACCTTTCCACTCCACCAACCTTCCTACAGAAACGAGGGAGGGGCTGCATTCCACACAGGGGTGCCCACGGGCCTGCAGGCAGGTTCAGGAGCGTGGCCGACGCAGGGGGCAGGGCTGGCCGGCGGCTGGGAGGATGTTGGATGCCCCCAGCAGCAGGGGGAGCCCTGGCAGGCCTCCTGCGGGCCAGGCGTCTGTGAAGGAACTCCAGCTGGACAGGGCAGGCGGAGGGATCGCAGTGTTTGGAAAGGACTGGCCGCTCGACTTGAGTCTAGATGGCACAGTCTTCTAAATTTTTAAACAAAAAATGAATAACGAATGCAGACACTGAAACAGGAAATCCATTTCTTTTTAAATCTGGCGAAAAGAGCAAATCCAAGCCCAAAATAATGCCGGCAGGATTTTAAATATATTTTTATTGATTTTTTTACAGAGAGGAAGGGAGAGAAATAGAGAGCTAGAAAAGTCGATGAGAGAGAATCATCGACCAGCTCCTTCCTGCACACCCCCTACCAGGGATGTGCCCGCAACCAACGTATATGCCTCTGACCGGTATCGAACCCAGGACCTTTCAGTCCGCAGACCGACGCTCTACCACTAAGCCAAACCGGTTTCGGCATGCCGGCAGGATTTTAATAACCTGTCACAAAACAGGCCCACAAAACCATCAGCACTCACTTCAGGCTGCCTCTGCAGCTGAGCCAAGACTCTGGCATCACGGGCCCACGTGAGCAGCAGTCATTGCTGCGACCTGGGGAGACCGAGGCTCAGCCTGGGACTAACCCAGGGCCAAAGCGGGAACTGGGACGGCTCCTGACTCCCAAGCGTGGGCCTCTCTCTGTATACTCTGCACACATGGCACAACAAACTCCCACACACACATCATGCGTTCTCCACACCATATACACACTACACACCACACACTACATATTACAACACACATGCACAACACAGATCACATATGGCACACACCATATACTAGACACACCATGTACACATACTACAGACCACACAGGTACACAAATACCTGTATACACACAAGATTCCACAGATGCACATCAGCCAACATACACATATGTGTGCCTGGAAAGAAGTATGCAGACAGTCACACAATGCCTACCCCCCAGAGCACCTAACACATACACAAACAGATTCACAGGGACTCACACACACACAAATGTGATTGCTCCATATCTCAATACTCATATCCAGACACCTACACAGGACACACACAGGTGCACATTTCTACAGATCGGTGCAAGTTTCAAAACTGCCCCTCGATACACATGTACAACACAGCACTCACCCACATACGGACACAGGCAGGTGCACACACCTACCTCACAGCCCGGTGAGGCCCACAAGCCCGGGAATCTGAGCCAGGCGAGGTGCTGCCTCCTTTGGGGGACGGAGGGCCCCGCGCCACCCTATCGCAGGGCCAGGGTTGGTTCCCAGCAAGTGCCCATGCAGCTCAGAGGGGCCAGTGGCGCAGCCCCACACTCTCCTCGCCCCTATCGCCCCAATCGGAGTGTGAGTGGGTGTGTTCCAGTGTGTCTTGGGGGGGGGGGGGCAGGGGTGATGTAAAAATGGAGACAGTTCATCTACTGTATGGATTTAGGATCCTCCCTGCCTCCCTCTCTCCCTGCCTTCCTTCCTTTCCTTTCCCTTTGCTCCTCGGATATTTAATGAATCAGGTAAAACAAGGACACAGCCCCTGCCCCTAGGTGCACAGTCGGGGAGCAGGCACACCCAGAGCTGAGGGGCGGCATCACACACTGACCGTGTGTGTGTGTGTGTGTGTGTGTGTGTGTGTGTGTGTGTGTGTGTGATGGCTGTGGCTGTGCAGCCTCAGAGGCCCGGAGCTGAGGGACAGCGAGCATTGCCCCTCCCTCTCTGAACCTCGCTTCCTCATCTAAGAGATAGGGACGTGATCTCCTTGACCACCGGTTGTATTTGTTTTTAGAACCGAATTCTAAAGTAGATGGAGGGGGGAAGGGAACGTTTTATAAGATAAGAATCAGGTGTCTGTTTATTAGGCACACGCTGTGCGCTAGATCCATGAGATGGGAAAGTGGGTAAGCACTCAGGCCCTGGGGTCAGAGAGGCCTTGCCAGGACCCGCTGTGTGAGCTTGAACAGCTTACTTACCCTCTCTGAGCTGCTTCTTCCTCACCTGTAACATAGGTGTAACACCCCCTGGACATGAGAGCTGTGGGGTAATGTGAAAGTTCTTAGAGCGAGACCTGCCACAAAGCAGATGCTCAATGAAGTCAGTTTCTTGTACTGTTTATAAGCTTTCGTTTATTCATTCCACTAACCCTTACTGAGCTCCTACTCTGAGCCAGATGTGATTCTAAGCACACTCCAAATTCTGAGTCATGTAATCCTTCTAACAACTCTATTATTACCCCTGTTTTCCAACTGAGGAAACTGAGGCCTAGAGATCTGCTGTCCCAAAGCTGGTCAGAGGCAGAGCTGGAATTGAAGCCAGGTCCGTGGGCCTCCCTTAATCCAATTACAAGACGTGCACTTCCCGCTTAGGGCTCAGAGCCCTCCTCCTCTCTCCCCAGCAGCAGTCCTGTTAAATAAATTAGCCGGTAACGGTTTCTAATTCCCAGACTTGGTTGCAAATAAATTATTCACATTGTAAGGCCTGCAAACCACCGGCTGGGCCTCATTACCCAAGAAGACTCACCGCCCACAAGATGCCACACCCTCCCCTGAGCACAGGTCCTGGGGGGCTAGCCAGGGGCGGGCAGAGCTGGCAGGCGCCGGGGCCCTGCTGCGGGAGCCGAGCGGGGGGCTTCCCTCCCCCCATTCCCAGCCTTCCCTTTCTAATAAGCTCAGCCCAGCTTGGTGTTGCCAAGGGAACATAAGCTATGGACTCATCCAGTCCTGAGTCCCAGACCTGGCTCTTCCCTGAGCAGCTGTGTGACCTCAGGCAGGTGGTCTTCCCTCTCTGAGCCTCTGGGGGAGGCTGGCTGTCTGGCCTACACCGTGGGCTCAGAGCCCCACTTGGTGCTTTCTGTCTTCCTTCCATTCGTAGGATGAGGCTTCTGCTGCCCAGCCAGGTCCTGTGCTGGAAGCTGGGGACACAGGTACTGTTCTGTGGGGGCTTTCAGTCTCTATGGCACACCAGGTCCAAGTCAGAGCCCTGCGGCTGGTTGTAGGATGCTGAGTGCTCCAGGGCCCCTCCTTGGGCCAGTGACCCAGCCCAGCTGCTGGCAGCAGGGTCCACTGAGAGCTCCCTGGGTTGTCCCTGCCAGGGGCAGCTAGCGGCCAGTGCCTGACTTAGAGCTACACTCCCTTCCCGCCACGGGGACACTGGGAAGGGCCATCACAGCTCCAGGCATGCCTGCAGGGGCCTCTGCTGCAAGCTCACTGCAGGTCAGCTTGTGCCTCTGCCCAGGCCTGGCTTCCTTCTAGCAGACCTTCCCAGGGCACACCTAGCAAACCTGCACACAGTCCTCCAGCTCCGCAGCCTCTTTCCAGGAACCCAGTCACAAGTGCCGGTCACATCAGAGCCCCGCCTCAGCATTAAAGGAGACCCCATCCAAGACGCCAATACTCCATACTGCTTACAGGTGGAGACCTGATCCTAGGCAGATCCCCCATCTTGGTTCCATCCTCATCCCCAATCCTGATCCCAGACTGAGCCCCGATTCTGGTCCCGGACAGAGCCCAGGTTCCCATGGAAAGCAGGGACCACTTAAGACAGGATGGAGGGGTAATCAATGGGAGGAAGAACTGGATTGAAGTCTGGATTAGATTGAGAACAGGGCTGGTAAACCTTGTTGAGGAAGACAGACTGACAACCCCATCAGGCAGGAAGTCCGTCACAGAACCTCACGTCACAGAGAGACCGGAATGAAAAGCAGCGGAATAGGTTCTTCTTTATGGAAGAACCAAAATCTGCACCAAGAAAGAGAAGGGTGACCATAGTCGCTGGCATTTCTCAAGCAGGGGTGTGTCCCGGGCCCCGGGCCACGGGACCTACTTCATGGCCCTGCTGCCTCCTCAGAACGGCCTCATGGGATCCTGTTGTTGCCAATATACAGATGAGGACTACGAGGCGAGAGGGGTAAAATGGCTTGCCTCATGCCCCAGTCCTGGAAGAACCAGCCTTCACACCCGGGACCCTCCAGTGGAGTCCATGCAGAGGCTGGTCTCCCAGGGAAAGTCCTAGAGGGGCTTCCATGAGTCACATCTGCCAGCTGTCCCTGGGCCTGTCCAAGGCAGCGGGAGCCATGAAGAGTGGTGGGTGGTCCGTGAGTCTGTGTAGCTGGGACCCAGCCCAACCTCCAGGTTCCTGTGAGGGCCCTCCGATCCCACAGCCTTCTCCACGAGGAGGCACCGCTACGATAGGCACAGCACAGATGAGGCGACTGAGGCCAGAGAGGGGACACCGCCAGCTCAAGCTTGCTGAGCTGGGACCCGCCCCGAGAATTCCTGATACTTCTAAAGTAGGTTTACAGGTGTGAGTACTCAAAACAGAGTTTATTCTTGTGCTGTTATTTATTAATTATTGTACTACTAGAGGCCCAGTGCATGAAAATTCATGTACTGGCCGAAACCGGTTTGGCTCAGTGGTAGAGCGTCTGTCTGCGGACTGAAAGGTCCCGGGTTCGATTCTGGTCAAGGGCATGTACGTTGGCTGTGGGCACATCCCCAATAGGGGTTGTGCAGGAGGTGGCTGGTCGATGTTTCTCTCTCATTGACGTTTCTGGCTCTCTATCTCTCTCCCTTCCTCTCTGTAAAAAATCAATAAAATATATTTTATTAAAAAAAGAAAAGAAAATTCATGCACTGGAGGAGGGTCCCTCAGCCTGGCCTGCCCCCTCTCACAGTCTGGGAGCCCTCAGAGGCGGGAGGCAACCCGGCAATCAGGGGAAGGTGACACCCCATCTCACCTCCGCTGCTGCCACTGCCAGCAGCACAAGCCTCAGTCAGCCCTTGTTACCTGAGCCTCCGGTGTCCCTGGGCAGCTGGGCAGCTGCCATCTGAGGCTTGCTTGTACCTCAGGCCATCCCTGGATGGCTGGAGGGCTGAGGGGACTGGGAGACTCTGGTCACAGGCGCATAGAGTGGCTGGGCCTGCCTGCTGCCCCAGCAAGTCTGAGAAGACTGGGCACCACCATCTTGTGGCTGTGTATACTGCCATCTTTGAGGGTGTGGCAGTCAATTAGTATATTCCCTCCTTATTGGCTGTGGGTGCTGCCATCTTTGTGACAGTGTGAGGGTCAATTAGCATATTCCCTCTTTATTAGATAGGATTTGCATGTGTCTCTCCTACCCCCCCCCAAAAAAAAAAAGTTCATATGTTGAAATCTAACCCTGACTGGGAGGATATTTGGAGGTGGGGCCTTTGAGGGGACTCGGTCATAAGCGTGGCACCCTCCTGAATGGAAGTAGTGCCCTTATGCAGAGGCCCCAGAGAGCTCCCTGGCCGGCCTGCCCTGTGAGGTTATGGCAAAAAGACGCTGTCTGTGAGCCAGGATGCAGACACCAGTCTGCCAGCACCTTGGTCTGACTTTCCCAGCCTCCAGAACTGTGAGATACATTTCTGTTGTCCATAAGCCACCCGGACTACGGCATTTTATTACGGCAGCCCAAACAGGCTAAGTAGCCACTTTGCCCAGCTGCCTCCTACTTCATTCTTCCTTCCATTCATCCATCCACCCATTCACAGCTGTGCACTGAGCATCCTCCATTACCAGGCCGGGGCTGAGTGCTGGAGCAGGGCGGCAGAGCCTCCCCTGGTGGCATGTACGGGCTGGTAGAGGAGCCACATCTTAAACAAGCACTCCCACAGAACCCGGATGCATCACCGCTGTGCTAAGTGCCGGGAAGAAGCAGCCCAGGAAGCCGTGAGTGGGTGTAACAAGGATGGTCTCTCTTGGGAGTGTTCTCTGAGCCCCAGGGAGCTGGTGGGCAGAAAACCTGCTGAGCTGGCCCCATGGGCTTGACCTCAGGGGACAGGCGCTGGGAGAAGAGTGGGAATCGTGCCCCAGCTGAGCCAGCTGGCTGGTGAGACTGCAGGCAGCCCACCCGGCCCCTCCAGCAGTGGGGCCTGGGGGTGTGTGACCGCAGCAGGGAGCCAGTCAGGAGGTGAGTGGGGTCTTTGAAAATCTGAGCCCAGCTTCTCTTTGTGAGCCATCCAGCTGGGGTCCAAAGCCTCAGAGCTAGCAGAGCTCCAGGAGGCACAAGAGGGCATTTCTGGAGGAGGGAGCAGCGTGAGGGAACGTGTGGAGTGGGAGCAGCAGCCCCAGGGAAGAAGAGGAAGGAGAAACTGGGTCCTGGGCCTTGGGAATTGCATAGCACCTGGGGGGCGGGGGGCTTCGCCTCCCATGAGGAACAGCCATCTCATTTCAGCCTCACTGGACCCAGCAAAGTCTTTACTGTTAGACGTGAGATTGTTAAACACAGAAAAACCATTAGGAGAGGTGAAATCTGTCGCAGAGAGCACAGACTTAGCAGTCCCAGCACTGACCCGTGGTACGCAGGAAACAGCGGGAGGAATTCTGGACCCCGGTGGGCATGGCCTGTGTGGCTCCGCCTGTGGTCTGTGTCTTCCCCAAACAAACGGAGCGTTTGTTCATCTCTGTCACCGCGGCACGACGTCAGGCACAGAATCGGTGCTTAGAAACTAGCGTGGATAAATAGTCATCCTAAGAGCAGACGCTCCCAGGGCTCACCCTGAACCACGTCCCCACCACTGTTACTGCCCCGTTTCACAGGCCAGTAAGTGGTGAAGCCGTCATTCACCGAACAGCAGGTAGATAACGAAATCCATGAGCTCTTTGATGAGTGTGAGTAATGATGAGCGGGTGAAGGGGGGGGAAAGGTGAGTAAATAAGCGAGGTATTGAAGAAGGGACAGGGGAGCAACAATAAGGTGTCATCTTGGGGGAGTGAGAAAAGTGGAGGCCCTCATCACACCAGCTCCCAGGAACAGCTCCTTTTCTCTCCTCTCAGAGTCTTGAATTCTTCGCCAGGCCGTTGCTTAGCAACAGTGCCCTCACCCCCAGCCCCGCCCCGCTTCAGTCCACCAGAGCTGGGGTGTGCAGCCAGCCCTGGCCATGGTAGTTGGGGAATAGGGAACCCTAGGCTCTCAGGTCAGAGGTCAGAGAGATGGGCCAGGGTGGGCTCCAAATCTGGGAGAAGAGACCCCAAGACCCCTGGGGAAGGGCTGTTTGGACCAACCACTGGCTTTGAAGAGACCCGCCTGCAGGGAAGTGGGGATGCTCACCGCTGCCATCGCAGTGACCATGGCGCCTTGAGTCCTAAGTCCTGGGCCGGAGGAGGTCTTGGATGAGTCTGCTCCCTCCTCTGCAGAATGGCACGTGGCGTCCCCGGGAGGGGAGGGTTCGATGATAGAGTGGGACCACGGGAGGGCTTTGTCCTGGGAGCCTGAGGGCTGTTTTCATAAACAAGGAGTGTGTGACCTTTAGACTGGAGGAAGAACATAGAGCAAAGAACTGCCACAGCCACCTCCAAGAGCGGGCGGGATGGATGCAGAAGCCTGGGGGGCTCCCTGGTGAGGAGGCCCTGAAGGACTTCTCTCAGGGGCGATGGCGGGGAGGGGAAGTCCTGGTAGAGGGAACAGGCTGTGCAAAGGTCTGGAGGCAGGAGTCTGGAGCCCAATCAGTAGAGCTGCTGCTCATTCACGCTCAGGCCTATTTACAGTTAATTAGCACAGCAGCTCAGCAAGGTTGTAAGGAGCGATCCCATTTTATAGGAAAGGAAACGTGGCCTCAAGGTCAAGGGACTTGTTACGTCGGGGTGGCACCGCTGGTGCGTGGCAGAGGTAGGCCGGGCTCCCTTTGCCCAGAGGGGTGGGGCAGAGAGAGCAGGTGGCACAGACTCCTGTAGTGGAGTGTGCGGGCCCCCCTGCCTCAGGGAAGGAGCTGGGCTTTGTGCAGAGGGCGATGGGGAGCCACTGATGGCTTCTGAACGGGGAGAGAAGTGACTCGGGCGGGGCCCTCAGGTCCCCGAGGTGCTGTCCTAGGCCATCTGTCTCCACTCCTACACCTGCCACCCTCTTCATCCACCCACCCCCGCCACTTCTCAACCACGCGGAGAAGCCATGTGTGACAGAGGAGAATGTAAAAATATATATGTAACCGAAACAACGGCGGCTGACAGAACGCAGCTATAAATACTCTGACGGGTGTGGAGTCGTTCCTCCAATCCTGCTTCCTGATCCTGCTTCCTGCTGCCTAAGCAGCGGGGGCACGGTGTTGGCAGGTGGGGTGGGCATTCCAAAGGAAAGGGGAAGGAGAAGGGAAAGAGAAAGGGGAAGGGGACACCATTGGTGAAGCTCCTTTGCGCCAACCTCTTTGCAAGCGGTATGTTTTGAGTCACCACAAAAGCCTCCTCAGATAGTCACTGCTGCTACCCCCAATTTCTTAGCGTAGGTAAGAAAACTAAAGCAAAGAGAGGTAGGTTACCTAGCTAAGTCACACAGCACGGAGCCCGGGAGCCGGGATTCCAGCAATCCCTGCCATGCACCTGCTTTCCGGAGAAAAGAGAGCCGATTTCAGGCTCCGCCTCCCTCAATCCTCGTCCGGGACCAGGAGCAGCTCAGGCTTCCGGGCACTCCCCTGCTTATCCGGCTTCCATAGCTCCCAGCCCTCCAGACAGAGACGAAGCTCAGTGAGGCCTCAAGGCCCTGTGATCAGGCCTCTGCCCACCCCTAGCGCCCACCTCCCGCCACTGCCCCACCACAGGTGTCTGAGCCACAGCCACCGGTGTGACCTCCTTTTAGGACCTCTTCAGCGGTGATTGCTCTCAGCCTCTGCGGCTACTTTCCCTTCGCCAGGCAGGCTGTTCCCTCCAGTTACATCCACCTGCACTGGGGCCTCCCGGCTACCTCCCTGACTTCCTCCACGGTCAGCTCCGCCTGGGTGTTCCCTGTGGGCCCGCACCTCAGTGGTAATCACGTGGGTCATTATGGGTGGTGGGTGCGGCTGGTGAGGACGGAACCAGGCATGGTGGCAGAAGCCGTGGCCACAGAGTGGGTGCCCCCGACGGCATGGCTGCTCAGGAGGGCTTATTGGGGGGAAAGTCCCCACCATATAAATGCTCCTCTCTGGAGGTCGGGGCGTGCAATGGGACTGGCCTCAGGGCTCTGCGGGGAGAAGGAAGGAGAAAGGAGGAAGAAGGGTGAACGTCACACCTGATGTCCTACCAGGGGGCCTGGGTGATGGATGAGAAGAACCAGAAATAAGTTGGCCCCGTGTCTCGGACCCTCGTCGTGTCCCGGATCAGGGTTCGGCAAGTGCCCTGAGGATGTTTGCACAGGGCTGTGCGTGCCTCAATGTCCTGATTTGTAAACGGGGAGAATAACAATACTAACCTCACTGAGTCGTTGCGTCCATGAAATGTGTGAACATCCGCGAAGCGTTCCTAAGTGTGCCTGGGGTGCTCCACGTGCCCTACAAGCGACAGGTCTGACGATCCGCCGTCACCGTGAAGCTGTTCTGCGGTTCACACAAGGCTGGGGATGTGACCGGGGTTTGCAAACCGGAACGTCCTCTCCGGAGAGGGAAGCGTTCTTTTGGCTGCAAAGGACGTTCCAAACGGTAAAACGCGTAATGACTCGCAGAGCGTTTTGTAAACGCTGCCGCATTAAGGAGGCTTTTGTAGATTAGCTTTTTTACAATCCGGAGAGCACTTCAGCATCACAAATCACTTTGGAGACCGTTGAGCTCTTGGTAAGGGCTTTCTGGGCTGTCGGGAGCTGTGCAAGTCTGAGGCAAGTGGGCCTTTGCGAGACGTGGCAAGGAAGCAGGGTGGGAGTGGGCAGAGAAAGAAACGAGAACCCGAGGATCAAACTGCAGCCTGTTCCCCTCTGTGCTCATCGCTGCCCGTGCCAGCCCGTGCGGGAAATTCCGGCGTATCTGCGGATTCCTGAACCCGGGAGGCCGGGCTGCACTGCTGACTCAGCCTGACAGGATCAGCCTGACAGGAGGCGTTAGCAGGCATTGGCCCCTCTTCCTGCATTCCTGCCTCGTCTTTTTCCTACCGCAAAGGCAACGAACCTGACACCGTTTAAAGATTTCCCTGTGGGTGGCCTCTGGAGTCGGCGGTGGTGAGCACCTGGGCTGCCAGATGACCTTGCCCTGAGGCCCACTGGGACCCGGTCTGAAGACCCAGCCCCGAGTGCCTGCTGCCCCCTGTTGACAGAGTAAGGGGTGTTCAAGGGCTGAGGGCAGGGGAGGGGGCAGTGCAGAGGCCCCAGGCCCAGGGGTTCCTGGGTTCCCATCCCAGCTCTGCTACTTTCCCATCTGTGACCTTGGGCAAGCTCCCTTCCTGCTCTGAGCCCATTGACCCTCAGCACCACACGGACTGATAACGCCCATTTGTGTGTATGCCATTGGGTGGCCTGCTGGGCATGCAGATTCTGTCCCACCTCCCATCCACAGGCCTGCCGGCCTTCAAATACAGGCACACGTAGAGGGTGCGTGCGTGGGGTAGGGGTTAGGAGCATGGGATTTCCAATGACAAAGACCTGAATCCAAATCCTGGCTCTGCAGCACACAGCTGTGTGTCTTTAGGCAAGTCACGTCACCTCTCTGAGCCCCATTTCCTTGACTGTCAAATGGGCATAATGGTTGCCACCTCATGAAAAGTGGGTGAGGGTTCGCATGATGTGTATGGCATGCATGGCGCACAGGGACTGCTCCATCCATGGGAGCTGGCATCCCTCCCTCCACAAACTGTTTCGGGAGCCCGTTGCACTCGGTCATGCCATGCATTTGCCCGTCATTCGCAATGGCTTCAGACAAAGCCTGCTTTCCATGTAACCCTGGCGGCAGCTGGGGCCCTGGATGCTTTGGATCCAGCCAGAGCCCTCCACCCCTGGAGCTGGAGCAAATAGACCTCTTTTTCAGAGCCCCTCTCCTCCTCGTCCCTGGGCCACACCGTCCAGCCCCCAAAGTGAAACTCAACTCCTCGTTGAGCTCCTTGCACAGCCACGCGGGAGCGATGCCCGTTTTGCTGTGGATTTCATAGACAAAGGAGGGTCTGCACGGCAGCCACACGGACGAGTGGGACAGGAGCTGTTGGAATCCCTGCTCCGGTGCGGGCTCCCTGTCCTCCCAGATCCTCCCAGGCTCTCTCCCTCCTGCCCTACTTCTTCTCTTCCTCTCCTTCCTTTTCAGAAGCAAGACATCGACTTTTCCTGCTGCAGTATAACTCGTTTTTCTAAACACAGCGAGTCTCTTCCCAGCAGCTGTAGGGAATGCAGGCTTTCTTCATCTGCGTGTATTCCCTGGCCCATATGCTCCCTCGGGGCTGGTGCTGTGCCCCTGTTCACGGCTGAATCCCCAGCCCACCTGCCTAGTATTTGGCCCCCAGTAGGCAGCTCCCGGACATGCAGTGAGTGAATGGATAGCTGAGTGGGCAGGGACTGTTGAGGCAGGGGGAGGAGGGAAGCTGCCTCCGAGGTGGTGTAGGGCCCTCTGCTCTTGGGGGTCAGCTCTGTGGAAGCCTGCTCTATGCAAGGGGACTGATGCACAAAGAGGCTGACGCTGATGTGTGTCCTTTTCAGACCCTGAAACAACCCCAGACCAGCACATGCTGGGATTCTCCGAGGGCCACGTGACCGTTAGCACCAGGGGGTTCCTTTTGGGGCCAGATTCTTTCCCGTCAGCAACCACCTCTTCTCGGGGGGGCCGAGGATGACAGAGACACAGGGCAGTGCTCTGAGGACGGCTGCACATCCGAATCCCCTGGAAAGCTTTCAACACCGGAGCTGCTAGGGCTTCCCTCCTCCTCCCCCGAGATTCCAATCCCAATGACCTGACACCACTGAGACAGAGGAGGGGGCTGGGTTTTTTAAACGAAGATGTCTAAGAATTCCTGTGGGGTTTTCACAGGAAACCTCCCTCCCCCAATGGGTCAGGCCGATCCCTGGGCCGGTGCTCCAGCTGAGGGCCTGGCCGGGTGGAGGACAGAAAGGTACGTGGGCTTTGGAGTCGCGGAGGCCTGGGTTGGAATCCCATTTCTGCAGCTCTGTGGCCTTGGGCAAGTCACTCCGTCTGCATTGGCTTCCTCCTCTGTCAGCTGGCAATCAGAATTCCTGCCTCACGGGTTGGCTGGGATCAGTCGGGAAGAGAGTGTCCTATCTGATTACCTGGCCCAAGCCCAGCCTCGAGCTAGGGCTTCGGTAAGTTATCTCTTGGTTCGGTTGTCTTCCTGAGCAAGCTTAGGGTCAGAGGGGAGGACAAGTGTGACCTCGGCCAAGTCACTCCCTTCTCTGAGCCTCAGGGACCCCATTCAGCTCAACCCTGAGAAGCAGTTTAGGGCTGAGCTTTGGAGGCAGATACACCTGCTTTAGCCGGTTCTCTGAGGCAAGTCACCCAACCCCTCTCTGAGCCTCAGTTTCCACATCAGTAAATAGAGAGCCAGTGGTGAGTACATCTCATCTCAACTCTGAGTTTAGTGACATCAGGTTGGTAGCTTGAAATAGGCTGTTGTGGAGTATTTACACCAAGGAAATTGGCAAATCAGGACTCTCTGGGCCCACCCCACGGCCCAATAAAAGTCAGTTTACCAGCACACTACTGTTACTCAGAAAACAATACCGCTCACTGTGACTGGTGGAGAGTCAGAGAGCCATTGCCTGTTGAACACTTAGCACAGCACCTAGGACTTAGCACAGCACCTGGGCACTAATACATGCTCGTTAAACATGCTTAACATTTATAAGTCGTCACTTTGTCTCTGGCCTGGTATAAAGTGGTCTTACATCTGTCATCTTAGTACGTTTCTAAAGGAGGAAATTCAGGCTTCCAATGCAATTAAAATTTTCAGGCTCACTGTGTGCAAAGCTTATTCTTATATATCCATCTCATTTCAGCTTTACCTCCCCCTTTTTCTCATTGTAGATAAGGAATCAAAGGCCCAGAAAGGGCAATAACCCACCCAAGGTCACATCTTGAACCCAAGATCATATCTTGAGCTCAAGGCCTTAGTTTTAGTCTTGACCCCCCGCATCTGCCAGGCTGCATGTCCCCTGAGCTCCCTCCCCACTTCATCCAGCTGCATTTCCTTCTCCACGAGGGCAAGCTCTGCTGATTTGATCTCTCTGGCCCTCTCCAGCTCTGACATCCTCAGTATTTAAATCAGCACATGAATATTTTACAAGCATCCCGGGCGAAAATAACCCCCCGCCTGGTTATGTCAGGCTGCGGCCCCAGTCGCCAGGCCCAGGCGCTCCTGCTATTTGCGAGACATGCAATTCTGTGAGGCCTCCCAGCAGCGGCAGCCAGGGAATCGATAGCCTTTAAATAAGTAATTAGAGGAGCTGAAGACGGCGGCACAGCTAGGAGTGAGCAGGGGAATATAAACTCATTCTCTCGCTGGGAAGGGCCCGGTTCTGTTTCTCGGTCAAGAAATGTGACAGGGCCCGGGCAGGGTGAGGGGTGGGGGTGGGGGCTCGGGGAAGAATAGGATGAAACCAACAACAGTTGGCACGTAGGGAGCTCTTCCTAAGGGTGACGCTCCGTCCTACCATCACCATGCCCACTGTGCTCCTAAGGATGGAGGCTCAGAGAGGGGAGAAGATGGCCCCGGCCACAGGGAAGGAAGCAGAGGAGTGCCAGGCCTTCGTGACTTCAGAGCAGGGTTCCTCCCTCTTGGAGCTGTTGATATCTGGGCCGGATCGTTCTTTCTTGGGGTGGGGTCAAAGGGGACTGTCTGGTGCATTGTAGGATATTTAGCAGCTCTGGTTTCTACCCACTAGATGCGAGTAGCATGTAGCATGTCCTCTCCACTTGTGACAACCAAAAATGTCTTCAGACATTGCCCAGTGCCCTCTTGGCGGGTTGGGAGGGAAGTAGTGGGGAGCCACCCCCAACGGAGAGCTCCTGCTCTAGTCTTTCCTGTTTCTTGTGGCTTTGGGGGGAAGGATCGAAATCTTTCTCCCTGCCTAGAGAGGCAGCGCTGGAGCCGGGGCTGGCTAGGCGAGGACACTGGCTGTGTGACCTTGGGCAAGTTCTCAACCTCTCTGTGTCTCAGTTTCCCAGTTGGAAAAAAATCCCCCTCCTCCCCCCACCAGGAAGTTATCATGAGGTTTAAACAAGTTAGTGCCTGGTGCATACGTGTGACCTATGGTCACCGTCTACAGGCCTGAGTGACCAAGGCCCAGCCCAAGCCTGCAGCGTCATTGGAAAGGAAAGGAGGTCAGCAGACCCTTGCAGAAGCCCGGGAAGAACTCACCTCCAACTTCTGCTGCCCCCCTCCCCCCAGCCCCTGCCGGCTGCACTCCCCCTCCCCCCAGCCCTGGAGGCGTGAGAGAGAACTCAGTCCCACAGGATCGGAGGCCCCGGAGCACACGCAGCCGCTTCCTCTCCCTGCAGTGCTGTCCGCCTTGGGGAGGAAGGTGGGGGCGCTGCACACGGACTTACAGGAGCATCCGATTAGCATGCAGTTCCTTTTATTATCCAGGAAGCTATAAAAATACACATAAACAAACATATTTTTATCACTGGAGCTGGTCATCACATTTTATTGGTCTGCAGCCTGTGTTTTTGTTACCCTGACGTCTGTTAGGAACGAGGTTCTGGGATGTTGTCCTGGGAAGAAGCAGCCGCCAGAAAGGCGTTCCAGGGTCTGTACTTAGAGAGCAGCCCCCGTGCAGGAGGGTGTGTGTGTGTGTGTGTGTTAAGTTCCCCCATTCCCCCAGAAGGAAGGGTCTCTTGAAGTGCCTGGCCAGCCTTGTCATAGAGTTGAGGAACCGGAGGCCCGGGACTGCACGGTGCTTTGTGCAGGGCCATAGAGCACCCTGGCTCAGCAGCCGTGTTGAGTGTATTAGTGAACGCCAGCTGCTGCCATCGCAAGGCCTCCGGTCTCAGTGGCACAGCTGAGTTGTCTTTCTTGCTCACAGGGCAGGTGTTCCTGACTGTGGATGTGCCTTCCCCGTGGGGATTCAGGGACCCAGGCTCCCTCCTTCTTGCGACTACACCCTCCGTTAGGGCCTCATCATCCCCTGCTTTCAGTGGGTGGGGGGAGAACTCAGAGGATCGCAGGTTTTTATATGGGTTTTCTATGGAGGTTTTTTTAGGTCAGGCCTGGAAGTGGCCCATGTCACCTCTATCCACAGTCCATCAGCCCAAGTCGCATTCTATGCCCACCTGCCAAGAGGGGTTGGGACAGGTGGCCTGGCTGCATGCCCAGGAAGAAGACAGACAGGTGGGTGAGTAGCTGGCCAGTCTGGGTGCCTGGCCCTGGGCTGGAAGCTGCAGCCGGAGGTGACTGAGACGGAACCTGCCCTACCAAGTTCAGTCTAGTGGGGGCGGGGGGAGACGCAGCAGACACAGTGAGTGAATGTCCCGGCCTGAGGGTCAGAATAAGGACTCGTCTTCTTTTTTTCTTCTTTTTTTTAATATATTTTATTGATGTATTTTACAGAGAGGAAGAGAGAGGGATAGAGAGTTAGAAACATCAATCAGCTATCTCCTGCACACCCCCAACTGGGGATGTGTGCCCACAAGCAAGGTACATGCCCTTGACTGGAATCGAACCCGGAACCTTTCAGTTTGCTGACCGACACTCTATCCACTGAGCCAAACAGGTTTCGGTTTCGGCAGGACTCGTCTTTTTTATCTGCTCTCCCATTGACCACGGGAAGCCTGTTTGCTTCTCTTTAGAGAGAACCTGCCCAGTGATGAGTCCAAGACGCCTGGGGTCCCTGCTAACTCGATCCAAAAGGTGCCAGCAGCCCAAGCTTCTAGAAGCACATGTGTCAAACACAAGGCCCGCGGGCCAAATCCGTCCCGCCAGGCCTTGCAATGTGGCCCGCACCGCGCTGTCATCACTGCACTCCGCTGCGTTTCCATCACAATGACAGTTTATGACTGTTCAGTAAACCATTCGGCCCGCGATTTAGGCTGGATTTTAGATTTTGGCCCCTTCTCTGATTGAGTTCGACACCCCTATTCTAGAGAGTTGCAGAGAAGAACCTGGAAGGCCTGGCTCATTTCCCGAAAGACCCTGTTCTCTGCGTCAGGCCCATCGCATTTCCTTTCCGGGGGGAGTTTCTCTCTCCGGGTTCCATGTCACGTCGCACCCCACAGGCCTCGCCCTCCACAGCAGCCCTGGAGAGGTGACCTGGCTGCCCAGCTCACTCGCACGCTCACACCCTCAGAACGGGCCGCGGCAGAGTCTGCCGCTTCAGTTAACCAGTAACTACATGGGGATCCCAAGGTGAGGGGAGGACTCCGACCTCCCGCCACAGGAGCTGTCTGAGGCCGACACTCTGCACCCCCAGCAGCCAGCACACGGGCACGTGGCCTAACGTGTGGCCCATTGGACACACCCTCCCAGGACTCCGAATCTTGAGAGTGACCCAGAGGCACAGAACTACCTTTAAAGCCCCTGCACCAGATTGGCACCTCGCCATGGGTGACACACCAGCTGCATGGCCCGAGGTACCAGCAGGGGCCGCTGTGACCAGCTGGCAGCCTCCAACTGGGCGCCTTGGCCAGGCCTGGATTCTCTGGGTGCCCTTCCTGTCAAGCCTGTTTCTCCGGTCCCTGTCAGTATCATGAGCCACCTGATACTCTTCCAAGCGGCTTCTTTAGGTGATCAGTCCCTTAACGAGGGCAGCCAAGCACCCTGCCTAATAGGGCCCCGGCCTGCACCCGGCACCAACCCACTCCCCCTGGGATCCGCTTTGCTGTCCGCATCACTCAGACCCCAGGCACCTCTACCAACCTCCACCCTCGAGGGAAAGGCTTCTTTGCATGTCTGCCCTCCAGGAGGCTGCTCAGCAAATCTCCGTGAACCTGTGTTGTCACAGTCCTTCCGTATTAAGAGTCCTCAGGAGTGCAGTGGACAGAAGCGACATGCTTGGTTTTCTGTGTAATCCTGTGTAGTTTATTGTGGGAACCCCTTTCACGTCCCACGTGGTTCAGGGTTCAGGTTCAGGGTTCGGGTTCTGGAGAAAGCCGCACACAAATGAAAGAGACTAGAAAAGTATTGATTTGGGAATATTGGGGGCCAGTCGGGAGCCCACTTCTAGTGGGAGGACTACTGTACCCCATGGGCTTTGCTATCCCTTTTATTAAGGTTATGGGATACCCTCAAATCCTTTAGGCAGGAAATTCCAATAATAGCCCATCAGCAAGCATTTACATAAGACTAAGAGGTGGACGCTGCTTTAGCTACCAAGGTGTCAACTAAACAGTGAGTGATTAGAGCAATTAAGGTTGTTGACCAGCCTTCCGGGTTTCCTGTCCACATCTTTCTATTAGTGAGACCGTGATCGGTTACACCACTCTTCTGAGAAGAGGTCCAGTGTCATCACTGGGTGCCAAAGGCGTCCTGGGCACCAAAAAGGTGAGGCCGCCTCTGGGCTTGGAGCCTCAGGGCTGTCGTGGGTAACAGATTCCTTCCTCCACGACACAGGACATGGCCCTTTGCCTTACGAGACCTTACTGGTTTGAGGACCAGTCCCATCTTCTCCAAAAAGATCCTTACTTTTTCTAGGGACCAGCTCTTCTCCCTACTCTGCAGAGGTGGGTGGTCCCAGCAAGCGTTGTCACGTTATTATATGACCTCGCACTTCAGCTTCGGCTATTGGTTAAGGGGAAGTGGGCTCCTAACCCAAGCCAGGCCCACCAGGTCCTTCTCTGCAGTTGTTTCTATCAAGCTGGAACTGGGGTGGGGGTGGGGGTGGGGGGAGAGAACAGTTATACTGTCCCTGGTGGGGACTCATATTTTCCACACAGTACGTACGGGAAGCCAGTTGGAGTTGGAGAAGGAAGCTAAAAAGAGAGAGAGAGACAGTGAGACAGGGGGAAAGAGAGGAAGAGAGAAAATACAAAGGGAGGGAAGGAGAGGGGAGGGGAGCTAGCTGCATCCTAGCCCAAGGTCCAGCTGTGCCCCTGTCCCTAGCAATTTGGTCATTCATTGCCCCCTTGTGTTCTCCTGTTTGCCTCAACTAGTTGCACGTGAGTTTGCCACCTGTCTGTCTTGTTCCCGCTGAATTCAAGGGCCTGCACAGAACCTGGTACATAGTAGATATGCAGTCAGCACCTGTGAGTGAGTGAGTGAATGAAAGAATGAAGGAATGAATGAACTCATGCAAAACCAGAAAGAGAGAGAGAGGCCACCTCCAGGCGGGGAGATGTCGGGAACTGCCTGGGGCGGGAGGTGGTGGTCAGAGTGTGGTGAAGGGTGATGGAGTTTTCTGGAAGAGGCTAAGGCAGCGGGGACTCACTTTAAAAAGGCTTAACTCCCAGACTAAAAGTTAGGACTTCCCGGGGGCTGGACTGGGCCTAACTCCTCCAGTTCTGTCCGGGTGTCCTTCCTGTGAGTGGATGTGGGAGTGCTCTGGAGCTTCCCTCCCTCTAGAGACCTTGCTAACAGGAAAGTCACATTCTCTCTTTACCCCACCCATGACTCTCCTAAAACTGCCCCTGTGGCTAGGGGACACCCTTTTCAGTCCTAATCCTCCCAGCCTCCTGACCTTGACCACTGTTCCCAGCAGCCCCCTCTGGTGCTCTCCTGGTCTCTCTTCCTGAGCCCACAGCCATTTCTTCCATGTTGGTGGCCTCCCAGTGCTGTGCTGGGCCCTCCCCTTGCTCTACACTAGGGGTGTCGAACTCAATCAGAGAATGGGCCAAAATCTAAAATCCAGCCTAAATCGCGGGCCGAATGGTTTACTGAACAGTCATAAACTGTCATTGTGATGGAAACGCAGCGGAGTGCAGTGATGACAGCGCGGTGCGGGCCACATTGCAAGGCCTGGCGGGACGGATTTGTCCCGCGGGCCTTGTGTTTGACACATGTGCTCTACACTCACGCCTCCGGCTTCGGGGGCCACTGAGAGGGGGCACTCCCAGATTCCACCTCCCATCAGCTCCAGACCCAGTGATCCAGGGTCGGTTCCTGCTCCTCCAGGCTGTGCCATGGGCCCTCAGACTCAAACGCATCCCAGATCGGCCATCACTCCTCCGCCCACGGCTTGTCTCCACTCCGATTCACACAGCACTTTTCCCTGGCACCGGCCTATGAGGAGCAGACTCCTAGCCCCATGGAAGACAGACGGGCAGGCCTGGGCCCAGAGGTGGGTCTGCCGGACTCAGGTGCACCGCCCGAGGCTGAAGGATGGGGCAGCGTTTGCCACCTCTGACCCCCAGGCCTCCCGGGGCCGGGGCAGTCAATGTTGTTGACCAGATCGATTCCCGCCACGCTTGGAAGTCAGCGGTCAGCTGCTGACCACACTGTCAATTATTCAGGCTCCCTGGGATTCCACCGAGAGCGACCTTTTAACTAAAACATGGCTCTGTTGTCCTCACACCCCCAACTTTCCCTCCGAGGCCTAGGCAGGAGGGCCGGCCAGCCCAGGGCACCTCCCCAGGCAGCCAGGCACGCCCCTGCCCCAGCCTCTCACTCCCACTCCCCAACCCCTCCACGGCAGGACCTGTCAGTCTCCTCCCCTCAGACCTCTTGGAGGGATTCCTGAGCCGAGGAGGCCGAGGATGAGGGCAGAACTGGGACCAGCAGCCGGAGGCACAGTTCTGTCCTGATGCATGGGGTGCAGGCTTTCCTTATCACCAGAGAGAGGCGCTCTGGGAAGCAGGGAGCCAGCAGTCCCAGCAGGAGAAATAACTACCATTTTAAAGGTGCTTTAAAGTCAGCAAAACTCTGAGGACATCGGTCATTGTGTGGCCTCAAGTCTTTTTTTTTTTTTTTTTTTTTAGAACCAGGTACTACTTAAATAAACACGCGTTCATTCATTCACAGTCATTTATGGAACAGACCGGGCTCCTGGCGCAGTGGTACAGGGTGAGGCTGATACCACTCCCACACCGCCCTTGAACAGGATGGCTGTGGCAGCTGTCCCCATGTCACAGACCAGGAAAGGCTGCACAGGGGAGGCACAGAGAGGTGGGTAAAGGTGCCTGAGGTCACACAGCCTGCGTAAAGGATGCAGCCAGAATCAGTCCAAGCACCTGCTTTCTTCCCCCCGCCCCCCTCAGCCTCTCTGATCAAAGTCATGGCAGGGGCTTTGGTCAAGTGTAGGGAGGCCATCACATAAGTAATGGCCTAAGGACAGAGCCGTGGAGGGGAGATGAGAGTGAGTGTCACAGGAAGGATTCATCAAGCCAGGTGTGGGGGAGGGGTCCTTCTGGAAGAGGGGTTCCATGGGGAGGGGTCCAGGGAAGGAGCAGGAAACACAGGCCCCTGGTTCCAGCCCCCTGGCCAGGACCCCCACTGGGCCTGCACCAAAGAGAGCAGGCAGCGCCTCTGCTACAGCACCCCAGCCCCCGGCTGTGCCCACTTCCTCTTTGTCTGTGGGCTGTATTTTTAGATCTCTTACTTTCCCATGACGAGTGTGTGCTAGCAGGATGGGCCTGCCTCGGTCAGTTTTTATCACGCTGTAGTGTTTCTCTCCCAGCGCCTCCCCTCCGGGACCCACCCGCCTGAAGCTGATTGGAAGCCCGGCTTTTCCACACTCAAACGCCAATTGACACCGTCTCTCACCTCTCACTCTGTGTCTGCTTTCTCTCTCTCTTCCCACCCGCTCAGTCCCACTCCAGCCCACGATCCCTATCTGTGCCAGACACTGGGCTGGGTGCTGGCAAGACAGACCTAAAAGTGACACAGACGCCTCTAGTGTCTTCTGTGCTAAGTCAGGGTGAGTGTGTTTGATCCGTAGTGCAAACTGGGGCGCGTATGAAAGCGAAAGGGGTGCTATTAATAATCATGCTGAGACCACAATGTAAACCAGGCAAGCTCAGGTGCAAGGTCACCCTGGTTAGACAGAAGGCTAGGGGAGTGGGAGGCCTGACTAATGGAGGGAGTCCTGGCCGGGTGAGGGTGTGGGCAAGGATGTGCGGGGCAAGCCTGGGCATGAGTAGAGTGGTTATGGTGGCGATAACTGGGTGGGCCCCGGTGGGAAGAGGTGGGCAGTTTGGTACGACTAGAACAGGGGGGCAGAAATCTTGCCGCAGAACCCCTGGGCCCATGGCAGGCATTACTAATAGATCACTGCACTCTCTTCCCATTTACTCACCCTCACAGCCCTCAACACGGAGCCTGGGGGAGGGGCCAGGAATTGAGTCTCTGGTTAGTGGGTGTGTGTGTGTGTGTGTGTGTGTGGTGTGGGTGTGGGGCGGGGGGGGGGGGGGCACTTACTACCATGAGGCTTAGAGCTCAGTCCACCAGAGCTGTGACACAAAGGGGAACCACGACCTGGCCATGTGTCGGAGAGGGGCAGGGACAGCTGTTTCCCTCTTTCTCCTACCCCATCCCCGGCCCTGGGAGTGAACCCAGAGAAGGGGTGAAGGGGTGTGTGTGTGTGTGTGTGTGTGTGTGTGTGAGAGAGAGAGAGAGAGAGAGAGAGAGAGAGAGAGAGAGAGAGAGAGAGAGAGAGAAAGAGAGAGAGAGAGAGAGAGAGAGACATCCTGCCCTGTCGGCACCACCCCCGCAACCCTCACACTTTAAGCCCCTGTGGAGGAAGAAGAAAGGTTAAAGTCCTGGCCGGGTGAGGGTGTGGGCAAGGATGTGCCCACAAATCAGAGCCTAGAATTTTAAGATGACCAGATCTCAACCAGATGAGGCTGCCTTTTAACCAGCAGCGTCTGAGTGCAGGAGCAGGATGGTGCTGCCAAAGGTACACGAGTCCCACCTCCGCTGCCTGGGTGAGGCGGCAGCAGAGAGCACAGGTTCCAAGGAAAAGGAAGGAGAGAGCATCCACGTGGGCCATGGAGAGGAGGCACGTGTGGGGTCAACTCTTCCGGGTGCCCACCCCCTGGTAGACATGGCTCCGCAGGACCCTGACCCCCGAGGCCTAGGCCTCCCCTTGTGGGGAGTAAGGCAGGGAGACCCCATGCTTCAGGCTGCGGTGGGGCTCCTAGTTTGGGGGGACTGTGGCCCTCAGGAGTGATGGAATGGAGGGCCGGATCTCCCAGGAGATGGAAATCTGGGAGGCGTCAGGATAGAGGCTCCACAAGCCTTGGAGTGAAGCGCAGAGGACAGGGAGGGCAGCAAGGACAGGGAGCCAGCATTTCGGAGAGGGAGGATGAGCTGCAGGAAATGGCCCAAGAGCCCTGCAGCCGCCAGATCCCGGCCGTCCTCTGGGTTGACAAGATGCATCTCTCAGCTGCTCTGGGAAACCTAATGGCCCCGAGTCGGCCCAGGTGGGCAGCGGGACAAGTTTACCTCCCTGCTTCCTGCTTCCTGCTCCCCCTCCTCCGGCTTTGGCTGCTGCTCCCAGGCAGCTCCCCCAGGCCAGCACCGCCCTCCCTCCCACGCCAGGCCAGCGTTCCAGACTCCTCATCCGACTTTACCAGCCTGCTCTCCTTCCCTCTCCCGAGTCCCTGGCCAAGTTCTGCCTGGCTCTCTGCCCCTCTTCTTTCCTCAGAGCAGAGCCAGTTGAGGCCCATTTGCAGATGTAGCCACGGGTCAGGCCGTGGGGCCCTCCCCACCTAAGGCAGCAAAGCCAGCCCATTAAGCCTTCATCTGTGTCCGTCCTCACACCCAGTCCTGACAAGAGGGCTTTATCCAGGCTTCTACTCAGCCTCTTTCTCATACATGACATCGGGCCAGCACATGCCAGGCATAAAATGAAGTCTTCATCCTTAAACCCAGCCCAAGGCTGGAGACCTGGGGATGCAAGGGAGCCGATAATCTTAGGGTTTGGGGCCTCTCTGAGCCTCAGTTTGCCATCTATATGTCACCCATTCATCAGCTGGGGCCTCCTGTCACTTATGATTCCAGAAACACCAGTCCAACTCCGTACTCCACATCCTGTGGAAATGCACCGCTACCCCCAGTACTTGGGAGAGTTCTGGAAGGGCTTGCGTTTTCACACTCCCGTCTGCAGCAGAGCTGTGGCTTCTGCTAAACTCGTTTAGCGTCTGGCCCGGGTGGCGGACCCAGGCCTGCCGTTGTGGTTTTACACAGCTCTGGCAGGGACGCGGGAGGCAGCCGGCACCTCCTGCTCTCCCCACCGGAATCCACTGCGGAAGGTATTATATTTGTGCGTAAGGCAGGCGGAGGGAGATTGAGGGAAGTCAGAGCGAGGGTTCTCAGTGCTACAAGTCAACCAACTTCAAACAGGCAGTGGACAGTCCTGCTCCTAAGAGCTCTGTGGGCCCTGGCTGGGTGGCTCCGTTGGTTAGAGCCGTGGTTGGCAAACTCATTAGTCAGCTGTGCCAAATATCTACAGGACAACGATTGAAATTCCTTTTGAGAGCCAAATTTTTTAAAACTTAAGCTTCTTCTAACGCCACTTCTTCAGAATAGACTCGCCCAGGCCATGGTATTTTGTGGAAGAGCCACACTCAAGGGGCCAAAAAGCCGCATGTGGCTTGCGAGCCACAGTTTGCCGACCACGGGGTTAGAGCTTTAGCCCAATATACAAAGGTTTCGGGTTCGATCTCCAGCCAGGGCACTTACAAGAATCAACCAATGCATGCATAAATAAGTGGAACAACAAATCGATGTTTCTCTCTCAAATCAGTTAAAAAACAAACAAGCCTGTGGCCCATCCACCCCTGGGAAGATTTCATGACCCCTTTTATCTCACACAGTTCCCCAGCCTCCTCCTTGCTCTTTTCTTTATCTTCCTTTTTCATCTCTCTTGAGAGAAAATAGTGCCGTAGCTAAATGTAAGTGTTCTCTCCCAGCTGGCCTGGCTCTGTGAGCCCAGCTCTTCCTCTTGAACCCTGTGCGATCTCAGGAGACTTACCTAACCCCTCCGAACCTCAGTTTCGCCTGTAAACGAGAATAATACAAACTGAATAGGATTGGTTGTGAGGATTTCATAAAGCAAATCCATGGGAAGCACTTAGCCGAGTGTTGATAGCGTTAGCTACCATCTTCACCTTCTGCCCTCTGCATTCTCCCTTCTGACTGAGGCAGAAGAATTCAGGGCTTCTCAGGCCCCGTCCCCAGACCTGCCCATCTTCACATTCAACCCCAGGAAGGACTCAGGCTCAGAAAGGAGGTTCTTTGAACAGGACCAGCCCTCCCTGAAGGCTCTGTGTGAGGTTGTGAATGCGCTTCATTCCTTGTGAGCGGGCCTAACGGTGACCCCACATTGGTAGATACTAAACACACGTGAGGCACGTTTTTCCGCTCTCTCTCCACCTCCCACCCCATCCCCGTTCAGCTGAAAGTCAGCGTCATGCCCAGCAGCCGCAGATCCTGGTCCTAATGCTAACTGGTTTCCAACCTGACTGACCTATTGGGAAGGAGGTGCTTGTTACCTTTCAGGGGTTTCCATACACCCTACAGCTGCTGGGGGCCATCTTTTCTACCTCACGGGAAATGGACCTAAGAATGCATCCAACACAAAGAAGAAGACAGCTTCTTGGTGGTGATGACCTTTGAACTCCCGAATCCCACCATCCCTGAATTTGTCCCTGGAGTTTTCCAGTTACACGAGTCCAGAAACTCTGCTTTTCTTGCTTAAGCTAATTGGATTTGAGCTCGTGTCTTGTAAAACGGGATGAATGTTACCTAACGGAGAATCTCAGCTAAAAATAGAGCATATTATAAAACGAGGGGGGATGCCATGGGATCCACAGTTGTAACCAGGAAGCACGGGAGTGGAAAGGCTGCCGCCGAAGCCACACGTCTCCCACTTCTGCTTGTTCTGTGCATATCTCCTTTCCTATTCCTCTGCAGACCAGGGTTTCTGCTGACTCATTGGCTCATCTAGAAAAGATCCCAAGGAAGAGGGGGCGTGTGGGGGATGGAAAAAAGGTGAAAGGGTTGAGAAGTATAGATTGGTAGTTACAAAATAGTCACGGGGATGTAAAGTACAGCATAGGGAACAGAGTCAATGATGTTGTAATAACTATGTATGGTGCCAGATGGGCACTGGAAATATCAGGGGAACACTTTGTAAAGTACATGATTGTCTAACCACTATTCTGTACACCTGAAACTAATACAAAATAATAGTGGCGGTAAACTGTAATTGAAAAAAATGTTAAAAAAAAAAAAAAATGGTCCCAGGGCTGATTATCATTGATCCAGATTGGGTCATGTGACCACCCTGAGCCATTCACTGTGATTGGCCAAACAATGGGCCATTACCTCTGGATCTGGGCTCAGGCCAACCTAAATCAAATAAACTAAGAAGGGATAAAGACTGGTTTACAAAAGCAAGAAAATACAAACAGAAAAGCCAGTGCTGTTTTCCAGGGATGGTGGGATTCAGGATCTTGTCTCAGAGGAGCAGCTCTCATGGACACTTCCACCTGTGACAGCAGCTTCGGGAGAGCGGGTTTTGCTTGGGTTTTCTCTAATCGATTTTTGTAATCACACCACATGCCGGAAGGAAGCTGGTTCTGACTCTGGCCCAGCCGAGGCCCTTCCTGGTTTGAGTTATAAGTGCCCGTGATTGTGGAGTCATTATGGGGAGGTGGGGGAGTTCCGAGGAGAGAAGCCAGGGAGTAAGGACGGATCACGGAAGAAGTGGCCTCCGGGGATGGGCAGTAAGAGCTGCTCAGGGCTATCCTCAAGAAGACAAATAGTTACAAGTGTTGGCGAGGATGCGGAGAACTTGGAGCCCTCGTGCCTGCTGGGGGCAATATAAACTGGTGCAGCTGCTTTGGCAACAGCCTGGCAGGGCTTCACCAACTTGAACATGGAGGCACCATGGGCAGCCTCGGACATGTTGTGGGTTTGGTTCCAGACCACTGCAAGGAAGCAACTTGTGCTCTTTTTGCTGGTGCAGGGCCTTGCTTTCGCTTCAGAGCTATTTCCCTGGGGAACTGCGAGCATTCCACTCCCTCTTATTTTTATCTCTGCCCGCAGGTATGATGTATGACCCAGCTATTCCACTCCTAGCGATATACTCAAGAGAGAGGAAAGTAGATGTCCACACAAAAACTTGTAAACGAATCCTCATCGCAGCGTTATTCATAGTTGCCAAAAAGTAGAAACAGCCCAAATGTCCATGTGCTGAACGGACAGATAAAACGTGGCACATAGCCACACAAACGGAGTGCTGTTCCGCCATGAAAGGGGATAAAGTATTACTGCCTCTTAGATGGACTCTGAAAATCCTCTTAGTGGAGGAAGCCATCCACAAAAGACCATCTATTGTGTGATTCCATGTCTATGAAATGCCCAGCGTAGGCAAAGCTACAGGGACAGAGAGCAGATGAGCGGCTGCCCACAGCTGGGGGGGAGGGATAAGGGAGCGACACTGTGAGAGAGGTGGCAGGGGGGTGGGGAGGGGGAATCTGAAAACTAATGGTAGTGATGTTTCCATCACTGTGAATACGCTAACAAAGAAGGACAACATTGCACTGTACACTTCACATGGGTGCGTTGTATGGCATGTGAATTGTATCTCATTAAACTTATTACCAAACAGAAGAGAGAATAGACCAGGAGGTAGGAGATGAGGGGCCTAAGCTGCCCATCAGCCTGGGAGTTTGGGGCCGTACTTCTGATGAGCTGGCCCCTCCCAACCTTCATTCCCTGGATTTCAAAACAGGTGAAGGGAATCATGGCGATAAAGGAAAAAGGGGGAGGGAGGAAAGGCTGGTTCCCAGGCCCTGAGGTGGACAGGAAGCTCCGTGAGGAAGCAGAGCACCAAGGTGACTGGAAGCCGGCCTGAGTCACTGGCTCAAGTGCTGGTGCAGCCCAGTGGCGGGTGCCCGTTTCCTGGGGTGAAGGACGGGTCGTCAGCACCAGGGCTGGTGTCTGCTTGGCCCTCAGTGACCCCCTCTGGCCTTACCCACTCCCTGTCTACGGAGGAGGCTCCTGGCAGCCATGTGTACACCCCCGTGGCCCTTGGTTTCAGCTGACTGTCCCAGTATGGACCTCGGACCCGAGCTGAATCAATCTTGGTCCAGCCTCTGGAATTTGGACCTTGACTGAGGCAGAAGGGCTGGAATGTGTGGGCCCAGGGGCTGTGGCCCCTCCCCGCGCCTCCCTGGGGGCAGAGATAAAAATAAGAGGAAGCTGGTTCCTCAGCCCCGTGGAATGCTCCGTGTTCCGTGGAAGTAGCTCTTTAGGGACCCTTTGGGAGCCCAGAGGAGGGCTGTGAGCCAGCGGGGAGAGCCCCGAGGGACCAGGGCAGGTACGGAGGCTTCTAGATGAACAGCACTCAAGGGAAGAAGCAGAGGGAGGCTGGATGTCCCAGCACCTCCCCCGGAGATGGTTGGTACTCAAAGACCATGGCTGTCGGGAGCCACTGCCCTTGGCCAACAAGTTCTAGGGAGCAAAACTTCCACAAATAGCGACATAATGGCCTTGTTAACTTATCAATAATTAATATTTCGTGCCAGCAAAGCACATCCACCTCCACAATCTCACTTGATTTGCTCCGTCTCCATCTAAAGTGGAAAAAAGTGGTATTACGCTCTGAGAACTGTCATGCTCACAGCCCCTTCTAGAATAAAGCTAGGTGACCCACCCCTTGCACACTGAGTTAAGGTGTGCACCTGACACAAAGGTAGACACCCCACAGGCAGGCCGGTGGCCTCGGAGCCACACGGCAGGACACCAGTACCCAGCACGGGTAGCAGTGCCTGAGCCCCCCTGGCCTCTCTCGGGTTGGAGAGTGAGGCGGCGGAGAGATAGGGCTCTGTGTTTGCAAGGGCAAAAGCCAGGAGACACAGAGAGAAGGAGCGGTGAGCGGAAGCCAAGAATAAATAAGACGCGGCAGCAGCATCCAGGAGGTGGGATGAAGGCAGGAGAGAGACTTTGGTTGGTGGGGAAGGAGCAGGATGGTCGAGACGGAGGAGCTGGTGGAGGGGCCCTAGAATAGAGAACAGCTTTGGCAGGTGGTACCTTCACAGCACTGGACACTGGACCAGCCCTGGACCCTGAGGGGTGTTCCTTGCCCTGAACACCATTCCTGTCTCCCCAGAACATGGTTTGGATACCTGCCTTCCTTGTTGTCATGGGGATCCTCAACCGGAACCACCTGAATTTATTCCATCAATGCAGCCACCCAACCCCATTTAGGCCATACCTCATATTATTGTGCCTCACCTTATTGCACTTCACAGATGTTAGGTTTTTTACAAATTGAAGGCAAGACCTTCCTCTACCAGCAAAAAGATTATGAGTCATTTATTGCGTTACTTGCTTTATTGCGGTGGTCTGAAACGGAACCCTCAGTGTTTCTCAGGTGTGCCTGTAACCCCGGACCTGGCAAGTAGAGACGATTCCTGGCTAATGTCAGCACATCTTAGCAGAGTCCTCCTCTTGTCTGCCCAGAGGGCGCCCTGCTAGGGGCTGACTACATCCCCGACAGCCAGGATGTCACCTGCCTTCGGCCTGGACAGTTGAGGGCTATATCCCAGGAGAAGTGACCACATTAGTAAAGTACCACGTTAAGTCAATGATGAAGGAATTCTTTCTTCCTTCTTCTCTCCCATTTCCCCTCCCTCCCACCTGTCCTCCCTTCTCTCCCTCCCTTTCTCTTTATGTTTTCTCGAGCAAACCTGACTCCCAGACACATCCTTTGCTGACTCAAGCACCCAGCGGAGTCTGACTGGCGTCTCTGTCCCAATTCAAAATTCAACCTCATTGGCTCAGTTTGGATCGGGTAACCGCCTCTGGTCCAATCCCCTCTGGCTAAGGGGACAGTGTTGTGTAGTGTTCATATGGTGCTTCAGCTTCTCAGAGAAAAAGGGAACATGATTTAGACGAACCCTGAAAGTGCATGCACTAAACAGAGAGGAAGAAAATCAGGGCAGGAGTTACTTTTTAAATTGATACATGTTGAGTGCTCTGGAAACAGTGCATATATTTTCTTATTTAGTTCAATCCTCACAGCTCTGTGAGAGAAGCGTTAATAACCTTACTTGGTAAATGAGGGAAATTAGACTCGGATGTTAAGGCACTTGCCCAAGATATTGGGTCTGGTAAGGGGTGCAACTGGATGCAAATCCAGGGCCATCTAACCCCAGGAATGTTATGCTCTTTCCTCTGCTAAACTGCCTGTGTGACCTTGAAATGTGTCACTGCCCTTGCTTTGCTAAAGTCTCAAGATTCCACCAATTCTGTCTCGTTGAAAGGGTTTTGAAGCTGGCTGGTTCACCATCATCAACATATAATGAGGAAGCGGAGTCTGGGGAGAGTTAGTGACCAGCCCACAGTCATTTAGGGGACCTGGATGCTTGTCTCTTTTCTGACTTTGAATCCCTATCCCATGGTTTCTTCTTCCTTTTTTAAAAGTGATTTGAGAGAGAGACTTTGAGCAGGGAAGGACATAGCCAGTTTGTGGAAAATGGATTGGGGAGAGGCAGAAGGAGAACCAGAGAGATGAATTAGGAGGCCGGAGCCATGGTCTGGAAGTGAAGTGAGTGAGATAGCTTATACTCCAGGAGGGGAGATGGGCAATGTAGTGAGGTTCTCCAGAAAACAGAACCGATAAGATATGTCTGTGTTTATATCTAGAAATCCTATATAATAAAAGGTTAATATGCAAACTTACCAAAAGGCAGAATGACTGGTTGCTATGATGTGCACTGACCACCAGGAGGCAGATGTTCCATGGAGGAGTTGCCCCCTTGATGGTCAGTGCACCAGAAATTGGGCTCACAGCTGGTGAGTGCAGCTGCGGTGGCAGGAGCCTGTCCCACAGGGAGCAGGCCTAAGCCATCAGTTGGACATCCCCAGAGGGCTCCCGGACTGTGAGAGGGCACAGGCCAGACTGAGCCAAGCCCAGAAGTGCATGAATTTCATGCACCAGGCCTCTAGTTTATTATAAGGAACCGGCAATGACAATTATGAACTGGCAAAGAAGTTCCAAGGTCTGCATTTGGCAATCTAGGGCCTAGGAAAGTCAGTGATATAATTCTTTTCTGAGGTCAAGAACCTGAAAGCCAGGAAAGCCTGTGGTGTAAGTTCCAGTTCTGGGGCAGGACAAAAACAGTGTCCCAGCTCTGCAGTCAGCAAGGCCCAGCTCCTTCTTCCTTGGTCTTTTTGTTCTACCCATCTCTTAAATTGATTGGATGAGGCCTACCCACATTAGAGAGAGCAATCAGTCTGTCGATTCAAATGTTAATCTCATCCAAAACACAATCACAGAAACACCCAGAATGTCTGACCAAACATCTGGGCACCCTAAGGCCTAGTCAGCAAGTGGACACATAAGATCAGCCCTCACAGTATAAGCAAGTCAACATCACACTTACGCCCTGGTCAGCGTGACTCAGTTGGTTGGGTGTTGTCCCATGAATCAAAAGGTTGCAGGTTCGATTCCTGGTTAGGGCACATGCCCAGGTTGCAGGTTCTATCCCCAGTGGAAGGTATGCAAGAGGCAACTGATCCATGTTTCACTCTCACATCGATGTTTCTCTCTCTCCCTCTCCTTTCCTCTTTAGAAATATCAAAACAAAAACAGAAAAACAAGACATTTATATATTCAGGGAGCAATAAGAAAGTAAGAAAAAAATGAAGCAGGGTGAGGGACTGGAGAACAGTGGGGACAGAACAATAGGCACAGAGAATGTCTGAAATAAATATTTGTTAAATGAATGGCTAAGTCTCACATTTCTATAAAAATGCTACTTTTCCCTTTCTGTCCCAAATTACTTTGCCTTATGTTAGGTTTTAACCGTAGTGAGTGCTATTGTTGCCCGGAACTAAGGTAAAAAATATATGTGTGTGTATAAGAATCGGCTGCTTGAAAGATACCATGTTCGCACATCCTTCGGGAATGTCACATTTGATACGGCCACTGGACACGCTTGACTCCTTCTTTATTTATGATTTCTGGCGCTTTTCCCTTAGAGGCGGCTCAGAATAGCTTCTGATCCCGCTCACTCAGAGAAACAGTGAAATCAAATCTTCCTGCACTGGCCCCAGCCATCAGCTTTGCTTATGCAAGCATGCGTACCAGGATGGTTAGAGCAGAGCCCTAGGCAGGTTTCGGTCGTGGCTCCTCCACATAAGCATCCTCGACTTGCGCACTGTAATTCTGGTAAAGCGCATTCGTTTCCAGAAATCTCGTCGCAATCAATAAGAGTTGTGCGCACACGACAGAAGGCTAAGTTTCAGCCATTTGCTCTCCACTCACCTCTTGATACCCCTTTAAATGTTTTCAGTCTATCCCTCGGTAATATTCAAATCAATGTTCTGACTTATTTATTCTTTGGAAGTCTGATTTATCTCCCTCAGCATCACGCCACTTCTGCTTGATTGCTCTCACTGAACTTCTGCACTCTGGGCAGAGCGGTGGGCTCAGAGAAGTACTTATTGTGAGGGTGTGTGTGTGTGTGTGTGTGTGTGTGTGTGTGTGTGTGAGAGAGAGAGAGAGAGAGAGAGAGAGAGAGAGAGAGAGAGAATTGGCATGAATGTGCATAGCCTAATAGAGCTGAAAAACCTCTGAATTTGAAAGCAAACAGATGTAGGTTAGTGGGACAGCTCTTCTACATCCAAATTGGCAACTCTGGCAAATGACCCTGGGGCCTCAGTTTCCATACCTGTAAAAGGGAAATATAGGTATGTACCCAAGAGAAATGAAAACCATGTCCACATAAAAGCTTGTACATAAATGTTCATAGTAGCATTTTTCATAATAGCAAATGAAACCCAAGCGTCCACCAACCGATGGACGCGTAATTGCACTCTGGTCCATCCATGCAATAGAATACTATTTGGTCACAAAGAGGAATGATGTTCTGATCCGTGCGACAACGTGGATGAACCTGGAAAACATGATGCTAAGTGAAGGGCCATGGGTATTAGTTTGCTGGCACTGCCATAGCAAAGAACCCCACACACCGGGTGACTTACGTAACGGAGACGTATTGTCTCCCAGTTTCTGGAGGCTGGAAGCTCAGGGTCAAGGTGTCAGCAGCGTCACTTTCTCCGGAGGCCGCGGCAGAATGTGCCTGGCTTCTGGGGGTTGGCTGGCAGGCTTTGGCGTTCCTTGGCTGGTAGAAGCACCATGCAGTCTCTGCTTCCATCTCCCTGTGGCTCTCCCCGTGTCCAAATTTCCTCTTTGTATAAGGACACCAGCATGTTGGATCAGCGCTGCCTACGATGATGTCATCTTAACTAATTACATCCGCAGCGACTATTTCCGAATCACATCATGTTCAGAGGTACTTGGGGTTAGGACTTCAATATAAATTTTTTTTTTAAATATATTTTATTGATTTTTGTACAGAGAGGAAGGGAGAGAGATAGAGAGTTAGAAACATCGATGAGAGAGAGTCATCGATCAGCTGCCTCTTGCACACCCCCTACTGGGGATATGCCCGCAACCAAGGCACATGCCCTTGACCGGAATTGAACCCGGGACCTTTCAGTCCCCAAGCCGACGCTCTATCCATTGAGCCAAACCGATCTTGGCCAATATAAAAATTTTGAGGGGGACACGGATGAACCCATTACCACATGTTATATGATTCCATTTATATGCAATGTCTAAAAAAGGTAAATCCATAGAGATAGAAAGTAGATTAGTGGTTGCCAGGGGCTGGGGAAAGAAGGAATATGGAATGACTGCTAATGGGTACAGGGTTTATTTTTGAAAATGTTCTGAAATCAGATAGTGGTGATGGTTGCACAGCTCTGTGAATATACCACCAGCCAACGAATGATACGCTTTAAATGGGAAACTGTAGGAGGGATACCTTTGAAAAGGCTATTTTTTTTTAAAGTGTAATACTGACCGCTCTTCTGCTGGGTCAGGGTTATGCAGATCACGTGATATAACGGAAGCGAGTGTGTTTGGAAATCTCCGTGAAGACAATACACAGTTGTAACCCTTGGTCTTTAATTTTTAAATATCTCTGGTAATCATGTGCATTCCATGCTAATGACACGATAAATTCCCTTTTAATTCCAGACCTTCCTGCTGTAATAAGGAGAACTCGGGTTCCCCGTAAACGCCAACTTAAACAGCCCCTGCAAGCTCACTCTCCTATTTCTTAGAAAAACATCCTCCCCAAACCTGCCCTGTGATTCCCACAAAACGTCCATCCTTTCTGAACGGATGTCTCCTTGAGCATTGAACTGATCTCAGTGCCATCTCTGGAAGGCACCCCCAAGCCTTCACAATTTGAGAAACGAGATGTGTTTTTTGTTTGTTGTTTTTTTCCTGCATCTGTGCTTTCGCCCTTGTTGGATCACAGCTAATTCTTTCCCCAGAGGCCAAATAAAATTTCATGAAACAGCCAGGATTTCAGCGGCTAACACAATCATCTTTCCTCCTCTGAGAGGCCTCCCTGCCTCTCTGCTCATTCCTAACCCCAAGCTGCCCAGAGCCTCCGGATCCCTTACGCACCACTCCTAGGGCCCGCGCTGCTGTGGCCAGCCCACGCAGCTGCCTCTGGCCCCGGGAGCACTGGGCAGCCTCCTCATACTCATGACCTTGGCTGGGTGCCTCGTGCTACTGTAGAGTGAACTGTCTGAGTTTCAGGTATCTCGGGTCTCTGTGGTGTGAGGGATCTCTGGGTATGGACTGCATATAGATCCGTAGATGGTAGGTGAATCCAACTTGGCAATCCCTCCAATGCCCCCTTCTTCTACCCACCTGCTAGAATTTCTGCTTTGGGGCCCCATCAAACTGGCTCCCCACCCTCAATCTCTAGTTGCTTGCTGGGTGTCTTTGGCTGAGTTGCTTAACCACTCTGGGCCTCAGTTTCTTCAGCTTTAAAGGGGATAATGCCTGTGTTTCCTCCTAAGGCTGTGATGAGGGTGGGATGGGATTTTCTGGTATGTGCTGAAAGCCTGGCTTAATGCTAGCTCTGTCTTCCCTGCTCCCCCTCTAGCCCAGGGAGGTCTGAGCAGCTGAGTCCATCTTACCTGGGCTAAGAATGAAGAGACGGTGGAAAGACCACTGCTTTCTGGATCAGTCCCACCAGCTGAGGCCCCGGCTCTGGTTGTGACCTTGGGCGGATTCATACCTTCCCCTGTCGCCGGGGATGGGGGAGAGCGAGGAGCACGTGGGTTCATGGCTAAGAAACAGCTTAGAAGCCTGCACGGGGCTGTGTGGCTGGAGAGTGTTATCTTGGCTGCCCTCCCAGTCATCATGTGACCTGACACCCCTCACTCCTGGCCCAGGCTGCTCCCCACAGGGCCCCACACTTGGCTTCTGTGAACCCCCTGACCCCTGGCCAGCCTTCCTGGCTCTCAGGCGGGCAGTCCCTGGGCTCTCTCTGCAGCCCCACTTAATTTTCTTTCTCACCATCCTCCCAGCAGACCTGTTCCTTGGCCCGGGCAGCTTCGAGGGGCCCTGGGCCAGTCTCCCGTTCTCACCTTGCTCGTGGAAGGCATGGTTCTCCTGAGGGACCAGGAGGGTGCTCCCAATCATTCCTCACTCAGCCCTAGAGCTGTGGGCTTTGGGCGGGTTCCTCGCCGTGAGTTGGCCATGAGGGCAGCACCTCCTCGTAAGTGGCTGTGTAGACGGAATAAGTCATCGTACGTAAACAATTTAGATCAGAGTCTGGCACGTAGTAAGCACTCAATAAATAATTGATTTGATTATTGCTTATACATTCCATCATTCACTCCGTGGACATCTTCTCCCTGCTGGGCGCTAGGGGCTCAGATGAGCCAGTAGTGACCCACCTCCCGGAGCTACCAAGCCAGAGGGGCAAGCAGGGGAGACCACAGACCATGACTACACATGGGCAAGCAGGGTCGGCGCTGTGGGAATGACTGCTCAAAGGGATGGCGGGGGTGGGGGGGTGGGGGGGACGGGTGGCGCAGGAGAGAGGCATTGACTCCTCCCTCTGGGGTGGGTCAGGAGAGGCCTGGCAGAGAGATCATTTGTTTGGGTCATGAAGAGGGCATAGGAGGTCACCCACTGGTGGAGAAGAGGCTGGAAGAGGGCAGTCAGGGATGGGAACAGCACAAGCAAAGGCACAGAGGCTGGGAGAGTGGCGATAAGAATGTTAAGCTTGCCCTGGCCCAGTAGCTCAGTTGGTTAGAGCATCGCCCCAATACAGCAAGATTGGGTTCAATCCCCAGTCAGAACACATACAAGAATCAACCAGTGAATATATAAATAAGTGGAACAGTAAATTGATGTTTCTCTCTCTCTCTCTCTCCCTCCCTCCCTCCCTCCCTTGTTCTCTCTCTCTCTAAAATAAAATAAAATAAAATAAAATATATTTTTTTAAAAGAATGGCAAGCTTAGCAGCCCCTATCGCCCCCCACCCTACTCCCTCCCACTCATTGGGAACCTGTCCTTCGGGTCCTGCCACAAGCAGCTGTGACAGAGGACGGAAGGCCCACCACAGGTGCCCCAGGAACGGCCCTCAGCCAAGACAATGGGAGGTGGCAGGTAAATACCCCGGTGGCCTTGCCCCTCGAGGTGGAACAACTCTCAGTGGGATTTCATGCCATTTCCCAGAATCCCAGCGGGGTGGAGCTCCAGGTGCTTGACATGGTACCTGCTCATGAAAGCACCCTGTACCGGGGCTCCCCTCCCAAATGTGCCTTTTGGACCCCAGTGCTTTCTCAGAGTCTGCCTTCTGGGGAACCCAGCCTAAGGCAACAAGCTGACAGACAGGTTAATTGTCCGGAATCCTCTGCTGCCCACCATTCTGGTCACTTGATAAGTTCTTCTGGCCATTACCGAGTGCTTGGTCCATGCAGGCACTGGGCTAGACACAGAGGGAGCGTCAAAGAGAGAAAATAATCCCTCAAAGAACTGGTTGAGGGGGCGGAACATATCTGTGAATGAGATAAAATACAAATCCCAGAAAGGCAGAGTTCATTTAGGGTTGAACAGAAGTTTGGTGCCTTAGACCCCAAGGAGGTGCTAGAGAGAGAGAGAGGAGGGAATGAAGGCAGAAATGACAGGGAGGGCTGGGGCTGGTGTGTGGGCACAGAAGCCTGGACTGCCTCATCTAGATGGTTCTCCAGCTGTAGAGAGCCGTGGGAGGATTGTGAGCAGGGGAGGGCAGGGCCATCTCTGTGTTAGGAGGATCCCTTGGGCTCAAATGCAGGATGACAGGGAAAAAGAGGGGAGGCTGGAGACAGGGAGGCCTGGCGGAGGCTGCCGAGTAGTCCAGGCTTCTGACTCCAGCTCAGTCCTGTCTCAGCCAGCCAGGCTCCTCCCCCAAACCAGGGAAGGCCATCTTTTCATAAAAAGCTCAGACAGTTTCCTGCCTTCCCACCCTTCCTTTCAGATCTGTTTCCTGCCGGGCCTCCAAACCTTTTCCTCCTACCCCCTCCCCCCCCCCATGATCTCTGATTTCAGAATGTTTCCTCTAGTTCCCACCATCTCCCGCCCTTTCTCTCCCGCGGAGAGTGGGGGACACTCAGCAAAATCACTCCTTCCTGCAAACCACCCAGACGCATGGGGCAGCGATTGTCTTCTCTCTACTTTAAGTAAGCGGAATTGGAGCAACCTTGGCCTTGGGAGACAGACTGTGCCTTCTAACGACTTTCCTTCAAAACCACAAATGCATTTTGTCTCGATTTGAGGTGGTTCTTGCCTCTCTATTCAGCAACCTCAGGGGGTGTGAAGCGGCATCTGGCAGCCCTACCATTTCACAGCGGATGCTGCACTTTGGTGAGAAGTCGATTTCTCTGCAAATCAGCCGAAAGGGCACAGAGAGCACAATTCCCTGTCCATTCAGGGCAGGTCTCTGAGCCAGGCCTGGGGCTGGGAGTCAGTGGGTAAGACATCCGCTGCCCAAGCCCCTTGGCTTAGTGCGGGAGATGGACAGGGAGACGGGTCACCTGAAAGGTTGTGCAAGATACCATGGGGTCTCCGAGCAGGCGAGCAGGCCACCCGGACCTTGGGCAAGTTATCAAACCTCCCTAGGCCTCAGTTTCCTCACTTATGAAATAGGGACAATGAAAGTTCTTTCTCTTTGGGTTGTTGTGAGGATTAAATAAGGGAATATGCAGGAAGAGCTTAACACAGAGCTCAAAGAAGGAAGCACCAAGTGAATGCTAGCTAGCTATTCTTGTTGTTTTTTAAATTCTCATACCATGAAATGCTCCTGTTCAGTGTGGTTCTTTAAAAAATATATTTTTATGGATTTCAGAGAGGAAGGGAGAGGGAGAGAGAGATGGAAAACATCAATGATGAGAGAGAATCATTGATTGGCTGTCTCCTGCATTCCCCCTACTGGAGATTGAGCCCATAACCTGGGCATGTGCCCTTGACCGGAATTCAGCCTGGGACCCTGCAGTCCGCAGGTCGATTGGGTCCATTGAGCCAAACCAGCTGGGGCTTTCAATGGTTTTTAGTGTAGTCACAAGGTGTACACCCCTCACCGATATTTCCAGAACATTTTCATCACCTCAAAGAGACCCTGCACCCTTCAGCAATCATTCTCTCAACTGCCCCTGCCCCAGGCAACCACTAGTCTACTTTACATTTCACATAAAAGGAATCATACATATATGTGGCCTTTTATGCTGGCTTATTTCATGTAGCATGTTTCCAAGGTCCATCCATGTTGTAGCATGTAAACAGTACTTGACTCTTTTTTTTTTTTGTGGCTGAATAACACCCTGCCACTGTGAGGATCACTTGCTTCTCTGTTCACCAGTTGATGGACATTTGGGCTATTTCTCCGCTGGGGCCATGGTGAGTAATGCTGCTGTGAATATCTGTGTGCGTGTTTTTGTGTGGGCATCTGTTCACCTGTCTCTTGGGTAGATGCTTGGGAGTGCGATATCTGGGTCATACGGTAACTCTGTGTCTAACTCTTCGAGGAAGAGCCAGACTGGTTTCCAGAGCGGCTGCACCAGCCAGTCCATCTGGTTCTCAGAGCGCTTTCCCACAGGCCACCACCGCACAGCCGCACAGCCGCACAGGGAGCAGGTCCAGCCCCCGGAGGGAAGCGACAGGCCCAGAGGCCCGGGAAAGATAACGGCAGAGCCAGCACTAGAGCCAAGAACTTTGCGTCCCAGATTCAACCTGTCACCTTAGGCCCCCAGGACCAATCTCCTCGGTCTGATGGGAAGTGGTGTGGGGCGTGGCCCCTGCTCTTGGCGGCTCACGGTCCAGCAGGTGAACAGTGGCCGTCCTAGCTTATCCAAGCCCCCTTAGACACCAGGAGGCCTGGGACCCCCACCTCCACGCCTCTCAACAGACATAGTCGGACCTCGTTCCCGAGGCCAGGGCGAGGGGAGCAGCGGCAGGTAGGATCCGGGAGTGGCTGTGCTGAACCACGTGGGTCGGAGTGTTTCTGGGGTGGACGGAGCCCTAGAAAGCTCCCCTCCCCAGCTTTTACTTCTCCTGCCCGGATTGGAGCGCAGCTCTGGATCGCTGCCTTCCTGGTGGGGCCCCAGCCCCATGCCACACCCACACCACACTCTCCCCTTTTGCGACCTTCTTGCTCATCAAGTGCCTCACGCAGACCACCACCTTCCCATGTCTGAGCTCCCAGACGCTTCAGATGCTCTGCTAAAAATGACCTTGCACCATGACCACCTCCCTGAAACTCAGTTTTCTCACCTCTCACACCTCTCCCACAGGGTGGTTGTGGGAGCAGCATCCGGTACCTGTTAAGAGGATGAAGTCCGTACTCCAAGGTTGGTTTGAGAGGTGGCCCCACCTCTCCCTCGCTAGCTCTGTGACCTTGGCAGATCACCTTACCTCTCCGAGTCTCTCATTCATACTTTGGAGAATGGAGCGCATGCAAAGAGTTGAATAAGGGCCAAAACCGGTTTGACTCAGTGGATAGAGCGTCAGCCTGCGGACTGAAAGGTCCCAGGTTTGATTCTGGTCAAGGGCATGTACCTTGGTTGTGGGCACATCCCCGGTGGCGGGTGTGCAGGAGGCAGCTGATCAGTGTTTCTCTCTCATCGATGTTTCTAGCTCTCTATCCCTCTCTCTTCCTCTCTGTAAAAAAAACAATAAAATATATTTTTAAAAATAAAAATAAAAAAGTAAAGAGTTGAATAAGGACTCAGTAGAGAACGACTATGGCTGTTATTATGCAAATTAAAGAGATTGGCACGTAGAGCCCCTTGCAGAGGCCTAGGACATAATGGATGTTTGCACAATGAGACCCATGGTTGTTACGGTATCAGCGCTTGCCTTGGTGCAGGTGACTGCAAAGGAAGGTGGCCTTCTTATTTCCCAGACACAGGTGCAAACAGGGTGAACACCAAAGCCCCGGCAGACGAGGGGGCAGAGCCAGGGGAGCCCACAGGTCCTGGGAGCTCTGGGACGGAGCCCAGGGGTTAGTGAGCCAAGCATGAAGAACAGCCCGAGGCCAGCTGAGTGGGAGAGCCTCCTGTGAGAGCCAGAGGCCGGGGCTGTGGAGGCTGCTGGGCTCTCAGGCACTCGGGTACCTGCTAGGCAAGTAGCCAGATCTGCTTAAAGGAGAGACGGAGCGGCCCTCTGGAGAGGTCTTCTGCTTCCTGGGCTGACGAGCCACCTCCCAGCATGCTTTGGCAGCATCACATGGCACTTAAGTCCCGTGCAAGTGGGAGAGAAAGCTGAGTGTGATGAGCTAGGGAGCCCGGAGGCCAGCAGAGATCATGGCAGGCTTCCTGGAGGAGCTGGCCTTGCAGAATGGGAAGGGTTTGCAGAGAGTAGGGAGGGCAGAGACCAGGGAGGGGAGAAAGCACAAAGGCAGAAGCACAAAAGTTGCTTCAGGGGTAAGAGTAAGTTGCTGAATCTCCTTTTAAAAATCTAATACCATTTTGTGATACACTTTCACTGTGAGACATTTAGCAAGGGGGAATTGTGAAAATACAATTAAGGAAGGGAGACAAGAAAAAAAACCTTCAGTGGCCTCTCTCCCCAGAGGAATTAGCACTCACATTTCGGTGGGTGTTCTTCCACCTTCTTTCTATGCATATGTATTACCTGTATTCCTGTCTCTTTCTGTTATGAAAGCAAAAATGAACTCCCATCACACATGCTGTTTGTGACCTACTTTTAGGCATGCACCACGAACTGTGTTCCCTGTCATTAAATATTCGACTTCACCACTATGTAATGCCTTCCGAGTATTCTCTCATATGAATGGAGCATAATTTATTTAAGTAATTTTCTATTCTTGGGTATTTAAGTGGTTTCCAATTTTTCAATATCATAAGCATCTTCTAAATGAACATCTTTGAGGCTGCAGCTCTGTGCACGTCCTTAATTATGTCCTTGGGATACATTTCTAGGAAAGAAATTGCTCCGATAAAGGGATGCAGATTTTAAAGAATTTTGATACGCGTTGTCCAATGGCTCCCCCGGAGCCTGGCTCCGATTTCCCCTCCCACCCCCACTGCAGAGCAGAGGGTGTTCATTGTCTAGCGTTTCCACTCACACTGGGTGTGGATTTTTTTTTTCTTTGTCAGTTTGGTAAATTCAAGACCAGAATGCGTGAATCCAAGTTTTCTGAGGTGTAAATTGGAGGCGGTAATCACGGTGTGTCCTGGCTTCGTTGTGGCAATCGAAACGCACAGTGGGTCTGAGGTGCTTACAAAGAAAACACAATTTACATTATCAGCGACCGTCCTAGCTCAATTATCCCCGGAATGAGGAAGCCCTGGGAGTCAAGGTTGAAAAGGTCATTGGAAGTCAGCTTTGTTAAGGGCTTTATCTTCCCTTTAGCTGCAAATTAGCCTCGTAAAAACGCCTGTAAAAATGGAAACAGCCGCGCGTCTTTGATGGTCGAAAGTGAAAGTACCGCTTCCCCTTCCTCACGGTTCTCTCCCCAAGGGTTAGGTGTGTGTCTTGCAAGATGTTTTCTCCTACCTTTATGAACTCTGTGTGTATGCACGTGTGTGTGTGTGTGTGTGTGTGTGTGTGTGTGTGTGTACATCCATCCATGTACTAGTATATTATTCATTGTTGTCTTGCAAAATGCAATCCTACATGGGATTTCACTGTTGCCTCTAACATTCAGATCCACCTTATTCTTGGTAACATCTGCTTGGGTTCAATGTGCTTATTCTTTCCCTCACCCACTGGAGCTGGTGTTTCTATAGTTTGCTTTCCTCACAGCAAGATGCGAGGTCAAAGTGGTTAGAGGTTAGACATTGTCACACTGTCAAATTGCTCGCCAAAGAGATTGCACTAGTTAATTTATCCCCCTCTCCCCCCCATCACTGCAGGGAGTGCCAGGCTTGGGGGAATCCGGGCCGGGTCAGAACCCGCACCTGTCTCCCTTACCTGTTCACGCTGAGCATCCCGAAATCAGCCTGCAGCGGAGCCGGAGTCTGTCTCCAGCCTGGCTTCTCGCTGTCCTCTGCTGTGCAGCAAATCACAGAGGAATCTTTCCTTGTTAATTAACTGGGGTTTTATTAAACACCTTAGCAGCTAGCCAACTGCTCTGACCCAGCTGCTCCTGGGAGACGTGTGGATGAGAAGTTTTGTGCTTTAACCGGTGTGTCTTCGATGACAGCTTTTGTGTCAGGGTGTGCGCTCTGAGTCAGATATCATGTTATCCGAGAGACATGCTTCTCCAGCAACAAATGTGTGTGAAGCCCTGACTCTGTCAGGCAAGGTGTGGGCCCTGGGGAGGGGGTGTGAGCACCATTCCTACCCCAGGGACAGTAGTGTAGAAGCTGGGAACTCACGCAGGAGTGATGGGTGTGAACACGGTGTTCGAGGGGTGCCATTTCTCTCTCTCTGTCTCTCTCTCTCATCTGGAGAGTGTGCAATAAGCAGGACCTCACAGGCTCAGGAGGGGAACAGTGTGGGTAAAGGCCCTGCATTTGAATGGGAAACAGCAAGTAGGAGTCTGCTGTATATTGCCGTGTGGTTTATGAAAGCCAAACATCGGAAGGATCTAACTGTCTAAATTAGGGCAATTGTTAAGTAAATTATGATATAACTACATTTTGCATATATTAAAATCCTGTTTTTAAAACAATACATACCTAATAGCATAGGAAAATTACTACTCTGTAATACATTTAAAAGCAGTATATGACGCTATATAAGAGCATAATTCTATTTTGTTTTTCTAACTGTGTGATAACTCTGATACGCTCTAGCTAGGGAAAAACCCCACAGTATTGTTAACTGTGGGCCTCTAACTAAATTTTATTTTCTTTTTTACATGGATTATTTTCTCAAGTTTCTGTAATGAGGGTGTTGTATGTTCATAATTAGAAAAA
The DNA here is from genome assembly GCF_014108245.1 of Pipistrellus kuhlii. NCBI lineage: Eukaryota > Metazoa > Chordata > Mammalia > Chiroptera > Vespertilionidae > Pipistrellus > Pipistrellus kuhlii. The sequence goes on along the minus strand of NW_023425544.1, from coordinate 974,883 downwards.
GGAAATCCATTAAAGTAGAAATGACACCAATGCCTAATAAATATGAAAAATGCCCAACCTTGCTGATGATTAAAAATGCAAATTAAAGCAGTGTTGTGATGCTGTGCTTTCGCTGACCAACTTCAGAAGGAAAGCCTACTGGTACTCGGCAAACCTGCTCTGAGTGGCACAGTGTGGCCAGAGAAACACTGGTATACTCCCCGTTTGAGGACAGTTGCTTCAGCTACAGTGTGGGGAGCTCAAAAAATACTTTTCACAGAGATAGATGAACTGGTAAAAAAAAAAAAAAAAAAAAATCAGATTTTAATGCATGCGCACAGGGAATTCACATACGCACAAAAAATAAATAATAATAATAAATCCCAAAGACAGTGAGGCAAAATTGAGTGTATATGTCATTTTGAACAAAAAGAAAAGGGGAAAATGAGATCTCAGATGTCAAAATGAGAATGAGCAATTTACCGGTAATTGAGGAAGAGCAGACGATGCATGGCAGGCAAATTCTTTTAAAAATATATATTTTATTGATTTTTTTTTTACAGGGAGGAAGGGAGAGGGATAGAGAGTTAGAAACATCGATGAGAGAGAAACATCGATGAGCTGCCTCCTGCACACCTCCTACTGGGGATGTGCCCGCAACCAAGGTACATGCCCTTGACCGGAATTGAACCCGGGACCCTTTAGTCCACAGGCTGAGGCTCTGTCCACTGAGCCCAACTGGTTAAGGCGGCAGGCAAATTCTTGCTTGGGTGGGACGGAGAGGGTGGTCCAGCCACCAGCCCCGGCCCGGAGTCTCCCGTCCACAAGGCTCAGTTGGAATTAGGCTCAGAGGAATCTCCTAAGGTTTCCTTCCTGGAGCGGGCCTTGCCATCTGAACGTCTCAGGCAGGAAAGGAGGAGGGGAAAGGTTTTGTCCGAGTCTTTTGTTTCTTAATAACCAGCTTAAAATAAATCTCCCAAAAGGCAGCTGCAGGGTTTTGGTCCCTTTCTGTTCTCTGCAATGAGAATGTAGTGTTTTAGTAATTAGAAAAAGCCGTGAAATTATTTTTTAGGTTAAAATAAAAGGAAATCTATGAAAATAGAACTGATACAAATGCTTAATAAACGTAATTACTGAACTAGTTACTAACAGTGCAAATTGAAGCAGTATGATAATTCTGTGTTTTAACGGAGCAACTTGAGAAGAAAAACCTGCTAGTACACAACACCTATTGGCAACAGAGTGGTTAAGAGAAACACTTGTATACTGCAAATTTGAGTCTAATTCAGTTCAGCCTTTCTGAAGAACAGTTTGGCAATATATATATCAAAGTCCTTAAAATGTGTAATTTTTCAGTAACGTTAATTTTTAAAGATGTGTAATTATATTCCTTGAATACATTAAGGAAGTAATTAAGGGATTGTGTACCGGTGAATAAGCAAGAAAGCCTATCACAGGACTTTTTAAAATACAGTAGCGAAGTCCTGGCCAGTGTGGCTCAGTTGGTTGAGCATCATCCCATGCATTGAAAGGTCACCAGTTCGATTCCCAGTCAGGGCACTTGCCCAGGTTGCGGATTCAATTCCCGGTTGTTTTGTGTATGGGAGGCAACCTAGCGATGTTTCTCTCTCACATCCATGTTTCTCTCTCTCCCCCATCTCCCTTCCCTTCCTCTCTCTTAAAAAAACGACAACACAAAAACCCATCAATAAAAACATTAAAAAAGTGAGCCACTAAAAATATATATAATAGTAAAGAGTTGTTCAAAATAATGTTATAGAACTATATTTATGAACGTGGGAATGTATAATGTATTGTTAAACTTTAAAATATGGCATAAAAATATGGCAGAATCCCTTTAAAATGTAGTAATTAGATATAGAAAGGACCTGGGAAAATATATGCATGTTAAACAAAAATTTTTAATTTCCATGACTTGGAAGTCTTTTTAAAAGAAAGGGTTTATTGCCCTCGCTGGTTTGGCTCGGTGGATGAAGCGTTGGCCTGCCGAGGGAAGGGTCCCAGGTTCGGCTCCAGTCCAGGGCACATGCCTCGGTGGCAGGCTCGGTCCCCAGCCCTGGTTGCAGTGCACGTGGGAGGCAACCAATAGATGTGTCTCTCTCACATCAGCGTTCCTCTCTCTGTGTCACTCCCCTTCTGCTCTCTCTAAAAATCAATGGGAACTATCCTCAGATGAGGATTAACAAAAAAGCAAGCAAGAAAAGGAGTGTGAGGGTAGGGGGCAGTTCATTAGGGGAAAAAAAAGACTGGTCTTGGGGCTTGGAGTCTAAGCCACCAGCAGCAAGGCCAGGTAGGAAAGACAGCATGTCCATGGCCCTGGAGTTTTGCGAGCATTTTGCACAGTAGGAGAAGAGGTAGAGCCGTGCTGAAAAGGGGGGAAAAGGTGGAGCGGGGCTAGTTCTGGGACAGGTGCAAAGTCCAGGGGAGAAGTGTCCACCCTGTGGATTAGCTGTGGACAGCGGATTGGAAAGTTCACATGTAAGTAAGAAGTGAAAGCTCCCGGGGTTCTGTGCACCTGGCTAGTCTGTCTTGTGAATAATCTCAGAAATAGCCACCTGGCTTTAACCGGTTTGGATAGAGCATCGGCCTGCGGACTGAAGGTCCCAGGTTTGATTCTGGTCAAGGGCACATGTCCGAGTTGCAAGCTCGATCCCCTGTAGGGAGCATGGAGCATGCAGGAGGCAGAGCATTGATGATTCTCACTCACCATTGATGTTTCTCTCTCCTCCTCTCTGAAATCAATAAAAATGTATCTCTTAAAAAGTCACTTTCTACTTTTAGAAATGATGAGGGGAGAGAAACGTGCACACGAAAGAGAGAGAGAGAGAGAGAGAGAGAGAGAGAGAAACATGAATTTGTTCCACTAATTTATGCATTCATTAGTTGATTCTTGTACGTGCTTTGACTGGAAATTGAACCCACAACTTGGCGTATCAGGAGCTCTAACCAACTGAGCTCCCTGGTCACAGCATGCTTTGGTGGTGGCTTATGGGTGTAATAAATATTTAAAATGCACAGCCCTGTACCCTTTCAAAGTATGCACAGTTTAGACTTATTAACTATACTGCAACAGAGCTGCATGAAAACAAAGAGATCACCTCCCCAGTGGCACAGGTCTTAAACTCCCCATGTCCCCACCGACACCCCCAAATCGTATTAATAGCTTTCTCTGATGTGTATCCTGAGTAAAGGATTCATGTCCTGCCTGGTGATGAATGAATAGGTGAGGGGGGCCGGGGAGGTCCCACTGTGGACAGAGGGCAGATGGCGCTGGAACAATCCAGAAAGATCCTCAGAAGTTGGAGGTCAAGCCAGAACCCGGGTGTCCCATCCTTGGGAGGGGACTGGCATTGTTTTAGTTTCCCCAGGCTGAAAATGGAGAGTTACAATATTCATAGCTATTGCATTGTTGTTGAGGATTAAATCAGTTCATCCATGTGCAGGGCTGAGAACCGTAGCTGACCGGTTGGAGGTGCCACGTGGTCACAGTGAGCCTATCTGGTTGTGAATAGTCCTGGTGACCAATCCATCTGGGAGCCCAAAGTACAGACCTTTGGTTAATCTGGATTCAGGTTTTTGGTGTGTGGTTTCTGGGGTGAAAGAGACCCAGTTTACTCCTGCCCCCTTCCACCAGCTGCTGGACAACCCCCATCCTTTCAACCTTCCCTGCAGGCCCTGGCACCCCGGCCAGTTTATCTAGGTTGTTCTGCAGAGCTGTCTCTCTAAAGCTTCCGCTCTAACGACAGGGAGGCACATATACTGCAGCTTATGCTTCTATTTCGAGCTGGGGATTTGAAGAGAGAGCGTGCACACACATGGGTAGGCATCTGTGTGCATGCCTGTGTGGGATTGCGGTTGTGAACCTGCGTGCACCTGGTTGACCGCATGGGCTTGCATGAACCTGCATGGTTGTGCATTAACACATGTTCAAGGGCACATGAGCTTCTGAAGGACTTCCTGAGCTCCTAGACGAGTCTGCATTTGGAATATATACACACGTCCTTGTGAGCATACGTACATGTCCATGACCACGTGTGTGATGTGATGTGGTAGGGTTTATTTCCCATGCATCTAGTTTGTGCGCATATTTGCGCATGCTGCTTTTGTGTATCTGTGTGCATATGGTGTGAGCTCTCCTCTCTACGCTCCCCAGGAGGCACCCAGGCAAGTGCAAACGGCAAGGAACAAAGGAATAATCTGCATAGTTTAGTCTTTGATCTCCGCCACCCAGGATCCATCCCTTGCTCTCACTCCAGCTGCCACGCTGTTTCTCCAGCCCTGTGGATTCCATCTTTGAGCTTTATCCCCCAGAAACCTCTGCCTCTCCTTGCCCCCCAAGAGGGGAACCGGGTGGAGAAGGGTAAGGAGCCTTCACTGAGCACCTATGGTGCACCAGGCACCGGAACCGGATGCTTCACCTACGTTCTCAGGTCTTAGCAATCCCTAATCAGTTGTTCCCACTTGGCGGTTGAGGAAGCCAAGGATCAGGGGAATTAAGCCATTTGTCTAAGACTAGTGATGGAGCTAGAATTCGAACTCAGGACTGCAACCAGGCTGTCTTCATAGAGCATACCTAGCTGCCAGGTACTGAGAAGTGGAAGCTACAGCCAGAGCTCTAGGGGAGATTCCTGGGAGACACAGACAGTCTGATGTCAGGGACAGGGGTATGAGCACGGAATCAGTAAGTCCTCCAAGGATAGCCCTTACTCCGTTTCTATAAGGAGGCAGGATGGAGAAACCCCAGGTGTCAGAGTGGTCCACGGATCAAGTTGGGGAGAGCAAGGCACAGACCAATAACACACAGCAAAGATGAAATACAAAGCATCTTTGCCACCCCTATCTTAGGGCGTCGTTTGCAGATTCCTTTCCAGGTTGGGGGACGTATGGCAGGCAACCAATCAATGTCTGTCTCCCTCCCTCCCTCCCTCTCTCTCTCTCTCTCTCTCTCTCTCTCTCTCTCTCAATTAAATAAAAATGTATCTTGGGTGAGGATTTTAAAACATTTCTCCGAGTTCTTATCTGTTGAGTGTGTGTGGAAGATAGGTTTCAGGGGGTTTCTACAAGCTCTTGTTAAAACTAGCATTTGTTTGCCTTGGCTGGGTAGTTCAGTTGGTTAGAGTGTCATCCCATACACCAGGGTTATGGGTTTGATCCCCTGTCAGGGCACATGCAAAAGTCAGCCAATGAATGCATGAATAAGTGGAACAACAAATTAATGTTTTCTCTCTCTCTCTCTCTCAAATCAATTTTTAAAAATTCCACACACATTTATGATTTAAAAAAAAACCTAGCATTTGCTCTCTTCCTGAGCTAACTCACGCAGCCTCAGTCATTCTGTAAGATAGTTACTGTTCCTGGCGGGTGAGGACACTGAGGCTCAGAGAGGTTCCCTTTCTTGCCCAAGTGGCAGAGCAGGATACAAACCCAGGGGGTGTCTGACTCCCTACCCTGACCAGGATGCCCTGTTTTAAAGTTTAAAGCAAAGAGTTGATAAAATACCAAGACATAGTAGATGCTCAACACATGGTAGCAAATGATGATGATGATGATGATGGTGACAATGACAGGGACCACAATGATGACAAAAACGTGTTTTGCTGAGCGTTGACGAGGCATTAAATTTCTGAAGAGTCAAAATTTCTGGAAAAGCCACGCTGTTACTGATTGTTTTTAGAACAAAGGTCGCCTCCTTTTTTAGCCAGACCAGACCCCAAAACCATTTATGAGCTGTGTGGCTCTGAGCAGCCGCTCTGGGCATCATTTCCTTAGCTCTCCTGTAAGGATAATAATAGCCTACTCAGTTCCTCAAAAGCTTAAGCAGAGAGTTACCATATGACCCAGCAGCTCCAGTCCTAGGTGTTCACTCAAGAGAAATGAAGACAGATGTCCACACAAAAACTTGTACATCAATGTCCATAGTAGTGTTATTCGTAATAGCTGAAACATGGGAACAGTCCTGATCTTCATCAGTTGGTGAGTGGACACAATCCGTATAATGGACTTTTTATATTGCTGTAAAAGAGAGTGAAGCATTGACAACATGCTATCACATGGGTGCATCTTGAAACCATCATGCTAAATGAAAGAAGCAAGCCACAAAAGATGGCATATTCTGTGATTCTATTTCCAGAATAGGCAAATCTACAGGCAAATGCCCTCCAGAATGGGATTTTCTGGCTGAAGATCCAGTCAGAAAGGAGCTTAGTGGTTGCCAGAGGAAAGCATGGAGAGTGAGTGGGTATGGGATTTTTTGGGGGTTGATAAGAATATTCTGGTGGTGTTAGTGGCAATGGGTACACAAATTTGTGAATATACTAAAAACCACCGAATCATGCAATTTAAAAGAAGGAATTTCATGACATGTGAATTATATCTTATTAAGAACAGCTTGATCTTCTAGGGTTGCTGTGAAGTGTAAGTGAAATAATTTATGTAAATCCCCTAACGCAGTGCTGGCATTGTAGTAAGCAGTCATTAATGCTAAACAATTTAAATAAATGCTAGCACTGTTACTGCTATCATCATGACTATACTAGCTGGTGATTTTAGTTCCCAGAGTTCCAGATTCCTGACCTGTAAGCAGGAATAGTGATACTTTAATTAGTTAGGTTTTCTTAGTAGCAGGCTAAGATTAGATTCACGAGTAAAAGGGAATTTATTAGAAGGCTGCAGCACAAATGACTGATTTGGAATAAAGGACAAAGAACCGGGCTCAGGAAGCAAAGATCTAAACAGTTGTTTCCTTGGCTTTTTAATCTGCTAGCTAGGGAAGGGAGCAAGCATAGCAGGGCCTACTTCATAGGATTGTTGTGATGGTTAAATGAATACTTATACTCTAAACTCTCAATAAATATTGTGTTGTTGTTTTTATTATTATTATATTACTATTACTATTACTATTACTATTACTATTACTATTACTATTACTATTACTAGAGACCTGGTGCATGGGATTCGTGTGCACTGGTGGGGTGTGCGGCTTGCAGGGATCAGCCTGCTGTTGGAGTGCTGCTCATCCCAGTCAGCTGAGCAGTGCTCCCACTGTGGGAGCTCCTGTGCTGAGTATCTGCTCCCTGGTGGTCAGTGCATGTCATAGCGACTGGTCGGCCAGTTGTTCTGGTCATTCCGCTGTTTGGTCACTGGGCTTTTATCATATAGGACTAGAGGCCCAGTGCATGAATTTGTGCATGGATGGGGTATCTCAGCCTGGCTGGCAATAGGGGCTGATTGGGGCTGTGGGAGGTTGGCTGGCCAGAGGGAGGTTGGCTGTGGGAGTGCACTGAACACCAGGAGGCAGCTCCTGCTTTGAGCATCTGCCCCCTGGTGGTCAGTGCATGTCATAGCGACTGGTTGACCGGTTGTTCAGTTGTTCAGTTGTTCACGCTCTTAGATTTTTATATATAGAGATTATTGTCTCTAGGATGATTCAACTCAACCCACTTTTTCTGACTGAGCCTGGCTCTGTTCAAGGATTAGATCCATAAAGTGTGATGGGCCCAGCTAGGGTCACTCACCTACTCCTTGGCCAGGGGAGGGCGGGGCATCTTGATTGACAGCCTCACTAAGAGTTCAAACTAGGGAGGGGAGGTGATACCCAAAGGAGAACCCAGAAGAAAGAAGAGGGGTCATCGTGGCATAATCAGCCCATGCTCCCTGCAAATACCCTCATACAGACTGTTGGGAGGATCAGAAATAATATGTGTGAAGTGCCTGGTACAGAGTGGGCCCTTAATTAATGGGATCTTTTTAGCTGATGACTGTTCTCTACTTGGGGCTCTGAATTTTTCATTGTGATGTATGTTTGGGATGGATTGTGAAAGGCCTGGAATGCCATGTTAAGGCATCTGCACTTTATTCTGAGAAATAACCAGGGAGGGCCCTCCCCTGAAAGCCCCATGGCATGCTCAGAGTCTCTTAGGCTGGAGTCACATTGCCTAAGCCTCCCAGCTGTGTGACCATGGGCAATTGACTTAAATCTCCAGCCCCCAGCTTCCCTGTGCATAAAACCTGGTCACATTTTTATATATATATATATATATATATATATATATATATATATATATATATATATGGTATTGATTTTTAGAGAAAGAGAGGAAGGAACAGAGAGATCTGCTGCCTCCTGCACATCCTCCACCAGGGGTCGAGCCCTAAGCCCAGCATGTGCCCAGAGTAGGAATTGAACTAAACTAATAACCCAACCAACTGAGCCACACCAGCCAGGGCAAACCTGGCCACATTTTGAGTCGGGAGACTTAAATGAGATAGTATTTGCAATGTATTTAGAACAGTATCTGGCCAAGGTAAATGCTCAATAAATTATAGAACTTATTATATATAAAATAAAATTAAAAGAACTCTGCCTCACCAGGTCGATGGAAGAATCAATTGAGATCAACAAGGGTATGGCAGTTCGCACTTGACAGTATTGTGTCCTGGGAAGGTGTTTCCTTGATTGGAATCACCACTGGCAATAAGCTACACCTTAGTCTAATGATTATTTTTTTGTGAAATGAAGTAACATCAAATGTACACCTTTAATAATAACATGGAACCTGATTTCAGAAACATTTAAGTATGAGAAAGGTGTATCTGAGAATTGGGGAAATGGAGTATTGATAATTTAATGTTTCAAGTAATTAAAGAATGTTCTCATAGAGTCTATTACCAGTTTCCCAAAACTTAGAACACAATATTGCTTACTTAATGTTAAAAGAGCACTGGGCATAATTTAATCTTTCCTTGCAGCTTTTGAATTTCCTTAAAGGCAAGGTCAGCAATTTTAAAATACACTTTTAGGTCCTCTGGCTCAGTGGTTCTCAATCCTGCCTACACATTAGCATCCCCCCCAGAGAGCTTTGCGAAAGTACCGTTGCCTGGGTCCTGTTTCAGACCAATTAAATCTGAGTCTCTGTGGGAAGGAGCCTGAGCGCTGGAAATTTTCAAAGCTTCCCAAGTAAACCTGATGCTCAGCGTCTGAGAACTGTCCCTGCTGGCTGGGGCCTCACTCACAGAAGGTGCCCTCTGTTTGGAGATGAGGTTGAAGAGGAGTGCGGAGGCTGGGGCATGGAGGGTTGAGTATGCTACCACCTAGAAGCTCAATGTTATCTTGTAAAATGGGCGCTACCAAAGACCTTGAACAAAATAGTTAATCCAGCCTGAGTTCCAGTTAGAATGACTACTGTGGTGACCTGTGGAGCAGAACTGGAGTTGATGAGATTGGAGGAGGAGAACCTAGAGTGGAAGTCTCTATAACCATCCAAGCTGCATCAGTTAGCTGTTGCTGTGTAACAAAGAAGCCCCCAAATCCAGTGGCTTAAAGCAGTGGTTTATGGTCGATCGTGATTCTTTTACAGAGAGGAATGGAGAGAGATAGTTAGAAACATCGATGAGAGAGAAACATCTATCAGCTGCCTCTTGCACACCCCCTTCCAGGGATGTGCCCACAACCAGGGTACATGCCCTTGATCGGAATCAAACCCGGGACCTTTCAGTTCACAGGCTGACGCTCTATCCTAGGGGTGTCGAACTCAATCAGAGAAGGGGCCAAAATCTAAAATCCAGCCTAAATCGCGGGCCGAATGGTTTACTGAACAGTCATAAACTGTCATTGTGATGGAAACGCAGCGGAGTGCAGTGATGACAGCGCGGTGCGGGCCACATTGCAAGGCCTGGCGGGACGGATTTGGCCCGCGGGCCTTGTGTTTGACACATGTGCTCTATCCACTGAGCCAAACTGGTTTCAGCTGTGGTCGATCATGATTCTGTCGATTGGAGGGCAGTTCCTCCGCAGGTCCTGCCTGTGCTCCTTCACGCAGCTGCATTCCATTGGAGGGCTGGCCGGGGGCTGAGCTGGCTGTTATAACTGGGCCTCTCTCCATGTGGTCTCTCATCCCTGATTTCTTCTTAGCATTAGATGAATTCTTCTCAGAGGGGAGGCAGAAACTGCAAGGTCTTTGAAGGCCTACTCCTGGAAATCATATGATGTCACTCTTCTGACGTCTTTCATGGGTCCAAGCGATTCACGAGACCAGCACAGATTCAAGAGGAGGGGAAGTAGGAGGCATGATAAAGTCACATTTCAAAGGAGTGTGCATTTGATAGGGGAAATTGGTGGCCATATTTTGCCACACAAATGGAAGATACTGAAGCCTGGCCTATGGCAGGGGCAGTAGACAGAAGTGAATTCATTCATTTCGTTAGTGAGGTAGTCTTTTACTCAATAATTTACTGAACACCTGCTGTCTGCCTGGCACTTTGCTAGACATTGGGGATAAAGCTGTAACTGACAATGGCAAAGTAGTACTGCTCTTGTGGAGTTTACAGTCGCAGGGGTCTTCAAACTACGGCCCGCGGGCCACATGCGGCCCGCAGAGGAGTCTGATCCAGCCCGCCAGGTTTTTTGGGCAGTGAGCGCAGCCAAGGTGTTACAGTAGGAATTAGTAGGTCATATAGTCCGGCCCTCCAGCTCTCTGAGGGACCGTGATCTGGCCCCCACTTTAAAAAGTTTGAGGATGCCTGGTCTAGGGGGTAGGGAGACATACACCAGAAAGCAAACTACTGCAGCAAGAAACATAAGGTGGGGTGAGGGATTAGAGAGGGTTCTTTTAGGCCAGTGGTTCTCAACCTTTTTAATGCCACAATCCTTTAATACAGTTCCTCATGGTCTTAGGCTCCATGGTCTTAGCTCTACAGTAGCGGTTCTCAACCTGTGGGTCACAACAGGTTGAGAACCACTAGCAGGGTCACCTAAGACCATCGGAAAACACAGATATTTACATTATGATTCATAACAGTAGCAAAATTACAGTTACGAAGTAGCAACGACAATAATTTTATGGTTGGGGGTCACCACAACATGAGGAACTGTATTAAAGGGTAGCGGCATTAGAAAGGTTGAGGACCACTGTTTTAGGCCTTTTTGAGTAAGGAAAGTCTGACCTGAAACCTCAATGCAGTGAACCATCCAGATGTTTGGAGGTTGCAGAACATCAAGTGCAAAGGCCCTGAGGCAGGAGCATGCTTTACGCTTGAAAAATAACAGGAAGTCCAACCTGGCCGGCGTGACTCATTGTTAAGCATCGACCTATGATCCAGGAGGTCACAGTTTAATTCCCCGTTGGGGCACATGCCCGGGGTTGTTGACTCGATCCCCATTGTGGGGAGTGCAGGAGGCAGCCAATCAATGATTCTCTCTCATCAATGATGTTTCTTTTTTCTTTTTCTTTTTTTTTAAAAATATATTTTATTGATTTTCCACAGAGAGGAAGGGAGAGAGATAGAGAGCTAGAAACATCGATGAGAGAGAAACATCGACCAGCTGCCTCTTACACACCCCCTATTGGGGATGTGCCTGCAGCAAACGTAGATGCCCCTGACCGGAATCGAACCTGGGACCTTTCAGTCCGCAGACCGACGCTCTACCACTGAGCCAAACCGGTTTCGGCTCAATGATGTTTCTATCTCTCTCTCCCTCTCCCTTTCTCTCTGAAATCAAATATATACATATATATATAAAGTTTCAAAAAAGGAGGAAGGGAAGAAGGTCATTCCTTGGACAATAGTTGTAGTAGGAAAAAGTGGTGAATAAATGTCAGAATTTGGTATATTTTGAAGGCAGAGCCAGTAGAATTTAATAAAATATGGGAGGAGAAATAAAGAAGTCCAAAGCTTTTGGCTTGAGTAATTGGGTGAATTGTGGTGCTTTTTACTGAGGAAGACATAGATGGACTGACGGAATCGCAAGTTTGTTTGGGCTATGTTGTGTTCAGAATGCCTTTTGACCTCCAAGTGAAGATGGCTGTAGGCCATCTATGTGTGGTTGCAGGTGTGGTTGCAGATAGAAATCGGAGTGTTATCAAGGGCTACATCAGAGCTTGAGCCTGGACGGTCACTTCGGAGTGAGTTTGAAATCTGAAGACTGAGCCCTGGGGCACTGCAACCTGTAGGGGTAGGCTGAGAGGGAAGATGCCGCCAGGGAGACTGATAAGGAGTGGGGACTGATAAGCTGTGTGCAGTCAGGTGGACACTTGAGGAGGACTGTGGACTCCTGAAAGCCCAGGGAGAAAGTGTTCCAGAAGAGCAGGATCGGTGTTGAATGTTGCTGAGCAGTCAGGTAAACCAAGGCAGAGAAAGAACTAGTCACTTGGATTTGGCAACATAGACCTCACTGGTGATCTTAAGATTAAATGGAGCAGCCGAAACCGGTTTGGCTCAGTGGATAGAGGGTCGGCCTGCGGACTGAAAGGTCCCAGGTTCGATTCCGGTCAGGGGCATGTACCTTGGGTGGGGTCACATCCCCAGTAGGGGGTGTGCAAGAGGCAGCTGATGGATGTTTCTCTCTCATCGATGTTTCTAACTCTCTATCCCTCTCCCTTCCTCTCTGTAAAAAATCAATAAAATATATATTTTTTAAAAAGATTAAATGGAGCAGAGGCTCCGATGGCTGGAGGAGAGAATAGGAGTGGCCGGAGGAGAGAATCGGATAATTGTAGAGAAATTAGGGTGTGTGTGTGTGTGTGTGTGTGTGTGTGAGCCTGCACGTGCCACGCAAATATTTAGCTGAGAAAAACTGGAGAATATTTGTATGTTAGTGGAAATAATTTGCTAGAAACGTAGAATGACCAATGATGCAGGAGAAAGGGGGACAGTTGCAGGAACAGAGGGCATGTGATCTGGTGAGCACGTGGAGCAGGTGGCCTGGGTAGCAGCAGGGACAATGCTTCCATTGTGTCCAGGGGAGGCAGAGCATATGGGTTCAGACGCAGGTAGATTGCAAGATCTGGCTTTAGGAGAGTGCGGAGAGTCAGGAGGCATTTGGAAAGTAGAACAAGGAATGAAAGACTTTAAAGCATCTCCCAGGGAGACCGTCTCTTATCTGCACCTTTGCCGGACACCCCGTCTGTGCAGGGCCTGCTGCCAGGCCAAGGGGCTCACCGATGACTCACCCAGTATTCTGGCTGATGAGAGAAGTTCACGGTCTCAGAAGGGACACAGACCTGTAAACTGGCAGCCCTGTGCTAATAATAAAGACGTGTACAAAGTGTTTTTGAGAACAAAGGGTGTGAGTAACTCTGCCTGGAGGGGTCAGAGAAGGCTTCTGGGAGGTGAAATTCAAATGAGGCTTCCAGGAGGAGTGAACTTGATCAGGCAGCCTGGGGGCGGAAGGTCGTTCAAGGTGAAAGCCACAGAAGTGAGAACGACCCTCTTACTGCTTTTCTCTCTGCTCCACCTGCTCTCGTCTCTTTCCCCTCCCCCTCCCCAGTCCCAAGCTGCTGCCTCGCAGGCTTTTTCAGTTCAAGAGGAAATTTTTCTCTTTGGAAAGTTTAATACACTTCCGTTCAGCCTGTAACCGAGTCATGGCAAAGGTGTGTTTCACACTTAAACGCCTCAGATGTTATTTTTTGCTCTTGAAGAACAAGCTATTTTTAAAGAAACCCAAACTGCCTGGGACTCAGCATGACAGTTTCTGTGACCTGTTTCCAAGGAGCGGGCTTTGGAAAGAACACAGTGACCAGCGGTGGCGGAATCAGAGGGCCCGCCGGTTTTTTCCTCTAAACGTTTCCATGAGCCAGTGAGCCGTGTCACCTGCCTGTTTCATCTTGGCTGTTTGGTCTTCTGGAAAACTCCCAGGGAGCATGCACCGTGGCCCAGTAACAGGAGGAGGGGAGATGAGGCCACCACCCTCTCAGAGGTGGACCGAGATAGAAAGGATGGAGGGAAGGGATGGATGTGAGAGGGGTTTAAATGGTGCAAGGCCCTGGCCAGTGTGGCCCAGTAGTTGAGGGTTGACCTATGAACCAGGACGTCACAGTTTAATTCGTCAGGGCACATGCCCGGGTTGTGGGTTCGATCCCCAGTAGGGTGCATAGGAGAGGCTGACAATGATTCTCTCTCATCATCAATGTTTCTCTCTCTCTTTCCATCTCCCTTCCTCTCTGAAATCAATAGAAATAGATATTTTTTAAAATGGTGCAATGAGCAAGGAAAAATTCATGTACCCGTGCTTTAGAAGTGTCATTGTGCCCATCTATGTATTGGGTCGGCAGCTAAGTAATTGCGGGTTCACACACATATGGCTTCAGTTGAATTTTTAGGTTTGCAGACGTAGTACAAATGTAAAACACATTTTGTTATTTGGTAGTTGGCTATTCAGCTGTTAATCAGTGAAAAAAGTTTTTTGATCTGTTTTGTAGTTTTCGTTTGGCGTTCCTTGAAAAATGGAAAATCAAAAGGAACATTTTCGTCATGTTTTGCTTTTTTATTTCCACAAGGGAAAAACGCATTGCAAGCTCATAAAAAGTTATGTGCTGTTTATGGTGATGAAGCCTTAAAAGAACGGCAGTGTCAAAATTGGTTTGCCAAATTTCGTTCTGGTGATTTTTCACTCAAAGATGAAAAACGCTCTGGTCGTCCAGTTGAAGTTGATGACGCCCTAATCAAAGCAATAATCAATTCGGACTGTCACAGTACAACACGTGAGATTGCAGAGAAGCTTCATGTATCACATACATGCATTGAAAATCACTTAAAATAACTTGGCTATGTTCAAAAACTCGATACATGGGTTCCTCACGAACTGAAAGAATCACAGTTAACGCAACGCATTAGCAGCTGCGATTTGCTAAAGAAACATAATGAAAATGATCCATTTTTAAAACGACTGATAACTGGCGATGAAAAATGGGTTGTTTACAACAATATCAAGCGGAAAAGATCGTGGAGCAGGCCAGGTGAACCAACTCAAACAACATCAAAAGCTGATATTCATCAAAAGAAGGTTTTGTTATCAGTTTGGTGGGATTACAAAGGAATTGTCTACTTTGAACTCTTACCACCCAACCGAACGATCAATTCTGATGTCTACATTGAACAACTAATGAAATTAAACAATGCAGTTGAAGAAAAGCGGCCCGAATTGACAAATCGAAAAGGTGTTGTATTCCATCATGACAATGCAAGGCCACACACATCTTTGGTCACTCGGCAAAAATTAATGGAGCTTGGTTGGGATGTTTTGCCACATCCACCATATAGTCCTGACCTTGCACCATCTGATTACTTTTTGTTTCGATCTTTACAAAACTCCTTGAATGGTAAAAATTTCAATAATGATGATGATGTCAAATCGTACCTGATTCAGTTTTTTGCTAATAAAAACCAGAAGTTTTTTGAACGTGGGATTATGATGCTGCCTGAAAGATGGCAAAAGGTCATTGATCAAAATGGGCAATACATTACAGAATAAAGTTATTTAGTTCCATGAAAAAATTGTCTTTGATTTTCTTTTAAAAATCCGCAAGTACTTAGTTGCCGACCCAATAGCTTGCCTCTTCCCTGTGTGGGCCCCCAATTCCTTCCACTCCTGAGCACACATAGCATTCCTCAGAGTCTGTACCTCCGCCCCCTTGAATCTGGCCCGTGACTACGTGGGCAGTTTAACACAGGGTAAGTGACTATGGGCCAGTCCTAGGACTAGTCTTTAAAAGTTATTTATTTATTTATTTAGTGTGTGTGTGTGTGTGTGTGTTTAAGTTTTTATTGATTTTTGAGAGAGAGGAAGGGAGAGGGAGAGAAAAACATCGATGTGAGAGAGTAATATCAATTGGTTGCCTCCTGTATGCCCCCCACTGGGGATCAAGCTCACAACCCAGGCATGTGCCCCAACCCAAAAATCGAACCCAAGACCCTTGGGTGCATGGGACAACACTCCACCAACTGAGCTACACCAGCCAGGGTCACTTTTAATCTAGATCCGTCCCTTCTTCTTCCTTAATCCCACTTTTCTTTCTCATGCCTTTGACTTACTGAAGTAACTGGATCCATTGTCCATAGAAGAGTCCACCTTCTGAATTTGGCTGATTGCTTCCTCCTGGTGTCCTTTTCTTATACCTCTAGCCCCTGCATACACTGGAGGTGATAAGTTTTATTGAAAGCCTTCATTGGATTCAGGTTACAGCTTTTTGGCCAGGTTAGAGGTGCTGTGTACTTCAGAACGCGGCTCACCAGGAGGCACAGAACCTGTGTTCCTCTCATTTCTTGTGAAGCTCACATTTATCAGAGGGTATTGGTGGGGACACCCTTTTTCTTCATTGAAAAGTTTCTTATCAATCCTTCATTCAAAGGTTTTACCATGTATTATGACTGTGGCCTAAATCAGGTATATTATTATGAGGGTTTGCAAAATGGTGATGATCTAATTTTAGTATTTCTTCTGACTTATTAGGTAAAATTCTGCTTAGTAAAAGAGCTGTCTCTTAACTCTAGGGCTAGGTGGTTCCCTTGAAATATAGTTCACAATGGAAGGCAGAAAAAAGACTTACTTCTTTTTCTCTTTTTATAAAAAGAAACTATAGTTTTTATGAAATTTCTAGGAGAGAATTGAAAAGGCGAAAGATTTATGCGATCTGTAGAGAAACCAGAGTATTCTAGGAGAGAATTGAATAGCAATGTTGATAGTTCCAACTCAGATTTAAAATTGTAAGTTTTTTTTAAACTTAACTTGTTTGATATTATACTTGTAACCCTTTTGTCTTGAAAATCTGGGGTTCTAATACCATTGACGTAATTACTATAACGTTTTATTCCACGAGAGACATTTTTAAATAGCAATACTATAATTATTACTATTAACAACAATAAGACTGTTGAGATAAGTTTAAGATTTCTTCGTGTCCTCCCTGCCCCTATATTCTTAGAATATATCTCATGGAAGTACTTTGTTTTAAGGGGTCAGTTGAATTAATTCATTTTTTTTCTGTATGGTCATGTTGTCAACTTCATATAAAGTTATGTTCTTGTTTTTCCTTATTTTTCATTTTAGGGAGTTTTAAAAATATATTTTATTGACTTCAGAGAGGAATGGAGAGAGAGAGAGAGAGAGAGAGAGAGAGAGAGAGAGAGAGAGAGAGAGAGAGAGAGAGAGAAATGATGAGAATCATTGATCGGCTGCCTCCTGCATGTCTCCCACTGGGGATTGGGCATGTGCCCTGACCAGGTATTGAATCCTGACCTCTTGATTCATAGGTCAACTCTCAACCACACAGCCACGTTGGCTGGGCGGGATTATTTTCAAATGTATATGATTTAAGTATTTTCACGAATCACTTATGGATAACGAGGCTCATTCAGAGAAGCTACACCCCTAATCCTTTCCCTCCACTCTGTTCTCTTTCTTCCCCATAGAAACCAGTTTAAAGTTTGGTTTCTCAACCCCGACACTAGTGGCATTTTGGGCCAGATTATCCTTTGTTATGAGGGAGCGGGGGAATGGCTCCTGTGTATTGTAGGATGTTAGCACGTCCTTGGTCCTTATCCACTAGATGCCAGTTACAACTAAAAGTGTCTCCAGACATTTAGCAATCTCCTGGGTGGCGGTTTGGGGGCAGAAGTGCCCCTGGTTCTGAATTACTGTTTTAAGAGGAACAATTTCTTACTGGAAATTCTGATTTCCAGTCTAAGATATTTGCATTTAAGGTTAAACTTGTCACTTTAGGCAATTAATCTGCACCAAAGCAAGAACTAAAATTTGGGCATCAGGATTCATTTACAAGGTGGCTGTCCCAGTGATCCAGAATATGCTTATATTATTATTATTTGTAGATTGTAACTGAAACTGATACACTTTTAAAAATATATACTTTTATTGATTTCAGAGAGGAAAGGAGAGGGAGAGATAGAAACATCAATGATGAGAGAGAATTATTGATTGGCTGCCTCTTGCATGCGCCCCCTATTGGGGATTGAGCCCTCAATCTGGACATGTGCCCTTGACTGGAATCGAACTCTGTGCCCTTGACTAGAATCGAACTCTGTACCCTTCAATCCACAGGCTGACACTCTTTCCTTGGAGCCAAACCAGCTAGGGCCCGACACACACTTACAAACTTCTCTTAGAACACGTGGACCCTAAAAATATGTCCACCCAGACACCCCGACACTTCGGCACGCTCCCTAGTCTGCAGAACGGCAGGGCTGGGTGGTTTCCGCAGAGCCGCCCTGCTGTCTGGATGCTTTCTTATTCTAAGACTCTAGAAGCTGGCATTTCAAACTGGGGTGGGCCGCACCATGATGGAGAGCACCAGGTCGAACCCCCGGTCTTCAGCTTCTCAGCTGTGTGATGTAGCGCACATCACTTACCTTCCCAGAGCCGGCGTCTCCTCGACTATAAATTAAGATGAACATTGTGTTTACTTCGTGGGAGTGTTTCAGGGATTAAAGACATAATGCGTGTTTAAGTGCATAATATACTGTGTGGTGTATAATAGGTGCTTAGTAAACGTTGGCGAGGTAGCGGTTCCAGGAAACGCTCAGAGCGCCAGGCGGCTGCAGGAGCCTAGTCCTACAGTGTGAAAGCATTACTTCAAGAGTTAGGAAAGTAGGCTTTACCTTTTTCTTCTAAAGGGAAGTCATTAAAAACATCATGTTCCCGTTAAAACAAGCATGGGAATGAAAGGTGAAATGTGCATGGGTTTAAAAGATGAAATGTGGGACTTCAAAGAAACGTTGTGCTTGAGGGGGAGTGGGTTTGGGCCTTCTCCCGAGAACTCCAGGGAGAGACTGTGTCCTCTGATGGGGAGGACTCTGGTGGGACAGTTTCAGCAGCAGCAGCAGCTCTGAGTTATTCTGCATCGTGGACTGATAGAAATTAAATAGTAGATATTACATCACAGACATAAGGTAGTGGAAGAAATTCTGTAGAAATCGGGGAATTCCTGATCAGGAATCCCTATTCTTCTTGTCCAGTCCTCTCCTTCCTAATTGCTTTGGGCTTGTTACCCAGGGAAGAGGCACGGGAGAGCTTTCTGGGTATTCATTCAATAAACATTCATCGAGTGGCTACTAGAAGCCTGGCATCTAAGGGACACAAAGAAAGCCAATCAAACACACCTTCTGCTGATTATCAGTAGCTACCGTAGCCTCAGTAAGGGAACTGAACTGGGGAGGTTGGGGTTTGGAGGAAAGAGCTGCAGTTAACGGGCAGTTGGGTAGCATGGGAGAAAGCCAAACCGAGATGCTGAGTGGGCCGATGAGTGAGCGTTCCAGAGCATCGTTCTCACTGGGACTTTTAGACAGCCATGGTGGAGTTTGGGTAGTCATCCTGACACTCACTGGGGGGAAGCCAGATGCCCTGCAATGCACGGACACCATTGCACAACGTTGGAATGTCACACTGCACATGGACATAGGAGAACGTCCTGTATATCATTATGTGTGCCTAACAACTAAGTTCATTTTTCATATAAAGACAAAGTATGTCCTGGTGTGATTTTAATATTCCAGGGAGGCAAATACTATGCAAAGTGAGTGAAGATTATACCTTGTTGTGTTCAGACTCTACCAAGTGTGATTTGCCATTTCAGAGAGTCACATCAGCAACAGTGATTCCATCATGACATTTGAGTCTTCAATGGGCACCTATAGCTGTTTCCTTTGGGGCAGTGCTTCTCAAAATGTCAGGTACACATGGTTACCTGGATATCACCCTTCTGCCCCTCCCTCCCTGTCTCCCTCCCTCCCCTCATTTTCCCCTAGAAAATGGAAGAGACTGTCTGGGTAATAATGGAAAGAGCCCAGCGGGGAAGGTGAGGGGCAGATTAAGGAGTGAGGTTCCTCAGAGGGGAGGAAAAGCCGGCATCGGGACACAGTAAAAGGACCTGATCTTTGTGGAGAGGAGCTGGTTTTGGTAAAAGGAGATGAGGAAGAGAGAATAGCTGAAGATGCAGGCAGATTTAACATGATGGCAGGAAGTTGAGGGATGTCACATCCCCTGTGTCCCATCCCTCACCCACAGCATGACTAGCCACCTCTCTGTCTTCAGCTTCTTTTGCTAGAGCTCGCCTGTAGTTGGTGGAGGGCTGGGGAAATGAAAATCAGGGGACCATATGGAACTCCACTATGTCCCAGGACAAGTGCATTGAAAAACAATATACAAGTAAATTATCATTACTGCTACCACTAATTGTTAGGATTGTTCTTCTAGGTCAGCCTGATCGATAGGACTTCTTGCAATGATGGTGATGTTTTATATCAGCACCATTCGATGTGATAGCTATGGAGCACTTAAGACATGCCTAATGTAACTGAGGAATGCATTTTGAATTTTATTTAGTTTTAATTAATTTAAATTTAAATAGGATCGTGCAACTCTACCGATACAATAGACACCAGCCACAGGTGTTTTCTGCCCCTGTCTCAGTGTGGTTCTTAAAGATGTCATTTAGCTTAGGAGTCAGACCCGAGTCCAGTTTCAGCCGTGCCCTTTCCTGGCCCGGTGGCTTTGGGTAGTTCCTTCCCTTCTTTGGGCCTCAGTGTCCTCTATTTCCTTCTCTCAGGTGAGGGCGGGGGGTGGGGGGGAGTGTAGGGAGTAAAATGAACTGAGGTGTAAAGGCACTTGGAGCTGTGAAAGGCTTCTCTTGGCTCATGCTGGGGAGCCAACCCACCTCCCATTTCAAGGTGCCTTTCTTGAGAATGGCTGAGCCAAAGATATGCTCCCCAAAATGTCTCTTCAGATCCCCCCCTCCCCCTTGGCTGCTCCCTTCTCTGTAGGTTATTCAAGGTTATTTGATTAATGTGTGTCTCTCCCACTGGCCTCCAGCCCCGGGAGGGCAGGGCTGTAGAGCTGTTTGCTTGCTTTTGCATCCCTGGGGGATGTACATAGCGGGCTCTCAGTAAATCTTGGTGCAGTGAAGGGATGAAGCAGGAAGCACTGGTGCTTGAATTTAGTGTTAATCCAAAACTCACCGAGCTCTAGAATTTTACAACATCTATTACCTTCCCCTGTTAATAAGGGTGGAAATACTGGAAAAGACCCAAATATTTAACACAGGGAGTTGGCTTAATTAAATGATTCTTAAGATACAACACTATACAAAAGAATATTCAGTGACATAAAAGAGGTGTATTTACTTTATATTGTTAAGTGAAAAAAGAAATCTCACTTTGTAAAAGTTACGTATTGATATGCATGGGAGAAGTTTGGAACAATAGACACAAATATACTAACAGTGATTGCTATTGCTGAGTGGGATTAGGAGGTGGTACATTTATTCTTTTTTTCTCTTTTTTTTTCTTTTTTCTAAAACACATATTTGATCTTTTTAGGAAACGTACTTAACACATTGCAGGCAGATCACTGAGCATTCTTGTGTTTTCATATTACACAGTGTTTTACATAAATGTTAAAGGCACGCCTTAAAATTAAATACCCATTGCATTTTGAAGTATTTATTACATGTTCTTACAAACTAATACCTTTTTAAAGTATGATACTTTGTAAAACGTTTTTGTACTCATTCAGTAGAGACTTATCTGGCCACTGGGTAAAGCTTAGCAATAAAATTAATGGTGCGCAATGTGTTAATATATCCAGAAAAAGCAAAAATACAGAGCAGATTTGTGGTTGCCTATGGCTGGGGGTGGGAATAGGAATTAATAGTAAATAGGTGTGAGGGATTTTATGGGGCATCTGTAAAAGTTCTAAAACTGATTTATATTGATGTTGCTTCACTTGGTAAAGTTACTAAAAGTCCTTGACTTGTACACTTGAAAAGTGTGAAAAAAATATATATATATAATATCTCTAAACATTTTAAAAATTTATTACCTATGTGTGTTTTTGTTGTTGGTTAATCCTCACCTTAGGATATTTTTTCCCATTGATTTTTAGAGAGGGTGCAAAGGAGGTTGAGAGACAGAGAAACATCGATATGAGAGATACATTAATTGGTTGCCTCCCGCATGAGCACCAACCAGGGCCGGGATTGAGCCTGCAACTGAGGTACATGCCCTTCACCAGAATTGAACCTGCGACCCTTCAGTCTCTGGGCTGATGTTCTAACCGCTGAGAAAAACTGTCTAGGGCTGTAAGTATTCTTTAAAAAATTAAAACAATGCAGTATTTAAGGTCCCCCATCCCACACCCAATTCCACTTTCTAGGCATAATAGTAATAATTGGTGTTTATTCCTTTCTGACTGTTTTCTATGCAGAATCCAAGTAGTACATTATAGATATGTAATTTTCTGCAACTTTTCTTCCTTCTCTGGACATACATGGTAGGACATGAAAACTTCACAGTAGTTGCTCTGGGAGGTGGAATTAGGGGAAGAGGCAGTTGAGTGGGGGGCAGGAAGGGAGAGGCACACTTGAAATTCTACTTTACTTTTGTATCATTTATTAATACATGCTTTTGTCAGGAATGTTAGAGTTATAAACTCAATTAAGATATTGGAATATGAGATACTACTGAGTACTTAATGCTGTACAGTCCTCCTGTTTAAAAAAATGTTTGTAATTTTCCAAGTCCCAGGCACCATACTGAGTATCTGAGATACATTGTTTCATTGAATCTTTCTAACAACATCTATGAGGTATTATTCAGTGATATGGTCCCATTTGATAGATGAGTGAACTAAGACCTAGGACTGATTTTCCAAGGTTCCACAGGTAGTGTGCACTGACCTTTATACTGTGGCATCCATTCTCCCTCTAGCAAATTCATGTTCTGCCTGTAAAGCCCAGCTTTAATGACCTCATCTCCTGTGCCTGTGTGGTCCTGCCTAACCCACTCAGGTAGGGGTGACCCTGTCCTCAAGGTGCTTACAGTTCAGGGAGGAGACAGACAGCTAAACAATGACAATGCAGTGCCATAGAACACGTGGTTTAACAGGCCATGTGCAGAGCAGAGGGAGTTTAGATAGTGTGTCTGAAGCAGCCAAGCAGCTTCGGAGAGAGTATGTTCTGAGTTGACTGATAAGAACTGCAAGAAGTTTCTCAGGAGGATTAAGGAAAGGTGTGTGGGTAGCTCGAGATGAGGAGAGGGTGTGGAAGGGGATTTGCCACTCAGCACCTGGCTCAGGAGGCTCAGAAGTGGTACAAACCTGGGCATACGCTGGCAAGTACAATTCTGAAGGGCAGTGTGGCTGCAGGGTCAAGTTGGCCTGGAGGAGGGGCGAAGGGAAAGGCTTGCACCTTGAAACTTAACACCAGATCACCAAAGCTTTTTAAAATATTTGAGTCTGGTGTATTAGAAAGATGGGAAAAGGCTTGGAGGGGACTCTTGTTGGAGATCCCTCCTGGACCCCAGCCTTCCCAACTCTCCGTGATGAAGTCATTCTGCCCCAGACTGGGAACTTCTTTAGGGCAAGGACTTGCCTCTTCTGCCCGTGCATTCTAGAACCCAGCACAGCAAATCTTCGTATCTTCCCCAGAACCACCTGGGTAGCGTTCAGCCAAAGTCTGACCCATCTATAAGGAGGTCAGAGAGGCCCTGGACCCAAACTCAATCCAGAGGGGTCCATTCTGGTAGGAGAAGGAAAGATGGTTACTAAGTTGTAGCAACTTCTGTTCCGTGCCTCTATGTGCTAGGAGAATTCACAACCTATTATTGCCTTTTCCCATCTTTCCAGCAGCTCTTAAATCGGAATCATTGTCCCAGCTTCTCCGACCAAGAAACTGAGGATCAGAGTGGTCCTGTAATCGGTCAAGGTCACACAGCTGGTAAGTGTAGGAATGGAGATTGGGATCTCTTCTCCACCTGGAGAGGCACTGCACGCAGCTCCTACTTTGTTTGCGTAGCGGCTGGGGTTGGGGTGGGGGGTGGGGGAGAGACACCCCATTCTGGGATGTGGGGATTTGGAACCAGGCTCGTCGCGGCGGCCCCAGGGCCGCTCCCAGATTCGGAAGATACGAAGTTTCCGTGCATTTCGATGGCTTTCCTTACGCAGCTGTTCCCCGCTCCGCAGCAGTTACGCCGCTAGCGCAGCAGGGCTCAGGTGCTGCAGCGGGCGGGGCCCCGGCGCCGGCAAGAAGGCTGGGACGCAGTTTACGTAAGCGTCCGCTCGCAGGTGCATGCGGCCGCCACCCGCGTGCACTCCCTGCGCGTCCCCAGGTGCGCAGTTGGCGCAGGCGGCGGGCGCTGGCCGGCGCTCTCAGGTGCGGCAGAGTGCGCGTGGAGGGGGCGCACGGCGAGCAGGGGGGCGGGCTTTCCGTTCCCCAGCAGCCGCGGGGCCCGCCCCCCGCCCCGGCCAATCGGCGCGCTCGGCGGCGTCACGTGCTTGCCGCCGCTACCGCCGGAGCGGAGACCAGAGCCGTGAGCGCCACCAGGGCAGCAGCCGCCGCCGCTGGGCTGAGAAGCCGGAGACGCGGGCTGACGAGGTGGCGGCGGCGGCGGAGCGGGAGCGGGGACCGGGCGCGGGCCGAGCGCGGCGGCGCGGGTAGGCTGCGGCGGCGGGGCCGGCGCCTGCGCGGCGGGCCGTCCCGGGCGGCGGCGGGCGGGCGGCGGCGGGCGGCGGTTGAGGCGGCGGTTGAGGCGGTTGGCGGAGCCGGCCGGGCCCCGCATTGTTTGTTGTGCGTTCTTAGCAGCGGCGGCCGGGGCGGAGAGCGCTCCCGGTCCCCGCGGCTCCGGCTTTGTGGCCGCCGCCGCCGCAGCGCCCGGCCGCTCGGCAAGGGCAGCGGCCAGCCCTCTCCCCGGTGGGGACGGGCGCCGGCCCCCAGCGAGGGGAGGGAGGGCGTGGACCGCGGGCACCGGCGCCGGGGGGTCTGGGTAAGCCCGAGGGCGAGGGGCTCCGGGCAGGTGCTGGAGGACATTGGGGACAGGAGCCGGGGTGGGGGTTGCAGGGGGGCCGCGAGGGGTGCGTGCTGGTTCGGGGGAGCCTTGTAGGTGGAGGGTTCCGGCCCTACGGAGGGAGAGGGCCTTCGGGCAGGTTCGGGCACCCGCGGGGGTCGGGGCGATTGCGGGAGGGGCGGGGGCCGAAGGCGGGTGGGGGCCGCCTAGGGGGTGCGGGAGAGTGAGGGGAGCCCCGAGGGGGGCAGGGGCGAGCTGGTGGGAGGGGAGGGGACGGGGATCCCGGGAAGAGGGGAGCGGCGGCCGGCTGGGCTGCGGGTGAGGGACGGGAGGGGGGGCAGATCCGGAGCCGGACGGCGGGCCGAGGTGGAGAGAAACTGGAGGGAGTGAGACCGGGCGGGTGGGGAAATGGGGGAGGGGTCCGAGGTCTCCCCGCCACGAGGAGGGATGGAGGGAGGGAGATGGAGGGCGTTGGGCTGGAGGTGTGCGAGGTAGGCCGGAGGCCTCCGGGGACCTGAGGGGCGAGGACGGGGTCTGGCCACGAGGGCTGCAGGCGAGCCCGGAGGAAGGGAGGGAGGGGGGAAGGGAGGGAGGTGGCCGGTGGGTGAGACCCCCAGAGGGGAACCCCCAGAGGGGACCCTGCGAGGGGACCAGGCAGGCGTCCCCCTGGCAGCGGGGCTCGGGGGAGAGGGCGGAGGGGGAAGGCGAGGGGAGCCGGGCCCGAGTTGGAGGAGTTTCGGGGAGAGGAGGGGACAGTGGAGCCGGGGTGTGTGTGGGTGG
The DNA here is from genome assembly GCF_014108245.1 of Pipistrellus kuhlii. NCBI lineage: Eukaryota > Metazoa > Chordata > Mammalia > Chiroptera > Vespertilionidae > Pipistrellus > Pipistrellus kuhlii. Next base: position 949,539 of record NW_023425544.1, on the reverse strand, counting down.
GTGGGGAGGAGAAGGTATCTGGGCAGGAGGTGAGCAGGGCATCCGGCGGGTGGCAGGAGAAGCATGCCCGAAGGGGCTGGAGCAGAAGGGGGGGGGGGCGGGCTTTGGGATCTGGGGCGTTGGAGGGGACAGGTGGAGTAAGAGTGTGTGATGGACTGCCAAGGTGCTGGGGTGAAGGATGAGTTCTAGGAGCGGCAGGTGGGTCACGGGGGCAGATGGGGAGGAGATGTGTCTGAGCAGGACGTGTGGAGGGAAGTTGGGGAGGAAGGAGGAGAGGGTGCTGGCATGCATGTGAAGGGACAGCAGCTGGGGGAGGCGGCTGGGAATGGGTTGGAAGGGAAGGCATACGGGTCTGGAGAACAACATGGGGAGGGGGGAAAGCAAAGGTTTGGGTGCTAGATTTTTTTCTTTTTCTTTTTTGCCTGGTAGAGAAAAGCAGGTAGGCAGGGAACAGAGGGCAGGAAGGGGGGAAGACAGGATATTTTGGAATATAGGATGTAGAAGAACGCATAATACCTATAATGGGGTAAGTGCAAGGTAGAGATGTGTGAGGGTCCACTTGTAGGTAGAAAGGGATAGGTGGTCTGTTGGATTTGGGGTGGTGTTGGGAACCAGGTGTAAGGCAGGAAATGACTGTGCAGGTGGAGAGAGGAAAACAGGTTTCTTAGAATTGTGTGAAAAGAGCAGGGTGCTGCAGTGGTGTTGAGAGTTGGAAAACTGAATCGTGAGATTAAAGGGGCCAAAATTTTTAGGTCACTGGAAGTATAAGGAAGGGCCGAATGGAGAAGTTGGGACAAAATCTAAAGGGAGGGGATTCCAGATTTAGAGAAACTGGTGAGAGTGTGTGGGGTGTATGTGTGGATCACAGAATGGTGTTAATGGATTATGGAAGACAGTAAGCTCTGTTCCATATCTGAAAGTTCATACTTCTAGGGTCAGGGAAAAGGTGAAGCCTGGTTTTAGTTCCAGAACCCAGTGAGTGGGGGAGAGCTAAGTACACATTGCTAAGTTTGCAGGAGGTGTGTAGTGGGGTACCTCCTAGCACACTGGCCTGATGAGTGGGCAGATAGTCTTGAAGAATATACCAAGGGGTGTACAGGGTCATGAAGAATGCAGCGAGAGTGAATAGAAATAGAAATAGGATTGCAGCAGGTGCTGGGCAGATGTCTTTGTGAAGATACTCTGAGAGCAAGGCCCCGCATCAGTAACATTCAAGCGCTGTGTATTAGAGAGGGAGGAAGGGATACCTTGGTGCAGTGTCTCAGATACCCGGTGCTTTCTGGGTAATGGGGCAGTTTTCAGACATTGAATGATGTAATATCTGAATCCCAGGCAGACGGAGGCAATAATACATCCAGCACCAAGAAGTGGCTGGAATAGAGCTCTTCTGACTCTTTTAACTCTCTTTTGGGGTATAAACACCTGATCGTGGGATGTCAGCTTTTTCTCCCAAATAGTTCAAGTAAAATTTAGTTGGAGGCTTTCGGATTTGGGGGTATTTTTTATCTGAATTGGGGAGTTTTATTGTGTTAGTTTTATTGAGGAAAGACTTCTGGGGTTGTGTGGACATAGGGATATTAGCTTGCCAAATACCTAGGAAATAACCTTTAGGGTTTTGAGCACAGACATTTCAGTGTAGGTCTCAATTCAGTGTTCTGTGGCTTGTGTTAGATTCTTTGAGGCTTGGAAGGATTAAGGAAACTGCTTGAGACTGCCTCGGTATAGAGGATTTTCTAGAAAATGATTTCCCCTTTGATAGTTGAACATTTAGTCTGTCAGATTTGCACAAAAAAATTATTTCATCATGTTGCAGAAATAACTTCAGTTATCACTTTGTGGGCTTCAAATAGTGTGCTATGTGGTACCTAGTGTGATTTCAAATACATACATTGGTACATTGGGAAGCTTTCTGGGTTAATTTTTTTTTTTTTTAATTTAGGAAGTATCTTAACACAGTCATTTATAAGTAATTTCAAATAATAAATTCAAGTGTAAGTGGCAATCTTGCTTGAGGGCTGAGCAGAACACATTTTAAATAATCTGAATCTGTAAATATAAATGAAAAATAAACTGGAATCTAATCATTTTTGAAATCCAAATTTGAAGTGTATTATGAAGGCAGCAAAATAATGCTCTGAAGGCATTACTTTAAGATTTTATTTTTGGAGGGAAAGGCTTTTAGAGTATAATATGCTTTCCATTGAAACTCTTAGTATTTTGATAATTGATATATGTAAAGAAGATAATTATAAGGAGCATCTCTGGTCTGACCCCTTTCACTCCCTGGAAGAAAATTTGAGCAGTAGGATAGAGATGAGTAGAGTGGCCTTTGAAAAATATTTCCAAAATGGCTATTGTTTCCTCTTGTATTTTTAAGTCCATTGTAGTAGTTCATTTTAATGATTTGGAGCAAGCAGTACTGTCTTCAGAATACACAATTCTGCCTTAGTGTCCTGGTTATATATATGTATTGTTCTGTGAAGCCCTGTGGTTTGGGATAGTTTGTAGGCACTTTAAAATATTATGCTAAGTTTATGAACCTAGGAAGGAAGTTTATTTAGACTTTGTAGGTTAAATAATTGGGTCTGGTTTTACTTTCAGTGGTGCTTGCTGGACAAGATACTTAATCCCTTTGTGCTTGTTTCTCCTCCAGAAACCTGACTCTATCTACCTCCCATGAGAACTGAGATGGTTTATAGAAAACAAGTGTAAGTCTTTCAGGAAGATTAGAACTATGTAAAAATGGGGAATAGATGTTATTTCTGTAGTCGCCTTTTTTTTCTTTTAGCCTGGTCAAATAATAATTAGTACTTCAGATTTTGGCATTAAATAGGTTAATATGTAGTGAGAAATTTGCATAGAGATGAAACTTCTGTGACTATCAAGAGATGTCTGTGAATTGAAGTTTGTTCATTCTTTGCTCTACAGTCTACTTATCTTTCCTGGCTCATCTCGAGTGCCTGTGTCTGAATAATTGAGTAAAGCAGAAGCTTGTGAGAGACTATGAGTTTAGCTATAGCCCCTAAATTTCCTAAGCCCGATCTTCCAGAGACAGAGTACTTCTATCACTTAGTGAATGCAATTCATAAATCAGGGATAGTAAACATAATACATTTTTCTATGTATTTCTGCAGAAAATTAAGTAATGCTGAGTAACTTGAGCAGAAAAATAGAGCTATCCCTTCTAGTGGCAATAAACATCCTTTTTTAGATTTATTAAGTCTTTCCTTTTTAAAGTTTTAGTTGTTAAAAAATTACCCATCCATTTGAGATTTCCAAGTCCATTGATTGACAGGGGGATTTATTTTTTAAATCCTTTTTAAATGTTGTGTTTGGTTTATTTGTTGTGAAGAGCCTCCAGATGCTGGTCATGATAGATATTGCAAAAATGTAAATAGTAAGTTGCTTTATTAGACATTAATTTGCTTGAGCTTAGTAATACTCAGCCCTGATAGTACTCTTTCTGTGCTAGCTGATCTAACCATTACCCATCTTGCTGCTCTTCATTCAGTTTATTGGAAAATTGGGTGGTTTTAAAAATTTGGTTAGCTGTTGAAAAACTTTCTGACAGATAATTATGAGAGGCTTCATAATCTAGTCTAATTTTAGAAAACTGTTTATTGAGATGTAAGTTAAGTTTATCTGTCAATCAAAATAGAAAGGAATAAAGTAATGAGACCAGATTAATGGTGATTAAATATTTAAATGTTTGAGCCAGAAAGCTCTGCAAATCTTTAACTTTTAGGCCTTGTGTTGAATAGTGAGGTCACCAGATGACCTGATTTATCACTTTCATACCTAATTTTAGTTATTTCTTATCTTGAAGGTCAAGTGTGTTATTTTTTAGAAATATGGTGTGTATCATACAAAAGACATTACATATATGTCTTGCTGATGAATGTATGTCATAATCAAATTCTCTTCTGACATAACTAACACTATGTAGAACATCTGCTTTCTTTAGTTAACGTTAGCACAATTTGAAAAGGTACTGTTGATTATATCAATAATAAAATCAGCCTTGCATTTTGTGACTTCATAGTTCATTTCCATTTGAAAAGAGAGAGTTCTGCAGCAGGTTGTGTAATGATTTCTGAAGCGTTTCTGGGTCATGGATAAGATGTAGTTTCTTATTGCACCTACAGAATTTCCTGTCTTTGCAGTTTTCCAGGTGCTGGGGCTTTTCACAATATCCTATTGAGCAGATCAACATTTTGTTTATGAATTGAATTTAACCATATTAATACTATTGACATAAACAAGTAGTTTTTAAAATTATGCTTTTAAACATATTTTGCGAGTCTAATTCAGCAAACATGCATTGACTTTAGGCTCAAAGGTGTGTTTTTTGCCAGATCTGAGATTTCTTAGTAGGGCTCAAAAATATTTTTTTTGAGCAAAGAATAGGTTGTTCTGTAGATAGATTAGCCCTTAATGTGAAAATGCAGACTGTAACTTTGGTTACCTATATGCAGTCAGTGCAAATGAAAATCAGCACATTTGAAGACAGCAGGTAAGGAACCTGATAAAGGAGTGATTTGTTTTTTAAAATTTATTCTTATGTTTCTAATACCAAGTAAATCTGAAACGCAAACATTCCATCTAGTCATAGGTTTTTGTACAGTTTAGGCAACCTGCATTTTAACCTATTGAAGTATTAGATATTGAGTAGCTCTTAACTTAGGTGACTTGGGACAACTCAGTTTTAGTTACAAAAGCTGGCGACTTCAGTGGGGAAAGATCTTGCAGTTTTGACTTACAAAGCTGTTGACAGTATAGGTTGTTAGCAGCTGGAGAGACTAAACATCTAGAGCTCTGAGTATGCATATTTTTAGTTGTTTTTGAAGTAAGCTGTAAATAAGCTTTTAATGTCAAGGTTAGCATGGAAGAACATATTTCAAACATATTAGTGGTGAGGCTTTAAAAAATATGGTATTGCCCTAGCCCAGTGGTCGGCAAACTGCGGCTCGCGAGCCACATGCAGTTCTTTGGCCCCTTGAGTGTGGCTCTTCCACAAAATACCACGCATGGGCAAATCTATTTTGAAGAAGTTCGTTAGAAGTTTAAGTTAAAAAAATCTGGCTCTCAAAAGAAATTTCAATCATTGTGCTGTTGATATTTGGCTCTGTTGACTAATAAGTTTGCCAACCACTGCCCTAGCCGGTTTGGCTCAGTAGATGGAGTATTGGCCCTCAGACTGAAGGGTCTTGGGTTCGATTCCAGTCAAGGGCATGTACCTTGGTTGCAGGAAGCAACCAATCGATGTGTCATTCTTATGTTGATGTTTCTCTCTGTTTCTCCCTCCCCTTCCACTTTATCTAAAAATCAATGGAAAAATATCCTCGGGTGAGGATTAACCAAAAAAATAAAAATGGTATCTTAGCCCTGGCCGGGTAGCTCAATTGGTTGGAGCATCTTCCTCTGGATGCACCAATGTTGCGGGTTCAGTCCGCTGTTAGGGCACATAAAAGAATCAACCAGTGAATGTATAAATAAGTAGGACAACAAATCAATGTGTTTTTTCCCCTCCTCTTCCTCCCTTCTCTCTAAAATGAGCCAATCAATAAAAATTTAAAGGATCTGTTATCTTAAAGGTAAGTATTGACTATGATGCTTTGTGATACATCAGCTCTGTGGTAAGTGTGGAACTGTATAAAATTGGCTTTTGAAATTGGTCACTGCTATTGTTTAGTAGTGTCCTTTATTTCTATAGCTCAGGGTTCATATACCTGGACTTTGATCACTTTGATAGCTGTGTAATATAGGTGAATAACAGAGTATTTACATTTGGAGAAATGGAGGCACAAAGAGTTGACTCTAGAGGTAGGTAGGCTTTCATGAGTTGTATAGTAAGTTCCTGTTAGTCCTCCAATTTGGTAAGGAAGGTTGATGTCTGGGCAAATTTGAAACCTATCTCTTTAGTCAAGCCCTTGAGTACAATAAGAAGAGATCGACTGAAATAAAGCTTGTCCTTTCCTAGTGTTATGCATTAGCAAAAAAATCTAAGGAAAGAGTCTCCTTATAGGTATGCCCAGAGATGACCCTGTGTACAACCTTGATCTCTGTATTGGGTGGTAGAAGAATGTTTTTATAGGAGACTTGGCTTGGAGATCCAATCCTGCTATTTATTAGTTGTATATCTCTTCTTATGTATAAAATTGGAATAATATCCCTAATAGAGTTACAGTGGGGATTAAAGAAGAAAAAAAATTGTAAGGAATGAAGCACATAACATTTTTTTTGAAAGGAGGGTTGAGCAGAAATTAAGGGTAGGCTTTGAAGTAATTTGATTTGTAAGCAGCTGGGTGTTTTTTTTTGTTTTATTTTTATTTTTTGGCATTTTCAAATGAACTTAAAAGAGAAATAGTACAGTGAACTTCCACATACCCATCATCTTACTGCAACAGTTACTAGCATTTTCCTGCTCTTTCTCACATTTTTTGTTGCTTTTGCTGGAGTATTTACAATAAATCTTGGACATCATATACTTTCATCCATAAATACTTCAACCTTAAAAAAATAACCACAAAACTATTTTTAACCTAACCCTTAAATGAACAATTTCTTATCTAATCCTCCGAAGGACCAGTATTTGAAACATAGCTCTACCACTCACTAGCTTTGTGTGGTAATCAAATTACTAGCTCTCTTAGAGCTTCTGGTTTCTTATCTGTAACTTAAAGATAATACCTCTTGAAGTTATTTTGAGTGTAAATGAAATAACATAAAATGCCTAACATGAAGATTCTCTGTAAATTCTATTGCATGCAAATTAGAATTATGGGTTGCTGTCCTATGGTCTTCAGTATCACAAAGAATAATAGTATTCTAGAATTATTGCCCATTAATCTAGTGAAATTTCTCTTCATTGGGCTATTTAACTCTTTGAAATTCGGTTAAAAATCACATCCATTCTCCCCCTCTCTCCTGCAACATCATTCATTATTCTCATGTCTACCTGCTCATTTCAGTCAGCATACATCTATTTTTTTAAAAAAAATATTTTATTGGTTTTTCAGAGAGAGAAGATGGGAGAGGGAGAGAGTGAATGTTTGAAGTGAGAGCAAAACATCAATTTGTTGCCTCCTGCACGCCCCTCACCAGGGATTTAGTCCGCAACCTGAGTATGTGCTCTGACTGGAATTAAACCAGCACCCTTTCAGTGCACGGGATGATGCCCAACCAGTTGAGCCACACCGGCCAAGGCTACCTCTTTTTTTATTTTTAACAACTTTCTCTTGACCACATTGTGCCTTCCATCTACAACCCAATTTTCCAACTTCTTGAAAAAGTTATTTCTATTTATTTACAGTTCTTTTCTGAACCTGCTCTTATGAGACTTTAAAGCCTCTTTACTAAGACTGCTCTTGACAAAACCACAAAGATTAATAATTCTTACTTGACCTATTAACAGCATTTATTGCAGTGGATGCTTCCTTGAAATACTTTCTCCTCTGGTTTCTAGACACACCACTCTGCTACTTTTCCTCCTACCTTCTTCGCTTCTCAGTCTTTGTTGGTTCTTCCTCATTACTCCTACTCGTAATGCTGGACCGTCCCATGGGATCTCTGCTTTTCATTCTCGTTCCCTTGGTGATTTCATCTAATCTCATAGCTTTTAATACCATATATGTGATGCTGATTCCCAAATTTTTATCTCAAATTCCAGGCTTGTATATCCAACTACCTACTTTGACACTTCAGATTATGTATTTTTATTGGCCTCTCAAACTGAACTTCTGGAACAAACTCCTAATCTTTACCCTGCCCCATCTTCTTTCTGCCCCTCTTGCAGTCTTCCACATCTTAGTAAATTGGATCTTCCTCCATCTTTGCAGTTGCTCCTCCAAAAGTTCGAATCATCCTTGACTCTCTTACACGACATCTGACCCATCAGGAAACCTTGCTAGTTTTATCTTCAAAATATATCCAGATTCTGACCACTTTTCATCACCTTTACAGATTTAAGTCTCAGCTCTTCTGAATTACTATTGCAGTAGCCTTCTTTTGCTCTTGCCCCATTATAGTCATTCTCAATACTGTAGAAGGAATTATCCTTTTAAAACAGTAAGTCGGATTTTGTCTCCTAGCCAGAACTCTCTGGTGATACCTCATCTTGCTTAGAATAAAAGGCCAAGTCCTGTCAAAGGCTTTCTGTGTTCCAATCTCTTCTTTTTTTCTCTCTGACCTGATTTCTTCTTCTTGTTTACTCCATTCTGGCCACAGTGGTCTTCTTGCTGTTTCTTTAACATGTCAGGAATATTCCTGTCTCAGGTGTTTTGCATTTGTGGTTTGCCCTGCCTAAGGATTTTATTTCTCAGATCTATGTTGCACCATTTTTTTTCAGATCTTTGCACATATCTCTCCTTTCCAGTGAGGCTTTCCCTTACCACCTTATTAAAATGGCAGCTCCTCCTGCTGGTTTAGGTTTTCTTTTCTATTCTCTTTTTCTCCATACCACTTAAACCAGCTATCTATCTATCTATCTATCTATCTATCTATCTATCTATCATCTATCTAAAAGCCTAAGCAACCATTTGATCATTCAACTGGTAGCTATGACACACCCTGACCACCGGGGGCAGATGCTCAATGCAAAGGTATGGAAACATGGAACACACTGATGAATCTCAGAGGGAGGAAGAGGGGGGATGGCAGGAAGAGATTAACCAAAGATCTTATATGCATACATTGAAGCTGGATGCACAGATTTGTACACCAATGGAGTCCCTTGCCTTAGCCTTCAGGGATCAAGCTGAAACTGACAGTCTGACATCCCCTGAGGAGTCCCAGATTGCGAGAGGGTGCAGGCCAGGCTGAGGGACTCCACGGTGCACAAGTCTGTGCACCAGGTCTCTAGTTTAGCTTATAATATATTTTGCTACTTAATGTTTATTGCCTTTTACACCTTCACTAGAGTATAAGCTTCATTAAGGAAAGAATTAATGATGGCTTTGTATTCTGTAGATTCTAGGCACCTAAAATAGTGGCTGGCACTAAGTATTTGCTGAATAGTTCTTTTATTAATTGCAGTCTATTACTTTGTAAAGGACGCTTTAGCTGTAGGGTTTTGCTAGAGAATACTATGTTTCTTGAAGTCTATGATAATATTCCTGTTATTCTTCTTCACGAAGTATCCTTAAGATCTTGTTCAATTTTCATTATGATTTTGAAACCTTATTTTACTATGCATAATCTGTGTTGCATTGAGGGTTACAGATAAAATATACATAGACCCTCATCTTTAAGAGCTTTCAATCTTGTCAGGGGAGGTGTATATATGAATGATAAAGTGGTCCAGGCAAGAAAATATTTCCAGCTAAGTAGACTAAAGAGACTTCAAAGAGGATGTAGTTCATGATAACTGTGCTGAGCCAGGGAGAACAAGTAGGATTAGATGATGAGAAAATGGGGAAGGGAATTAGCAAAATAAGAATGCTCAAGGTTGCTTTAAAAAAAATACCTAAATATTTTTAAAATTTTTATTTTTTGTTAATCCTCACCCAAGGATATTTTTCCATATTTTTTAGTGAAAGGGAAAGGGAGAGATATATGGAAACATTGATTGGTTCCCTCCGTGTGCGCGCCCCCCCCCCCCCCCCAAACACATGTACCCCAGCCAGGGCCTGGGATTCCTGGGATTGAGCCTGCAACTGAGGCACGTGCCCTTGACTAGAATCGAAACCGGGATCCTTCAGTCTACAGGCCAGCGCTCTATCCACTGAGCAAAACTGGTCAGGGCTCAAGATTTCTTTAGGAAGAACAAGTGGTTCACTTAAAGAAAAGGAATATGAAAGGGCTTGGTAAAGTGTAAGATGCTGTTGGTGAGGAATGCTGGAACTACTGACAGAGGCTTTGAATGAGGAAATCAGACTTTTGCCTGTCAACAGTGAGACTTCAGTGAAAGGTTTTTGGGCAAGAGTGGAAGTTCCTGTCTGGGTTGCTCAGTTGGTTGAAATGTTGGCCACCAAAATATTGCAGGTTTTAATTCCCAGTCAGAGCACATGCCTAGATTTCAGGTGTGATCTCCAGTTGGGTGCATACAGGAAGCAACTGATCAATGTTTCTCTCCCTCTCCCCTTCCCCCTCCTTCCTCCCTTCCCTCTCTCCCCTCTCCCCTCCCCTTCTCTCCTTCCTCTTTCCCTTAATTTTTCTTAAAAATAATCTATAAAAATATAACCTCAGGTAAAGATTAAAAATGAAAGCACATGTTGAGGGACATTATTAGGGCTGTCTTTATGAATTTAACAACTTAATTGAAAATGAATACAATGATTAAGATGCTGTTGAATAGTTTGAGAAAAGAGCGATACAGGTAGTTGGAAATGGGTATAAAAAGGATGCTAATGAAACTTGGTAACATGTGAGGGCTGAGCAACAAATCTACAAGCATTCAAGCCTAGTAAGTCAGTCACCTAGGGAACCCAAGAAGTGGTTTTGGGAGGCAAGTTTAGTTTTGATACTGAATTTGCAAGTGTGGTGACATCCAGATGATGATTGTCCTGATAAAAAGAAAATCGGGAATCTTTTTAAAAAGGTTGTTCACCTGTGGCTTTATGCCTTCATTTTGATACAGCTAACTGCCAGAAAGAGAGGGGAGACTTAATTGCTGAATCTGCTACTGAGGTCTGAATCTAGACAGTTGATTTGGGAAACTTCTGATAAGGCATCCAAACTTTTTTGGTTTGTTAATTGGCTCTACTTGTTTCACTAAGTTTGTCACATAAGTTGCTCTAGGTTGTAAAGCACTTCATGTATTCTCAGCAGCTCCATACAACTGAAATGTTATCCTTTGAGCTTTCCATTTGCTATGGATATCTAAGCAGTGTCTGTCTAGTATTCCTTTGAAACCAGCAGATGAGATTTTCCATCTAGTCACCTTGATCACTGTTGAGATCACTTTAATCATGCTATACACCTCTTTCTCCCCTTAGGATTTAGGGGCATGTTGGAGGAAGATAAACCTATCCCTAATTAATGGTAGTTAAAGTGTTTGTTGCCAAAACATTTTCTTAACAACCTGCACTTAATAAAATGCCAGAAGATATCAGAAGATTTAGCTCTACTAGGTGTACCGGTTAATAATGTGGATTTTTTTCAATAGATGGAGTTACACATTTGTTGGTATATATGCGATTTGATATGTTTGCTATTTTGTTGTATTGACAAGTTTCAAAATTCATATGTCAAATTATCTGAAGGTGTTAACATTATAGGTATTTTTACACTTAAAAATGTCAAATTTCGTGCCAAAAAAAGAGCATTTGCGGGAAGTATTAATTCATTACTTTATTTTGAACAAAAGTGCTGCTGAATACTTTGGAAAGCCTTATGGTGAACATGTTTCATCTCAAGATAACTTGTGAACGCTGGTTTGAACGCTTTAAAAGTGATGAGTTCGATGTGAAATGCAAAGAATGTCCAGGTCAACCGAAAAAGTTTGAAGACCTACAGTTACAAGCATTATTGGATGAAGATGGCACATACATTTTCTGAGCAGCACTTCAAAATATATGAAGAAGTGGAAAATTGGGTCTCTGAATGGTTTGCCTCAAAACAAGAAAAGTTCTATTGGAACGGTATCCACAAATTATCTGAAAGATGAGGGAAGTGTGTAGCTATTGATGGACATTACTTTGAATAAAGCACTTTCTCTTGAAATCGTGCTTTCTTTGATTACAAAATCCGCATTATTACCCCGTACACCTAGTGTTCAGACAAATTCAAGAACAGATTAAGGTTCATTTAGATTTATATCCTTTCTAGAGCCTTGTAGGAAGAGAAATTTTTTACTTGAATATTACTTAGACAAAATAATTATTTGCAAAATAATGTTGATTAATGTATACAATTTTCATTATAAGCTATCTTATAATGCATATATATTTTTATTAATGCATTTTGAATAGTTGAGTAAAAAGACATTGAGTTTATTACTTAAAAACTTATAGTTCCCCAGCTTGGTTTAGAATGAATGCTGACCTTGAACTTACCACATTAATTCTTTTCCTTTGTGCTTAGCTCATAATGTTGGTGAATAATTTTGGCTCTGACATTATAGTGTCTGTTTTTGTTTTCCAGTAAATAGGAGGTAGTAGAAGCCAGTTATCCTGAAAAGAGAAAAATTTTCAGTTTAGGATAACATATTTTCAGCTCACTGAAGGTGTGGTGGCTTTTAGTTTGTCAAATTTAGCATATATTGTAGTTAATTTTTTAGAAATTATGCAATTTTATGTCTACATAAATTGGTTTGCCAAGGATATAAAGTATAACATCTTAAACTTGTGAGAAAGATGTAAGATTGTTTTAGCCCTGCTTTGGTCTTTGACAGCTGTAGAACTTAAGATATTTCCAGAGTACTTAAGAAATTTGCCCAAACTCACATCCTGACTGGTTGCAGAGTTGGGACGAGGAATGGATTTCTTGACCTCCGAGTTTGGGCTCCTTCATCATGTCAAGCTGCTTTTTTAGAAATGTGGACCAGAAAACCTTGAATACACTCAGTTTAACTGGTCACATTGCTGTCATTTATGATGTTTAATAGGAACAATTAGGTTATTTTTTCCCTCTTCCTTAAAATACATTTTTTTAAAATTAACCATTTTAAACTGAACAACTTAGGGGCATTTTTGGTGCAATCACAATATTGACCAACCATGACCTTTCCTATTTCCAAAACATCACCTTCATTCCAAAGTAAAGCCCCTGCCTGATCCATTAAGCAATTTGAAAAGTTATTAAGCAATTAAAATAAAAATCTTTACTCTGACAAGCGCAACGATAACAGGTTTGTATTATATAGGTCAATCCTAGTGCTTTGCCACCTACCTCTGATTTGCCAATGAGAAATAGGATCCTCTTTATTTAGTAGTAGGTATGTTACCTTATAAATAATGGCAACATTACAAAAAAAAGTCAGGCACATAATGATTAACAAAACTAATTACAAGTTTGCATTATGCAAATTATCTCTAATCTTCACACTAGCTTTTCTGAATGGTTGCTATATATCAGATAAGAAAACTAAGGCTTGTTCAGTAAGTCCAGAATCACTTAACTGATAAATTGTGCACCTGGGTTTGAATCCATGTCTGTCTGATTTCAAAAGTTGGGTGTTCTGTTTGCTCAATCTGGGGACTTAGCATAGGCAACATAGGCACTGTTTTAGCAGGACAGTATATAAGGGAACGGGAGTTGTTTGTTGGTCCTGATAGTACCTGCAGTAGTAGCCACTCTCTCCTGACCAGTTATGATCCATATTCCATAGGGGAAAAGAAAAATAGGTAAACCCTTGGAACCTTTGGAACTCTCTAATGGACGTAATTACAAACAAAGAAGAAATTGCAATGTAGTTTCTGAGATTTGTTTTTTAAAATTCTGTTTTTCCTTTCCATTTATTTTTAGTGAATTATTTTAATTTTAATTTTTTAAATACATTTTTACTGATTTCAGAGAGCAAGGGAGAGGGAGAGATAGAAACATCAGCGATGAAAAAGAATCATTGATTGGCTGCCTCTGCACTGGATATTGACCCCGCAACCCAGGCTTCTGCCCTTGACCGGAATTGAACTCAGGACCCTTCAGTTTGCAGGCTAAAGCTCTATCCACTGAGCCAAACCAGCTAGCGCTCATTTGATTTTAAAATCATACTTTGATTTGCTTGAGTAGTTAATGACTAGTCTTAACATTACCGGAACTTGGTTGAATTCCCATTGTGAGATACTTTAAAAAAAGTGGTGGTTCACTTTCGATGAAAAATAAGAAAAGTTCTATTGGGACGATATCTACAAATTACCTTCAAATTGTGCTGTTTTGAAGAATTTTTGTAACTACACTTGCCCCTATTAAAAAACAAAACTAATTTTAGCTTTTTAAAAGGTTTTTTTTTAAATATATTTTTATTGATTTCAGAGAGGAAGGAAGAAAGAGAGAGATATCAATATAAACATCCATGATGAGAGAGAATCACTCATCAGCTGCCTCTTGCAAGTCCCCAACTGGGGATCTAACCCGAGACCCTTCAGCATGCAGGCCAATATTCTATCCACTGAGCCAAACCGGCCAGGGCTTTTTTTTTTTTTTTTTTTTTAAGTTTGAAAGAACTTTTACTAGGCCAGTTTTCAGTTATTTATTTGAAAGTAGCTAGAAGTCACCCTCCTAAACCTGTCACTTTTTTTCCTGTGCTTTGAATGACAACACTTTCTCCTCTCAGTGATAGGAACTAGAGTAATTTGCTTCAGTAAGCTGGGCCCTAATTGGTTTGGCTCAGTGGATAGAGTGTTGGCCTGCAGCCTAAAGGATCCCAGGTTCGATTCTGGTCAAGGGCATGTATGTACCTTGGTTGCGGGCACATCCTCAGTAGGGGGTGTGCAGGAGGCAGATGATTGATGTTTCTCATTGAAGTTTCTATGTATCTCTTTCCCTTCTTTGTAAAAAAACAATAAAGCATATTTAAAAAAAGAAAAGATGATACTAGGTAAAAGACATCTTCCTGCTACTTTGGACAGAAGAGATCTTTTTAGGTTTTATGAGCTAGAGACTATAGGCAATAGCAATAGCAGCCATCTCATATGTTCTAAGTTTAAGTGTATTGATAGTTATCCAAAGAGAAGATTTTTTCATAGTGATCTTGTGACTTTCGCTAGTATCTAAACAGTAGGTACTTCCATAAATAGATTTCAAGCTTTTAAAAGTGCCCTTGTAACTTGGGTCAAACATTACACATTTTTCTGTTTTGACGTAGGGATGAGATTTCATTCTCTCTAGAACAAGCAGAAATGTATCTTGAAGAGTGCAGGTTTTGGTGTTGGTCAGATTTGTTTCAAATCCTTTCTCTGCCACTTACTAGCTGTAATACCTTCCTTCACCTTTCAACATGGATATAATGCCTTGCAACTCCACAGAGTAGGATTAGAGGGTGATGTCTTTAAAGGGTTTAGCACTGTGTCTGGCGCATACTAATTTGTGTTAAAATTGTAGCTGTTGTAGGAAGAAGCCTAAATTTTGGTAGTCTAGACAAATATCAATGTAATGCAAATACACGAAAACTTCATTTAATAATGAATGCTGTTCTTCAGCCAATGCATTTTTTTCTTGGAAGTGTGTGTGCGTGCGTGTGCATGCGCGTATTTATGCACTGAAGCGCCATGTATCAGTTTTCATGACTTGCTGCAGCTTGTTCTCCTTTTCTCAGAAATGCTTGGCAAATATCTCCATTGATTGTTGTATAATTTACCTCAAAGAATAGGTGGTGCTTCCTATACAGTCTAATGATGAGGCATTTGTTCCCCATAGCAGTCCTTCAGGTAGGTATTTCTGTTGCATGCTAATAGATTCTTATCACCTTCAGAGATGTCTGCCTGCTGAATGCCCAAGCTTATATCAAAGAAGAAAGCTCTGGTTGTCTGGGATCAGGGAAGTACACAATGCCTGCTTATTTTTATAGTATACTTTATGATGATTATTGATTTTAAAGCATGAAAAGCTATAGTCTGTTTATTTTACTCAGTACTTCCCAATTACTTGTATTACCTCACTTGTTCTGTTCAGAAAAGTGTACAAAAGATTAGGCAGGGTTGAGATTGTGATGAATCATAATCCAAGAATATCAGCTATGGATGGGACTCTTTGTAGATCAGCTATACTAATCCTCTTGTAGATGAGAAAACTGGCTGAGAAAAGTTGTGACTAGCTCAAGGACACAGGTCTGGTAAGTGACAGGTCTGATTTCCAGTCTAGTGTTGTGAAGGTAACCTGGTGGAGTGTAGAAAGCACTGGACTTTGGAGTCATACAGTCCTGGTTTTGATTTCTGATACGACCATTTATTAACTGATCTTTAGCAAGTACATCTGAGTCTCTTTCTTGCTGTTATACTTCGCAGGTTTGTGAGGATTATGAGATAATGTAGTGCCTGATACATACTATGGGCTCAGTGAGTGCTGCCTGTTATATTGTACTGTTTTTCTTGATTACTTACCGTAGGTCATATGGCTAAGTGATTATTCTTTATGAAATGAGGATCAAAGAGAAGGCTGGTATTTTTGCCAAATCCTTCCATTAAAAATCTTAAGTAGTTGTTTATTAGAGGAGGACTACTTACTGCAAAAATGAGTGCAAAATATTCACCAAGAGCTTAGTGAATACTGCTCCAAGTTGTACAGTGAAAAATGTTTTTTTCCTGGGAAATTTCTGTATTCTTTAAGTGAAATGGACCTAGTATCATATATGGAACACCAAAATCAACATTTATTTTATTAGACCAGCAGTTCTCAAACTTTTAAACTCAGAACTCCTTTACACTCTTAAAAATTATTGAAGACCCCAAAGATCTCTTATTTATGTGAGTTATATATGTTGATATTTATATTAGAAATTATATAACTATTGTATATTAACACAGATTGTATACATAAATATATAAGATGTTAGCTCTTTAAATTTTTGTTTCAAATTATAAAAGTAATACCTATAAGTTAAAATAATAGAATCAAAGTAAAAAATGAAATTATTTCATTTTTTTCATATATGCACACTGGTTCTTGCAGTCAAGAATTAGCATGTATTCTTCCAGAACTATTTTTATGTAATTAAAATATTCTCTTCCTCTCTTCCTCCTTCCCTCCCTTATTACAAATGTTGTTCGGTGACTTTTTAAAAATATATATTTTTATTGATTTTTTACAGAGAGGAAGGGAGACGGATAGAAAGTTAGACACATTGATGAGAGCGAAACATTGATCAGCTGCCTCCTGCACTCCCCCTCCCCTCCTACTGGGAATGTGCTCCCAAGGAAGGTACATGCCCTTGATCGGAATCAAACCTGGGACCCTCAGTCTGCAGGCTGACTCTCTGTCCATTGAGCCAAACCAGTTAGGAGTGTTTGGTGACGTTTTAAAAAATTGTATATATTTAGGTGTACAACGTGATGTTTAGATATACCTAGTGAAATGATTACTACAGCTGAGCTAATAAACATATCCATCTGTCATATAATATCTTTGTGTGTGTGTGTGGCAAGAGCACATGAAATCTACCCTTAACAAATTTCTAGTATCAAGTACAGTGTTATTAATCATCTTGCTTTACAATAGATCTCTAGATATATCCTACATAACTTCAACTTTGTACCCTTTGACCAACATCTATCAATTTCCTCACTTTCCCAAAATGATTTTTAATGAAAAATAGGTATTTTCCAAAACAAAAAATTTTAGAAGAGCATTGTTTTACATTTTTGCAGATCTCATTAGTGTGTAACTTAATAAAAGATAGCTGGGTTTCTGATAGCTACTTGTACATTTAATCTGTTGTGATATGTTCTGGTTGAAGTGTATAATGAAGAAAATTTGACTTCACACAGATTTGAAGTTGGAAACATGGAGAATCTTAATAGATTTTTCATATAATTGGGTATTTTCTTTTGATACTGTACCAAAACTTGACAAATCTTAGTTTCTTAATGGAATCTGAAAACAGAGTAGTAAACTTTTTTATTCTGTCACATGAAAATCCATTGATCGAGGGAGAATCCAAGATGGCTGCACAGGTAAACACCTAGCCGCAGCTGCACACAACAATTTCAGTAAAATACAACTGAAATATAAAATGGACATTACCCAGAATTACAGGAAAGTCGACTGACTGGAAATTCTACAACGAGAAGCAAGGAAAAAACCAGAAGGAAGAGCAGAGGAGTTGTAAAAGCCCAAGGTACGGAGACACGTGGCCCGCGGAGAGGCAGTCCCGGAGGGGCGCACATTGTGCGCAGAGGACGGACTGTTGACTCTGCTGCCAGATTGCCCTGGCGGGAAGGAGACAAAGTCTCCGGCCTGTGCTGGGCCCCAGTTCCGACTCCTCTGAACCCCAGTTCTAGGCCAGACCCCAGGGACCCAGGCTCAAACAGAGGGAGGTGGGCTGTAAGGCGGAACCCCTGGGGAGCGGCGAAAGGAGGTCCCAGAGGCGCGCACATTGTGCGCAGAGAAGGGACGGTTGCCTGTGCCGCAGGATTGCCCTGGCAGGAAGGAGACAGGGGCTCCAGACTGCTCTGAACGCCACCTCCAACCCCACTTCCAACTGAACTGAATCCCAGTTCTGGGCTCATTGGGGTAGAGCCTACACTGTTTGGTAACAGGTGAAAATCGAGGACACCTTTCTCTTAGAGGTGCTTGCAGCGAGCACTGAAGGACCCTGGGGATTACTGAGACTCAGGAATCGCATAGGGCGTGGCTGATGGAAGCCAAGCCTGTAGGCTCCACCCTGAAACTCTGCCCCATCAGGGAAGCAGCGAAAATGCCAAGACAACGAAATAGATAACAAACGAAAGAAATGGAGGACAAAAAGCGACTGGATATAGAGTTGAAAACCACACTTATAAGGTTGTTCAAGAATCTCCTAGAAAAGGCCGATAAAATAAACAAGACCTATGAGGATATGAAAAGGGATCAACTAGAAATAATAAGGGATCAACAAGAAACAAAGAATACATTGTCTGAAATAAAAAATATTATACAGAGTCCTAAAAACAGAATGGAAGACCGCAAGAATCAAGTCAAAGATTTGGAACATAAAGAGCCAGAAGACACTCCTCTGCAGAAGCAAGAAGGAAGAGAATCCAGAAAATTGAAAATAATGTAAGAAACCTCTGGGACAACTTCAAGCGAACCAACATCAGAATTATGGGGGTCCCAGAAGATGAGAGAGAGCAAGATATGGAAAACATACTGAAAGAAATAGTGACAGAAAACTTCCCCCACCTGGTGAAAGAATTAGACTTACAAGTCCAGGAAGCGCACAGAACTCCAAACAAAAGGAATCAAAATAAGACCACACCAAGATAAATCATAATTAAAATTCCAAGAGCAATAGACAAAGAGAAAATATTAAAAGCAGCAAGAGCAAAGCAGGTAGTTACCTATAAAGGAGCACCTGTACGATTGTCAGCTGATTTCTCAACAGAAACCATGCAGGCCAGATTGGAATGGCAAGAAATATTCAAGGTGATGAATAGTAAGAACCTACAGCCAAAAATAATCTATCCAGCAAAGCTATCAGAATCGAAGGCCAGATAAAGAGCTTCACTAATAAAAAAAGCTAGAGTTCATCACCGCCAAACCAGAATTATATGAATTGCTGAGGGGGGTTCTTTCAGAAGAGAAAGTAAATAAAGATAAAAATTATGAACAACAAATATGTAACTATCAACAAGTGAATCTAAAAACCAAGGAAATTAAAAAAAAAATCTGATGAACAATATTAACTGTTGAATATAATAGAATCAGAGCTATGGAAGGGGAGTGAACTGACGATTCTTTGGGAAAGGGGGGGAGGGGTATGTGGGAAGAGACTGAACATAAACTGTGCACCTATGGATGAGGACAGTGGGGGGTGAGGAAAAGGCAGAGGGTGGGGTGGGAACCTGGTGGAGGAGAGCAATGGAGGGGGGGGAAAAAGAGGAACATTTGTAATAATATGAACAATAAAGATTTATTTTAAAAAATCCATTTATCTGTTGCATTTTGAATGGATCTTTTTTATCATAAATAACACCATGCTTTGGATACTTGGAAAATATTGGTTCACTGAATTATTTTGAGCTTCTAAATATGACACATTTCATTACATAATACTCCACACATTATGTAGTCTCTGGAAAAGTACACTTACGAGAGAATGAAAATTAGAAGGCATATAATATCGTAGTTCTACTGCAGAAAGACTTACAGGAGTCCAGAGAACTGTGGAGCTAGACAAATGGGTAAATTACAGGTTGTGACCAGGTTTGTAAACTGCAGCTTTAATAATGGATAATTTGGAAATTATTTAATGGAATCAATTGTTGTACAAGGCTTAAATCTTAGGAACCATTTTATTCCTTGAATAAAGAGTGGTCTAATTTGAAAAGCAGTGAATTGGTTATTGAATATCTGTGTGCTTTTTATATATGAGTCATTGTATTAAGGTACTACTACAGATATGCATTATGAAAAAAAAAGATTCTTTCTCTTCAGTATTTTGTAGACTGGCTGTAGAAGAAAAACGTGATTTTTGTTTGTTTTTAATCTTCACCGAGTATATTTTTCCATTGATTTTTGGAGAGGGAAAGACAGAAATATTGATGTGAGAGAAATATATCGACTAGTTGCCTTCTGCACGTGTCCCACCAGGGCCCAGGATGGGGAGGAGCCTGTAACTGAGGTTTTATATGTCCTTGACTGGAATCAACCTGGAACCCTTTAATCTGCAGGCCAACCCTCTATCCACTGAGCCAAATTTGTTAGGGCTAAAACATAAATTTTGTGAAAAGATAACTAATGCAGTGTTCTCTGTAACAAATGTGATATACAATGGCAGGAAGAATAGTTTTAAATAGGTGAAATGAGAAAAGTGAGTCCTTACATGGTTAGTTACTCAAACTACTTAATAGCTAAGAAGTTGTAGCTGGGATTTGAACCCTTGCTGTCTTCAGAGTGTCTTCTTTTACCTTTCCATTTGGGCCATAAATTAAAGAAAATATTTTTTTGATTGTAGTGAGGATCTTGCAATTTTTCAGATAGCCAATTGTGTTGGTGTTGGAGGGTAATTGGGTGGTAGTTATTCTTCCCTTTTATTTTTATTTTTAATATATTTTATTGATTTTTTACAGAGAGGAAGGGAGAAAGATAGAGAGCTAGAAACGTCGATGAGAGAGAAACATTGACCAGCTGCCTTTTGCACACCCCCTGCCGAGTGTACATGCCCTTGACTGGAATCGAACCTGGGACCTTTCAGACCGACGCTCTACCACTGAGCCAAACCGGCTTCGGCATATTCTTCCCTGTTAGATGTATTTATTGGTATTTGGATTCTAAAACTTATTTTTTTGTTATTAAGGCATTTAATATACTTAATGTCTTTATGAAATTATGGTGATATACTAATGAATAAAAAATTTTCATATCTTTTTTTCCCCAGGTGAGATTTTACTATATTGGTGAGGAACAGTTTGTGGGCTCTTACAGCTTGTTTTAGATCAAGAATTGACTTACCTTTACTAATACATTGTTCTTTGATTGAATAATATGGTTGTAGTCCTTTGAAAGAGGATTGTGGCTTACAAAGCTTGTTTAAAAGGAAAAAAATTCATTTGTACTGGCAGTCAGCCAATATTTTATAAGCTACAATTTTCTTTTGAATAGCTGGTGGTTTGTAGCACATAATTTGTGGTTCTTCTGAACTTGTGAAAAGATTACACATATTTAAAAATGGCCTTATCACTTCAATGTTTTAAGCAACATACAACTGTTGAATTCAGTTATGTTGTGTTGTTTTTTTAAACTTAATTTTCCTGGGCTGAGACTCTTTTAAATTGATATTTTGTACAGTGTGATTGCCCCACTCCTCCCCCAAACTCCAAACAAACCTAAAACCAAAAACTATTTTGGTAAGTAATATAACAGGCATAGCTAAAGGCAAAGGAAATGTGAATCTCTCTACATCAGTCAGTCTGCCAAATCCTTGCAGTATCCATGCTGTTCCATCCCTTAACCACTGCTGCCCGGATATGTTGAATTATGTGGTATGTGGGTTTGTTTGGGTGTGTTTAGTGTTCCCGCATGACATTCAATTTTAAATCAGTTTCTTGTGATGTTGCCACTGCGGCTTTTTTACATGCAGGTGGAAAAGAGCACTTAATTTGAAATGCTTCATGTTTTACTAGTATATACCTCGTTCTCATGGTTTGTATGTCGGTAGTTAAATTGCCCTAAGATTATTTAAATTCCTTCCTTTTCATTTTAGATTAAATCTTAAATTGACTGTGGTAATTTTTTTGCTTGAAAGATTTTGGAAAGCCAGATTAATAGTTCCATTTTTGTATTTACAGAAGTTTCATAGAGAAAAATGAACATAGCATTCAACTTCAATAACAATCTATCTGTACAATTTTGTCACTTCAAGGATGTTACAGCCTTAGACGGTTTGGCTCAGTGCATAGAGCATCGGCCTGTGGACTGAAGAGTCCTGGGTTCAATTCTGGTCAAGGACACATACCCAGGTTGTGGGTTCGATCCCTCCCCAGTTGGGGGCATGCAGGAAGCAGTCGATTAATGATTCTCTCTCATCATTGATGTTTCTCTCTCTCCCTCTCCCTTCCTCTCTGAAGTCAATAAAAATATACTTTAAAAAAAGTTACATAAATGAAATTATACAGGATGGAAACTTTTAAGATTGGCTTTTTTCACTTAGCATAATCCTATTGAAATCTGTCTTATGTTGTTGCATATATCAATAGTTTGTTGTTCTTTATGGCTGAGTAATATTCCATGTCAGGCAGGTCTATCACTGTTTATTTCGTCGTCATCTGTTGAGGGAAATTTGGATTGTTTCCAGTTTTTAGCTATTAGCAATGAAGCTGATATAAACATTCTTATTTAGGCTTTTGTGTGGTCATAAATTTTCATTTTTCTGGGATTAATGCCCAAGAGGACATCTGCTGGGTTACATGGTAAATACATTTTTAATTTTATAAGACATAGCTGTACTTTTTCAGAGAGGCTGTAGAATTTTACTTTCACAATAGCAATGTATGAATAGTTAAGTTTCTCCATATCTTCACCAGCATTTGATTTTGTTACTGTTTTTTGCTTTTATTTTTTAATATAGTATTTATTGATTTCAGAGAGGAAAGGGAGAGGCAGAGAGGAATAGAAACATCATTGATGAGAGAGAAACGTTAATCAGCTGCCTGCTGCACATCCCCTACTAGGGATCAAGCCTTCAAACCTAAAATCTGGGCATGTACCCTGACTGTAAATCAAATCATGACCTCTTGGTTCATAGGTTGATGCTCAACCACTTAACACCACCAGCCAGGCTGTTTTGTTTTGTTTTTTTAAACAGAAGTATTTATTTCCCTTTTTTTTTTTCACTAAAATTTTTTATTTTTTTATTTTTTATTTTTTAATATTTTTATTAAATTATCTGTGTACATATTTTAACATTGCCTCCCCCTCCGATACATACCCTCCCTCCCCAGAGTTTTGTGTCCATTGGTTGTACTTAGTTGCATGTATACAAGTCCTTCGGTTGATCTCTTATCTCCCCCAGATATCCCTACCCTCCCGGCTGTAATTTGACAGTCTGCTTGTTGCTTTACTGTCTTTTTTATCTGTCTTTTGGATCATCAGTTTATAATGTTTTTTAATATCCATAAATGAGTGAGGTCATGTGGTATTTCTCTTTCATTGACTGGCTTATTTCACTCAGCATGATATTCTCTAATTCTATCCAGGTTGCTGTAAATGATGAGAATTCCTTCTTTTTTATGGCAGCATAGTATTCCATTGTGTAGATATACCATTGTTTTTTGATCTAATCCTCTGCTGACAGGCACCTAGGCTGTTTCCAAATTCTAGCTATTGTAGATTGTGCTTTTATGAACATAGGGGTGCATATATCCTTTCTGATTGGTGTTTCTAGTTTCTTGGGATATATTCCTAGGAGTGGGATTACTGGGTCAAATGGGAATTCCATTTTCAGTTTTTTGAGGAAACTCCATACTGTCCTCCACAGTGGTTGCACCAGTCTGCATTCCCACCAGCAGTGCACGATGGTTCCTTTTTCTCCACAACCTCGCCAACACTTGTTGTTTGTTGATGTTGGCTATACTGACAGGTGTGAGATGGTACCGCATTGTTGTTTTGATTTGCATCTCTCGGATAATTAGTGACTTTGAACATGTTTTCATGTGCCTGTTGGCCTTCCTTCTGTCTTGTTTTGAAAATATTCTATTTAGGTCCATTGCCCATTTTTTAATTGGATCGTTCATTTTCCTTTTACTTAGTTGTATAAGCTGTCTATAGATGTTGGAGATTAAACCTTTATCAGTGATAACATTTGCAAATATGTACTCCCATACAGTGGGCTTTCTTGTTGTTTTGTTGATGGTTTCTTTTGCTGTAAAAAAGCTTTTTATTTTGATGTAGTCCCATTTGTTTATTTTCTCTTTAGCTTCCATTGCCCTAGGGGCAGTATCAGTGAAGAAGTTCTTTTGACATATGTCTGAGATTTTGCTGCCTGAGGATGCCTCTAGTATTTTTATGGTTTCCCGTCTTATGTTTAAGTCCTGTGTCCATTTTGAATTTATTTTTGTGTATGGTGTAAGTTGGTGATCTAGTTTCATTCTTTTGCATGTATCTGTCCAATTTTCCCAACACCATTTATTGAAGGGACTGTCTTGACTCCATTGTATATTTGTGTCCCCTTTGTCAAATACTAATTGAGCATAGTGATTTGGGTTGATATCTGGGTTCTCGATTCTATTCAATTGATCTATATGTCTGGTCTTGTGCCAGTACCAGGCTGTTTTGAGAACAGTGGCTTTGTAATACAGCTTGAAGTCTGGTATTGAGATCCCTCCTACTTTACTCTTCTTTCTCAGGATTGCTGTGGCTATTCGGGGTCTTTTATTGTTCCACATGAACTTTTGGAGAGTTCTTTCTAGGTCAGTGAAATATGCCGTTGGTATTTTAATGGGGAGTGCATTGAACCTATAGATTGCTTTAGGAAGTATGGACATTTTGATGACGTTAATTCTACCAATCCATGAACATGGTATGTTCTTCCATCTGTTTACATCTTCCTCTATCTTTTTTCAGTGTCGTGTAGTTTTCCACACATAGGTCCTTTACTTCCTTATTAAGTTTATTCCTAGGTATCTTAATGTTTTTGGTGCGATGTTAAATGGAATTACTTTTTTAGTCTCTGTTTCTGTAGTTTCACTGTTGGTGTATAGAAATGCCATGGATTTCTTGGCGTTAATTTTGTATCCTGCTTCATTGCCAAATTCATTTATTAAGTCAATTAGTTTTTTAATGGAGTCTTTTGGTTTTTTTATGTACAATATCATGTCATCTGCAAATAAGAATAATTTTACTTTTTCTTTTCCAATTTGGATGCCTTTTATTTTCTCTTCTTGTCTAATTACAATGGCTAGTACTTCCAGTACTATGTCAAAGAGGAGTGGCAATAGTGGGCATCCCTGTCTTGTTCCTGTTCTTAGAGGGAATGGTTTTAGTTTTTGCCCATTGAGTATGATGTTGGCTGTGGGTTTATCATATATAGTATATAGCTTTTATTATGTTGAGGTATGATCCTTGTACTCCCACCTTGTTGAGAGTTTTTATCAGGAAAGGGTGTTGGATTTTATCAAATGCTTTTTCTGCATCAATTGATATGACTATATGATTTTTATCTTTCAATTTGTTTATGTGATGTATCACGTTTATTGATTTGCAGATATTGTACCATCCTTGCATTCCTGGAATAAATCCTACTTGGTCGTGGTGTATAATCTTTGTGATTCTCTGCTGGAGCCGATTTGCTAGCATTTTGTTGAGGATTTTGGCATCTATGTTCATAAGGGATATTGGCCTGTAATTCTCTTTCATTGAGTTGTTTTTATCTGGTTTTGGTATTAGGGTGATGCTGGCTTCATAGAAGGAGTTTGGAAGTGTTCCTTCCTCTTGAATTTTTTGGAATAATCTGAGGAGGATAGGTTTTAGTTCTTCCTTGAATGTTTGGTAAAGCTCTCCTGTGAAGCCATCTGGCCCTGGGCTTTTGTTTGCTGGAAGCTTTTTGATGACTATTTCAATTTCTTCCCAAGTTACTTTTCTATTGAGATTTTTAGATTCTTCCTGATTGAGTTTTGGAAGGTTGTATTTTTCTAGGAATATGTCCATTTCCTCCAGGTTGTTCAGTTTGTTGGAATAGAGTTGTCCGTAGTATTTTATAACAATCAGTTGTATTTCGGCAGGGTCTGTTGTTATTTCACCTCTTTCATTTCTGATTTTGTTTATTTGAGTCCTCTCTCTTTGTTTCTTAGTTAGCCTAGCTACAGGTTCATCTATCTTGTTTATCCTTTCAAAGAACCAGCTCTTGGTTTTGTTGATCTTATGTATTGTTTCTTTGGTCTCTATGTCGTTTATCTCTGCTCCGATTTTTGTTATTTCCTTCCTTCTGCTTACACTGGGCTTTTCTTGTTGCTCTTTTCTAACTGTTTGAGTTGTAGAGTTAGATAATTTGTGACCATTTTTTCTTGTTTTTTGCAATAGGCTTGTAGGGATATGAACTTCCCTCTCAAAACTGCTTTTGCTGTGTCCCATAGGTTTTGGATTGTTGTGTTTTCATTGTCATTTGTTTCCAGGATGTTTTTAATTTCTTCCTTGATTTCTCTGGTAACCCAGTCCTTGTTTAATAGCATGCTGTTTAGTCTCCATGCGTTTGATTTCTTTGGATTATTTTTATTGTAATAAATTTCCAGTTTTATGCCACTATGATCTGAGAAGATGCTTGATATGATTTCTATCTTCTTGAATTTAAAGAGACTTTGCTTATGTCCCAAAATGTGGTCTATCTTTGAAAATTACCCATGTGCGCTTGAGAAGAATGTATATTCTGTGGCTTTGGGGTGGAATGTTCTGAAGATGTCGATTAATTCCATCTGGTCTAGTGAGTCATTTAGGATTGATATTTCTTTGCTGATTTTTTGTTTAGATGATTTGTCGAAGGGTGACAGTGGGGTATTAAAATCTATGGTTAAAATGCTATTAATCTCTTTCTTAATGTCCTACAGCAGTTTTTTTTTTAATGTATTTAGGTGCTCCTGTATTGGGTGCATATATATTTACCAGGGTTATTTCTTCTTGTTGGATTGCTCCCTTTAGTATTATGAAGTGGCCTTCATTATCTCTTGTTATGTCCTTCACTCTGATATCTAATTTGTCAGATATAAGTATTGCTACCCCAGCTTTTTTTTCATTTCCATTCCCCTGGAAAGCCTTTTTTCATCCCTTCACCTGAGGTGGGTTTCTTGTAGACAACAGATGTATGGGTCTTGTTTTCTTATCCAATCTGTTACCCTATGTCTTTTAGGTACTCATTTGACACCATTTTTATTCTATACCTGTGTGTTCCTTCTTTGCTTCCTATTTCTTTATTTTTACAGTAGACCCTTTAGCATTTCTTGCACTGCTTGTTTGGTGGAGATAAATTCCTTCAGTCTTTTTTTTTGTCTGTGAAGCTCCTGATTTCCCCTTCAATTTTTATTGATAGCCTTGCTGGGTACAGTATTCTTGGATTCAGACCCTTCCTTTGCATGACTTTGTATATTTCATTCCATTCCTTTCTGGCCTGATAAGTTTCTGTTGAGAAATCAGTTGCTAGCCTGATGGGGGTTCCTTTGTATGTGACTTTGTCTCTCTCTAGCTGCTTTTAAGATTCTTACTTTGTCATTGTTGTTTGCCAATTTAATTATAATGTGCCTTGGCGTCAGTCTTCTGGGGTTCATTTTGCTTGGGACTCTGCGAGCATCTTGGATTTGTGTGGGTTTTTTCTTTAACTCAGGAAAGTTTTCTGTCATTATTTCTTGAAATACTTTTTCCATGTCTACCTGTTTCCTTTCCTTCTGGAACCCCTATTATTCGAATATTGTTTTGTTTTGTATTGTCCCAAAGCTCCCGTAGGCTCTCCTCCTGTTTTTTAATTTTTTTTCTTAGAAGCTGCTCTAATTGTGTATTTTTTTCCCATCTTATAGCTCACTGATACGGTCCTCTGCTTCATCTAGTATACTCTTGATGCTTTCTGTTCTTCCTGGTAGCGATGTCATTTTTCATTTCTTCTTGGTTCATCTTCATTTCCTCTTGGTTCTTCAAATCCTCTTGGTTCTTCTTCAATTTCTCATGATTCTTCTTCATTTCTCCTTGGTTATTGTCAAATTTCTCTTCCATTCTTTTTAGCCATCTTATGATCATTACTCTGAATTCCTGCTCTGGTAGTTTGCTTGCCTCTAACTCGTTTACTTTCTTTTCTGGTGATGCCTGCTTTTCTTTCATGTGCAGGCTATTTCTTTGCCCATGGTCTCTCTTTTCAGGATGTCTGGTTATGTGGTTATCTTTCTCCTGCGTTGATTTAAAGGCACAAAATACAGCACTACCAGGTACAACACAAAAAGCACTGAACAAGAATGTATTTGCAATATTGATAAGCTCTACTAAAGGTGACCCCTAGAGAAAGGCAAATTAGAGGATAGGAGAGAAAGAAGTAAGGTAAAAAAATAAATAAATAAAATAAAAATTAAAAATAAATAAAAAAGTGATAAATAAGGAGATAGAAAAAGAAGAAAAAAAGTAATGTCGAATTGAAGTTGGGAAACGGAGAAGTAGAGAGAGAGAGAGAGAGGGAGGGAGGGAGGGAGGGAGGGAGGGAGGGAGGGAGGGAGGGAGGGAGACAAGATGCAGACTAAAAGAGAAAGGGGAACAAACTGTAAATATATGTGGAGAAAATCCCCATAGAACAACCACTAATCCCAGCAAATGCCAGCAATAATACTTGGAGATTAATACAAACTACAATATCCACTATTATTAAGCAAGGCTATGATAAACAGAAGTAAAACAAAAACAAAAACAAAGGAATTTAAAAAATACTAAGCAACAATAACAACACAAGAATTAGCCTAACAATTTCACTAAAAATCATATAAATTCACGGTAATCAATATTCACATAAACAACAACAAAATGATAGAGAGGAGAATAGTTTTTTGTTGTTTTGTTTTTGTTTTTGTTTTTTAACTAATTAATTTAGTGTAGAGAGTGCATTTATACACTTGGAGCAGGGGGTTGGAAATTAGGTCTATAAGTATGGTGAGAGTTTTAGCAGGGGGTATACAGAAAGAATAGGGAAAAACTAAAGCTGGAAAGGGATAAGATAAACAGGAGATGGAAAGGGTAAAGGTTAGTAAGAGAGTGAAGTCCTAAAGGTCGAGTTGAGATAGGGTTGAACGATGCTATAGTAGAGATTAAAATAGAATGAAGACTAATCCCAACGTAAAAGAAAGAGAAAGTAAAATGGTTCTGAAGGGGGGAAAAAAGAAAAGAAAAAGGAAACAAAAAATGCAAAATAGTAGTAGTAATAATGATGATTGAAAATTGAAAAATGTAATAATTGAAAAGGTAAAATCAAGTAAGGATAAAAGGAAAAAATTCGTTTCTTAAGTAAAAGATGTAAAAAATGAAAATAAAATAAAGAATAGAAAAATTAGCATAAAAATGTCCAGTAGTGGTCAGTCACTTCCTCTGTTATTGTATTTGGCACGCCTGATTCTCAGTCCAGACAATATTACAGTTCCCAGCGTTCCACTGTACCTCAGTTTTGTAAGGTAGTCCTTAATTTTAAGTAGGCTATATCTTAGTTATTTGTGTTCGTTTATTTTTGGTTAATTAAAAGTAGTAAAAAAAAAAAATAAAAAATAAATAAAAGGAAAGGAAAAAAGGGGAACCAAAAAAAAAAAAGTCAGTTTGTAATTCAGCCCCTAGGTGGCAGCGTTTCTGGTTTGACTTTCCAGTCTTTTTGGTTGCTCTAGCCTTCTTTCTCTATGGCTCTGTGTTTTGTCCCATTAGGCTGCTAGGGTGCTGGCTGGCCCCCAGACTGTCCTTTATTGCTCTGATCCCCTGTTCCCAGGAAGGCAATTTTCCCCCTGCAGTCTCAGGATGTGCCAAACTGGGCAGTCCTTCCCTAGTACTCAGAAACAAGGGGGTGATGTGGATCAGGCTCAGGATGTGTCTGCGCCCAGGTGTCCAGGTATTCTGCTTTTTGCGGGATGGTCCAGATTCTTAACAATTTGTCCCGCGTTCCTTTGTGTGTGTGTTTTTTTGTTTTTTGTTTTTAATACCCGATTTTGGGGAAGATCACACCAAACTCAGCGCTGGGTACTGCAGTGCGCGACTCCCTCTGCAGCCGCTGTCTCCCTCCACGCAGCTCCGGGCGCAGTGCTGCGCAGGGCTAGGGCCGCTGAGCTGCTGGTGGCGCGGAGCCGCTCGGGGCTAGGGTCTTCAGCGGCGCGGGGCCGCTGGTGGTGTGAGGCCGCGCGGAGCTAGGGCCAGTCGTGGCATGAGCGCTGGGGCGCGGAGCCGACGGGGTGCGCCCAGGCTACAGTCGCCGCCTGCGCTGCGGTGACCCAGAATCCTCACATTTCCCCCCCGCAAACTCTGACCTTTCCATGAATGACTGAAGAACTCCCTTGAATCCACGTGTTTGCAGTGATTGGGGTGTCACAGCTGCTCGTTGGTCTCCTCTGCTATGGGTTTTCCAGGCCTCAGAGAAGGTCCTTCTTTCTTGGTAAAATGGTGCAGCCTTCCCTCTGAGCCCGTATTCCGGGAGAGGTCTCTGCCACTGCTGTGCTGGCTGCTTGGTCAGGAAATCCTGTCCAGATGACCCTTACCCTTTTTTTTTTTTTTTTTTTTTTTTTTGAGTTCTGCTACCCCTTAGCTCACCAATCTGTACTCCCTGAGCGACTTTTAGAAGCTGATTCTATCTGTTCTGGGACTAGGCTCAGAACAAGTCCGTCTGATCAGTCGCCA
This sequence comes from Pipistrellus kuhlii, assembly GCF_014108245.1. Taxonomy (NCBI): domain Eukaryota; kingdom Metazoa; phylum Chordata; class Mammalia; order Chiroptera; family Vespertilionidae; genus Pipistrellus; species Pipistrellus kuhlii. The sequence continues at coordinate 919,143 of NW_023425544.1, read as the reverse complement.
TCTTGTCTCCAAACCCCCCCTCTTTTTTTTTTTTATACCAGTGTATTTTTTTAAATTACACACACACACACACACACACACACATATGTATATATATTGTTGATAGTTAAAGATGTCTCCCATTCCCCCTCTCTCCCTTTGCACCACTCTGTCCAGCCTCTACTAATCCTCCCTGCCTGTGTCTTTACCACACTATTGCCTGTGTCCATGGGCTATGCATATCTTGTATAATAAAAGCCTAATGTTCAGAGTGTCAGGTCATCTGGTCATTCTTCAGACAATCAAAGCATAATATGCTAATGATATGCTAAGGCTGTTCAACTGTTCACTGTGATGTGCACTGACCACCAGGGGCCAGACAGTTGACCAGTCGCTAATGACATGCACTGACCAGGGGATAGATGCTCCAACTGGTAGGTTAGCTTACTGCTGGGATCCAGCTGATAGCACTGAGCAAGATGTGCCCAACTTGCTCTGTAGCTCTTGCGTGATCCCTCCCAGGCTGGCCAACCTCCTGCATCCCTCTCCGGCCCTGATCTTGCACCAGTGAGGTCCTTCGGCCTGGCCTGTGCCCTCTTGCAATCTGGTAGATGTCGGAGAGCCAGTTTCAGCCCTATCCTGCAGGCCAGGCTGAGGGACCCCACTGGTATACAAATTCATGCACCAGGCCTCTAGTATGTATATATGTTTTTGGTTTCTCTTTGCCCCCCCCGCCCCCACATTGAGGTATGTCAGTCTGTTCCATGCCTCCATACCTCAGGTCTTATTTTGTTGGTCAATTCATTTTGTTCATTAGACTTCACAAATAAGTGAGATGATGTGATATTTGTCTTTCTCAGATTGGCTTATTTCACTTATGTGTCATGTCTAAGAACTCTTGACTTACTTATGTGTCCTAAAGATTTTCTCCTATGATTTTTTCTCCTAAGTTTCTATAGTTTTACATTTAAGACTGTGATTCCCTTTGAGTACTTTTTATATAAGATATGTGTTTTAGATCAAAGTTTTTTTCTTTTTGGGCCTGTGGATGTTTAGTTTCTCCAACATTGTTTGCTGAAAATGCTATCCTTCCTCCATTGAATTGCTTTTGCACCTTTGTCAAAACTCAATTGGGCATTTTTGTGTGGATCTATTTCTGGATTCTCTATTCTGGTCCATTGATCTACTACTATGTGTCTACTGCCAATACCACATAGTCTTGATTACTGTATCTACCTAAGTATTTAAATTGGGTGGAATGATTCCTCCTTTTTCGTATTTTTTCAAAATTGTGTTAGCAATTCTAGATCTTGATAAGGAATTTCGTTAAATTGATAGGCCAGTCTGGGAGGATTGACAGCTTTACTATGGTGCACCTCTACCATCAGATTTAATAGCTTGGAATGAGATTAGAGAGAAGTTGTTTTGTAGAGACGGTAGTCAAAGTACTTAAATTGGATAGAGATACTAGTTTATAACTAGCAAAATGTCAATTTTAATCCTCCTCCCCCCTTTTTGGTGCTAAAAATCACCATTAATAGAGCTATGGAAATGGAAGCAGTTGTTCATTTATTCATAAACTAGAGGCCTGGTGCACGAAAATTGTGCACGGTAGGGTCCCTAGGCTTGGACTCCCCATCTCCTCTTTCCCTCACTCTCTTAGTACCCTGCTATTGCTGGTTGCCTGCCATGTTCCATGCTGCCGCTTGGTGGTCAGCACAGATCATAGCAAGCAATCAAACTCTGTTCTCCTGGTCAAACTCCTGAGCAGACAATTTCCCTATTAGCCTTTTATGTATATTGATGTATTTACTTAGTGTTTGGTGAGTGTCTGTTGTGGGCCAGGTACTTATTTAGTTACTGGAATACATTGGTAAATAAGACAGGGAATATTTCTACTATCATTGACTATTTATGTTTCTGTGGGGGAAAGATAATCAAATGTATAATTTAGGTATGCAGAATTAAAAAGGTGGATATTAAAATACTAGAATGATAGCCTGGCCATTGTGGCTCAGTTGGTTGAGCGTCATCCCTTGCACGGGTTAGATTCCCAGTCAGGGCACATGCCCAAGTTTTGGGCACAATTTCCTGTGGGGTGCATCTGGGAGGCAACCAATCAATGTTTCTTTCTCTCAAAATTACTAAAAACATACTTTTTTAAAAGGATGCCTTTATTAAAAATAAAAAATAAAAGTAGAGTGATGAAGTAGCTATTTGATTCAGATCTCATTTGTGGTTAGATTTGAACGTTAAGAGTCAGCCTTGAGAAACCAAGATGGCAGCATAGGGTAGACACTTGCATGCAGCCTACCACAACAAATTTGAATTTAGAACTGAAAAACAGGAAACATCGCCCTGAAGTGCCAGATGGCTGGCTGAGAGGAGGCTCTACCATCTGGGAAGGAGAGAGAAGGCACGCTAAACCTCAGGAACTGTGAAGGTGCGGTGAATTGCGTGCGCGAAAAGGCAGACGCCAGACTTGACTGCTGGTTTGCTTGCGGAACGCAGAGAGGGCGGGCCGAGGTCGCTACTGGCTTACTCCCTGCGCGCGGAGAGGGCGGACAGCTAATGCGCAGCTAGCTTTCTTGTTTGGGAGGAAAACAGAACCACCCTATTGCTCTGATAGACGGCCCCAGACAGGGAGAGGCCAGACTGTCAGGCGGTGGACAGAGATCCCTCGGAGGTGTGTGAAGCCAGCAGCCATTACTGCGGGACTCAGATACCAGACCCTTGTAGGGAGGGTCTGACCTAAGCTTGTCTGCACCACCCCGAGACTCTGCCCCATCCCAGCAGAGCACAGACGCCCTTCCAGTGACTAGCTTTCTAGGACTCTCCTTGGGAGGGACAGACAGGAATCCAAAGCTTGTCTGCGCCTATACCAAATTGGTGCGCTCTCCTGCAACTAATCTTGCGGGATTCAACAAAGCTTGTCTGTGCCACCCCGAGACTCCGCCCCATTCAAGCAGACTACAGAAACCCTCCTAGCTGAGACACTTCTGATCCTCATAGCCAATTGGCTTGGAGATCAACACTTCCCAGTGATACCAACAACAAGCAAGGCTTAACAACAAGACTGCACACACAGCCCACAATGGGCTACACCAAGACTGTCCACCTCAGGTAACTGGGAGGCTGACCCACTGAACCATTTAGGACACCTTAGCACACAAAGTCACCTTACCAACTCCTGGGAAGCTGTAAAAATGCCGAGACAAGGAAACAGATCACAAAAGAAATGGAGGACAAGAAGCGGCTGGATATAGAGTTCAAAACCACACTTATAAGGTTTTTCAAGAATTTCCTAGAAAAGGTCGGTGAAATAAACGAGACCTATGAGGATATGAAAAGGGATCAACTAGAAATAAAGAATACATTGTCTGAAATAAAAAATATTATACAGAATCCTAAAAACAGAATGGAAGATTGCAAGAATCAAGTCAAAGATTTGGAACACAGAGCCAGAGGACACTCCTCCACAGAAGCAAGAAGATAAGAGAATCCAGAAAGTTGAAGATAGTGTAAGAAACCTCTGGGACAATTTCAAATGAACCAACACCAGAATTAAGGGGATCCCAGAAGAAGAGAGCAAGAGACTGAAAAAATACTGGAAGAAATAGTGACAGAAAACTTCCCCCACTTGGGGAAAGAAATAGACTTATTACAAGTCCAGGAAGTACACAGAACCCCAAACAAAGGGAATCCAAAGAGGACCACACCAAGACACATAACTAAAATTCCAAGAGCAAAAGACAGAGAGAATATTAAAAGCAGCAAGAGAAAAGCAGGTAGTTACCTATAAAGGAGCACCCATACGATTGTCAGCTGATTTCTCAACAGAAACCATGCAGGCCAGTCGGGAATGGCAAGAAATACTCAAGGTGATGAATAGCAAGAACCTATAGCCAAAAATACTCTACTCAGCAAAGCTATCATTCAGAATCGAAGGCCAGATAAAGAGCTTCACAAATAAAAAAAAAGCTAAAGGAGTTCATCACCACCAAACCAGAATTATATGAATTGCTGAAGGGGGTTCTTTAGGAAGAGGAAAAAGATAAGATAAAAATTATGATCAACAAATACGTAACTATCAACAAGTAAAACTAAAATCCAAGGGAATTAAAAATCCTGATGAACAATATTAACTGGTGAATATAATAGAATCAGAGGTATGGAAGGGGAGTGGACTGACGATTCTCAGGGAAAAGGGGAGTGGGGGGTTCGGGAAGAGCCTGAACAAAAACTGCACCTATGGATGAGGACAATGGGGGGTGGGGAAAGGGCAGAAGGTGAGGTGGGAACCTGGTGGAGGGGAGCAATTGGGGGAGGAGGGAAGAGGAACATTTGTAATCTGAACAATAAAGATTTATTTAAAAAAAAAAAAAAAAGAGCCTTAGGAAGAAAAGGGACAAGACTTAGTTTCAGTCAGGGAACAATGAGTCCAGTCGTACAGTGCAAGGACACAATGGGCATGTGGGAGGAAGTGGAAGGTGTATCCAATGATTGGAGTGTAATGGGAGGGAAGGAGAGGGCAGGATTAGATAGAAATAGAGATATAGAGATAGATAGTAACAGAGGAGTTCAGTGAGTACTACACAGAGGTCAGATCATCTGGGACTTCTTAAGCCAGGGTGAGTTTGATTTTTATTCTGAGGGTGAAGAGAAGACATCGGAAGATTTTGAATAGGGGAGTGAAAAGGTTTGATGTTTTAAAGGAACATGAATTAGGAGGCTATTTTAGTTGAGGTAAAAGGTGATGCTAGGGCCGAGACTGGTTTGGCTCAATGGATAGAGCGTCGGCTTGGGGACTGAAGGGACCCGGGTTCGATTCTGGTCAAGGGCATGTACCTTGATTGCGGGCATATCCCTAGTGGGGGTTATGTAGGAGGCAGCTGATCGATGACTCTCTCTCATCGATGTTTCTAGCTATCTCTCTCCCTTCCTCTCTGTACAAAATCAATGAAATATAGATAGTTTTTTATAAATGTGATGCTAGGGAAGGATTCAGGGTATATTTTAGAGGTAGAGTTAATTAGGATATGCTGACAGGGCTGACTTGTTTCCTTTTAGAGCTTGGGTCGATGGTTATTGGTGTTCAGTGAGATGGGAAACAGTTGGGAGAAGAGTAGGTTTTGAAGAAAATAATTTATAGTTCTGCTTTGATAATTTATTTTCATAGATGGCAGACATTATTTGGGTAGGCAAATCTAGAGCTTAGGTAGAGAACCGGATTGTAGGTATAGTGATCTGTCTGTAGACATGTAGAGTCATGAAACTGGGATAGGCCATTTAGAAGAAAGTGTGATGAAAGCAGGGGACCTAGGTCAGAGCCTTGGAGCACTGGAGCTTTATAAGGTCTGGAAGAAGTGGAGGCAGCACCAACAAAGACTAAGAAGGCTTAGCCATTGGTCCCTGTCTCTTTTTAGTTTGCACTCTTGAATTCATTAACTTGAAAATATTAAAGAAAATACACTACCCTATGATTTTGTTTGGTGTGGTGAATAAATAATAGAATTTTTATATGTATAACAGTGTAATGGTTTTATTAAGAAAACTCATTATACAATCAAACTTCAGTTCTCAAACGTCTCCCATCTTGAACAATTTGGTTCTTGACCCCAGAACACTCTCATGCTTTTACCTGTAATCGTGCTGTGAATATTTTTGTGGTGTTGTTATTAAGTCACCATGGGTTCTAAGAAGGTTAGAGATAGCAGCAAAGTGAAAAGGAAAGTTGTGAGAACAACGATATATTGCATATAAGAAAGGTTAAAACGGAATCATTTGAGGATCTGGAATGGATTACGGAATCCAGCTTACATTATTTTTAATGGGAAAAATGATTATATTTTCAAACACATTGCTTTGAACGAATTAAGTTCAAGAATTGAAGTTCCACTGTATTAAAGCAATTGAGTAACTACTACTCTGTCTAGCGTAGTGCTAAAATTAGGGAAGACAACAAAAGAAATGTAAAAAAAAAAAAAAAATAGACCTTGCTTTCATTGAACTTTGGTACAAAGTAAAAAATAACAAATTGTAAGCTATGGCAGTTTGGAGAGGATTTATTGGAGGAGTTGGGACTTGAAGAATATGTAGGAGTTAAGTAGGCAGAGAAGAGCAAGTCAAAGTAATAGAATCAGGTATGGTGGAAAGAAAATCAGCTTTTCCGTTAGAAGAGTTGATTTGAAGTGGGCTTTCACTTAATAGCCTTGTGACATCACAGGGCTGCTATGAATATGAAAACTGTGTTCATTGCTTCATCTCTAGTGGTAATGTACTAGTTCTCATGTTGGGTGGCTGGTTCAAAGATACTCATTTTTTAAACTTCATAATTCTTAACAATAGTGCCTAGCTAACTGTGAGGCATTCAGTAAATTATAGGTGGTGGTGATTATTACTTTGCTCCAGCTGTAAGAATAACATAGCAAAAGGAGATGACAATGCCTGCCCTGCAGGAATTTTGCTTTCAATGATTAGTCCTAATCAAATGAATGCAAAGCAGCCTGTGTCCTAGTGCCTAAAATTGCACAAATAAAGAGGTTGGGGAAGGCCTCTTTGTTGGGCCTCTTTGTGGCAATGAAACAAATGTGGCCAACGAAAAAGAGAAGATTTGGAGGGAGAGCAGGCTAGGCATTCCATACTGAGAGAACTTTTATTTCATTTTTTTGTCTTGTTTTATTTATTTTATTTTATCTATTGTTTATTTTAGGGGCAGCAAAGCATAAATATTACTGCCACTGCTGAGGAAATCATTAGTAACACTTTAAAGATTCTCATTCTGAAACTTTTATAATGTACAATTTATTGAAATTTTGCCTGCTCTCTAGATGGCATTATAGTATAGAATTTATTTTTGGAGTGTCTTTTATTTTTAAATATGCAATTGTTTTTATGATATACAAAGGTTTAATGTCCATTATGAGCTTTCTCTTTTATGTGCACAAATAATAAAGTTCCCTCTATTTTATGTTGTAAGATTTATTGTTAGAAAGGTAGGGCAGTTTTCTGAAATTTCCTTGTTTAGTCTCCCTTCACATGTTTAGATTATTTGTATCTCAACTGTTTATAATTCATGTGCATATGTGGGATGCTAGGATGACTTATTGTTTTGGAAAACAGAGCCATCAGAGTTTCTGTACAGGCTGTGCTGAACTTGAGTTGGCTTAGTACAATGCACTCTTCTCTCTTGGTCACTGTCATGGTTTGTAAATAGCTAGACCCTAGGTTGTGCTGCTTTTCTGCAACTGTCTTTCTTGGTTACTGGAAGTTAGATGCTTTTCATTTTCCTTTAAGGGAATCTGGTTTAATTGCATATCTACTAGAATACTTTGCACCACAAGGTAGGTGGTTCAAAGCATTGCAGTAGCTTTCCTTACTGATACATGATCAGCTCAGTGGAATTGTGTAGTATGATAATTTTATAATTTTAATAGTAAAAGTTAACACTTCGTGCTTTTGTGCCATGCACTCTGCTAAGCAGCTTTAAAACATGGAATTTTCTCATTTAAATGTCTCAAAAACTCAGTGAGGTGAGTACTGCTTTTATTTCCACTTGACATGTGAAACAGAAGTTAAGTTCTTATTCCAAGGTTACACACTTATAAAGTGGTGGAGCCGGGATTTGAACCTAAGAAGTCTGAATTTAGGGCCTATTCTCTTATCCACTATGCTTTATCTTCTCAGATGTCTTTCTGGGAAACTGTCATATTAGGAATTTTATTTTATCTTACCTTGTGTGAGGGCATTGGGAGCTATTAAATTCCTGTTAGGAATTTTATAGTTATACTCATCATCTCGTGAGAGGGGCTGACCACTGTATTAGTTAAGGAACCCTAGCTGTTGAATACATTGGCTAAAACACCAAAATACAATACATAATAGTGTAGAGCAGGTATCCATATCAGTATGTGGCTCACTTTTATACAGGCATTTAGTGACCTTAGGCCCTTGCTGATACTACTCTGTTTCCCCGAAAATAAGACAGTCTCTTATATTAATTTTGCTCCCACAGATGTGCTAGGTCTTATTTTCAGGGGATATCTTATCTTTCCATGCACGAGGTCTTATTTTTCGGAGGATGTCTTATTTTTGGGGAAACACGGTAGTATTCTGAGTATTTCATTCCTGTTAAAATGTTCTTCATGAAATGCATTTTTAGCAGTAGAATTTGGGGTAAATCTGATTTAGGATTAGAAGTTGTGGACTGTGGCAGAATGTTAAGTATTTATACAGATGGATTACTAATGAGAAAGTTAAATGAAGACTTCTACACATTCCTATTTTAATATAACAAAAGCAGGAAGCTCATTCTGGTTGACATTTTTTTTTCTCCTTTCTTGAAATCCTATCTTGTTGGGCACTCTATTCTTAAATTATTTCAGAAGAAGTGACTTTAGTACAGTTGAATTTTAATAGATAGAAGTAGCATGGTTTAAATTTATTTTTCATGTAGCAAACTAGCCTTCCAACATTCCTTACAGCATTAGTTTTTCCATGAAAGGGACACAAAGAAATACCATTCTGTTTGCATTTGGTTGATGACCTATATATAGCTTTCTGGGATAACAGTGTATTTCCCTGAAGTTGTACCTTAAGTGATCCAGTCTTTTCATAGATTTTTGGTTTTATGACAAGATAGCAATAGAAATACAGTGGCTGCACCCTAAACTCACTAAAGCCTAATTGAGGTCTTTATAAAACACAGACCAGCATTCTTTGAATGCTTTTGTAAGAATAAATATAGTTACACATAACTCCCGTAATCCATTACTTTAGCATATACACTTTAATGTACTAAAAAAATAGACTGAATTTTTAAAGAAAGGTTTATCCTTTAACTTCTGCATCTTTGTTATTCACTTTTTGGAAGAGTATATACTTGTAAAATTTTGGACTCTACCACCGAAATGCAGGCAAGTGTCCTGCTAAAATTCTGTTTGTGCCTCTTTATTTGCCTAAAACAGTGGTTCTCAACCTTTCTAATGCCACGACCCTTTAATACAGTTCCTCATGATGTGGTGACCCCCAACCATAAAGTTATGTTTGTTGCTACTTCATAACTGTAATTTTGCTACTGTTAATGAATCATAATGTAAATATCTGTGTTTTCCGATGGCTTTAGGCTCTACAGCAGTGGTTCTCAACCTGAGAGTCATGACACAGTGAATTATTAAGTATGACATTTGAACCCTGATCATAGTGTGATTCTTGTATTCACTTGTATTTTATACCTTGAATGCCTAGTACTAAAAACAGTAAACCAGTTGGATAAATACAAAATATGAAAGCTAAGATGAGGCACTTCATGTCATATTTCAGTAAAATAACAAAAACAACCACACAACAAAAAACACCAACTCTGGAGGGAGATCTAAGACTATAAAGGAGGATGGAAAGAGCACTGGGGGTACTTTCAGTCATGAGTCCAGGGTTTCGTCTGAGCCTTGCTAATTGTGTTTGGTGACCTTGGGCGATACTTCAGCTTTTTTTTTTTTTTTTTTTTGGTTTCCTCTTTTGAGAAATGAGGAGCTTGTAGTCTTTTTGACCAGTTTTAGCTGTCTGTGATTCTGTTATTCTTATCTCTTAATTCTTATTCTCCTTACGTGTTTTTCTGACTTATCAATAGAGTTAGCTATATAACTGCTAGCTCTATTTTTTTTGTCTTTTTGAATGGTCTTGATAATAGAAAACATGAATTGAATTATTGTATCTAACTGAACTAGTTTTAAAGGAGGCATGAAATTGGAAGTATTTAATTTTACATTTTAATTGTTCCTCATTGCTGTCACTATAAAATAAATTTGTGAACTGGAAAGATAGACAACAAAATACTTTGAAAACCTAATCAGTGGAAGGAAATCACTCAGGTACCTATCTTAATTTTAAAGTTCTTTGAATTGCCATTTTAATGCAGAGGGCAATAATATCAGTTAGTGGATATATTGCTTATGGAAATTTTTTTTTAAGTCAGTGCAATTGCTGTTATATTCTTCTTTAAGCATTTTATTATTAAAAAGTTCAAACACACAAAGAAGTTGAATTGTACCATGAACAGATATATTTAAAAGTAGTTCAACCTAAAAAATTTTAACATTTTTTTTTTTTGCTTTATCACATATCTGTCCATCTGTTTATCCCACTACCCATCTATAAATTCATCTTATTTTGTTACATATTTCAAAATAAGTTGCAGACATCTTTGCAGTTTGCTCCTAAGCAGTTGGACATACAAACTATTAGCTGGAGTTTAATACTTGTTTTATACTTTTTAAAAGTGTGGCATGGGACCGGTTTAGCTCAATGGATAGAGCGTTGGCTTGGGGACTGAAGGGACCCGGGTTTGATTCCGGTCAAGGCCATGTACCTTGGTTGCGGGCATATCCCCAGTAGGGGGTGTGCAAGAGGCAACTGATCGATGACTCTCTCTCATCGATGTTTCTAGCTCTTTATCTCTCTCCCTTCCTCTCTGTACAAAATCAATAAAATATATTTTAAAAAATAAAATAAAAGTGTGGCATGGATGGCAGTCATTAGTTGACACTTTCTAGGATCTATGCTAATCTGGCAGATAGATGAAGGACACAGCTTTTGTCTTCATGATGCTAATAGGATAAATAGATATATGTGTAAGAAAGTAAATGTAGCCTTGTACCAGTACTTGGATCTTTTAGTTACAAACAATAGAAACAATAGAAACCAGCAATATCTAAAGATACATGTCTTGCTTTTAGAACTCAAGGACAGGAATTCAGAGGGGCTTTAAGAAGGACTGGAACCAAGACCTGGAAGGCCCACAGGACTGGCTCCTCTTCTCTCTCTCATTCTACCCTTCTGTTCATTCTTTCCTCTGAAGATCTGCTTTCTCCTCTCTTTAGTACATATAGTAGAATATGCATCTCCACTCCCCCAGCCTTGCTTTTAAAACTTACAGTTCTCAGTCACACAGACATTAATTTTCTAATTTTGATTCCAAATTCTTGGAAGGTAGAATCTGATTGGCCCAGTCCTGGTCCAGCTATGCTTAAGGGCAGTCTTTCGAAGTACATGCTGCCTGTTGGAAACCTAATTTTGTGGATGAAGCAAAGTAGGAAGGATAGAATAGATAGTTCCCAGAGCAAATATGGGATTATTGTAAATGAGGCTGACGTTGAAAAATGTTCCTAGCTATAAGTGTGCTAAACAATTCTATAGAGAAGAATAGGAGTGTCATAGAAGAGGAATGAATCAAAATTTAGGGTGAAGGGGTCAGGCACAGCTTCCTGGAGAAATTAATAGCGGAGTTGGGTTTTGAGAGATAAATTCAAGTACAGCAATAGTAAGGAAGGATATGCTTTACAGAAGAGCAGCAGTGGAAAGATAGGAAATAGCAAAATGTTTTTAGGTAATGATAAGCACATTAGTACATTTGTAGTATAAGTTTTGAAGTGGAGACAGGTTTATTATAAGGGAGAGGCGAGAGAGAGAGAGAAAGAGAAAGATATGTGAAGCCAGGAAGAGTAGGTGACAATCAGATTTGTTTAAGAAATCATTTCATTGGGTGAACTGGAGGCACTTTCATTCTACTGAGAACATGGACTAAGAAAATGGTAGCAAACCAGAAGAGGGAAGATATTTAGACAGTAAAGTCCTTAGTACTTGGATTTATTGGATGTAGGGGGAGAAGGGGAAACCCTGATTCTTCTGACCTGGTTGACTAGGTGAATTAGGGTACCAGCCAAGATAAGAAATATAGGAGACTGAGTTGCTGTTCGTATTATATTTCTTTTTTTTTTAAGTTCTTAAACTTTCAAAAATATATATATATATTTTATTGATTTTTTACAGAGAGGAAGAGAGAGGGATAGAGAATTAGAAACATTGATGAGAGTCATTGATCAGCTGCCTCTTTCACGCCCCCTACTGGGGATGTGCCTGCAACCAAGGTACATGCCCTTGACTGGAATCGAACTTGAGACTCTTCAGTCTACAGGCTGATGCTCTATCCACTGAGCCAAACCAGTTTTGGCAGTATTATATTTCTTGATCTGGCTGTTAACTAAAATTATAAGGGAACTTTTTAATAGGAATATTCAATTGTGCTTATGTTTTATGCATTTTTCTATATTTAAGTTATATTTCACAATCTAAAATGGAAAAGAACAAAAACAGAAAATATGTTTGGGGAAATAGATGCTGACTTTAGAATTGGACTTTTGCATGAGGAGTGTCCATGCAACCCCCCAGATGGAGAGGTGTGTAGAAGGCAGTTATGGTAGATATGAAATTGAAAGTACAGGGGAGACATATGGATGCCAATACAGAGGAAGGGATTAGATTAGGTCTGTAGTTGTCAAGCATGGCTGTATATTAGAATCTTGGAGAGTTTTAAAAAAATACTGATAATCTAGGTTCCATCCCAGACCACAGTTACATTGGTTTCTGGGGGTGCTTAGACATAGCACCTAGCTTAAAAAGATCCCTGTGATTCTTCATTCCGCAGGCCGACGCTCTATCCACTGAGCCAAACCTGCTTCGGCTGTGATTCTTTTTTTCTTTTTTTTTTTTCTGGCTGTGATTCTTAATTTAAGAATTAATGCCCAGAGATGTAACCACTGTGTTATAGGAAGATCACTTGCTACCTGCATTCAATAACTGAGAACTCAATCTAGGTTTATCTTATTTTTACATAATTCTTATGCCTTGTGCTTCCCCCCAGTAATATCTAAAAGTTTAAAAAGTATGCTTTTTTGTTAAAATAATGATGTACATTTGTTCTTGAAGAAAAATGTGTAGAAGATAATAGTTTTAGTTAAAACCATTTTTAAACAGAAGCTTTCCTTTGATGAAATGGCCATGTCTCCTATAATTTCAATTACTAATAGTGTATAGTCTTTGCAGCCAAACACAGAAAATTGTCTCATCAACTGCAATGTCTTTGAATAGTAAATATGAAGGACAGTGGTTGGTAAATTAATTGTATATGTTATAGCCTGAAAGGCAGACAGCTGTAAATGGTGAGAAATTGTGTCTGATGCATGATAGGGAAAGGACAATTGCTCACTTGTCTGTCTTTTCATTCCCTCGCTGCATGGCTTTATAATTCATAAGGGCCCTGGATCTATCAATAAGTATTTATTAACACCTGGAATATGCCCAGGAATATATTAGGAAGTTTATGTAAGTGGTAAAATAAATAGATAAAAATGCATAGGACTTGCCAGTATTTGATTTGGGGAGGGCATATAAATGACAGATGAATGCAACATTATTTGATAATTGAATTATCCATTTGTTCAGAAACTGGAAAGATTTCTTGTGCTTGAGCATTTAGGAATGACTTACACATAGATGATTCTTCTAACACATTGTCCTCTGGTTATTTGAACTATCCTCCAATGATCTTCTTTTCCATGGACCTCAGTCAGACTGTGGACCTCTCAGACTCATTGATTTTATCACTTTTTCATTGTCCTTTATTTTGATGTTTTTACTGCCATTCTCACCTTCCTTAAATTCCTAGTCATTATACAAATGCCTCTACCCTTCTTTATCATTTTCACTTGGCAAAACTTAAAACCCTGGTTAAATCTGATTATCCTACTCTGTACTTTTACACGAGCATCTGAACATAGCAGGAAAATACGTGCATGGGAACACATACTCCCATACCTGTGTTAACTGATCTTATCTTTAAATTCATGACTTTGAACCTCAGGTAGGTCCTTAATGCTGCCAGGAAGGCAGAGTACCGAGTCCATTCACTCTATATCACTTTTATACTAGTCCCGTTTTCTTTTTTTAAAAAAATTTATTGTCTAAAATTTTACATGTCTCTTTTTTCTCTAATTGACACCCCCACCACTCCCATTTTCTTTAAACCCATAACACTATTTCTCACATTCAACTGGTGACCTTACTTCCTACTTCCTTAAGAAAACTGAAGCACTCTGTATCCATGCATTCTGTCCTCCTGTAATTATAGATGCACTGGAGGCCAGGTGCATGAAATCCATGCACGGGCCTTGGGGCATCCTTTAGCCTGGCCTGCACCCTCGGGATGTCCGACTGCTAGCTTAGGCCCAGTCCTCGTGCATTTGGGATGCTGCAGTGCACCACTGGTGCTTCAATATCTTTTTAGGCCTAAGGGAGTCCTTGAAGAGTTGTTTGGGTTGGGGTGATACAAGGAAAGAGAAAAGTACTAGTGTCACTTAGAGTAGTGGTCCACTGACCATTGATAGTCCGTGAGGTCCGAAAGGTTGGTGCCACTGACTTAGAGGCTAAGAGCTTGACTTTATATACCCAACCTAAATTTCAGTTATAGTTCTATCACTTCCTCACACTGTGAGTAAACTAACATTTATGAATTTGAAATACTAGTTCTTACCTTATAGAATTGCTATGAGAATTAAATAAATTCATATGTGCAGTGTACTTAGAATAGTACCTTGAAAATAGTAAGCACAATTTAAATATTAGGCATCATTTTGTTGTTATTATTAAATGAGATTATGCATGTCAGTAACCAGTCCCTAACACATGGTTAATTATAATTCTAGGCACCAATAGAATGTGGATGGGATAAGTATTATTGACTAAACTAGTGGCCTGGTGCACGAAATTTGTGCTTGGGGGTGGGGAGGGGAGAAGGGTGCCCCTCAGCCCGGCCTGCACCCTCTCCAATATGGGACTCCTCAGGGGATAACTGGCAGTTGGACATCCCTCTGACAATCCAGAACTGCTGGCTCCTAACCACTCACCTGCCTGCCTGATTGCTCCTAACTGCTTCTGCCTGCCAATCTGATTGTCCCTAACTGCTCCCCTGCTGGCTTGATTGCCCCTAACCACTTCTGCCTCGGCCCCTGCATCCGGGACCCAGGATTCCCTGCTGCAGCTGACCACAGGCACTCAGGATCCGGGCTTTCCTCCCTCTGGTCAGCCATAGATGCCCAGGTTGGCTGCAGCCACAGTGGATGGTGGGCAGGTGGCTTTGCCTGGGCTGCAGCCTTGTGCTGGCACCCAGGACCATGGGGTGGGTGGCTTCTCCGTCTCCTGGGCCACAGCCAGACACAGGAACTAGTGCCTGGGGCTGCAGAGTGAGTGGCTTCTCCATCTACCAGGCTGTAGCTAGTCGCAGGTGCTGGCACCTGGACCACAGATGGGCAGCTTCTCTGTCTTCCCTGGGATGCAGTGTGGGTGACGACTATGGCTGGCTGTGGCCTGGGATTATGGGGCAGGTATCTTCTTCGTCTGCTGGGCTGCAGCTAGCCTCCGGTGCTGGGGCCTGGTTTCTCCGTCTCTCCCAGGACATGGGGTGGGCAGACATGGGGTGGGAGGCTATTCCAGCTGGCTGTAGCCTGGGATCACTGGGCAGGCAGCTGCTTCTTCTCCCTTGGCCACACCCATCGTCAGGCACTGGGGCCCAATTTCTCCGTCTTCTCTAGGATGTGGGGCAGGCGGACGTGAGGCTTCTGCTGCTGTCTGTGGCCTGGGATAACAGGCTGAGAGCAGCTGGGGGGTGGAGCTGCTGCCATATTTTCAGGTTGATTTGCATACTCACTCTGATTGGCTGTTGGATGTAGCAGAGTGACGGTAATTGGCATGTTTCTCTTTTATTAGTGTAGATTATATTTTCATACCTCTGTACCTAGGTATAGAAAATGTTAAATTTTTAGTTTTATTTAAGGAAATAAAGCTTTATTAATGCATAGTAGATAAGCTATGTAATTCATGTAGGTTATTTTTCTATTTCTTAATTTTTGTAATTACATAATTATATGCTAGTGACCTGGTGCACAGATTCATGCACATTGAAAGGAAATTTGAAAGTGGCTGATGGGGTGGGACTGGGCAAGATGGGCTGGACACACCCTGGAGCCAACCTCCTGCAGTTCCCAGCATCTGCAGAGTGAGTGGGGTTCCTCCAGCAGGTGGAGTCCCTCAGCCTGGCCTGCAGGGATTGGGCCACTTTCCTACATCCCCCAAGGAGTGCAAGAAGGCACTCTGCAAAGTTGCTGTCATACAGTGTGTGGAACACAAATGCAAGAGTGCAATAAACTAGATTCAGGCTGACAGTGCCCCGGCAACAACATAACCCATGGCCGAAGGTGAAATTGTGCAGCCCCACAAGGGATTGGGCTACCTTCTCTTTGGTTTTGAGGTGCATCACCTGAATATTGGACTGCCAAGTCACTGCAGCTTGGTAGCTCCTGCATTGAGCATCTGCCCCCTGGTGGTCAATGTATGGCATAGCTTGGCAGCTCCTGCAGTGTATGGCATAGCGACTGGTCGGATGGTAGTAGGGGCACTTAGCATATTAGCCTTTTATGTATATCCTAGAGGCCCTTTGCAGGAAGATTCCTGCAATAGGGCTTCTTGTTTTGGTCATTACCACACCTGCTTCCTTCCCTTCTCCTGCTGCCCTGCCTGCTTCCTTCCCCTCCCTGCCCTGCCTGATTCCCTCTGCCCCACCTGATTCCCTCCCTTCTCCACTGCCCTGCATGCTTGCTTCTCCGCAGCTTCACTTCCTTCTGCAGTGCTTGGCTTCTTTCTACGCTGTCTTCAGTCTTCACTCTGGCCTGGATATGCAAATTAATCATCATCTTGGTTGGGTTTATTTGCATACTCGCCCTGATTGGCTGGTGGACGTAGCAAAGGTACGGTCAATTTGCATGTTTCTGGGTGGTTTTTTTTTTAAATATATTTTATTGATTTTGTACAGAGAGGAAGGGAGAGATAGAGAGTTAGAAACATCGATGAGAGAGAATCATCGATCAGCTGCCTATTGCACACCCCCTACTGGGGATATGCCTGCAACCAAGATACATGCCCTTAACCGGAATCGAACCCGGGACCTTTCAGTCCCCAAGCCGACGCTCTATCCATTGAACCAAACCGGTTTCGGCTGCATGTTTCTGTTTTATTAGATAGGATAGATATTACCGTATTTTTCGGACCATAAGACGCACTTTTTTCCCCCCAGAAGTGGGGGGAAAAGTCCCTGGGTTCTTATGGTCCAAATATAGCCTACACATATACTTTAAAAAAAAAGTTTTTTTACTTGCCTGGCTGTGTGGTCTTTGTGTGCTTGCCCGGCTCTAAAATGGTTCTAAATGCTGCTGTTTACTTTACAGGGTTGATTACCTGTGTTTATGACTGTGATGTTGGGTTTTAATGCACATAAAATATTTTAGGACACTATTTGTTTCAGAATCTTTTTTTCTTCATTTCCCTTCTCTAAAAACTGGTGCGTCTTATGGTCCGGAGCGTCTTATGGTCCGAAAAATACGGTATTTGTAATCTCTTCAGTTAATTCATTTTATCAATAAAAGTTATAGTGAAGAAAATATTCTGTGTTAAAAGTCTGCAGCCAGAAAAGAGAGAAGGAAGTTTGTTAGTTAAATCTGGGATGAAAGAGTGTATCATAGAAGGAAGGTATACTGATGCTATAGGAATTGTGCTCGTTGCTGAATTTAGAAACATTATCTCTGGGCTGTTTAGTCTCTTCAGGAAATTGTGTATAACCTGAGGATGCTTAATTAAGCTTTCACCATAGGTATAAACAAAAAACTGCCTTCTCTGTTAAAATTTTATTCCAAGGAAAAGTATATGAAGTCATTGAAGCATCAGGACTGACAGACTAGACATTCATTTAAGTGAAGTCTCATTAATCTTTTAAGAAGCTGAAAAGCAAACGTGTCAGGGAAGCAGTGTGGATTTGCAATATTAAAATGCCAGTGTCTTTAAATATTGTCATAAAGGTGAATGGAAAATAATTTAAGAATGGAAACCACATATTTTTCTTTTAAAGTTAAAATAGCATTAAATCAGATACCATATTGCAGGGGTGTGTAACCCCTTTTTCTGCCAAAGGCCATTTGGATCTTTATAACATTCGAGGGCCATACAGAATTACCTACTTGAAAAATTGGCTTGCTATATTTTGTCAAACTTTCAATTAATTCACCTTTAATGCCTTGGCAGGACCAGACTAAATGATTTCTCGGGCCTTATATGGGCTAGACCTTCCCAACCCCTGCTTTAGTGACAATAATTTAACAAGTAGCTAATTGTAATTTAAGTGAGGTTTAACTTTACGGAGTGACTTTATTAAAAAGCATGTTGATAATGCATTAATTGGAATGATCTCACTAGTGAAATTGCCTCCATGTTTATGTAGAGGCACATGGTGCTGTCTTTTGGATTGTATTTCAGATAGTCGGTGGTCTAATTACTAATGATTTGAAATATTTTGTTTTAATTGGCAACTTTTTTTTTTTAAAGAGAATTCCTGTAAATACTATCACATTTTCCCTATTTTCCATATTTGTTGGTTTCTTATAAATTGGCAAGGGAATAACTTTGAATATGTTCTGTTACTTTTTGAATACAAGGCCTTTTCTCTCTTTTTCTGGTCTGCTTTCCTAACCTTTAACTACCCTGTTAACAGATGGTCATTTTATCCTACTCCATCATTTTGAATAACTTTTTGGAAAAACAAAACATTTTCTAAGAGTGGCTTTAATTTTGTCATAAAGATGAATGGAAAATAACTTTTTAATTGACAATTTTGATTCTTGAAGTTCCTCTTATTTGTTTGTGATGTTGTGTCTGTATATAATACTAAATGGAAAGCTTAACCTTACATTTTAAATTATTGGATGATCATATCTTCCTGACCCCTTAACCTAATTTTTGATTGATTGACACCACCTTATCAAGCCCATAGGTAGGTATCTTGTATAATACTTAAAGGCTCTTCAGTGTAGTGATCCACAGGTTTTAGCATCTAACAGACTAAGGTTCAATTTATAGATTTGCTTTTGTCATCCTTTGAACAGTTACTTAACTATCTGATCTCAGTTTTTTAACCTTAAATTGGAGAATGATTATATGCTATTTACTTTGCAGGGCTGATATAAATACTAAATTAGAGGGTTAAAGTATCTGATACACTTCTGTGGAGCATGGGGGATCAAAAGTGATGGCTTAACTATAAAGGTGATTATTTTACAAGATTGGTCATGTAATTGTGTATGATATGGCAGCAGTGTTTGCTGTTTATATGAGCAGTTTCCTTAAATAATTTATCTGTGAGTAAAGCACCCTTAGAATGAATCATGACAACATCTCAGTTGAAATGTATTTTCATGAGCTTGAGTTTGCTTTTCAGTAACCAAAGGCTGCATAGTAGTTGTGGTCAGTGCCTGTTTGTCTGTAGTGCCTGGTAGAGAGATCTATGGCAAGACTGTTACAAGTCTGGCTGTGTTATAGCTATGGAGAATGATGAGGAGATGCTTATATGTCACACCAGAAGTAGCAACAGAGTCCTAATTGGGCCATCATTCATTTATTCATTTGACCAATATTTGAGTGCTTACTATCCAGACACTGCTATATATTAGGAATATCGCAGAGATTAACAAACAATATGTCTTCAAAACCATGTGGTTACAAACTGGTAAGGGGTAAAATATAAGGTAAAACTAGTGCAGTGGGAGCATTTGGGAGGGCTAATTTAGTTTAAGCTGAGCAAGGGGTTATGAAGTGTAGAGGTAGAGAGGCACTAAGCGGAGCGCATGGTCAGGATAGAGTATTTGGGTATTTCTGAAAATTTCATTTTGAGGGTTAAGCATTTTGTTTCTGAGAATAGAGGATACTAAGTAAGCAGGTTTGAGTCTGATCTCCAGCAAAAAGTAGGAAATTAGCTTTCAGAAATTTTCTTTCTCACAGTTTTGAAAATGGGGAGTAGACCTTAACATTGTGTCCTGGAAAGATAAGTATGGAATCTCACTTATTTTTGTGAGGCTGAGGGCATTTTCTCTCAGTTTTAGAATATTATCAACAATGTATTGATTGACGTTTTATAATTTTATTGGGATAAATATTTGTTAACTGAGTAACAAATGAGATTGATATGGTTCTGGTTACTACCTGACCTCCAATATTAAGAATTAACATGTAAGAGGCCAAATGATTGGGCAAGCGATGTAGATAGTACTAAGAACATTGGGTTTGGAATCAGGTGGCTAGTTTAGGCAAATAATTTAATGTCTCAAGTATTTTAAAGAAAGTTTCATGTAGTTTCAAAACAAAACTTGAAGTAGATGGTTCCTCAGAAATGAGGAACCAGATTCAAATATGTTAACGCTTTCTCTTGTTTACATGCATATGTGTATGTTTGTGTATGTATGTCATAATGTTAATAGATTTTTTTTTGTTCATTCATCTACACCACATGTGTCAAACACAAGGCCCGCGGGCCAAATCCGTCCCGCCAGGCCTTGCAATGTGGCCCGCACCGCGCTGTCATCACTGCACTCCGCTGCGTTTCCATCACAATGACAGTTTATGACTGTTCAGTAAACCATTCGGCCTGCGATTTAGGCTGGATTTTAGATTTTGGCCCCTTCTCTGATTGAGTTCGACACCCCTAATCTACACCAATAGAGTAAGATGCAAATTGACCCATACCTCCATGCCGCCCACCAGGCAATCAGGAGTGAGTATGCAAATTAACCCAACAAAGATGGTGGGTTGATTTGCATATATAGGAGCCAAGCTGCTGGGGGCAGAACAGGATGCTTGTGTCATTCCACACTGCCCCAGCAACTCCAGTCCTCTGGGCAGCGTGAGGAAGGCGGAAAAGCAGCCAGGGGAAGGAAGATTCTTGCATGAATCTTCTGTGCATCGGGCCTCAAGTAATACATAAGATAGGTAGGTAGCCAGTATCATCAGAGAGGAAATGAAATGGTGCTTTGAAGGGAGAATTAGTTTTACACTTGAGTTGGGATGAATGAGGGCTTCTTGAGAGGTATATTGAGATAGGTGGGCTTTTTTAGCAATCAAGAGCTCTGGCTCTGTAGATACGCAGTCAGGTTTGGATCCTGGCTTTGCCCACTGACTAGCTGCTTGACCTCAGATATATTACTTCACTTTTCTACATTATTGTTTCCTCTGTAAACTTAATATACTTGTTTCTCCTATGGAAGGTTTTTGAGGATTAAATGAAGTAATGCAGGATACAATAAGTGCCTGCTATTATTACTGTGGCATCGTCTGATAGGATTACTGATGAGAGGCCTTTTCAGGCAGAGAGAATTTAGTCTGTTCTCTTGTCCTATTTTGTAAACTGTCAAGTTTTTATAAGTGAACCTAGTGGTTGTATTTTTCCATTTATGAATCACACACTGAATAATTGAGATTTAGACAGGATTCTTCTTGAATTGCAGAATTTGTTGCAGGCTGATAAAACACCAGTCACAAGCTCTTGGTATTGTATTGCTGTCCCTTGAGTTCAGGACTCACTATCATTGGTTAAAGGTTGGAAAGGTAATCTCTTCCCTGTTTATGTAACTGTACTTTTCAAAATACTTTCATGACTGTGAGTTGATCCTTACAGTAGCAATGTGAAGCACATAGGGTGAGAGACACCTTTTTAAGGAAGTAGAATCCACAGGGCCAGGGGAAAGGCCTTTCCGGCAGTTAGTGGCCAGTCCAACATAATTATAGCCCTGGTCTCCTTACTTTGATTTTTTTCTTTAGTTTTCTGTGAATAGAAGTTTGTCAGCAGATCTGAGTTTGTATCGGGTCTAGTAATAATTAATATCGTTTTTAAACATTCGTTTAAAACCTTGCTTGGCGTTGACTTGTATTGACATAACCTTCAAACACGTGGTATCTACAGAACGTGTGAAGTGCAATTAACAAGTTTTGCTTGAAAAAGTTTGTGTTTGAGCTTTGGTTTTTGTTGCAAAACTAGGGCTAAGAAGATGGCGGATGAAGAGCATATTCGGCACTGCATGCTTTACGAGTTCCAATTAGGAAGAAAAGCAAGTGAGGCTGCAAAAAACATCTGTAGTGCTCTTGGTCAAGATGCAGTTAGCGCCAGAAAATGCCAGCGTTGGTTTGAGAAATTTCGCGAGGGAAATTTTTCGTTAGATGACAAGAGTGGTCGAGGCTGTGTGTCCAATTTTGATCAAGAAGCTCTTCAAGCTCTTTTGGTGCAAAATCCTCAAATTACCCAACAAGAGCTTGCGACAACTTTAAATTGTTCACAAAAAACAATTTTCAATCAATTGCGTGCACTTGGCAAAGTCCAAAAGTTTGGAAAATGGGTTCCTCATGAGTTGACCGACAATAACCGTAATCAAAGAGTCACAATTTGCAGTTCGCTCCTCTCTCGTTAAAACATTTGCCGCTTTTAGAGCAAATTGTTACCGGAGATGAAAAATGGGTGCTGTATGTTAATTTGAAAAGGCGGCCTCAATGGTTGGACAAAAATGAGGCTCCGCAGCCCACGCCAAAACCTGACTTGCATGCGAAAAAAGTGATGTTGTGTGTTTGGTGGAATTTTAAAGGAATTCTTCATTATGAACTTTTACCATCTAACCAAACCATTACAAGTGCAGTGTATAGTGCCCAATTGGAAAGGTTAGCCCAAGCTTTAAGAGAAAAAGAACCCGCGCTGATTAATCGGAAGGGCGTAATTCTTCACCACGATAACGCACGACCGCATACTGCAAGAATCACTGCTGAAAAACTGTGCCAGTTGGAATGGGAAGTTCTCCCTCAACCTGCATATTCTCCTGATATTGCCCCTTCTGATTACCATTTGTTTCGTTCTTTGCAAAACTTTCTTCTTGGAAAAAAATTTAATAATGAAGAATGCCTCAAAAATGCATTGACCGAATTTTTTGCATCAAAATCACAAGAATTTTACAACAGAGGGATTAAAATGCTTCCTGAGCATTGGGCACAAGTAGTAGAAAACAATGGCAACTATATTGTTGATTAAATTTTGTTGTATTGTTTAAATAAATTCGATTTAAAAAAGGTATTAGAAAACGACATTAATTATTACTAGACCTAATATTTAATCGCTGCTATTTACTAGTTGTATGACCTTGTAAGAATTGCTTAATTTGAGTTTGGGGTGTTTTTGTTTTTCATCTGAGACGAACCACACAGGGTTGTCTGTGATGTTGAATTTATATCACTTTGTATAATACAAGGATGTGTGTATTAGGACACGAGCTTATTCACTAATTGGTATCTTATCTGCGGTAGTGATAATGCAAGTAGGCAATATTTGTATTTCATATTGCCTTAATGTGCTTATCCTGATTATTTGAGGGTAATATTCTAGATAGTAATGTGAGGACTGTTTCTTGGGAAAATGTAGGAGATCTGGGAGTGTTTGACAAGCAAATAATAACACTTAACCAAAAAAAAAAAATGAATCGATTTTAACCCTTTGCACTCCGCTGTCCCCTCTCAGGGGACATCAGAATTCTAGCATGTCACTCGATGTTCCCTCTCAGGGGACATTGAAGTTTATTAGTGATTATGGGGAATTGAGTTAACGCACGTTTCGCAAAGTAGCGTCGAGTAGCTGGTAGCCAATGTCCAGAATGGTTCGGAGTGCAAAGGGTTAAAGATATTTTTGTATTACTTGGTCTTTCCCTTTGTCTCTCCTCTCTCCTTTTTGCAGGGGAGGGATTGGAAGGAGTTTTGTATTACCCACATGGATGAATAGTTTAAAGCTTTCCAGCTAATCTATAATAATAAAAGTATAATATGCTAATTAGACCAGACAGCCAAACAATCTTCCCGATATCATTTTGGACTTCCTTCCTGATGAAGTCGTGATGGTGGGGTCTGAGGCAGAGGTGGTTAGGTGCAATCAGGCAGGCAATCAAGCAGTTAGGGGCGGATCAGGCAGGCAGGCAGGCAGGCAGGCAGGCAAGTGGTGTGTCCGAATTGCAAGAGGGATGTTCCGACTGCCGGTTTAGGCCAGATCTGGCAGTCGGAAATCCCCGAGGGGTCACAGATTGTGGAGGGTGCAGGCTGGGCTGAGGGACCTCCTCCCCCTTATTCAGGAATTCTTTGCAGCAGGTCACTCGTTAATAATTTTTGAAGTTTGTTTCTCAATGGAAATTCAGACAAGGGGACCTTTTTTATATATGAAGAGCATAATGAGTGTTTATTATTTATACTTTACTGTTTTCCTCATGAAACTGTCAGAGGTAGATAAGTATATAATTTTATAAATACCATATTAATTGGAAATTATAAAATGCAGAAATTGTATTACTTTATCATCTTTATGGGTTCTTAGCAAGTATCTCTTAATTTTACCAAAAAGATATTTTGTATATAATCATTTAGGATTTATTAATTTTTACTTAACATTGTAGTGCTAAGTTTTATCTAGGTTGTTGCATGTCATTGGAGTTCCTTCACTTTGCTGATTAATAACCTGTTACATTTAATGTGCCATAGTTTATTCACCCAATCTCCTGAGAAAGGGCATCTTGCATGTTTTCCAGGTTCTGCTATTGTGAACAGTTGCTATGAACATTCTAATTACGCATATCTTATACATGCAAATGTTTCTCTTCATGTATATGTAAGATAAAATCTCTGGATAATAAGAGTATGGTATTATTCACATTGTGGAAATTATGTCTGACATTTTTTCCTATCTTTAATGAACAAAAGGCTCCATAACTTTTCAACACTTGGTATTATCAGACTTTAAATTGTTTCATCTGGAATGGCTATCGAATGGTATTTGATTTTTTATTGCATTTCTCTGATCACTTTTGATAATGTTTCTTCACTTTAAAAAAAATAAATCTTCACCTGAAGGTATGTTTTTCATTGATTCTAGAAAGAGAGAAAGGAAAAGGGAAAGGGAGAGGGAGAGAGGAAGAGAAAGAGGGAGGCCAAAACAGAGAATTGAGGTAGGGAAAAAGAGAGAGGGGGAAGGAAGGAAGGAGAGAGAGAGGGGGCGGAGAAAGAGAGAGAGAGAAGGAAGAGAGAGGGATAGAGAAGACTTCAATGTGAGAGAGAAACAACAATAGTTGCCTCTAGCTGAGCAACACTGGCCAGGGCTCTTCACATTTTTATTGGTCTTTTTTTTTGTTGATGTTCCCTGTGAAATGCTAGTTCATGTGGGTTTTTGTTCTTTTTTTCTTCTCCTGGATTGTTTGCCCTTTTCTTTTGGATTTAAGTCATCTTTATATATTTTTTATACTTTTGTTAGATGTATGGATTCCAAAACTCTTTTTAGTTTATAACTTGTGTGTTTTGTTTTTTTGTTTTTACTCCTCTAGGGTATTTTTTGAAGACTAAAAGTTTTTATTTTAATTTTAATATACTCAAATATATTTCATCTTATAGTCAACACTTGTGTCTTTAAGGAATCATTTGCCTCTTTTTCTCATTTTATATGCCAATATCTGTTAACATTCTAGCCGACTTTTATTTAAAAGCCTGAGATCGCAGTGGTAGGACAACACAGAAGGAAAAGATAGTTTAAGAAAATGAAAGCAGAGGCTAGAACTATGTTAGACTATACCAATGTATATAACTACTCATTTTACCCATCAAACCCAGTAGACAATAAGCCTTTATTTCCTTTGCTGGGTTCACATTTATGCTTTAAACTCAGGTTAGATGAGGTAGGTTCACTGGTTTACTAGCATGATTTTCCCCTAAACTCTCATCAGCCTATGTTGAATGATTTACCTTTTCTCTGGATTTTATATTAAAATTTTTTATATAATGACTATGGATGAGAAAGTGATCATGACCTTTGTGATGCACTGAGATATTTTTAAGGATGTTATATAAATGTTTCTTATATTAGAAATTTTTATAGTCTTGAACTTTAAAATAGTTAAAATAAAGCCATACATGTAAGCTTAACCTAAAGAAATTTGTATAGCCCTCGCTGGTGTGGCTCAATGGATAGAGCATTGGCCTGCGGACTATGGGTCCCAGGTTCGATTCCAGCCAAGGGCACATGCCTGGTTGCAGGCTCCATCTCCAGTAAGGGGTGTGCAGGAGGCAGCCAATCAATGATTCTCTCTCATCATTAATGTTTCTGTCTCCCACTCTCTCTTTTTCTCTAAAATCAATAAAATCTATTTTTTAAAAAATTGTATGAAAGCATTCTGTAATAAAACATTTTCAAAAATTTTTTCTATACCTTGTTTTGAAATTTCAAAAAAGTACTTCACTTAAATGGTCTTCTGCTGTTTATTGAGCTTATCAACATTAGTATGACAATTACCCATATCTTCTGTCACTTTAAACAGGCAGTCCCTGACATACGTCGTTTCGTGGTTATATCACTACCTCCCATTTATTTATAATAAAAAAAATTTTCATCACATATATGCTTTATGATTTTTATTTACCACAAGTAAAGGTCAGGAAGTAGCTTTCTTATAAATTTTTTTTACTGTTTCACTTCATTACTGATGTGTATGTGCATTATATGAGTGACATAGATGCTTATGTAGGTGGGTTTCGACTTATGGCAAAAATCATGTTACATCATGCCGTAGGAATCCAAGGACCTATTGTATACACTCTGTTCTCTAGCAGATTTGAATTCTGGAATCTCTCTACCTTTCAGAGCACATGCACTCATATGCACCATGCTCTTTTATATCCATTCTTTTATATCTTATTTCTGCTGTAGGTAAAGCATATATGGAGAACTCGTGCTTTATCAATAAGGATATGATTGTTGCCATCACAAAAATAACTTGGATTTATGTAATGCTTTATCCAGTGTTTTTATATACATTTTCTCAATTTCAATCTTTATCTGAAACTTGATTTGTAGGGCAGATTATAGTCCTACTTTAGTTTGTGCTAGTACTGAGGCTTAAAGACAAAAATCAGAACATTAAGATGCTGAGTCAGTATTAGTTGGATGGATGAATGAATGGCTAGTTATTCTTACCATAATGTTCTTTGGGATTACAACATAGTTTCAGATTGAGCTATGGGTCAGAGAAGATCCAGATATGTAGTAGAAACTAGAACATTTATTGCTGCTGGCTATAACGGACCAGCTGATCTGGATTAGCCTTCTTGAGGCTATTCTTTCAGGCTTTGAGGAAGAGACCTCTGATCTTGAAATTCTTGAAATGATCCCCATGATTGTTCCTACTTTTTGCCTGAGGACAATTTCCTGACCTGGAATCCATCCAGAGCATGGTGGCCTAACTGTGCTGAGTTCAGAATTTAGGACAGTTAAAATGACTAGAATCTTCTAGGTAGGACAGTGGAGAAGAAGAATTTGTGTAAGAAGGGTTTCCAAATTTTTTTTGTGTGTGTGGGTCCCTTGTGAATTTGTGGCAGAGGGTTAGGCTGTCAATAAATTAGAAAGATGAAGGTTTACCATAGTGGCTGCCCCAGGGTTGGATATGAGCAGAGACACTAGAGTTTGTACAGCTGGGGATTATTAAAATTCTGGTCCAGCAAGAATTGAGAGACATCTGGCATTTGGGTGAAACACCAGAAAGACCATGAGGTAAAGCAGGGATTAGCAAACCTTGTCTTTAAAGTTTTGTTGAAAACATCCACCCCCATCATTTGCATATTGTCTGGCTGCTTTCACCCTACAATGGCTAAATTCAGTTGTTGCCCTGGAGACTTAGGGCCTGTAATCCTACAATATTTACTATTTGGCCCTTTAAGAAAAATTTTTGTAACTTCTCCCCTTCAGTAAAGCCTATTCTAGACCTTCCTACAGGGGAGATAATTTGGAAATTGAGTTTTGTCCGATTAGAGATTTGAGCAATAAATCTTCCCATAGATCTCCCCTAAAATGAGTATTACTTGAGTTTTTCCTTAAAATGAGGAAGTTTCTGGGCGGTATTACCTCCTACAGCACTTTGGGACTTTCATAACAATGACAGTGACCTTAGCCTGCAGGCTAACACTTTGAACATCTTAGGTTATAACTCCTGGTTAACTCTATGTAAGGATAAATCTCATTCCACTTGAAACAGAAAGAAAAACTTACAATCTTCTAGAATGGGGAAAGTTTCTTGTATCTTCTATTCAATATCAATATTTATTATACATAGAAAAATTTGGCCGGGACCGGTTTGGCTCAGTGGATTGAGCGTCGGCCTGGGGACTGAAAGGTCCCGGGTTCGATTCCGAGCAAGGGCATGTACCTTGGTTGCGGGCACATCCCCAGTAGGGGGTGTGCAGGAGGCAGCTGATGGATGATTCTCTCTCATCGATATTTCTAACTCTCTATCCCTCTCTCTTCCTCTCTGTGAAAAATCAATAAAATATATTTAAAAAAAATTTGCTAATCTCTGAATTAGGTTAAGACCAGAGCTAAAGTATATTGCTTAAGAGGCCAAGGTTCCATTTGTTCCTTTTTCACACGTGGACTTAATTATTTTATTTTATTTTATTTTATTTTATTTTAATATGTTTCGTTGATTTTTTTACAGAGTGGAAGAGAGAGGGATAGAGAGTTTAGAAACATCGATGAGAAGAATCATTGATAAGCTGCCTCTTGCACACCCCCTACTGGGGATGTGCCCGCAACCAAGGTACATGCCCTTGACCAGAATCAAACCTGGGACCCTTCAGTCTGTAGGCTGACACTCTATCCACTGAGCCAAACCGGTTTTGGCTGTGGACTTAATTATTAAAATATTTTGAAATATAAATTGTATTGGGCACATAGACAAAATAGGATATATTAAATAACTGGACTCACCACATTTTTTCACATGCTATCATTTTGCCAACTTTGCTTTAGATTTTTTTCTAAGCAACTAGAGGCCTGGTGCACAAAATACGTGCCGGTTTGAGAGGTGTCCCTCAGCCTAGTCTGCACCCTCTCAAAGCTGCGACCCCTCGGGGGATGCCTGACTGTCGGTTTAGGCCCAATCCTGCAGTTAGACTTCCCTTTCACAATCAGGGACTGCTGGTTCCTAACCACTCACCTGCCTGCCTGCCTGATTGTCTCTAACCACTCTGCTTGCCAGCCTGATAGCACCCTAACTGCTCCCCTGCCAGCCTAATTGACACCTAACTGCTGCCCTGCTGGCCCAGTCGCCCCTAACTCCCCTCCCCTGGCGGCTCGATCACCCATAACTCCCTTCCCCTGCAGGGCTAAGGGGACTGGAGGACTGGAACTGGATGAGGCGGGCCTAAGAGGACTGGGGGACTCTAGCTGGATGAGGTGTGCGTCACTGTTCCCCTGGCGGGGCTGAGGGGACTGGATGCCGCCATTTTGTGGCTTTGGGTGCTGCCATCTTGTGAGGGCATGGCAGTCAATTAGCATATTCCTTCTTTATTTGTAGCTCAAATATGTACTGTGTGTTTATTCCTCCCTGATTCTTAAGTTTTTGTCACTATCTTGAATATTTTTTATACTGAAAAGTGTTTATATTCATAAATTATATGTAGTATTTTGTGCATTGTTAAGCTTACATAAGGTATATAAATGACACCACTCTACATATTATTCTGCAACTAGCTTTTTTTTTTTTCCTTTAATTTTTATTGATTTCAGAGAGGAAGGGAGAGGGAGAAATAGAAACATCAATGACGAGAGAGAATCATTGATTGACTGCCTCCTGCATGCTCCCTACTGGGGATTGAGACTGCAACCCAGGCATGTGCCCTTGACCGGAGCCAAACCTGGGACCCTTCAGTCTGCAGGCTGATGATGAAATATATTACTGTAGTTCACTCACTGCACAATTTATGTCTCTCTTCTCTTGATGGACATTTAGGCTTACAGTATTGTGTTAATGAACAGTGCTTCAGTGAACATTGGTGATATTTCACTTACTGTGTTTATGTGTTGGTAATTTCTCTAGACCAGGGGTGGGAACTTCTTTTTCTGCCAATGGCCATTTGGATATTTATAGCATCATTCAATGGCCATCCAAAATTATCAACTTACAAATTAGCTTGCTATATTTGGCCAAACATTTAATTAACTCATCCTTAATGCCTTGGCAGGGCAAGACCAAATGATTTTGTGGTCCTTATACTGCCCACAGGCTGGACACTCTCCATCCTGCTCTAGACAGGATAACCAGAAAGAGTATTGTTGCTTGTAGGATATACACATCTTTGATTATTAGTTATTACTAAACTAGAGGCCTGGTGCATGAAATTAATGCACTGTTGTGGGGTGTCCCTCAGCCCAGCCTGCACCCACTCCCAATATGGGACCCCATGGGGGATGTCCGACTATGGGATTGGACCTAAACCAGCAGTCGTACATCCCTCTCACAATCCGGGACTGCTGGGTTCCAACTGTTTGCTTGCCTGCTTACCAGCCTGATCGATGGCTAACTGCTCCTCTCCTGGCCTGATTGCCCCCAGCTGCCCTCCCCTGCTGGCCCAGTAATCCCCAGCTGCCCTTCCTTGCTGGTCCAGTCACTCCAACTCCCCTCCCCTGCCAATCTGGTTGCTCCTAATTGCTCTCCCCTGCCAACTTGGTAGCTTCTAACTGCTCTCCTCTGCTGGCCTGGTTGCCCCTAACTGTCCTTCCCTGTAGGCCTGATCACCCACAACTACACTCCCCTGCAGGCCATCTTGTGCAAGGGTGTGAGGGTCAATTTGCATATTACCTCTTATATAAGATTGTTTTCCAAGAAGTTTTTATCCTTTTATAATTACTCCTGTTGTGGTTTTGTGCAGTTACATATGGATTCTCTAAAGGAGAATGTGCCCAAAGAAAATATGACATATGAAAATCTCATTTTACTATAGATGATTTGGAAGTTGTGTGGTTAGATTCTTGGTAAATTTGTTCTTGTTTGAAAACCTTCTAAGGAAATGTTCAAATATATAAGGAGAGTGAACTGTGAAGCATCAATTTTCAGTAATTATAAACATACGTTCAGAATTATTTTACTCTCCTCTCCCTCTTATTCTTAACTAAGTTATTTTAAAGAAATCTCAGATTTTGGTGTAATTTCATCTGTAAATAATTTAGCATGTGTCTCTAAAAAATATGAACACCCTTCTCAAAAGCCCAGTATTACCCTTTAGAAATAATTCCATGTTTTCAATATTCAGTGTTCAAATTTCCTCAGTTACCTGGTTTTTAGCTTTATTTATAATATTTAAAATATCACATTGTAAAAACAAATACTTTTAAGGAATAAATTTAAAATGTCTTACATAAAATGAACCCATAGATTCTGGCTTATCATAGAATCATGTTTAAACTGGCAATACCTAAAAAGTAATCTAGATATATAGTCTAACCCTTTTATTTATTTATTTTTTAAAAATATATATTTTATTGATTTTACACAGAGAGGAATGGAGAGGGATAGAGAGTTAGAAACGTTGATGAGAGAGAAACATCGACCAGCTGCCTCCTGCACACCACCCACTGGGGATGTGCCCGCAACCAATGTACATGCCCTTGACCGGAATCGAACCTGGGACCCTTCAGTCCCCAGGCCGACGCTCTTCCACTGAGCCAAACCGGCTTCGGCCCTTTTATTTTTTTATAAGTGAAGGAATTGAGGCTCAGAGAGGTTGACATTCGTTCAGAATTGGCCAGCTCAGTCATAGCAGAGCTGGAATTATGCAGACCTGACCCTAAATCCATTGCTCTTATACTAATTACATTGTATTGTCTATTTCATATTTCTCTTTTAAGTCCATTACCTCTATATCACTTTTCTAAATCTAGCATTTAAGTATTTTTTTCCCAGTGGCTTTTCATAAATATCAGTAGTACTAATCTTCTGATTTACTTTAGGGTATATTTTAAAAGGAGTTTGTGAAAGGGTTGAATTATAATATCAACACTTGTGCCAAAGATATTGAGCTGTTCTGAAAAGCTACTTGTCTTTTCTGACCTAGATACACAGTTTCCAACTGTGGTAGAGAATGCCAAAGGGAGGAGAATGAGTGTTGGCAAGAGCCTGGAAATTAAATTATTATTTTACTGAAGAATCTAATATATTTCTTAGTTTTTAGCACTGCTATGTATGAAATTTTTTTTACATTGACATAATACTTGATGAATTTGTGCATTTTCTTTGCTGAGGGAAATTAATTTGCCAAGGTGAGAACAAAATGACTTCTGTTATTTCAAAATTGGTGATTTTGAACAGTACTGCTTGTTTATAACTAGATTTTAGGTTCTGAGGTTGTTTTGCAATCTTAAGAGAAATCATATCAGTCTATCTCCAGTATGGTCTCTTTGCCATTCTTTGTTCTGTAGAGTGGCACCAAAAAGTCTTGAGAATCAGAGACACCATGGGAAGCTTGTTTTACCAAGGTGCCGGTTCAAAGCCTTTGGTGCTAAGTGTGCTGCAGTGAGGCTCAGGAGGACAGAGAACACTTGAATACTTAACTGCTTCTTGACACCTTACTCCATTTTCCTTTTTATCAGAATTGTCACAAGATCTGTAAGTTCTAAAGATAGTCTGATGGCTTCCATCATAGCCTTTTAATGAAAATAAAATAAATACTATTGAAGCATGTACAATTTAGGTGGTAATTTATATCTGATTGTGATTTAAAGGACTCGATCTCACGTGGAGCTTTTAAATATTACTGTGCAAAAATTAAATATACATCTGCTCTTTGATTTGCTTGTGCATTGTAAAATGTGGAGAATGTGAATTGTAAAATGTGGAAAATGTGAATTGTGAAAGATGCTAGAGATCCAACCCCAGTTCTAGGGATAGCTCTGCCTGTGTGTGATCATGGACAAATCATATAACACCTTGTTTTATTTGTGCCTTCATATTTTAAAAGATTATAGGAAGTTTGTACTACTTATTCTTATTTTTCACTACTTTGCAGGCCTCTGTAAGCATTGAAGATGTGTATGAGAAAATCTGCTTAAGTTTCTCCTTTGTGAGAAGTATCTTTCTAGGTGTACAAAGCAAAGAGTATGCGAAGATCTCATATGTTAGATCCAATGGAGGGAAATAGAATAGGGTAAGAGGTGTACAGGAGGCATTGCTGTTTATAGGGTGATCAGAGATGGGTTCCAGATAGATGACACTTGAGCAGACACCTGAAGAAGTAAGAGGAGTTATGTGGATATCTGGGGTAAACTAGCAAGTGTAAAGCCTCCGAGATGGGAGTATGATATCAAGGATACCAATGTGGGTGGAACACAGTAAGATACTGAAGAGATTAAGTGTGAGGGCTAAGTCCTAAGGCACTCTAGTATTTATTTAGATGTCATGGAGATTTAATAAAAAGGAGATGGTAGAATAGTTTATAAAGCAGGCACAGTTCTAGTCTACTGCGTGGGAGCCATGGGAAGTAAAGTGTTCAAATAGGGCGCAGTGGACTGTGCAACCTATTGCTAAGAAATCAACTAAAATGGGGACTGAGAATTGTTCACAGCAGTAAACACCATGGAAGTCCTACAGGATCTTGACAAGAGTTGTTTCATTGGAGCTTCGATTGGGGGGAATTTAAGAGGGAATGGAAGGAGAGAAAGTGGAAAGCAAAAGTATAAACCCAAAGAATTATGTATCTCCTAAAAGGAGCAGATAATCAGGCTATAAGGAGGCAAGGGATCAAGGAGAGTTATTCAAGGGAGAGAGGAAGTGATTACTGGAGTGATATCCTTGAGTAGTCTTTGAGTTGAGAGATTTGGATTAGATAAGAATTGAGACAATTCATTCATAATAAGAATTTTAGGAAATGTGGGAAAGATGCAGCGAGATGAGTGTTTAGATTGTAATAGAAAGCAGATGAGTGGAATGTGAGGATATGGGAAGGATGTGTGGATGTTTGAAGAGATAAGAGATGTGAAATAATCATTAGGAAAGTGGGAAAGTGACTGAAATATTTGCGCGCCCATGCTCACCCCGCTGCGCCCCCGCGCCCCCAGTGGCACTCCTTGGACATTGTAGGATGTTTAGCATTCTAGGGCAGTGTTTTTCAACCTTTTTTGGGCAAAGGCACACTTGTTTCATGAAAAAAATCACGAGGCACACCACCATTAGAAAATGTTAAAAAATTTAACTCTGTGCCTATATTGACTATATATAAAGTAATTCTCTTGAATAGGAATCAAATAAACACAAAGAAAGTATTTTATAATTACTTTATTATGAAATATTAAGTAAACAAAATAGTGAAAAATTATAAAATTCTTGTCTTGTCTGCACCTACGGCACACCAGGCAACATCTCGCTGCGGAACAGCGGTTGAAAAACGCTGTTCTAGGGTACAAATGCCAGGATTATCTACCATGTGACAAACAGAAAACTCCACCTCACATTTTCAATTACCCCAAGGTTGTAGTACTACCACTGTTTGAAAACTTAATTAGTGGATGATGAATTTTGGGAAAAGATCAAATAGCATAGTTATGTGATTCGACCCTCTCTTGTCCCATTCTATTGTCAAGGGTTACTGGTGTGGGTTGGTTGGGTTTTTCAGGAGAGGATAACAAAGGGAACTGCTGGTGTGAATAATAAATGGTGAATTGTGTAATTTCAGTTGTATAAGGACAGAATTGAGGCATGGAAAGGATGAGGGATTGTGATAGGTGCTAGGATTAATAGGTTAAGAGCCCTGGTGAGGTAGGAAAGAAAGCAAATGAAAACATTGGAGGAAAGGACTACAGGGAATGGAAAGGCCAGAATTTTAGAAGGGTCATCTATGTGGTTGCTGAAATTACTAAGAATATTGCCAGAAGCAGAGGGGGACATGTGTTAGTGAACTAAATAATAAAATCCTGAAGGAATTAAGAGTTTGAGGGATGAATCCAAGATGGATAAATTAAGTCAAATAAATATTGGAATTTGTGCTTACGGAGGAAAAGACAGATAATCCCTATAAGTCACAGTGATAATGACTGCCATGGAAATATATGGGAAAAGATGGTGGCCTTTCATATGAACCTTCTTAGATTCTGTGGTTTCACCATCTCTAAGGAAAGGTAAATCTGGAGTTGAATTTAGATTTTTATTGAGCTTTTGAGTGTGGGGAATTGTAATAAGAGCTGTGGAGGTAAAGGTAAGTCATTTCATTAAGGAACTTATGATAAAAATAATATAAATGCCATAAAGGAACTTGAAAAAGTGCTAGATGGTTCAGAAGGAAGAAATTATATTAAGCTCAAGTATTAGGTAAAGCTTTCATGGAGGAGTAAATTTGAGAAGGATGTTTAATGACTAGATCAATGAAAAATAATGGTGGTCTGTCTGGTAAGTAAAAAGTTGAACTTAAATCTTAGCAGTAGTACATTGCAAGGTGTTCCAGGGAAGAGACATTATTCCCATTGCAACTAGAACTACAGTAGTCAAAGAACTGCCAGGGGGAAATTACATTAGTTTTGTTTATGGGGAATGCCACACTGAATATCTTGAATGGAATGCCAGTTGCTGAGGTAATGAATTTAGTCATTGAAGATTTTTACCTGATGTTCTCAAGTTTAAATTTTCTCGAAAATTGGTTTGAAGTAGGGTTAGACTAGTATAGCAGAGGGTAAAAGTTTTATAAATGGTAAAACTATTTTACACAGTAGTATATAAACATCCTTAGTAAAATGAGGACTAAAACTCAGGATTTTCATTCGCATGCTGTATCCCCTTTATGTGTTGGTGTGTGTCTGTGTGTGAATTCAAGGAGCTTGCCTCATAAGTTTTCTTTAATTGACTTTCAAAATAGCACAGTTAAGACTTTACTTCTATCTCTCAGGCCACTCTTGTGACAGTGGTTATGTCTGTTCTGACTTTCCCATTCACTGGGACAACTACTTCCTTGTACCCAATTTACATGCTACCTATATGCTGAAAAGTGCCTAATTTATATCCTAATCTAGTTACCTATTTAGATATCTAATATCTAAAATTTAGCATGGTGAAAGTGGAATGCCTGATCTTACTCCCAAAACCTGCTCTCCTTGCACCTTCCCTAACTTGATTGCTCAGGCTGAAAACCTTGAAGTCACTCCTGATATCTCTAGTTCATTCATACTGCACATCCATTCTGCTAGGTTGTCCTGTCATCTTACCTTCAGAATATATAAAGAATGTGATCTCTGAGTTTTCTATGTGGCCTTTTTCCTTCCACACTCATTCTTTTTACTATGCAGTTCAACATAGAAATCATAGTGACCTTTTAAAAACATGAGCCAAATATTGTTATTTCTCTTCTTAAAACCCTGTAAAGAGCTCCCCTCTCACACAAAATAAAAGCCACAGTCTTTAAAGTTGC
Source organism: Pipistrellus kuhlii (assembly GCF_014108245.1). Taxonomy (NCBI): domain Eukaryota; kingdom Metazoa; phylum Chordata; class Mammalia; order Chiroptera; family Vespertilionidae; genus Pipistrellus; species Pipistrellus kuhlii. The sequence goes on along the minus strand of NW_023425544.1, from coordinate 883,179 downwards.
CAAACTATGACCCATGGACACATATTTGGCCTGTCTGTTTTTTGTATGACCTGCAGACTACTATGTTTTTAAATGATTAAAAAAAATATTTTGTGACATGAACATTATATGAAATTGACATTTGATTGCCTGTAAATAAAGTTCTATTGGAACATAATTATACTCATTTATTCATATGTAGTCTATGGATATCTTTGCACTACAATGGCAGTTGAATAGTAGAGATTTTATGGCTCCAAAGCCTAAAGTATTTATTGTCTGGTCCTTTAAAGAAAAAGTTTGCCAATCTCTCTCCTGTATGATCTGGTCCCTCACTACCACCCCTCTGTCCTTGAACTCTTCTCTCTAACACTTGTCCTACTCCAGCCCTCCAACCACATTGGCCTCTTTGTTGTCCTCCACCTAACCAGGCACAGTCTTCCTGGCAGGACTGCTCATTCCATAGATACCTGCATGACTAACTTCCTCCCCACATCAAATCTTTGCTCAGGTGTTACCTTCTCAATGAGGACTGACCATCTGTTTAAAATTGCATCCCCCCTCTGCAGTACATGTGCTGTCAACTCCTCTCTCTCCATACCTTCTAACATATTATTTAACTTATATGTTTTTACATTTATTAGCTTTGGCTGTTTTCCCCTCTCTGAACTTGAGCCACAAGGACAGGATTTTAGTCTCTTATTCACTGATATATCCTAAGTGTCTAGAACAGTGGCTGAAATATTATAGGTGCTTAATAAAGACTTATTATGATGCATTTAATTATTGTTTCATTGACCAAACGAGTGATCTAACCAAATGAGTAATCTAGCTGGCTGATCACATTTGTTCTGTTAGGAATCGGGAAGAGCTGGTGTTCCTTTATTTCAATGATATGTGTTTTCCTGTTACTACTTTCTTTGATGGGTGACTGGATAACATCTCTTCCATTTTGCTCACTGACAGTATTTAAAAAGCATTCTGGTTCTGCTTAGCCAGTTCATACAGTGCATTTCATTTCAGGATTGTAGCCATTGTACCACCTTGTTTAAGCTGTTAATTGAGAAAAGGACCTTTTGCCCCAAGCCCAGTGTTGCAATGCTGCTGGTGGTGTGGTGAGATTGCACTTGTCCATCACTGTATGTTTTGGGGTACGGATGAATAGCTGGATTTTTGGTGTGGTATGTGTAGTGGACAGGTTTTTCAGCTTAGTCTTTTCCTGAGCTTTTTAAAATATAAAAGGAAATTTCCAGAGGAAAATTTCCTGAAATTCAGTGTTCTTCACATTAGTTTCTAACAGAAACTGAATGTCACCATGTAGAGGGGAGTACTGAATTTATATGTAATATTTGCTCTTCTCTTAGTGCATCTGAATTGATCCGTCTTTGTGTCCTATTTTCTACCAAGGCATAGTGCTAGGTTCAGAATAGGCAATTAATTAGTATCTACATATATAAAAGCCTAAGTGACTCAATGACTTGTCAACCAGTTGCTATGACACACACTTGACAACCAGGGACAGATGCTCAACACATAGGATTGGGCTCCCTCCTGTCTGTATCGGGCCTGTGGGGATTGGGCTGAATCCAGCTATCTGACATCCCCCAAGAGGACCTGGATTGTGAGAGGGCGCAGGTCAGGGTGAGGGACCCCACCAATACATGAATCCATGCACCGGGCTTCTAGTTTACTTATAATCTCACATAATTTAAAGTGAGCCTCTTGTCCTATCAATGAGGTGTCTTTTTCAAACTTTATCTTGTTCATTTTTAATATAGGAGAAATGTGATTGTTCTTTCATAATGGAGAAGTATAGCCTGGATATTTTATTTTTACATCTTTTGGTGAAGTTGCCTATGTTAGTATTAACAAAATGTAAAGTTTTCTATTGTTATTATTTGTAGAGTAAGCAATTTCCTGAATTCTGTACATTACATGGACTCTTTCAAGAAAATAAATATCCTATATAATAAAGAGCTAATATGCAAATGGTCATCATGCCCTCACACTGTAATGGCTCAGATACTCAACACTGGGAAGAGAGTAATGGGGACCAGCCAGGCTGCGGCCCAGGAGAGAGACAGCCACCCGCCCCGTGGTCCTGGGTGCCTATGGCTGCGGCCCGAACAAAGCCACCTACCTACAGTCCCTTCTGGCTGCCACTGGCCCAGGCGAAGCTGGTGTGGGTCCTGGGTGCTTGCAGCTGGCCAGAGGGAGGGAAGCCCAGGTCCTGAGTGCTTGTGACCAGCCGGAGGAGGGAATCCTGGGTCCCGGGTGTGGGGCAAGGCAGAGGTGGTTAGGTGCAATTTGGCCAGCAGGGGAGCTGTTAGGGGGCAATCAGGACAGTAGGGGAGCAGTTAGGGGTGATTAGGCAGGCAGGCAGAAGTAGTTAGGGGCGATAAGGCAGGCAGGTTGAGAGGTTAGGAGCCAACGATCCTGTATTGTGAGAAGCAATTGGACATCCCCCAAGGGGTTTCAGATTGGAAAGGGTGCAGGCCAGGCTGAGGGGGACACTTCCCTCCCCCTGCACGAATTTTGTGCACCAGGCCTCTAGTATTTAAATAATTTCTTGCCTTAATTTAAAATATTTTATTTTAATTGCATTTCAAAAATTTTTCCAAATATTTGACTAAGTTTTATAGTTTGAATATAGACAGCATAATCATTCTTCAGTTTTGAGATTTGCTCCTAGGAAAAGGGTCTAATGTTCATACATTCAAAAACCTAGCTTTGCAGTCTGGTAGCCTGACATCTAAAACCTTTCACCTTTTTTTTTTTTTTTTTTAATATATATATTGATTTTTTTATAGAAAGGAAGGGAGAGGGATAGAAAGTTAGAAACATCGATGAGAAACATTGATCAGCTGCCTCCTGCACACCTCCCACTGGGGATGTGCCCACAACCAAGGTACATGCCCTTGACCGGAATCTAACCTGGGACCCTTGAGTTTGCAGGCTGATGCTCTATCCACTGAGCCAAATTGGTCTTGGCTAAACTTTTCACCTTTTAAGGTCAGTTGCAAAAGATATACAACACTACCAAAAGTGTGATTCATGAAAAAAAAAAAAAAGTTGATAAGTTGGGGGATATATAAAACTTTTGCTTATTAAAGATGAGATACACTGTTAAGAGGATGACAAGGCAAGTCAGAGATAGGGAGAAAATCTTTGCAAAACACATATCTCATAAAGGACTGGTATCCAAAATATTCAAAGAATTCTTAAAACTAAACAGCAAGAAAACAAACAATCCAATTAAAAAGTGTTAGAAGATATGAACAGATACCTCACTAGAGAAGATATGCAGATGGCAAATAGGTTTATGAAAAGATGCTCCACATCATCTGTCATCAGGGAATTTCAAACTAAAACAACAATGAGATACTATTACATATCTATTAGAATGACTCAAGTCTAAAACTTTGACACCAACATATGCTGTGAAGATGTGGAGCAACAGGAACTCTCATTCATTGCTGGTGGGAATGCAAAATAGCATAGCCATTTTGGATGAAAGACAGTCTGGATGTTTTTTATAAAGCTAGACATAGTCCTACCATATGATTCCGTGTTCATGCCCAAATGGGTTGAAAACATGTCTATACAAAAACGTGCACACGAATATTAATAGCAGTTTTATTCATTACTGCCAAAACTTGGAAGCAACAAGACACCCTTCAGTAGGTGAATGGATAAACTGTGGTACATCCAGACAACGGACGACTATTCAGTGATTTCAAAAAGTGACATGGAGTGATCTTAAATGCATATTGCTAAGTGTAAAAAGCCAATCTGAAAGGACTGCATACTTAAGCTATATGATTTTTTGGAAGAAGGGGGTTGAATAGGTGGAGCACAGGATTTTTTAGGGCCATGAAACCGTTCTGTATGATTCAGTAATGGTGGATATATGTCCTTAAGCGTTTGTCAAAACTGTAGAATGTGCAGCATAAAGCATGAACCCCAAGTAAACTATGGACTTTAGTTAATATTGAATTAACATTTGCTCGTTAATAATAACAAATGGACCACACTTAATGCAAGATATTAATAGGGAAGGTGTTTGTGTGGTGGGAGAATGGGAACATGAGATTCTCTCTACTTTCCACTCTTTTTTCCCTGTAAACCTGTTCTTTAAAAAATGTTTGTTAAGAAAACAGTACTTGATTTAAAAAAACCATATACATGTACACAAATGCCTATACATATACATTCAGCATCCTGTATAAAATACTCTTAATTTAACAGGTAGAGCACAGCTAATATTTATCTAAGGTGTTTTTCAACTGTTTCTGATGTATAAATAAAATATGTTATTTGATATTTGAGGGTTTTCTTCTCCCCTGAAGCCATTTATTGAGTGTACACTATTTGGCAGATACTTTTAGTATTTTTAGGACCAATTTCATTTAGTTTGAAGTAGATACTATTCACCTTATTGCACAGGTGAGAAAGCTCTGGCTCAAAGAAGTGGAATGGCCAAGCTGGTATAGGCATACCTCAGGAATTGCGGATTCAATTCCAAACCACTGCAGTAAAGTAAGTATCACAATAAAGTGAGTTACAATCTCTCTGCTGGTGGAGGATCTTCAGTTTTTAAAATGGCAGTATCTGCGAAGAGAAATAAAGCCAAGTGCAGTAAAATGAGGTATACCTGTACTTGAATCTAGGGATGTCTGACGCCAAAGCCTGTGTGTGCGTGCAGCTATATGGCCTTCGTAATTAATAGCAATATTTTTTGAAATAGCTAATGTTTATCCTCTAACAAATGTGTCTTTAGAGCCAAATTATTATTGAAAGGGATTGTCTAGGTTTGAACCTGGGTTCTATTGTACTTTGTGATTTTGATTATATGACCTCAATGCTCTAGTTTCCTTGATATTAGAGACAGTTCTTGAGATTGTTATAAGGATTAAATGAGGTAATGTGTGAAAAACTCTTAGAACAGTGCCTGGTACAAAATATGAGTTCCATAATTGTTAGCTGTCAGTAGTGGAATAAATAGAGGAAACTGAGACCCAAGTAAATTAAGTGGTTTTCTGAGTCATATAATTTTCCAAGGTCACAATAGCTATTAAATGGCAAATTTATTTTTTTTATCTGAAGGAGATAATTTTATCCATTTAAAAAAAAGAGAAACTCTTTACTGGGGTGGTGGGGTGAGAGCAGCTGGGGTGAGGGGTGTCAATTGGGGGGAAAGGAGACATATGTAATATTTTAAACAATAGAAAAAAAATTAAAAATATGTTGTAGTTTCTTCCCATCTGCTTAGTCTACTGTATATAATTTAACTTTTTTTCTCAGATTGATATGGTAGGGGAAAAGCATTGGGCTTTATTTAGGTGCTGAACCAAGCCTTATTCCTGATTAGTCATGTGACCTTAATGTTTCTGATTGTAGTTCATTTGTAAACTGAGGGTAGGTGGAATTGGGCCAGATGATTTCTTAGTTTTTTTTTTACAGCACCCGCAAAATATGATTGAGATGCACTGCTTTATCATGAATTCCTGCACTATTCTGTATAACACCCTGCAGTTCCCAGAACTTCTTGATGCATATATAGGGTGGTTCATCTCTGTGCTAAATGCCTGAGGAGTGCTGTACTTTTATATTGGCCATCCACAGCCTAACTCAGCGTTTTCTTAGCATTCTTCCTGCTTTTTCTACTTTCAATCTACTTTCTTAATATGGTTGATTGATTTATTGCCTTTACCTTTTTACAGAGTGCAGCTTGTGTGGACTGTTTTCAGTTCTCAACTGAGCACATAGCATTCTTTTTTGGTTGTTGGATTCACAGCTAATATTGAATCCTCTAGCATGGAATAGGGTTTGGAAAGGGAAATGCCAAAGATTCTAAATTGTGTAGTACAGTCTTTCTGCAGAAGGTATGATTTTAGTGACAAAAGAATCTTTTGAGATGATACCATGGGATCAAGTTTTAGTTTCTTTGTTGTGTAAAAGGACCCTGTGAGTTGCAGCATGTTTCCGCTTTACCTTAAAGTGATATATATACATAATCAAAGTAAGTTCCATTTGTTCACCTACATAACCTTTTTGTTTGTTTTAGTTAAGCCTCATTAGCTTTTTCTGGTGGGTTTTGTAAACCAGAGTCAGGGAAGTTGGTTACAGGTTATGAATAGTTTTGCATGTAGATCACAGCTGAGTATCATCTATAATAATGAAAGTATAAAATGCTGATTAGATCAGACATCCTTCTGGACAATCTTCTGGACAAAGCTAGGGCTGTGAGGGAAGCCGGAGTCCCGGGTCCAGAGAGAAGCCAGTGACACAGCCGGAGGAAGGAAGGCCTACTCTTGCACAAATTTGTGTATCAGACCTCTAGTTTGATTATAATCATGTACGAAATTTGTGTATGGGGTTGGGAGTGTCCCTCAACCCGGCCTGCACTCTCTCCAGTCTGGGACCCCTTTAGGTGATGTGCAACTGCCGGATTAGGCCTAAATCGGGAGTTGGACATCCCTTTCACAATTCAGGACCACTGGCTCCTAACCGCTCACCTAACTGCCTGCCTGATTGCCTGATCGTCCCTAACTATTCTGCCTGCCAGTCTGCCCCAACCCCTTGCTGGCCTGCTCACTCCCAACTGTCCTCCTCCCCCACCAGCCTGCTTGCCCCCCTACTGCCCCCCCACCAGTCTGATTCCCCTCCAACAGCCCTCCCTTGCCAGCCTGATCGCCCCTAACTGTCTCTGCTTCAGCCCCACCACCATGGCTTTGTCCGGAAGGTCTCCCAGACTAATTAGCATATTACTGTTTTATTAGTATAGATAAGCATTTCATCAGTGCTCAGAAGAGTTAATTTTTACCCTATCTGGAATAAAATCTCCTAAAGGTGAAACAAAGGGATGAGGCCTCTGGGCAGAAATATACAGTGGGATTCCTAGCTAGAGTCATCCATGGGTAATGAAGACAGGATTTAGTGGATATTCAGGAATCTCATATATCAGAGCATAAAAGGTTGAGGGGGAAGTAGGATCTCTCTGGAGATCAGAGCCCCCCCCCACCCCCCCAAAAAAATCGAATTTTTGGCCTTAAAACCATTAAAGGAAAAACATATGCTGTCTGTCTTGTGGTTGTATCGAATTGAAAAGGCTCATGGTTACAATTGGTGGTGGTATATTTTCAGGTGTCTTATCTACTTTTTGGATAGGTCTGATTAATGCATTTCCAATAGAAAAATATCAAAGTTAATTGCACCATTGTTGCCAACAATAGTACTACCGTATTACTTTTTATTTATTTATTTATTTATTTATTTTATTTTTTTTTCATTTTACCGTATTACTTTTTTTTAGTTGGTGGTACTGTGTTTGTTAATATCTTTATCTCATTGAAAGCAAGTCAGCTAGCTGCCAAACCATTATGTCTACCAGGAAGGAAGGGGTTGCTTTTCTGGCAACTTAGACTCCCTCTTTCATGGGCCCAGGCCTTCAAAGGCTGTTTTAGCTTTTTGTTTGCAATGAAGTAGTTTCTGTTGTAAAGATTGTTTCTTTTTCGTCGATAACATGCCTATAGGCTCCACACTTAGATATGAAACTGATAGTAAATAAGCATTTTTGAAAAGTTGGTTTTATTTTCTCTTGCAGGTGTAATTCAGAGAGCAGTCTTCAAACCTTTGCCGTATTGACTCTGAGTTGTCAGGGGACTCAGGCTTATGAGGAGGTACTGTCACATAAAACAGTGTCTGGTGAAGACAACAAGAAAGAGGGGAAAGGATCGGAAAAAGAAGCTAAAACACTGTAGAAAACCATGGTAGGTTATTTATGTTTCTTAATTAAGTTATAAAAGATTTCAATAGTTTAGAATTGGAAATATTAACAGGAAGGCAAGTGAAAAACAATGGTGTTAAGTTTTGGCTCTAGTGCACAGATAAAGAAGGCACTCTACCATTTAGGCAAAGAAATGAGTTCAGATTTATTATGAACTCTTTAAACCACAAGATGGAGCCCCATGAGCCTACAGACTATAAATTATTAAGTACAAAGGAGGGAATGTTCATAAATAATATTTTCTAATAAAACTGGCATTAGCAAACATACAAGTAGCTAATGTGACCTTGAACTTGAAGTTGTGTAATTTTCTTTGAATTCAGTTGTTTTTCCCCATGGAAATAAAAATTTGAATGTGTATAAGATGTGTATTTAACTCAAAAAAGCCACCTTTTCCCACATGCTTTTAAAATAATAAGGTCAACTCTTAAATGTATTGGGGATACTAAACTGAATATCAAGGAAATCTTGTTTTCTGTGGAAAGTTCATACTTTTGAATTTGAGATGTTAGATAAGGTCATAACCTCTGATGCCCAGTTTTTTAATTGGTAAAATGTTCTGGGTTATTTCCACCTACTATTTTGTTTCAGGAGGATGTGTGAATTTTTCCCCTTTAGTGTCTGAGAAAAGGTTTAAAAAAGTTAAGTGAGGGAAAAAACACAAAAATACTAATCATCAGTATGTTTGAAATATGTTGTTTAGTAAATCTGATAGTGTTTGTTTGATTTTTTAAAAAGTTGTAGGAATTATAACTTAGTTGAATTGCTCTTTAGAGAAGGAATTCTAATATTTTAGTTGTGGATGATGGGGAAAATGTTGACTTGGGATTTTCTCTAGTTTTATGGTGAAATGTAAAAAATGACACTGACTTGTGTGGATGATGGGGAAAATGTTGACTTGGGATTTTCTCTAGTTTTATGGTGAAATGTAAAAAATGACACGACTTGTGTTTCCTCCCATGTGACTTATTCAACACTTCAGCTCATCTATTATGGTCTTGATATTCTTAACAGTTTAAAGAAATGCTTTATATATATTATTGGTCCTAGTTGATGAAAAACTTTGTTCTAGTTTATTTTAAATTTAGCTTAGATTTTCTGGTGTAGAAATTTTGTGTTTTTATATAATTTAATTGGTTGGTAGGTTTTTAGTTTCTTCTGTTGTTATATCTCAAATTTGAATAAGAACTTTCTATTTCTGCATAGATCTTTCAATTTAATTTTTTAATACTTTAAAAATCTATTTGGTGTTTATTTGTGTAAATAAGATCACTTTCCAATTTTTTTCCCCATATTGTTTATTTAACTCACCATTATTTTATGATGTTTGTCCTATTACATTCTGTTGACTCTTGGTCTTAACATGGGCAGTCTATGTTATTTTTGAGAGACAACCAAGGATTTGTGTTACATAGCAATCTAATTTTACTATGGTGAGGCCAGTGTGTAGGACTCAGATATCTAAATAATTTAGTAAATCACCATAAAACTAAATGACGGAGAAAATCCAAAGTTAGCATTTTTTCCTATCCAGAACAAAAATGTTTTAATAGAATTTCTTCTCTAAAGAGCAACTCAACTACCTTGTAATCCCTAGAACAACCTAGCATTTTCTCATTCGTTATATGGCTTTTTTATTTCCTTGTTACTTAATTTGGGATATATGAATAAATCTCATGAATTGACTAAAAAGTTGCAAAAGAAACTCTAGTTGGAGACTGATTGTGGACTTTAAGAAAGACATCTAAATAGACATGATTTTTTTTTAATCTAGAATGAAGAAAGCTTCTGTGATTGCTTTTAATCCTTTTTTTAAATTTTAACAACAAGGTTTCAAAGATTTGTGTAAAAAGATTTTAAAAAAAATATTAATATAAAAACAAAGAAAACTGATAAAATTGTGAATCTTTTATTTTGAGGTAAAGACTTTAAAGCAAATATTTACCACCTACTAGTGCATAATTTCATGTAAGTACACTGTAGCCATCCTTAAAAAAAAAAAAAAAAAAGAATACTTTTGGCTTTATGAAAACTCAGCAAGTTATCCTGGTTCGTTTTGCTTTGCATTAGTACAAGTGTCTTCATGGTATTTGTAAATTTGGAAATATTCAAAGGTTTTTGATGTGTGACTTTTGAATGTGAAGGATCTACTGTATTATATTTTCATGAAATTCATCCTATTTCTAGGCTTTAATCTGTATTACTGACTTTTGGACCAGCCATTTTAATTATTGCTTTTTAAATTTTTGATATTTTGTTTTAGCTCAGTGGCGCCACCGATCCATTGTTGTAGAATATTTCTTACTTTCATGGATTTTTTTTTCCTCCTCAAAAGAGCTATAAAATTATGTTCAGTATTAATACCCTATCCTTAGGGTATTTTGATTGAGAACGTAATATATTTGTAAATTAGTTTGGGAAGTTGATTTCTTTAGCAATATAGGGTGGAGAAAAAGTAGGTTTACAACTGTTTATATGGAAAATAATACAATAATTAATAAATAATAATTCCAGAATAATTTCTGTTTTATATACTTAACAATTGTAAAACTACTTTGCCCCACCCTGTATGTATTTTTCTTGTTCTGGAATTTGGAATGTCCCATGCCAATCTTTTTTAAGGATTAAAGCCTTGCACTAAAGTTTTAAATGACAAACAGTAAATAGTATTCTAATGTGTCTTTAGTTCATATATAATGGTGTATTTTGTTTTACTACTGTATTAAAAAAATCTCAATTTTTCAAGGTGCAGAAATCTCCAGCAGTTTGGAAAGGAGAGACTGATTATCATGAGTCAACAGCATGCATTTCCAGATACTCTCTCGAAGCTAGGAAGTGTATGTTTCTAGCAGATAATGTGTGATATGGTGACTTTTTCTAAAGTGGTATTGAAAACACAGATTCAGCTAAAAATTAGCATATACATCATACCAAATATGATCTGGGTGAACCATACCAAACATGAATGAAAGATCTCTAATTTTTTGGTGTGTTCAGTAGAATGGGGTTTTCCTTCTTATTCCTGAGCAATTTTTTACTTTCTTAGCATTAACTATTTCACAGTGGTTTGACAAATAATACTATGACTTGACTTAAATATGTTTGTCATCCTTTTCAGGTAACATTTTTTTTTTAATTGAGCTAATTGTTTTCTTTCTCCTTCTGACAGAGATCTATTAGATCTTTTGCCAATGATGATCGCCATGTTATGGTGAAACATTCAACAATCTATCCATCTCCAGAGGAACTTGAAGCTGTTCAGAATATGGTGTCTACTGTTGAATGTGCTCTTAAACATGTCTCAGATTGGCTGGATGAAACAAACAAAGGCACAAAAACAGAGGGGGAGACAGAAGTGAAGAAGGATGAAGCCACAGACACCTGTGCCAAGTGAGTGTGGCCTGACCTTTGTGGCACTTGACTGTAGTGCCCAGAAAAGCCCAGGGTCTGATCCCACTGGGTTTGGCATATGGTGTCCTTTGTGTTTTCTTATTTATATGATAAGGAAGGAAGTATTTGTGGAATTTTTCTGAGTTAAATTTGAAAGGAAAGCAAGAAAGGAGTGATTAGACCAGAAAAAGAGGGACCTGTGCAGGATGCTTTTTGAGAGTGCACCAAGCCCTTTAAAATCTTCTCTTTTTGGAGGTTATATGTCATCTTTTTCATGTTTTGATTCAGCCTCCTAAATTCAGACATAAATAGTAGTGTTTTTGTTTCTGAGGAAATCATAAAATGTGATTTTTTGCCAGGTATTTTAAAATTCTGGTATAGAAGAAAGATGCAGGAAAAATGTATTTAAAGGTATTTTTAACTGTATCTACCACGTTGATTCACAGTGTTTTCCATATAGTAAATGCTCATTGGATATTTGTAAAATGCAAGGACTACCAGGACCCAGACCCTTAAACAATTGTTTTTTACATGGCATGAAAAAATGTCATTATCTATCTCCAGTTATCATCAGCTTCATCTCACTAATCTCTTACAAAATATAGTAAGAGATTAGTGAGATGAAGCTGATGATAACTGGAGTCAGATCATGTCATGTAAAAGCTTAGAATTATTGTTTTGAGCATTATTATGACTGAAATAAGTGTATGATTGACTGAAAGATGAAGCTAATTTAACTACTGTATTAACTAGGATTAAGAACATTACTTTGGCTAAAACTTGTAAATTGAGGATAGAGGTTATAGAATTTTTTCCAGCTTTAATTCTGAATCGTGATAGATAGATAACAGTGTAAAAAAAGTATTGATAAATTGAAAGGTAATGTAACCTTTTCGTTTTCAGATCAAAGATAATCACTATCATGTTTCAGTTGAACATAATTCCTTGACTTTGTTAACGATTTATGGATAATATGTACATTGTATCTAGTTGTAATCTTGTCAACTTCAAGGTTTTGGCAGTAATTCAGTTTTTCTCACAAGATGATTTAAAAAAGTCACTCAAATTTGGAGTTCATGTTAATTTATAATAATAAAAGCATAATATGCTAATTAGAACAGCCATCCTTCTGGACGTCCTTCTGTCCTTCCAGACGAAGTCGAGGTTGCGAGGGAAGCCCAGGTCCCAGGTGCCAGAGGAAAACCCATGCTGGCAGCTGGGGGAAGGAAGGCCTACTCTTGCACGAATTTAGTGCATGGGGCCTCTAGTTAGTAATATTAGCTAACAATCTAATTCTGTATATCCCAGTCCCTGTTCAAGTTAGGAAGGCAACCAATCAATGAGACATGCACTTCCTATTTGCATTGTACTTTGGAATGTGTTATGCCCTTTTAAACTTTTTTTAAAATTGCAAAATATATAATATAAAACTCACCATATTTACCATTTTTAAGAGGTTGCCTTTTTTAGTGGAGTTCATGCCTTCTTAATACATCTTCAGTCTGTTCTCATGGCTGGGTAGGCTTTTAGAAAGTGCTCTAGTAAACTTTTGCTTAACTGGATCAGGTTGCTGTGTTTTAAAGGATGTGTATTTAATGTTTTTATTGGTTTTAGAGAAGAAGGGAGAGAGATAGAGAGATAGAAACATAGATGAGAGACATCTATCAGCTGCCTACAGGGGATTGAGCCCACAACCTGGCCTTGTGCCTTAACCAGGACTTGAATAAGGAACCTCTTGGTTCATGGGTAGACGCTCAACCACTGAGCCACCCCAGCTGGGCTGTTTTACAGGTTTTGAAAAGATAATGTGCTCCACACATTCATTTGGATTTTTTCAATATAGTTCCCTATGTTGATGCTCTTGACTGTAAAGTTTTCCATTTTGTGGACTAGTCACAGGTTGAGCATTTGCTAGGTTTCTTTCCACATGGTAGAACCCCAGTTGTGCAGAACGATTGTGTCCTTATTTTGTATCAGTCAGAGGCAGACAGACACATCTCCCAAGAGCAAAGCTCTTTTTTTTTTTAAAGGGATTGCATTGAATCTTTAGATTGTTTTTGGTAGTATGGACATTTTTTTTTTAATATATTTTATTGATTTTGTACAGAGAGGAAGGGAGAGAGAGATAGAGAGTTAGAAACATCGATGAGAGAGAGTCATCTATCAGCTGCCTCTTGCACACCCCCTACTGGGGATATGCCTGCAACCAGGGCACACGCCCTTGACCGGAATCGAACCTGGGACCCTTCAGTCCCCAAGCCGACGCTCTATCCATTGAGCCAAACCGGTCTCGGCAAGAGCAAAGCTCTTGATAATAGATGTGTATTGTGCTCCTGTTATATGTTGAGTATCACTACACAGGGCATAAGATAGCTGATGGTTATTAAGAGCTTTCTCTTGTCAGGCAGTTTTTATTTTACCTTTTTACAAACTGACTCAAAAGTCAAATTGCACAAGATACCATTATTGGTATTATTAGGAATATTAGGATTCTGTTCTTAAGCTATTCCCTGCATTTGGGTTGCTTGCTTTATAATGCCTTCTATATTCAAATTCATTATCAACTTCAGGATTGAATTAGGAATTGGTTTTTCTTCTCATTCATGCTGTCTTCTACATGAGAGGACCAAATATATCATAATTATGATATAGAATTTAATAAGTGAGCTAATAATGGCTAGTTAATAATAGCTACCATTATATTACATGACAGTTACTTTCCACATTGTTGTAAATTTACTAGTCTCTGCTATTATTACCCTCCTCCTCCGCCACCGTTTCATTTATATTTTCACTGTTTCTTATTTGCTTACTAAAAACAAATGACTCAGAATTGTTAACAAACTTTAACTTGCTTAAAGTCACTGAATGAGTGTGTGTGGTGTTGCCAGGATTCATATGTAAGTCTGTTGAACTCCAGATCCAGTATTCTTAGCATCTTTGCCTCTTCCTGTGACAAATGTGAAAGTACAGAGCAGGGAGAGATTATGTGTTGGTTCTGGGGATCAGAAAAAAACTTTGTGAAGGAAGTAGCATGCAGTAGGTTTATAAGATGGGTGGGAATTTGACATAAGTAGTGAAAGTGGAAGAAAAAATAAATCTCAGCAAAAATTTAGGTATGAGGGCCTGGTAGGTGTGACCACTCAGTGGTTGAATGTTGATCTATGAACCAGGAGGTCACAGCTCAAATTCTGGTGAGGGCACATGCCCGGTTGCAAGCTCAGTCCCTAGTAGGGGATGTGCAGGAAGCATTCAATCAATGATTCTCTCACATCATTGCTGTTTTTTTTTTTTTTTTTTTTTTTTTATCTCTCCATCTTCCTCTCTGAAATCAGTAAAATATATTTTAAAATAAAGATTTAGGTATGAGAAAATATGGATATCCAAGAAACTGAGCAATGATTAAGTTTTAGTCAGGAAATAGTTTGTAAAAGTAATCATTCAGACTTTTATTTTTAGGGATCAAGGTGGTCGGACATTGTGTGGTGTAATGAGAATTGGCCTGGTTGCAAAAGGCTTGCTGATTAAAGATGACATGGACTTGGAGCTGGTTTTAATGTGCAAAGACAAACCCACAGAGACCCTGTTAAATACAGTCAAAGATAATCTTCCTATTCAGATTCAGGTGAGTACAGTATAATTGCACCTCTAGGATAATTTGTAAAAAGGTGAAAATAGGTAGTGACCTTGAATTCAGTAACAAGAAATCGGTAATAGCAAAGGGTACAGACAAAAGGAATGCTGCTTCTCTGGATCAATGGTTCATCCATCACATATAAAGTAAATGTCTGGTGATTAGTACTCTGGATATATTTATCAAGTTAAGATGGCTATTAAGGTACAGTCTTAAAATTTTCAGGTATGTCTTGTTTTGAGAGTCTTCCTTTTTTACAGACCAGGTCTCTAAGCATTGTGAAACTCTTGGAAGGGTTGGCATATTGCAGAAAAGAATTGAAAGATAAAAAAGAGCCTAGGCAACTGGAGACTTGCTTAGATTGTAATTTTTAATATTGAAGACTCAGTTAATTTAACAGTCACACACTCATTCTTTTAATGCAAAGTCACTGTTAATTTCACTTCCAAACCAAAAACTCAATAATGGGTTTCTGGCTAACTATACTTTTTTGTCATTAGAATGTTAATAAAATTCCTCTTGTTTCCATTATTTTTTATGTTGTTTTAAAATTTAATCAATATTTCTGTTTTTAGAATAGTGAACATTATACACTTAAATCTATAATAAAGTAATAATCAAATTGATGTGTATATTAAAATTTTTCAACCATTTCACCCCCCTTTCTGTTTCCTTTAGCGAGTCCAGTTTGTTATGAGAGTGGTCATATTCCTCATGTGTTAGGATGGAAAATGGTTTGAGAAACCAGTGCTGTAATAAATCAGAGTTCTTATTCTGAAAGTCTATCACATTTTTCTGGTATTGAAGATATAGGAAATTGGGCCAAGCTTCAGTTTGCACTAATAGAGCTTTCTCTGTGTAGACCACAACTGTGTGAACAGCATTTTTCCCCTTTCCTGGTTGTGTGTGTGTGTGTGTGTGTGTGTGTGTGTGTTTGTGTGTTTGTGTGTCTGCTGGGCACCACAGTTTTAAAATGATCTTGAGCTAGCAAGTGTTCAAGGGAGGGATGCAGGAGAGAGGGCATGCTGTGTAAACCGGTTCAGATTTAAAGGGATTGGGGATTTTTAGTCAAGAGAAGACTAGACTCAAATAGCTTTAGGTGTTTGAAGGGCTTCTTGGAGAAGGTTAAAAGAGGCCTGAACTATGAAGACCAATAATGAAAATTATGAGAAACATTTCAATTTAATATAACCAATGAAATTATCCAAAGCTGTGAAACCAGCTGCTTTCTATGATGGTTAGATCCATACCATAGGTTGAGGATAAATGTACCCAAATAAAATGGGGATGTAATGTACATCTATCTCAATAGATTGTATACATGTTCACACACACATGCCCAAATATATACATATAAGTTACACATTACTATTACTATTACTAATAAAGTTTCAGAAAAAAATCATGCTAAGGATGATTAATATTTATACTCCTTGCTTCCCCCTTTCTTTTTATGTATTTGTGTTGAAAACCAATTTCTTACAATTTATTTTTTTTTTATGAGTTTAAAAATCTTTCTTTTTTGAGCACTTAACCATAGTAAAACTTCCAGTTGCTAAATATCTTAATTAATTGAGATTGTATTATACCTTTTCTCTCCATATTTTTTTCCTAGGGTGATTTTAGAACTTTCATGAGCAAGAAGGGAGGAGAAGAATGACTCAAATCAGAAATCACTTATAATTAGTCTAATGCAGGGGTGGGGAATCTTTGTTCTTCCAAGGACCATTGGATATTTATAACATCATCCATAGGCCATAGAAAATTATCAGCTTAAAAATTAGCCTGCTATATTTGGTCAAACATTTAATTAACTCACCCCCAACGCCTTGCAGGGCCAGGCCAAATGATTTCTCAGGCCTTGCACGGCCCTTGGACTGGACATTCTCCACCCCTGGTATAGTCCAAAAGTTAACACCATATGTTTATTACTTTGGATGTGTCTTATGGTGATACGCATGAATAATTGAAAATTTTAGTTTGACTCATACTCTGATGGATATCTTTAATGTTCTTATAATGGCAAAATGAATACGAGCAGTTTTCTGCTTTTTCTTTATATTCTAGTTCTTTTTTCCCCAGTTACTCTGTGGCCTTTTTTCTTCCTTGGCTTCCTCTATTCAAAAGTAGATAATGAATGTTCTATTTTCTATCTTTTTTGAAATGCTTAATGATAAAATACTATTTTTATGTAAATAACTCTGAGTTCTTTTAATGTGCAAAGATAAGCAGAAACCCAGTAGTGTTTTTATTCACCTATTTATGTCAGATAATTGATACTAAATTTCACCTCCAAGAAAGGCCCTGTGTAATTAAAAATATATCTATATATATGTAGTATAATAATATATTAAATACAACTTAGGTTATTCTAATTGGTGATTATTTTGTGGAAGGTTCTTAAATTGCATGTAGTTGTATATTAAAAGAAGCAGTGCACATATATTTTCCTGTGGGTGTGTCAGACAACTTGTCCCATAGTGATGGGTCTCACTGGAATGATCTCTGAAACATATAATTAGAGAAGGGAAGTTGTTTATACTTTTTTTTCCCTTCTCTTTTTAAAAAAATATTTTTTATTGATTTTATACAGAGAGGAAGAGAGAGGGATAGAGAGTCAGAAACATCGATGAGAGAGAATCATCGATCAGCTGCCTTTTGCACACCCCCCACTGGGGGGGGGTGTGCCCGCAACCAAGGTACATGCCCTTGACCGGAATCAAACCCAGGACCTTTCAGTCCCCAAGCCAGCACTCTATCCACTGAGCCAAACCGGTTTCGGCTATACTTTTTTTTTTTTTTGCTAGTAGATTCTTTCCTGTTTATTCTTACTTGATTCTCTTTAGAAATCTATATAATCTTATATAAAAGTCTATATAATCTTAAATTCATAAGTCCTTGATAAGTAGGAGTTCCTTTTTAGACTGTCCTATCAAAAAAAAAATATATTGGTTTAAGAGAGCATTCCCAGCGATTTATTTGTCAACAGTAGTTCTCTGTAATAATGTAAAAAAAACCACCCACAGTAATTTACCCTTTATAGCATAATGACACTGTTGCTATTTTACATTCAAATATTACAAAGAATGAATTGAAATACTGCTTATAATTGTGTAGAGAGTTGACATTGTGGTTACTTTTTGAGGGATGGAGAAAGGATTTGCTGATAATGTTGGAAGGAGAGAGAAATGTTATCCCTAAGGAGCTAAAGACTTTATTCACTCTATTGGCACAGTATTAGTAGTAGTTAATTACACTTGAAAACTAAGGGGCAATCATTCATTTTTTTGAAAATTTAATTAATTGGATGTTTTGAAATCTTGGTGACTTTCAGAAACTCACAGAAGAGAAGTATGAAGTGGAACAACGTGTAGATGAGGCATCTATTGTAATTCGGAATACAAAAGAGCCCACGCTAACTTTGAAGGTGATACTTACTTCCCCTCTAATTAGGGATGAATTGGAGAAAAAGGATGGAGGTACATACACATATATTTTTGTTTGTTTTGTTCATAAAAGACCTATGTGTAGTGCTATGTTAACTGTGCTTTATAGATTTATGATATAACTGTCTTCATTTGTTTATGCCATTAATAATATTTTAAATACGTTTCTTTCTACATAACTCACTATTTTGCAAAAATGTATATATTTGAAATATAAAATACGTTAATTGAGAAACTTGTGTTTTCATGTTGGTCATAGCTAATTTTATACTAATTTGGCATTATGGTATTGCATTATTATTGCTGTCATTCAATCTGTTTAGTAGAGTTTGGCTCCAGGATTAAATGTGGACCAAACAGTGTTTTCATATTTATTCAGTTGTTCACATTACTCGTTATGCTTTACCTAATTGTCCGTGGGTAAATATGTTTTATAATGTAAGATATGAGTTACGGGATTAGATTTTTAAAATTAATAATCTTTAGTAAGTTTTTTTTCTAGGAGGTTTGTGATCTGTTAGCATTTTCATTTTGATTTATGTGGGAATCATGCCTTAAACTAACTTTCTTCTGAAGTTAAAAAAAATTCCTGTATGGCAGTGTCATCCTTGTAAAATTAGAGTGAGAAATCTATTTGGTTTTGAGAAGTAATAATGGAGCCGAACTTCTTTTTCTGATGTTTTTATTCTGTCAAGTTAGCTTGTTTCTGCCTCTCAGTTCTGTCCCTACAAACTTGTCCTGTGATATTTTTCCTGTGTCAGACCTTTGACCAACCACCCTCCCTCTGTCATGACAATTTAGAGACAGTCCAGCCTGCCTGGGCCAATAGAGACTTTCTATTGCTCCTTTTCATCACTAGACATTTAACAACTCCCATTGCTTACCCCTTTACCTGAAATGCCAGTGCAGTAAGAAATATTGGTCAGTTTCTTAAGTTGATGATAAAGGTAGACAAAGACATTTACTAGTCCTGTTAGAACTTTTTTTTTTTTTTTTTTTTTTTTGAGTTTTGGCAGATATGTGATAGACTCCTTTTAAAAAGCTTTTGGGGTAACTAAAATCAGCTATACTAAACCCAACAATATAAACTAGATACATTTATGAGTTATAGTTTAAATTTAAAGTGCATCCAATCTATAATTGGGTTTATGCATGTACTGTTTTTTTGCTGTATATAGTGTCTCTAACACCTCTGAAGAACCAATCTTAAATGGCTTAATTTCTTTAACAGCTTTTCAGTTCACCATTAACTGTAGAACTATAAAATGATTTCTGAAGTATCAAGATAATTCTGTTAATTCTGGTAAGCTGTGTTCTACTTGACACCCCTAGTGTAAAACTAACCATTTTTAAGTAGAGTTATGATTATAGGTATTCTTAAAAATTAGAGTATAGAGAGAGGAGAACAAGACTGAAGTTGCCAAAGACTATATTAATTATATGTTTGCTTGTAGCTGTAGGCGTCCCTTCCATTACTTCTTTGAAAATATTAAGACAACAACATCAGACTTCTTTTTGCCCAGGGTTTTGTGTACTTACATAGGGTTTTGTCTTAGTTTTCAGTGATGCCCTTAAGCTTAGTCTACTGCTTTTAATATTTTAATTTCTTTTTGTGGAAACTGAAAACAGATTCTTAGTGTATTGCATCCTCACTAGAAGACTAGTTATAGGATAGAACTTGTGATAAAGTAGGAGAGTCAGTGTTTGTTTAAGGTGTTTGGGTTACTAAAGGATCCCAATACCTTTTAAGGGCTGACTTTCATTAGTTGGTGTTAACATAGTTGGTGTGGGATCAGGGAAGGTGAAAGAATCAGCTTGGCTCCAATGTTTTATACATGTTACTTCCTCTTCTTTTGAATAGCAGGAAGATTTGCTTTGCTGCTGTTCTCAATTCCAGCCCTTTTAACTCACTTATCTCTTCCAGTTTGCTCATTTTGTCTAACCTGGGTTTTGTCAAAGACAGTTTTGTTTTTTTTTCATGTGTGCTAGAAGTTTTGTATATTCCTGGGAAAATTTGAGGATCCAGCATAACTGAATATTTGAGACCTAGGCTGTACAATTCTGTAGGACTTGATTTCTTACACTAGACAGCTCCTCCCTCCAGCTGTAGGGGGTGAAAGTACAAGATTATTAGGGTTCCAGAAATTTCTAAGACTGATAAAATTCCCTTTAAAAATGATCTCCACTCGTTTTTTTTCCTCAAAAAAGTACATGTAACATATTTCAGAGAGTATTTTTCTGTAGAATCTCAACTTCTCCCCTTCCCACAAAACAGACTATTTATATATAAAATATAAAAAAGGGGATAAAGTATGGTTGAGAGCAGAGAGAACTGGAGGACTGGTACAGATGAGGGAATCACATTTGACCTCCTTAGGTCCATTTCTTTACCTATTTCAGGTCACTACTTACTTTTCCATAGTCTAACCCTTTACTTGAAGGACATGTAGAATAACCCTACCCCTTTACTAAATGCTTCCTGCTAAAAAGCACAGACCTTAGTGGCAATCAGTTGTTCAATTCTTAAGTCCATTAGTTACTATTTCTGTGTGACCTTGGGCAGATTTCTTAAAAAAAAATGTGGATAATAAATACTTTAGAAAGTTGTTTGAGGTTAAATGAAAGAGTTTGTGTAATGTGACCTATACAATACTCAGTACAAAGTAGTTGCTCAGTAACTAGTAGTAGCTTACAAAAAAGATTCATAACACAAGCTTACCTACTCAAACTGCCTTGAGCTCACAGTGATAATAATGTGTACATAATGGGTCTGAAAAACTGAACCTAAATCCCCATTAAAGTGCAGTATTGGAATCAGTAATTTGTACTTGCTACAGTGCTAATATTGGGCTTGCTTATTATACAGTTTATGGCTCGTTCATTGAGGGCAGGCATCTTTTTCTCTACTCCTATTCTGTCCCCCTAGCACCTGGGATGCTACCTAATACATAGTAGGCAATTTAAGAAAATCTATCTGATGAATTTTTGTAGTCAGCATATTGTTTGATTAAATAGGACTGTCCTGTATGTAAGAAGCATTAACATTGGGCATGTCAGAATTCAAGCTCTGGCAGGGTATAAAATAACTTACTATTTTATTAGCAGTTTTTTCATATAACTCATTTTAATCCTCACAATAGCCCTTTTGGGTAGATAATTGCCTTGTTTTATAATAAGAAAGTATCACATTGGACCCAGCTCTTATAAGTCCATTGTGCTGTCCACGTTCCCATTACTGTCAAGAATGAGTGTCGGAGCATCTTAGCTGATTAGGTTACTCCGAGTATCACAGTCTCAGCTTCTTTTGGTGTTTGTGAATTTAAACTAGCCATGTGTTTGCTATGAGGGCAATAAATCAGCTGTTTATTCCATTTGCAGTACAGTTTGAAACCAGGTGCACAGGAAAACTACAGAGAGTTGTGTGGCTTAGGTTAAGACAAACCCCGGTCCTCGGTATTGGGGAGATTTTCAGTGGCTCACAGCAAGGTTACCCAAGAGTCCCTTTTCACATATTAGCGCCAGTATAAACTTCTGGTGCATCTTGACAAACGTTCACTGGCAAACGTCCTTCTAGGTGAAGGTATTATATTCTCACATTCTCACAACTGGGATTATAATGATGCTTCAGGCTTTCTTTTTCTGCCTTTCCCAGTTTCTAGATCTAAAACCAGGTGCAAACCTTAAGCCATTATTTTTCCAGTGGCCAACTGTCTACTAAGGCATTGGAAAAAAAAAAAAAAAGTTATACCGAGGGACATTTCTACCGTAAATTAGGAAAACAGTCTCTCAGATCTCCCTTAGTCCTGCATTTACCTGTGTACATTATCGTGGCTTGATGTTTTGCATGGACAGCGGTTTGAAGCATAATGTCTACTCTCCACAGAGCCTCAAGGGATTGAGAGAAGGGGCTGCTAGAATATTTTCATGCTAACTAAAAAATTCTGTCAACATGTACTCAGTTGCTCAGCTCCATCCGTATTGTCAAGGAGGCCTTCATGATAACCCAGCTCAGTTATTTTACCTTTGAAGAGCCCAGGTTCCAGACATAGAACTCCTGTTTACCAATCATGTTCTGGCTTTTCTCTACCCAGTGTCCAGGCTAGTGTTTTTGTTAATGGGAAGAGAGTTAGCATGCATGTATGAATTGAGAGAAACTGACCAACATTTCCTGTAGTACAGTGTGTTTCTGGTCACTGATCTAACCTCTAACCAAAATAAAGTTCGGCATATAGACTTCTTTTCCAGTGCTTCCATTGTTCAGAATGCTTGATGTAGCTTCATGCCCTGATGCCAGGTTACTGAGCAATAAAATTTTACAAGCTGTTTTTTTGTGTTATTTATTTATTTATTTATTTATTTATTTATTTATGGTTTTGGGGGGCACTTTTGTCACTCTTCATGCCCATCCCCATACTATTTTTTTTAATTCCAATTCTATTTCTTAATTAATTTTACTTGTCAATATAGGAAAAAATGAAATGTTTCACAGTTGCATTGTTTCTAATTTAAAGACTCCAAGTTGCCTTTTATCAGAAAAGCTTTGCTTCCCCACAAAATTGAAACACTTACATTGAAGATCATTAAAATATGTTAAACTTGAACTTCTGCTATTAGAAGTGGTGTTTTTCCAGCAGCAATTCTATGATTGCTATATTAAGTAAATTATTTTTCTCAATGAATGAAAATATGTAAAACTATATGTTATTAATATATAAAGGAAATAGGAAAGCAGGGCTTACAGGTACTATGAATGAATGAATTCACATGGTTTTAAAATAAGAAACTTTGAGGAAGATAACATGAAATGAATTATGACATTTCCTTTACTGTATCCCACCTCATGAATATTGAAACATTTTGGATCTTTTGACATTTTGACTATCAGAGCAGGAAGAAACATAGCTATTCTGATGGTGATGTGAATGGGAATCTGGTGCAAGTCTTCTGTTCACTGCCTGCCCCTCCATCTTGTCTCAGTGGAAACTATTGCCTCCAAATGTTGACTGTCTGTAACAAGCTGATGCCTCTGGGTTTTTTTTTTGTTTGTTTGTTTTGTTTTTGTTAAATAAGAATTTGTGGTTATAATCTGACTTAGGAGATGAAATAATTTATCTTCATATTTTTGCGATTGTCCCCCTTTAAAAATATGTGTTGCAATGAGCATGAGATGTTATTTACAAGTTCTGACCATTGGACGAAAGTACCAGAAAGTTCAACAAGAGTTTTGGATTGCCTTGTCTTTTCCTATCCAAATTTCCTCTGCTTCCCTTCTCTTGCAATACCCCTCCCCCACTCTTCCCAACTCCTACTTGGTAAGATGATAGAATAAAACTAAGCTTGCCTCATTCTTAGAGATTGAGATTTTAAAAAATAAGTACAGCCCATACCTTCTTTGGGAATTATATTACTTAGCAGTCAGTCAACCTTTGTCATGTCTAACTTTAAAGAGATTCTAATCATTCATTTATAGTAGTTTGTTTGATCTGATATGTGAGCTTTATGCAGATGCTTGCATTGACCACAGTTAAATATTTTGACATAACATTAAAATGAGTTAGTTGTATGTTTGTGTCATTACAATGACAAAATTGAGCAAGCCCAGGAACTAGATCACCTATGAAGTAAAAGTCCATAGTATATTTTTTTTATGGTTATCAATGAATCCACATACTTTTTGAGGCAGCCCAATTTTTGAATAAAAAGGGGTAGTGAAATGAGGCCCTGTGTTGTGAATTTGTTGGCAGAGGTTAATGTGAATCAATGCAAATATCTGGTGTAGAGCTCACCGGGTCAGAAAATAAGTGTGTAGCACTTCAACCTTTAGAATGCTGCAGCCCGTAGAATAGCTGTGGCCAACCTTTCAGACCTAACGGATCACCAGTGGCCCGCAGACCACACAGTTGGTGACCGCTGTTACAGAAAACCCCAATTTTTCCTCTAAAAGATTTGTTTCTGCTGGGCATTATGCCTTCAGTTTCAGTTAATGGCAAACTACCAATTAGAATATATGTCATAATGGAATCCTGTAAATGAGGAAACCAAAAATTATCAGTTATCTGCCTCTTATTTTAAAATATTGACTTTGAATCAATTGGCCCACACAGCATACTACCAATTCTGATTATTATGATAATGCTAGGAAAAAGTGGACTTTGCTATATCTAAAAGTTCTTAAAGGAGAATGGTGAATCTGACTTCATTGGGCTAAGCAAAATTTCTCCCCAAGAAACATTTGTAGTTTTTGTAGCATTTAAATAATGCACCAAGTCTTCAAAAAGTTGAAAAACCCACTCTGTAACACCTTAGAGGGAATACATTTGGCTCTTAAACTTGGATTTAGTATCATGTGACATTTTCTCAAATATGGATATTTTTCATTTTTCATTAATCACATGTTTGAATTCTTAATTTTGCTGCTTTGGGCCCTCTAATCCAACTTTAAAATGTTAAGGCAAGTCTAATAGCTGTAATTAGATAGTATTCTTTGCTGCCTTTAAAAAATTTATATAATTTAAAATTGAAATGTATTTCCATGTTTTTCATTTTTGTAGTTTTGATAATTTGGGCTTAGAAAAGAAATAGTGAGGGAACTCCAATGTGACATTTGAACAGTTTTCATTAATGGGGTAAAGTTTCTATTAATGGTTATCTTGTTGGATAAGTTTATTTAGTTGTAAAAAATAAAATTGCTATATGCAGTGTATTTGTAATATATCTCTTATTGATTATATAAAAGAGCCCCAGTTTTCCTTAAGAATTGATTAGTGATTAAGATTCCTTCTATAAAAAATAGTTATAACTGTTATTAGTCCCAGATTTGCACTCTTGCACCCAGCCAAAGGAACAAGTGCTATGTACCTATTTTGTGCCCTTTGATGTTATGTGTGCTTAATAAGATCCCAGATTGTATGTAGCGGTGATTATTGATTTGTTTACTGACCAAATGCCTTTGTGCTCCTGTTTACTTGTGCACAGAATGGCTCTGATGACTTTTTACTTAAGTAATTATAGTGCATGTAACTTTCAAAAACAACAAATAAACCAAATCATGAAATCTTCTGGGAGTCTTATTAGTTAACTCAAATGCTGCTCTTTTAAAAAAATTTATTGTTTGGTAATTTGACAGGAACTCCTTGGTCAAATTGTATATGTCTCTCTCTATCCCATTTTTCCATTAGAAAAGGTTGCGATGAAAGATCCTCCAGACTTATTGGACAGGCAGAAATGCCTGAACGCCTTGGCGTCTCTTCGACATGCCAAATGGTTTCAGGTTGGCGCTCTGTTTTTATCTTACTGTTGCTGTAGCCTTGTATAGGTTTCATACTTGCCACTTACTGATTTCTGTGTAAATTTTAAAGCGGGGTACCTTCTAGGGTCATTATAAGAATAAATGAGTTAACTTAGGTAAAATACCTAGTATGGCTTCTATTATATAGTTGATGTTTAATTATAATACGGTATAACCCTTTTTAGCTTAGCACTCTAAATTTTAAATGGTGGCTTATAAAATACAAACTTAGGTGAGAAAAGTTAAAATAGTGGCCTGGAATGGTGTCATGAGGCTATAAAAGCAATTTTAATAGTATACTTCCATTACTTTAAAAGCTGCCTTCTGAATTATAATTTTACTTTATTTTAAAATTTTGTTTGACAACTGATGATAATTGACTAATTAGTATTCACTTTAAAGAGCCTATCCATGATCAGTGTGCTTAAATGAAGACTGGATTTCAACAAGGATATTGGAATCATTTTGTTTGTTTTAGGCAAGGGCAAATGGATTAAAATCATGTGTCATTGTCCTTCGCATTCTGCGTGATTTGTGCAACAGAGTCCCCACATGGGCACCATTAAAAGGATGGGTAAGTACTTAAATACAGTTAAAAGCAAATTCTGAAGTAAAGTCAGACGAAATCCTGTAGAAATTACATATTACTATGAAATAGCTGTATTCTGAGTTAGCTAAGGTATGCATTACTTATTTTTGTTTTGGAAAAAAATTACGCACCTTTTCGTATGAATTCTTTTTTACGTATGCAACATGTCTCTTTTACCTTATCATAATTCATGTTACAGAGCCTGAGATTTTTTTCTCTGACAAAAAGCCTCTATACTTGTTAGAAGTGAATGTCTTTCTGCACTTTCCTCTGCAGTATTCACTACTGCCCATGAAAGCTCCTTGACTGGCACATTGCTCTTTCAGTGCTGCTTCCTTTTTTTTTTTTTTTTTTTTTTTAATATATATATATATATATATTTTTTGTATTGATTTCAGAGAGGAAGTGAGAGGGGGAGAGAGAGAGAGAGAAATGTCAGTGATGAGAATCATTGATGGGCTGCTTACTGCATACTCCCTATGAGGGATTGAGCCTGCAACCCAGGCATATGCCCTGACCCGGAATCAAATTGTCACCTCATGGTGCATGGGTTGACTCTTAATCACTGAGCAACATTGGCCGTGTTAAAGGGTCATTTTAAATTAGTCTAGCAATTATAACTTTCATATAGTATCAATTTTTAATTTATTGAATATAGAGATTTGGTCCTTTATTTATTCTAATTGTAGTACTTGAGGCAGGCTGTCTGAAAAAGAAGTCTTATTTTTTAAGTGTTTCCTAGGTTATGTGGGAGACAGGTGGGTTGGGTTTGAATATTGATTAGTTATTAGCTATTACTAACTTATAGGAAGGCTGGTTATATTTTTATGAAATTAGTTTAGTGACCACAATTTCTTAAGTGATCTTTTCAGGGCAACTAAAGTTTTATAACAAAACATATTATCTCAAAAATGGTTGATTTAAAAACACTAGCTGGGTTAAAGGTTAATAAACAAAGGGGAAAAGTTAATTGAGCCCTAAATCATAAATGGACTTTCATGGTTTTGGCCTTCATTGTAGATAGAAATGTCAGCTCACATTTAACTGGAATTCTTTTAACACTTGATGCATGTACTAATTTGTAATTTAATATCTTCTAGCCACTAGAGCTTATATGTGAAAAGTCTATAGGTACTTGTAATAGACCTTTGGGCGCTGGGGAGGCCTTGAGACGAGTAATGGAGTGTTTGGCATCTGGAATACTACTTCCTGGTAAGGGTTTCAAACTCTGGAGGCAGAAGAATCAGAAAAATCTCATTTTGGTTTATTTTTCTAAATCCTTATTAAATTTATCCTCTGCACAGGAAAGTGATGTGTAGGAGTTGTGCAAATAGGATACCTGTATGTTGAAAAATGGCTATAAAACTCTGTTTGAATAAATGTAATTTATGTTTTATATGTACTAACATAAATGGTACTAATAAGATATTGTGTCTGCTATGAATTTGCTTTACTTTGAGCTCTGAATTTGAAAATGCAGATGTCTGGTTAAAATGTATTAAGTTCACTCTGTTTGCACTCTGGTGTTTAATTTGGAAACATTAAATTTGGTTTTATTTTCTATATGTAATCCCTTAAAAGTTTTGGGATGATTTATCATGCTGTGTCTAATTCTCAGAATAAGACCAAATTTTGATCTGAGATATATGTGACTTCCAATAAAATGAGGACATTTAGGTGCTAACATATTGAAAATGAGAGTGTCCTTTACTCCATTTAATTAAGCAGATGTAGTTTCTCAGTCTCCCCCCCCCCCCCTATTCTCTTTTTCTCTGTTAGTTTATTGAATTCCTAAACTCAGTTCTAAGTGGTATTGTGTCTTTCTTTTGCCTTTGCCGAAGGGGGTCCTGGTCTTCATGATCCTTGTGAGCGAGACCCAACAGATGCTCTGAACTATATGACCATCCAGCAAAAAGAAGATATTACCCATAGTGCCCAGGTAGAAGATGGGGCACATTACTGTGACCTATTAGAGGGATATTATCACTTTAGTTTCTGAATTTTCTATTTAAACACTATTTTCTTGCCTATTGTTAAAGGGATTTATCCATCATAACATTAGCGTTTAATGAATAGTCTTTTTTAGCTAGATGTCCTAAGGGCTTTATAAAAGGACTTTATAAATGGCTGTTGAAATTTGAATAAATATAATCTTTTGTTCTTCAGCATGCACTAAGACTGTCAGCCTTTGGTCAGATTTATAAAGTGCTGGAGATGGACCCCCTTCCATCTAGTAAGCCTTTTCAAAAATACTCCTGGTCAGTTACCGATAAAGAAGGTGAGTGTGAAAGTTTTTTTATTGGTTTTGGGCATGGGCAGTGGTAGAGATGATTATGGGGTGCCTCTCTTGTTAGAGGGGAGGGAATTTAATAATTAATTGTATATTAACTAGACTTATTGTGGTATCATTTCACAGTGTAGACAAATGTGGAATCATTATATTGTACACCTGAACCTAATATAATTTTATCTGCCAAATTATGCGCTAATTTAAACAAATTGTTAATCCAAGTCATGGATGAGGATTTTTATTGCTTTTTTCCCCCTGACTTTCTGCTTTTCTGTCCCATCAATGACATCAGCTTGCTATTATTTACTCTTATTAGTGATTAACTCAGTTGACTATGTTGGCCAGATTTAATTACTGCATAAATGTAGGGAACCTCTGGTCTAAGAGAAGAGGTAGTCCATAAACTAGGAGATGTCATTGCTGTACTGGAACCGTTACATAACCAAAAAAGAGAAAACAAATATAAAGGAAACGTATATTGAGAAATCCCAGAGTATCTTCCATTTGTTCTAGTCTGTTTGAACTCAAGAGTTTCATCAGATTTTGGGGTCAGTATTGCCTGGGTTCCAGTCATAGCCCCACTATTTACTAGCTTTAGGTCTTGAGCAAAGAGCTTATTTTTGTCCTAGGGATGTTACCCCTGCTTTATTGGCTATGGACAGATTAAGATACCCGACTCAGTTCCTCAGATACAGCAGACTCAAATATGAATCTACTTACTCTCCTCGTTATGCCTCAAAAATACTCCCTCCCCCCTTTATCTTCTGTTATACCAGAAGGTAGGATATTTAGCACCAGTTATTCCTCTCCAGACTACCAGCCCTTGACCTCAGATCCATCTCAAACTTAAGATGTTTAAAATCCAAATTTCTGTCCTTAAGCTATCTTTGATCTGCTCTTTCCATAGTTATCACTCTCCCAGTCATTGGAAACTCTATCCTTCTATTTGCTCAGGCAAAAAAACCTTTACCCTTGAATCCCCTCTTTCTTTCCTCCATATCCACATAATCAACAAATCCTGTCTGTTGTACATTCAAAGTATCTCCAGAATTCAGCGATTTCTTTAACTGTTTCACTGTTGCCATCCTGGCCTGAGCTGCCATCATCTCTCACCTGGGTTATTGTAGTAACTTCTCTATCTTGGTCTTTCTGCTTGTGACGTTGCCCTGGTTGTCTGTTCTCAACAATCAATAATTCTTTTTTCCCTTAATTTTTTATCTTAAAATGCAGACTCATAGGAAGTTGCCTAGTTACCACGGAGAGTTCCCATGTACCCTTCAGTCAATTTCTCCTACTAGTTACATCTTATATTCTAGTACTGAATAACACACATGTCAAACTTGTGGCCGGTGGGCTGCATGCCTCACTGTCCACAAGTTTGACATGCTTGCTGTACAATATCAAGAGCAAGAACTTGACATTGATACCATGTGTATGTATATGTTTTTTGCCATTTTATTACATGTGTTGATTTGTGTAACCACCTTCACAATCAAGAGACAGAACTACTCTACCTTCTACATACAGCCCCTTTATAGTCACACCCTCTTCTTTACCATCCCTGAACCCTGGAAACTACTGACTTCTCTATCTCTGTACTTTTGTCATTTCAAGGAGTTATACAGTATGTGATCATTTGAGATCTCCCCTGTTTTGTTTACTTGTTCTAATAACTGAAGAATATGTCAGTTTCCCTCTAGTCCCTCCCACCCCCCAGTGTAATGTCCTTGTGGCCTGTCCAAGTTGTTGCACGTGTCATTAGATTTATTGCCATGTAATATTCCATGGCTTTGGATGAACCAGACTTGTTTAACTGTGCTTCGGTTGTAGGGAATTTTTTGTTTCCAGGTTTGTCTATCCTATCTAATAAAAGAGTAATATGCAGATTGATCATCACTCCAATATAAGATTGCTGCCCCCATGTGGTCAAAGATCCTGCCCCCATGTGGACACAAGATAGCCACCACAAGCTGGCCAGCAGGGGAGGGCAGTTGGGAGGGACCAGTCCGGCAGAGGAGGGAAGTTGGGGGTGATCGGACATGCAGGGAAGGGCAGATAGGGGGTGGGGGCAAGGCCTGCAGTGGAGAGCAGTTGGGTGGACCAGGCATGTAGGGGGGAGGGCAGTTAGGAGTGATCTGGCCTGCAGGGGACGGCAATTAGGGGCAAACAGGCTGTCAGGGGAGCAGTTAGGCATCAATCAGGCTGGCAGGGGAGTGATTAGAGGTTGATCAAGCTAGCAGACAGAAGTGGTTAGGGGCATTCAGGAAGGCAGGCAGGCGAACATTTGGGAGCCAGCAGTCCTGGATTGTGAGAGGGATGTCTGACTGCTTGTTTAGGCCTGATCCCACTCGGGTCCCAGATTGGAAAGGGTGCATGCTGGGCTGAGGGACACTACCCTCCCTCATGCACGGTTTTCGTGCACCGGGCCTCTAGTCACAAATATAGCTGGTATGAGCAATCTTGCATAGGTTTTATAAGCAAATCCTATTATGTATTAGATTGGCCAGCAGTTTTCCTTTGTTGTAATGTTTTGTCAGGTTTTGTCTCTTAAGATTATGTTGGTCTCATAAAAGTGAGTTGGAGATTGTCCCTCTTTTTTTGTCCTTGTAGGAGTTTGCATAAGATTGATGTAATTTTTTTCCTTAAATGTTTGTAAGAATTTATCATTGAAGCCATTTGGGCACTTGGTTTTCTTTGTGGGTAGGTTTTAAATTATGGATCAAATTTACTAAAAACATATGAAACTGTCATCGTCTTGTGAGAGTTTGGATAAATTGTTTTTTCTACAAATCTATTTCATCTAAATTTAAAAAGTTTTATAAAATTACCTTCTTTGACTGTAATTTGCTATTGTAACTTTTCGAGATAGATGAAAATATAATTAATTTGTCTAGACCCTTGTTTTATTGCATATACTATTAAGACTGTAAGTTTTCCTTTAAGCCGATTTATGTGTATAGTACACACATTTATTTATTTATTTATTTATTTATTTATTTATTTATTTTTATGGTGTAGCCAAGGTGGAGATTAATTAAAGCGTAAGTACAGACTCCCACGTGGGGAGGAGGAAAGAGCCCCTAGTATGCGCTTTTGCCATTAGTATCTTCATTATTACTAGGTTAAAACTGTCTTTTATTTTCTCTTATTATCAGTTATTTGACACATAAGTTATTTAATACACACACATATATATAAATTATTGTTTTGATTAATCTTCAATGGAGGATATTTTTTCTGTTGATTTTTATTTTATTTTATTTTTAATTTAAAAAATATATATTTTATTAATTTTTTACAGAGAGGAAGGGAGAGAGATAGTTAGAAACATCGATGAGAGAGAGTCTTTGATCAGCTGCCTCTTGCACACTCCCCACTGGGGATGTGCCCGCAACCAAGGTACATGACCTTGACTGGAATCGAACCTGAGACCCTTCAGTCCACAGGCTGACCCTCTATCCACTGAGCCAAACCAGTGTTGGCTTTTCTATTGATTTTTAGATGGAGTAGAAGGAAGGGGAAAACAGAGATAGAAACATAGATGAGAGAGAGACACATCAATGGTTGCCTCCCACACACCCACCTGGAATCGAACCCAGGACTCTTCATTCTACAGGCTGATGCTCTATCCACTGAGCAAAACCAGTTAGAACTATTTAATATATTTTTATTGATTTCAGAGAGGAAGGGAGAGGAAGAGTGAGATAAAAGCATCAATGATGAGAGAGAATCATTGACCAACTGTCTTCCTTGCATTTCCCCTTACTGGGGATCGAGGCCATAACCCGGGCATGTACCCTGAATGGGAATTGAACTATAACCTCCTGGTTAATGAGTCTACACTCAACAACTTAGCCACATCTGCCAGGCAACACATGAGCTTCTTATATGTTGTTATTGCTTAATTTCCAGACAGGAAAGGATTTTTTAGTTACCACTTTATATTTGAGTTCCCTTTTATCCTACTATAATCTGAGAACATGTTTTGTTTGATTTCTCCTTTGATTTTTTTTTAAGACTTGTTTTATGTTCCAGTACTTAGTCAGCTTCTGTAAATGTTTCCATCTGAAAAATTATGTACATTTTGCAGTTGTTGGTCTAAATGTTCTTTATGAACATTTTGCAGTTACATTTGTTCGTTATGCTGTTCAGATCTTGTATACCTATACTATAGTTTTTGTTTACTTGTTCTTCTAATTACTGGAAGAGTATGTCAGTTTCCCTCTGTGGATTTTCTAGTTCCACTTGTAGGTCTGTTAGTTCTTAATTTATATTATACTAGAGACCCAGTGCATGAAATTTGTGCATGGGTAGGATCCCTAGCAGCTTCCATCAGGGGCATCTCCCTTCCCATAGCTGCCAGCCCCACCCCCTGGTCAAAGTCCTGGTTGAACTCCTAATTGAAAGGGCAATTTGCATATAGGATTTTTCATTTTTATAATGAAAGGATCTTTTATAGTTTCAGATTTTCTTCCAGAAATTCTTCTAGTTTTTATTTTTCACTTTTAAATTTCTTTAGCATTCTGATCATCCTTTTTAATAAAGTTTGTTTTTGAAAGCTCCATCATTGGGTCTCTTTTGGTTCTGTTTCTGTTGTCTGCTACTTCCCTTGATTTTTTATCATAATATCGTGTCTTCTTATGTACCTGGTTATTGTGAATGCTGGAGACTTAAAATGAAAAAAATTCTAGAGAATTTAAAGGCTAGAGTAAGACTATCTTTCCCCAGGGCAGACTTATACCTGTTTCTGGGAGATGGTTAGTGGCATTGGCAATCCTGGGCATTTTAATGTAATCAAGGAGGAAGGTGCTTTGAAGTTGGACTTCAATCCTCATGAGATCCACAATGGGGGGAGGTTCAACATGCCTTCCCTTCTTGGTGGTCCTTACACTTCAGCTTTTGCCCCACAGTCCTTACTGGCTGTTTCTGCACTTGGAAAATGCCCCTCGAGGAAATATGGCCCTAATGCAGGGTTTCCTTCATCTCCAGATCTAACTCTATAGTCTTTACTATCAGGGAACATATTTTGTTCTACATTTTGTCCAGTGTTTCTAATTACTCACATCAGGAAGGCTTTTTCAATTTACTTACTTTCTTATATTGGAAGTGGAACTGAGATATTTTGTAAAAGTTTCCTGATGAATTAGTGGCAGCTCCAGTTTAGAACTACTGCCTCTTTTCATCTTCTGCTGTCCTCCTGGGTCAGGAGACTCCAACCACTTAGGCCTTTATGATTTTTCCTAACACGATCCTGCCCTTTGTGGCTGTTTTCCTTGCCTGGGGCTCATTCCCTCATAGTGAAGAGCTCACTCTTATTTTCCTTAAGTCTTCATCAAAAGGTCGCCTTATCAGCAATACCTTTTTGAGCTTTCAGATGAGCACTACAAACAAAACAGCAACACCTCCTCCCCTTTAAGGTTCTTATATTTTTCTTTATTGTGTTCAAAACTTTAGGGCATGCTGTAGTTCCTTTCCACCACCTTGCATAAACTTTCTCTCTCTCTTTTTTCTTTTTTTGCCTAAACTCTTTGAGATACTGTTTTGTCCAGCATCTATTTTGATCCTGCACATAGAAAATTCTCAGTTAATATTAGTTGCTGAATGAATACATACATGAAATTATAATGTGGATGATATAAGTACATGCTTCAAAGGGTGATGATTAAATAAATTAATGCATGTAAGGTATTAAAAACAGTGCCAGGCATATAGTAAACACTCATATTATTTTAAAAAATTGTTCCCTCTCAAGTGATCACTTCTCATTTCTAGATACTATATAGGTTGAAAATGATTTGTGTTTATAAAACAAGCCCATTTCTACCCCACTCCCCCCACTCTATTACTATTATGGTTAGCCCCAAATTTACAGCTGTTTTACAGTGGCTGGAGAAGGAAGCTTAATCCATGGAACTCTATAGCTGGAGGATTTAGAGACAAGATCTATGCCTTTAAGCGTTTGTGATTTCTGCACCATCAGGTAGCAGCTTTTAATGTAACTTAGTGAGCGGTTGAGTGATTGATAGACTGTGTTCCCTTTGAAGTTTTATCTCTTAAAGAGGGGGTATTCCCGGAGACTGGCTCATAGGGTTTTATATAATGCAGATGAAATACAATGCTAAGAAGATATAAGCAGATAATGCCTTCTATAGAAGAGAACATCAAGATTTATAGACCTGAGCAGTAAGCATTGACTCAAGCAAGTGCTAAAGTCAGTGTTTGCCTCAAGGGACACCAAATCTTCATGATTAAAGAATATGTAGTTAATGTTACTATTCTTATAAGGTCTCATTAGAAGTATCTGCAAATCTTGTGGCATGAATCTCTTGAGTATAACTTTCCTTTAGGAAAAACCCATAACCAGTTTTTAAGTTGAAGAGACAGAGTTCTTTAAAATACTTGGAGAGGTTAATGAGCTTTTCTCTGATTGGTTTTAACTTGGACAGCAAAGCCTTTTGCCTGACAGTGTTATGAACTAGCTGCTTTACCCAAGAAATTGCATATCATTTGGTTTATACCCATTATATTGTTTCTAAGTCTTGTTATAGTTTTAAAGATACAAGATAAGGGCAAAATATCTTTGACCTTCATTAGAGCACAAAGAAAACATATGAAATAGCCAATGACACACTACCACATGGAACACTTTATATTTCTAATACCATAGAAACTCTTAGAAAGTTGAGATGAGAAAAAAGCTGAAGAAAACTTCATGGAAAGATGAACTATAAATAAAATCTCAAGTCGGGTTTGACTGGACAGACAGAAGAATATTTTGTAATGTGAGAAATAATCAGATTTCCAAAAGCCTAAGATTTAACATGTGAGCTTTAAAAATTTATACAAAGTAATAAATGTTAAGTTATAGAAATATTTGAAAAGACATAAGTAAAAATAAATCCTAATACCAGAGAACACTACCTTTAACATTTGA
This sequence comes from Pipistrellus kuhlii, assembly GCF_014108245.1. Lineage (NCBI taxonomy): Eukaryota > Metazoa > Chordata > Mammalia > Chiroptera > Vespertilionidae > Pipistrellus > Pipistrellus kuhlii. Next base: position 847,840 of record NW_023425544.1, on the reverse strand, counting down.
TACATAGCTTCCCAGACCTTTTTCTGTCTATGCATAAACAGATGTGACTATATACATAGGGGTTTGTATTTGTATGTATGAATAAATGGGAAAATAAATATTTATAAAAAGGGATAAATTGTTTCATAAAGATTTACTTAAAAAGTTATTGCTATTACAAGATTATAAACATAGCAATTTAATTGTTCAATGAAAGAACACTATGGTCTTTGTGATTCCTAGGGTTTCCTTTTCTGAACATAGTATATATATTTGGTAGAGGAAGTAGAACCATTGTTTTGACTGATAATGAATCTCTTATAATTCTTTAGGTGCTGGATCTTCAGCTTTGAAGAGACCATTTGAAGATGGATTAGGAGATGATAAAGATCCCAATAAGAAGATGAAACGGAACTTAAGGAAAAGTATGTAAAATTTTTATTCTTATAGATGTTAACTAGAAAAGATTTAGAGTCTCAGGAAAAGAAAATTTTCAGAGTGAAGAATTTGATTGATTTGAATTGGGGTTTTTAGAATAGATCTTTATTGAGAAATTGGTGATTGAATAACTTCTTTTGTTTCTAAGCTTCATTGCTTTGAACAGCAATTTTTAACCTTTTTCATCTCATGGAACACATAAATAATTACTAAAATCTGCAGCACACCGAAAGGTAACATTTTTTTGCTGATATGAGCCCCCCCCCAAAAAAGGTATAATTTGATTCATTTATACTGGACAGCTATTGTGTTGGCTGTTGTTCTTTTTATTTTGACAATCTAAGGGAAAAACAGGTCAGTGCCTCTGACTAAATAGTTAGGTTTTTCTTGTTTTAAAAATTCTTACAGCACACTGGTTGAAAATCACTGGTTTAGGGTATATTAATTTTGCCAAACTAAAATTAATAGATATAGTAATGCATTTTATTTTTACAGTGATGTTAGCATAATAATTTAAGAAGTAATTTTATAATTTACTAGAGGCCTGCTGCATGAAATTCATTCACGGCGGGGGGTAGGGGGAAGTTGTCCCTCAATCCAGCCCACACCCTCTCCAATCTGGGACGGGAGATGAGGGATGAGGGATGTCCAGGACTGCTGACTCACAACTGCTCGCTTGACTGATTGCCCTAACCACTTCTGCCTGCCAGCCTGATCACCCCCTTAGCATTCCCCTGCCAGTCTGATGAACGCCTAACTGCTCCCCTACTGGCCTGACTGCCCCTAACTGCCCTCCCCGCCCCCCCGCCATCCAGGTTGCCCCCAACTGCCCTCCCCTGCTGTCCTGGTCACCCCTAACTTCCCTCCCTTGCCAACCTGGCCACCCCTAACTGCTCTCCCCTGCCAGCCTGGTCGCCCCCAACTGTTCTACCCTGCAGGCCTATCCTTCCCAACTGCCCTTCCCTGCCAGCCATCTTGTGGTAGCCATCTTTGACCACATGGGGGCAGCCATCTTGTGTCTTAGAGTGATGGTCAATTTGCATATTACCTTTTAAAAAATATATTTTATTGATTTTTTACAGAGAGGAAGGGAGAGAGATAGAGAGTTAGAAACATCGATGAGAGAATCATCGATCAGCTGCCTCTTGCACACCCCCTACTGGGGATGTACCCACAACCAAGGTACATGCCCTTGACCAGAACTGAACACGGGACCCTTCAGTCCATAGGCTGACACTCTATCCACTGAGCCAGACCGGTTTCGGCTTTATTACCTTTTTTAAAAAATAAATCTTTGTTCATATTATTACAGTTGTTACTCTTTTTCACCCCCCCCCCCATAGCTCTCCTCCATGCAGTTCCCATCCTCAGCCCTTACCCCCTCATTGTCCTCATCCATAGATGTACAGATTTTTGTCCAGTCTCTTCCTGCACCCCCCTACACCCTTTCCTCCCCAAGAATTGTCAGCCCACTTCCTTTCTATTCCCCTGATTCTATTCTATTCACCAGTTTATTCTGTTCATCAGATTTTTTATTCACTTGATTTTTAGATTTACTTATTGATAGATATGTGTTTATTGTTCATAATTTTTATCTTTACCTTTTTCTTTTTTTTTTTTTTTATATATTTATTGATTTTTTACAGAGAGGAGGAGAGAGGGATAGAGAGCTAGAAACGTCGATGAGAGAGAAACATCAACCAGCTGCCTCTTGCACACCCCCTACCTGGTATGTGCCCGCAACCAAGGTACATGCCCTTGACCTTTCATTCCGCAGACTGATGCTCTACCGCTGAGCCAAACCGGTTTCGGCCTTCTTCCTCTTCTTAAATAATATCTTTCAGCATTTCATATAATACTGGTTTGGCGGTGATAAACTCCTTTAGCTTTTTCTTATATGTGAAACCCTTTATCTGACCTTCAATTCTGAATGATAGCTTTGCTTGGTAGAGTAATCTTAGTTGTAGGTTCTTGCTATTCATCACTTTGAATATTTCTTGCCACTCCCTTCTAGCTTGCATAGTTTCTGTTGAGAAATCAGCTGACAGTCTTATGGATGCTCCCTTGTAGGTAACTAACTGTTTTTCTCTTGCTGCTTTTTTTTTATTTTATTTTTTTATTTTATTGATTTTGTACAGAGAGGAAGGGAGAGAGATAGAGAGCCAGAAACATCGATGAGAGAGAGTCATCGATCAGCTGCCTTTTGCACACCCCCTACTGGGGATATGCCCGCAACCAAGGTACATGCCCTTGACCGGAATCGAACCCGGGACCCTTCAGTCCCCAAGCCGACGCTCTATCCATTGAGCCAAACCAGTCCCGGCTCTCTTGCTGCTTTTAATATTCTCTCTTTGTCTTTTGTTCTTGACATTTTAATTATGATGTGTCTTGGTGTAGTCCTCTTTGGATTCCTTTTGTTTGGGGTTCTGTGCACTTCTGGACTTGTAAGACTAATTCTTTCACCAGGTGGGGGAAGTTTTTGGTCATTATTTCTTCAAATATGTTTTCAGTATCTTGCTCTCTCTCTTCTTCTGGCACCTCCATAATTCGGATGTTGGTATGCTTGAAGTTGTCCCAGAGGTTTCTTACACTATCTTCATATTTTTGGATTTTATTTTTATTTTTATTTTTTTGCTTTTCTGATTGAGTGATTTTTTGCTTCTTTGTATTTTAAATCGTTGACTTGGTTCTTGCGATCCTCTAGTCTGCTATTGGATCTCTGTATGTTATTTTTTATTTCAGTCAGTGTATGCTTAATTTCTAGTTGGTCCTTTTTCATATCCTCAAGGTCTTGCTAAATTTATCTACCTTTTCTAGAAAATTCTTGAAAAATCTTATTACCGTGATTTTGAACTCTATATCCAGTCGTTTGCTTTCCTCCTTTTCTTTCATTTGTGACCTGTTTATTGTGTTTGCATTTTGGCTGCTTCCCTGAGTTGATAGAGTGCCTTTGTGTGTTAGGTATTGTGGCAAAACATCCCAACCAAGCTCCATTAATTTTTTCCGAGTGACCAAAGATGTGTGTGGCCTTGCATTGTCATGATGGAATACAACACCTTTTCGATTTGTCAATTCGGGCCGCTTTTCTTTAACTGCATTGTTTAATTTTGTTAGTTGTTCAATGTAGACATCAGAATTGATCGTTTGGTTGGGTGGTAAGAGTTCAAAGTAGACAATTCCTTTGTAATCCCACCAAACTGATAACAAAACCTTCTTTTGATGAATATCAGCTTTTGATGTTGTTTGAGTTGGTTCACCTGGCCTGCTCCACTATCTTTTCCACTTGATATTGTTGTAAACAACCCATTTTTCATCGCCAGTTATCAGTCGTTTTAAAAATGAATCATTTTCATTATGTTTTTTTAGCAAATCGCAGCTGCTAATGCGTTGCGTTAACTGTGATTCTTTCAGTTCGTGAGGAACCCATGTATCGAGTTTTTGAACATAGCCAAGTTGTTTTAAGTGATTTTCAATGCATGTATGTGATACATGAAGCTTCTCTGCAATCTCACGTGTTGTACTGTGACAGTCCGAATTGATTATTGCTTTGATTAGGGCGTCATCAACTTCAACTGGACGACCAGAGCGTTTTTCATCTTTGAGTGAAAAATCACCAGAACGAAATTTGGCAAACCAATTTTGACACTGCCGTTCTTTTAAGGCTTCGTCACCATAAACAGCACATAACTTTTTATGAGCTTGGGATACGTTTTTCCCTTTGTGGAAATAAAAAAGCAAAATATGACAAAAATGTTCCTTTTGATTTTCCATTTTTCAACGAACGCCAAACAAAAACTACAAAACAGATCAAAAAACTTTTTTTACTGATTAACAGCTGAATAGCCAACTATCAAATAACAAAATGTGTTTTACATTTGTACTACGTCTGCAAACCTAAAAATTCAACTGAAGCCATATATGTGTGAAACCCGCAATTACTTAGCTGCCGACCCAATATAGGGTCCAGTGGCTCAGCCTCACTAGTTACCTGAGGTGGACACTCTTGGTGCATCCCTTTGTGGGCTGTGTGCACAGTCTTATTGTAGTTAAGCCTTGATTGTTGTTGGTATCACTGGTAGGGATTGACCTCCAGGCCAATTGGCTGTGAGGATCAGCTGTGTCTACGCTGGGAGAACTTCTGTGCTAGAGACACCCTTATGAGACAAGACTTGAAAAAGCCTCTGTGCTCAGTTTGGATGGGGCAGAGTCTCAGGGTGGAGTAGACAGCAATGGCTTCCCATCAACCCTGCCCTAAAAGGCCCCTGGGTCTCAGTGTCCCATGGTAATTGCTACAAGCACCTCTGAGAGAAAGCCACCCTCAAATTTCACCCACTGCTAGACAGTCCACTTTCTCCCCAAATAAGTCTGGGTCCCCACAGTCTCGCCTGGAACTGGAGTTCAGAGCAGTCAGGAGCTTTGATCTCCCTCCTGATTGAGAAAGCCAGCCCCATACTCAGTTGCCCACACCCGTGCGCCTCAGTACCTCTACCTTCTGCGCAGTTCCTCTGAGTCTCAGTGTACTTTTCTCTTTCCTTCTAGTTGTAGAATTTCCACTCAGACAGCCTTCCCGTGGTTCTTGGATGATGGTCTGTTTTGTCTTTTGAAATTGTTGAAAATAGTTTTGAAATTGTTGTGTGAGGCAGCAGTTTAGGTGTTTACCTATGCTGCCATCTTGGTTTCTCTCCATATTACCTTTTTATTCTATAGTATTATATAGGATGAGATTATTTGTATGTGTTTTAAAATTTTTGTTTTAAAAATTTTGATAAATTTATAGTGATCACTAGGAACCTACAAATGCATAGATTAAGACAAAATGGCTTAATATCTGATCTCCTTTTTCTTTAACAGTTCTGGATAGTAAAGCAATAGATCTTATGAATGCGCTAATGAGGCTAAATCAGATCAGGCCTGGGCTTCAGTATAAGCTCTTATCTCAGTCTGGCCCTGTCCATGCCCCAGTCTTCACAATGTCTGTAGATGTGGATGGTACAACATACGAAGCCTCGGGACCATCCAAGAAAACAGCAAAGCTTCATGTAGCAGTGAAGGTACTGTATGTCTTAACTTACTAGTGCTTTGCTATTTGTAAATATGGTGGTTATTTTCCTATAATAAATTATCAGAACTTTTTTTTAGATTTTAATAATATAAAGAGTTTTGTGATCTCTGGTCACAAAATTCTTTTTTTGGTTGTAAAATATGCGTTGATTATACAAAACTTGAAAAAAAAACAAAGAAAAAGAAAAATATTAGTTACATATTTCTGAGACAGATGATATATATATATATATACACACACACACACACATACACATACATTTTTTATTTATCCAATTTTACCCTCTGATTTTCTTTATTTAACATGTCCTGAATGTTTTCCCCTGTGTTAAAAGCTTCATAAATAATACTTAATGCTTGTATGAGTAACATGATATTGATATAATATTTGTTTAAAAATTTCTTTATCATTGGATATTTTGCTATTTGCAGACTTTTTGTGTCATAAATTTGATCATTATCTTTGTGCCTGGTGCCCCTTCTGTATTTCAGAGGATTTCCATAGGTAATATGATACACAATTGAGCCAATTAGTCATTCATGTAGGTTTGTAGAAAATTCTTACATTTTGGAATCCCTCTAAGAGCACATTTGACTTCTTGCAAACATATATGAAAATTTCAAAGGTCATGTAGACTGAAGATAAGTTTTTCACTTAGAAGTTCTGTTATGCAGCCATCTGGCATAAGATATAATTGGTCTGTTTTCATGATCATTCCATTTCGCAATATGTATTATTAATGTAAATGTAGACATTATCCTAGAACTAAGGATACAGCAGGCAGCAAAGTCTTTATCCTCCTGGAGCTTGTATTCCGGTGTGATATGTTGGGGAGACAGATCACAGATATATAAGTGAATAAGTTACATGTCAGGTAATAATAAGAATAATGCAGAAAAGTAAGAAATAAGCTTAATAATATAAAACAATATTTATGTTCTGTCTTCTTTATAGAAAGGGTACTTCATATGATGAAATAGTATGAGTTTATGAAACAGAAGAAGAAGGCCAAGAATGAGGAACAAGGTGAAGCCAGGAATACGGCTAAAAATGCAGTTTGATAATTTAGCTATAATTTATATATGCTGAGAATGAGTCATAATTATAGACCTAGGTTCTCTGGCATCTGACACAAAAGCAGGTGAAATCTCGATCCACTGTCTATGACATAATAACTGACAGTTGATTGAGAGTCACAGTTGTTCTGGTATAAAAATCAAGTGGGCATTCTCCTTGGGTAAGTCTTTGTAAAAGGAATATCAATGATATCTTTTAAAAGGTACCTATAATGTAGAGATACAGTTTGTGGTTGTTTTGTAACAACCTTTAATACTGTATAAACTAGAGGTTTCATAGCAAATTGCAATTCAATAAAGTTAATAGAGTGATACATTTTGCAATATGACAAGATTTAGATGATATTTGTTCTCATAATAACCATTAACATTTTGGTATGTATTTTTCCAAATCCTCCCTTCCCTCTCCCCCTACAATTTCAAAATCTAAAAAGCACTAAAAATGAAAAATACTTTCCTAAGTTTGATGCAAATTCACTTGATGGAAAAACCTGACCAGAATTGATATGTGGCTATTTTTAGTCTTTATTATTCCACTTAATGTGAATATTTTATCTATTTCTTTGCCCAAACATGGTTTAGCACCTGAAATACCACTGGAGATTTAGAAAATATACGGTGTAAATATATTGGAGTAGCTTTCTAAACTCTGAAAAATTATAAATTCTCAAAATAATCTGGCCCCAAGTGTTTTAGGTAAAGAATGATGGGAACTACAAAATGTCTACTTAAAATAGGATCATATTTTCTTTGTTCATCTAACAATATATTGAGTTTTTTTTATAGTTATCATAAAGATTGTTCTCATTTTTACTGATGGCCTAATATTTCATTACCACTATTTTACAGCAATGTCACTAATCCTTTTTTAAATATACTAGTGGCCTGGTGCACAAAATTCATACACAGGGGGATGAGTGTCTTTCAGCCCAGCCTGCACCCTCTCTAATCTAGGACCCTTCGAAGGATGTCCGACTGCCAGTTTAGGCCCTCTGGCAATCTGGGACTGCTGGCTCCTAACAGCTCACCTGACTGCCTGCCTGATAGCTCCTAACCACTCTGCCTGCCAGCCTGATCACCCCCAACTGCCTCCCCTACACCAGCCTGATCTTCCCTTCCCCCTACCCCCTCCACCAGCCTGATCACCCACAACTGCTGTCCACTCTTGGCTCCTAACCGCCTCTACCTCAGCCCCGCCACCATGGCTTTGTCCAGAAGAACACCCAGAAGGTGTCCTTGAAGGTCTCCTAGTCTAATTAGCATATTACACTTTTATTAGTATAGATAGAGGCCTGGTGCACAGGTTGGGTCCACGTGGGACACCCGGATCAGGGTGGGTGTTCCCTTGGAGAGTGGGGCAGCTTGGCAAGGAGCCTGTCGTTTGCAGGCTGGCCATGCCCCCATTGGGGTGTGGGTGCCCACTGAGGACGTGTGCTGGCCTGGGAGAGGGGCTGGGGCAGTTTGCAGGCCAGCCGTGCCCCCATGGGATGGGAGTCGCCGTTGGGATGCCTGCCCAGCCTGGGTGAGGGTCTGCTAGCTATTTGCAGGCTGGCCACGCTCCTCAGTGGGGACCCTCACCCCATGGGAGCATGGCCAGCCTGGGTGAGGGACTGAGGGTTGTTTGCAGACCCCTCCCTCAGTGGCTGGCCAGGGCTACCCAAGCCTCCTGCACTCAGGCCTGCTCCATGGCCGCCGCCGACAGGCCCCTCCTTTGGTGGCCGGCCCAGGTGGGCTGGAAGCTTGGCTTCTTTTGTTGCCAGAAGTGACCCAAGCCTGCTCTGGCTGGCTCCATGGCCGCCGCCATCTTTGTCCCACTAATTTGCATACTCATTCCTAATTGGCTGGTGGGCATTGCAAAGTGATGGTCAATTTACATATTTCTCTTTTATTAGTGTACATATGCTTTCTTTTGATTACTTTACATCTTTTTGAACTAGTATTATTATCCTTTAAGATGTATCCTACATGTAGAATTACCCGGTCAAGAAGAAACCCATTTGAATGATCTACTAATTAAATATGTATTGAGATTTCTATTAATGTTGGGTATATATTTGTGAAAGTAGGTTCCACTTGATGAAAATCCTTGCATTTCTTAATAAGCTTAGTATGGTTCTGTACCTGTTAAGACAAATCACACCATAGAATCAAAAAAGAAGAAATCAGTTTCTGCCTCAAGAGCCTGGCTGCTCAACAACAGGCAGCCTACAGTGGTCAATCTTCCCTTTCCTCTTCCAGTTATTTCTTCTTAGAATCCCTCACAGATAACACCTGTAGGGACAAAAGCAGCCATATTTCATGGAAAGAATCTTATTCATTGGAAAAAAGATCAGTTAGAAGGGGACACAAAGTGAAGACTCTTTGGAGAGGTTCTTGGAGCTATCAGATCTCTATCAGATAGAAGCCATGAATGTGACTTTGTTTTGACTGGAGAGCCATGGGGTAGAATGTGTTTTTATGTGTTTTCACTCTTGGTCTCTAGTCTTTTAAGGTGTCATCTTTCTCAGTTTTAACCCCCTATCATGAGAAAAAAAAGGCATGGTTACACTAGACTTCCCAGTCACCTTATTTCCAGGACTCATCTTGTGAATTTCAGCTCATTTGATGTGTTTATTAGGTTGGATTTGTTAGTTAGACAATTGAAACCCACCTTTCTTTGGTATAGCAAATTTTTAGCCTCATGTAATTAAGGCAAATTTTTAGTCTTAATTTTCATTTCAAACAAACTGTCATTCCAGAAGTCTGAAGACTTCACTTTTTTGTTTACTTTTATAGCATATACCAGTTAATCATCTTTGAATTTTGTATTCATAGAAAATTACTTAACTTGAAAATTTTGTCAGTTGAGCTGCATTGCAAGTATTCTGTATCCCTTGGTATTATCTATTAGTTATATAAACAATTTATGAATGTATTGAAATAATTTGCTATAATAAGAGGTAAAGTAAATGAATTTGATATGTGAGAAAGGGCAGAGACGTGCTAAGTAATTTACATGAGGCTATTTTAACTACCTGTTTTAAATGGGGCGAAACTGCATGTCTTATCTAGTTTTTATTGGAATGAACAGGTCAAATTTACTTGTGACTGACTCTGGCTTTTGACTTGCAGCTTGTTAGCTAGTGTTAATTCCAGGCTAGTAACTGTTCTCTCAGGGATGTGATTTCTCAGGAAGAATATATTCATTTGCAGGACTCAGTGGATTGATGAGGTTGTAACCATATGATTTGAGTGTGTGCTCAGAGTCAAGGGCTACCTGACTACTTATAGAACTCAAGATGTTAAAAAAAAAAAAAAGGTTGGGAGATTATGGCTTTATTCCCAATTAATACAAGCAATTTATATGTGATTTCAAATGTTCAACAGAATGCCAGAATTTCCATGTGAATTGGGTAAATTAATTTCAAGTTCTCTTATAAAGAGTTCTTATGCTCTTTTTTTTGTTTTGTTTTTTTGTTTAGAGTGATACTACCTTATTTATATGGGTAATCCGTCATATAAGTTGGCATTGCTTATAAAGGCTGGGCTGCCTGGCTGATCATTTGTGTGATTATCAGAATCGTTTATTTTTTATTTATGATCTTTTTAAAGCCAACTTAATTGAGTTATTTATATGCAGGAAAGTTAATCATTTATTGATATTATGGTTTATAATCATGTAACCACCACCTCTGTCAAGATATAAAATATTTTCTCTCGCCCAAAAGTCCTCTGATGTCCCATAGTAATGGATCTCCTTTGCCACGTCTCTACTCCCTGGCATCCTCTAATCAGTTTTCAGAATAGTTTTTTTTTTTTTTTTTTTTTTGAGAGAGACACCTGCTATGTATAGCTGGGATTGTAAAGAAATATAATGTGCTTTTACAGTACAGCAACTTAAAACATTAGTCAAAAACTAAAATAAATACAGCGGGATCTTTAGGAACCTCTCTATTTTCTGATATAAACCTATAAATTAGTAACAGACAGTCCAATATAAACCTGTTTAAAAGAGGCTTATACAAGTCCTGGTGAACGTATTTCTCTTGTAAACTGAAAAGCAGTGTCATCTGGAAGGAGGTTTTAAAAGGCGTGTGTGTGTGTGTGTGTGTGTGTGTGTGTGTGTGTGTACGCAAACACATAGGGCTCTGAAAACCTTATTTTATGAAAGATAAGAAATTCCAAGCTTGACTGGAACTATAGAAGAATGAACATTGAAGGAAGCCAAGCCATAACCAGTTCTTGTGAGGAAGGGAAACCTGAAATTTTCCTGGTTCACTTCTTACAGAGACTAAACCTATAGACTGAGGTCTCAGGTCTGACTTATGGTTTTAGTTAAAAGCAAAGAGGCCAATAGGAGAAAGCTTCAGATGTTATTTTGTAATTGCCTGGAAAATTGATTTCAAGGTAAACAAAGCTTCTTGATGGCCTTTTTGTGCTAATTTCTCCTACTGGGTCGAATCATAGAATTTAGAGTCTTCCAGGCTTGTATTGGAAAATTGAGGACCAGAGGGGAAATACAGGATTAGACCCTCCTGTCTTTTCCTTTCTAGTCCAATGTACAGTTTTACTTCTCTCCTCACCTCATTGGTTGAACTTGGCTATTTTCTCTTATCTCTTACCTCTAAATTAAATGAGCAACCTCAGGTTTTCATTTCCATCATCCTTTATTTAAATCTAATTACTCTATGGAGGCTTTTTTCATTTTTATGGTGATATCCTGGTGGGTGAAACCAAGGATTTGTATACACATATAGTACTATCTTGCTCTTCCTACAAGGTAGATAATAGATTCAAATGTTGTGGATTTGAAACTGTTGTCTTTAATATTTCATCTATTATTTGTGGTTCCTGTTGTTTGAATAACACTGAATCTTAATGTAATTTGTACAGGTATTGCAGGCAATGGGATACCCAACAGGGTTTGATGCAGATATTGAATGTATGAGTTCCGATGAAAAATCAGATAATGAAAGCAAAAATGAAACAGTGTCTTCAAATTCAAGCAATAATACTGGAAATTCTACAACTGAAACCTCCAGTACCTTAGAGGTATATTTATACATTATTTTCCTTAGAAAAAAAAAATTCATTTTAGAAAACTTGAGAGCTATGGAAAAATATAAATAAAAATCAAAAGTATATATAAATGGATATATTCCAAAGGCAAGTATTATTAATATTTTGGTTTATTTTCATCCAGCCTTTTTTTTTTAATAATTTTTATTTTCATTTTAATTCTCACTTGGTATTTTTTCTTTTCTTTTTAAGTGTGGAGGGAGGAGGGAGAGACAGAAAGAGAAACATCAATGTGAGAGAGAAATATTGATATGAGACAGACAAATGAATTGGTTGCCTATCACACGCATCCCAGCTGGGCAGGGCATTTAACCTGCAACCCAGGTAGATGCCCTTGCCCAGGAATTGAACCCTCAACCCTTTGCTGCACAGGCTGGCACTAATCATTGAGTAACACTGGCCATGGCTCTGTAAGTATTTTTGTGAGGGTATTTTTATACAGTTTTACATCTTGTTTTTCCCTCTTAATTCTTAAAGTATTTGTAAAAGGCCCTGGCTGGTTTTGCTCAGATGGTGGTAGCATTGTCCCGTGCATCAAAGCTTACTGGTTGGATCCTGGTCAGGCAGAGTCTGAGTTGCAGGTTCCATCCCCCATGGGGGCACATACAGGAAACAGCCATTAGATGTTTCTCTCATACAATCATGTTTCTTTCTCTCTCTCCTTTCCTCTCTCTCTCTGGGGGAAAAAAAAAAAAAAAAAAAAAAAAAAATCAGTAAAAACATATCCTCAGGTGAGGATTTAAAAAAAAAAATCTGTACATGTATTGTGTACTGTACAACATGTTTAACTAGTATTTCCCTTTTGCTGCATTTTACAAGTATATTAACAATAACTGTAGAGCAAAGAAACAGAAGATCTAGTGGAAGAAATTTAGGATTATTTGAAGTTGTGCTAAGCTGAGAGCAGTGGGTCATCATTGAGTTGGATTCACTCTGAGAAAGACATATAGCTTGACCTACTATGTTCCTCAGACTCTGGGAAAGTCCTGGCCTATGAGCTTATGACCACAGACACCAGAATGGGACAGAATCCAAGCAATATATTCACAGCATATTTGGGAATTCATAAGGAAAATTGGCTTTCAAATAACAGCAATAGCTTACATTATCATTTAAAATTGGTCATTTCTATGACTGCGTATTTATTAAGGAGTACCTACTTACTACAGTTGCTGAAGAAATGTGTCCAGAGCCTCAAGATGCCCTCGGGTTAGAAGATCAAAAGACATGTTTATAACTAATTACACTGTACTATGATAAAGCTCTGTGATTGCAAAATGAATATAATATAAAATCTCCAAATAGGAAATGATTAAAACTTACACATGTGAAATAAAGGGAGTAAAATGTGAGCTAGGTTTTAGATAATGTGTAGGGCTTTTTAGGGAAGAGATAGAAGGCATTCTAGGTCAGAGGACTACTAGTAGGTATAAAGGAGTTGTGAAAGGAAATGTTTAGAATTACCAGGTGGGCCAGTGAGGAGGGGCCTGATGGGGACTAAAGCCTGTAAAAAACCATGCCTGACTTTCTGTGTGTTGTGGAGGACAGTAAACATGGGACCTGGCTTCTGAGAGGACCAGTCAGTCATTCACAAGTGGTAGTCATAGGCAGAGCAAGATGGGTTTTTTGTTTTTTGTTTTTTAATATATTTCATTGATTTTTTATGGAGAGTAAGGGAGAGGAATAGAATGTTAGAAACATCGATGAGAGAGAAACATCAAGTTGCTGCCTCCTGCACACTGCCTACTGGGGATGTGCCCACAACCAAGGTACATGCCCTTGACTGGAATTGAACTAGGACCCTTCAGTCTTCAGGCTGATACTCTCTCCACTGGCCAAACCTGTTAGGGCCAGAGCAAGATGTTTTGCTGGCAGTCTTAGAAATTGTAAGGAGAGAAAGAGGTCATTAATTATGAGGCTCAGACCTTTAAGTTTGGAGGGAATTGGGAAGGAAGAGGGCAGTGTGGCTGCACTAATGGCAGTCACGAGTGTATGGAGCTTTTGGTAGTGAATACATCACTGCTTTGTTTCTGGATGATGTAATAATGGGGGGCGACACAAAGCCCTATTCTTCGTTGAAGTAGGAGTAACTGATTAGAATGCAAATATTTTTATATCTTGACTTGTTTTTATAAAAGTGATTTCAGATTTGGGAAGCAGAGAGAGATTACCATAGACTAGTTTTAAAAAAGGATTACCTTTTAAAGCTGAAGACTGGAAATGTGGATTATAAAAGCTCTTCAAAAAGTCATATTTATTTCAAAAGGCCAGAAATGTTTATTGAGCTTGTCTTTAAAAAGAGTTCAATGTTTCACTTCTACAGCATCAACCACTTACCAAATCAGCGAGAATCTTGCTGACCATTAGGTTTATATACATAATAATTCTTTTGGGCATTCATTTCTTTTCCAGCATTTCTTGAGCAGTTACTGTGGTGGAATTATAGACATGATCTCTAACCTTAAAAAGTCCTCAATCTTTGGGTCTTCCTCAAAATCATAACTGTATTTTGCGGTTTGTTTTACTTTTGGTGCTAACTTCTCCATTTGAGCCTTCACACTCTTATGAGAATTACTTTTCTTCCCATGACTCTTACCTTTTTTTAAAGTCAGTTTTTTCTATCACTCCTAGAGTAAATTTTTACAGCCTACATCTAATTATGAACTTTCCCGATGAAAGTCTTTCAGTCTTTCCATTATCCATGATACAGGCAAAGCCCGCGGCCTGATACACAGTGATTATGATCTGGCTCCAGAAGAGGTGTTTTCAGTGTGAGGTTCTGCATTATTCTTCTCACCCCTTCATTCAGCTCAACTGAACCTCCTGCCGTTTCTTCTGTCCAGAATGCCCTTCTCTGATTCCTCCTTAGGATGGTCTGGCACTTAGCTCCCTTTTATGGGTGGGTTCACATTGTCACTTCCAGGGAAATTATCCTGATGGCCCTAGAAAGTGAGTCCTTCTATTGTGTTTCCTGAACTTACATCTGTTCTGTAATATACATTGTTTTACAGCGATTATATCTGTCCCTCCCACTGCACTATAGCTCCTTGGGGACAGGGGAATGACAACTTTTATTGTTATTTTAAAATTTCAGAATCCATCGTTTATAGCCCACTGTTTTGTTTGTTTTGTTTTACCTTAGGTGCCCTTAAATCTCTTTAGAGATACTGCAAGGTTGAATGGGCATTTTTTTCCAACCTCCTAAATTGAGTTATTTTTTCCTAATCCTAATGAAAAAAATACAGTGAACACTCATTTGAATCTCAACAGTTGTATCTATTTTGTTAGTCCTTTAGATTATTATTCTTAGACCACGAACACCACAACCACAAATCAGACCCGAGAGCACCATGTAATGGCAGGACTACATTCCTCTTGAATACTAATCTATTGGGACAGCCCTGCTTCAAAGGCAGGGTGCTCAGATGACTGGCTGGCTGCCTGGGACATTTATTCCTTTTCGTACCTTTATAGATACTTTGTCATTTGTCTATGGAGGTGCTCATGCACTAGCTCCTGAATGCTTTAAAATACAATTTTGAGCCTCTTTTTCAACAGAGACAAAGTATAGTTGTATAATAAGAAATTTCATACTTTGAAATCTTGCTTGCTTGTACTTCCTTTTAGGTAAGAACTCAGGGCCCTATCCTCACAGCAAGTGGCAAAAATCCTGTAATGGAGCTCAATGAAAAAAGAAGAGGCCTGAAGTATGAACTCATCTCAGAGACTGGTGGAAGCCATGACAAGCGCTTTGTGATGGAGGTGTGTACCTAGATGCAAGCCAACCTGTTTTGCCCTCAGATATCAATAAATTGTAGTCTGAGTCTATTCTTGCGGCACTATTTGACTTTTGGTGTTTTCTGTGTTATGATCTATTTAAATTGAACTACATAGAGGAATTGCATGGGCTAACTGCGAAGTGTCGTTCTTGATTTTAGGTAGAAGTAGACGGACAGAAATTCAGAGGTGCAGGTCCAAATAAGAAAGTGGCAAAGGCGAGTGCAGCATTAGCTGCCCTGGAGAAGCTGTTTTCTGGACCCAATGCAGCAAATAATAAGAAAAAGAAGATTATCCCTCAGGTATGAGTTGAGCATTAATAACTTTGAAAAATATTACCAGAATTAAGTTTCCTTTTCTGTTTTTGTGCCACATTAGCTTTTTAAAAACTATTTGTGTTTCTTGGATTTAGTAATCTTTTCTTTGGGTTAGGTCCATGGTGGGCAACTGTGGCTCGCAAGCCACATGCAGCTCTTTGGCCGCTTGAGTGTGGCTCTTCCACAAAATACCATGGCCTGGGCAAGTCTATTTTGAAGAAGTGGCGTTAGAAGAAGTTTAAGTTTAAAAAATTTGGCTCTCAAAAGAAATTTCAATTGTTGTACTGTTGATATTTGGCTCTGTTGACCGACCACTGGGTTAGGTCGTTAATAATATAAATGTGTCAGTGGGTCCCTGTTCTGTGGTTGCCCTAGGCAAATTATATATTGAAAAGAGAATGTTAGCATTATTTAGGGGCTTCAGGGCTCTCTTGATGAGGTGCAGTGTTGAGGGATTTGGACTTCCATGAGATGTTAGCATTTGTCTGGTGTAGGGAAGCTGCCAAGATAACTTGGGCTTACTTTCACCGGTCTGCAGATGCTCTTCCATTTCCTCCAGTTTTGAATTTTTGCAGCATTTATTTTGGGCTTTCTGTTGGAGATGGCGTAGTAGAACTTGACCCTGTGTTGCTTCTTCTGTTGATTGGGAATGTCAGTGCTGCAAAGGCCTGGATTTAACCAAGGTATTTGGAAAAGATGGCCTCCTAATTCCATGCTTTTGGATAACAGTTTCTTCTGATCATTTTTTTAATGCATTAAGAAATATTTTCTAGACATAACATGTAGATGGTTGTGAGGGGAAAAGATACAGAAATAAATATGGCATAGTCTCTCCTTCATGGAGGGTACTGTGCAATAATATCTGAATATATTATGTGATAGGAAAAAAGCAATTAAAACACTTATATTAATAGAAGGAAACTTGGGTTATTTAAGATTGTGTGTTAAACAGTTTCTTTTACATATGCTAGGTCTATTATAGGAGGGTAGAATTGATCTCATTTTATTGATGAGTAAACAGGATACCAAGAAATTAAGATACTGTGTGTAGCAACATATCTTAAAAACTTGTTTTGTGTACAACTTCTTTTATTTACTATAATAAATTGCTTAAATCTTAGGATTCAAAATATAAACAAGTAAAACTAACTTATACTGAGATTAAATAAAAATAAAGTTTAAATTGCAGAGGAAGACATGTAGAGAGAATATGAATTTTCTTTTCCTAAATCTTCTAGAATATGTTTTAAATTTGGAGAAAGATAATTGTTACCTTGTCTATTTTGGTGTCATTTTCCTATGACTTACATCTTGTAATTGCCCAGTTCATTTTTGTGTTTAAAAGCCTACTTGTAGAGACTTTTAAGGTAACTTTAGTTCTAGTAGAAATGAGCTTAATTTGTGTGAGGTCACTCTGCTATTGCCAGATTGTTGCTTCCTGACTACTTTTGAATAAGCTGTGTTAAAAAAAAAAAAAAAAAAAAGTTTGCTTGAAGTTCACTCATTTTTAGAGGTTTTCCATCCTAGAAGCTATAAACCTCCTGTGTTCAATGTGTTTGACAGCCAAGAAGCAGTCTGTTTTGGATGTGTGGGGTGATGTGTTTTTTTTTTCAGCCAAAAAGAAAAAGTTCTCTGTGCATGATATATTAAACCTTGAAACTGCCTCTGCCCAGTTATATTAGCAGTAGAGGCTGACCTAAGAGGAGCAGAGGATGATGGTATTTCCATGTGAGATAAATGTTGTGTGCTCTGAGATACTGTTGGCTTTATCATACAGTGAGCTTTGAGGCTCTGCCCTCTCCCCCCTTCCTTGTTTGTAGTAGGGTATATTAGTAGTTTCTAGCTTGAGTTTTTGTTGCATTATTTCACTACAAAATAAGTATAGTATTTAACTTAAATCTAGATATCCTTGATTTTTTAAAAAAAATTTAGTCTTGGAATGGGATGTTTTAGCAG
The DNA here is from genome assembly GCF_014108245.1 of Pipistrellus kuhlii. Lineage (NCBI taxonomy): Eukaryota > Metazoa > Chordata > Mammalia > Chiroptera > Vespertilionidae > Pipistrellus > Pipistrellus kuhlii. The sequence continues at coordinate 830,177 of NW_023425544.1, read as the reverse complement.
CCCTGTGTGCTGTGACTGCTTGATTTAGTCAACTTTTCAGGGTTTTATATCTTAATTCGAAACTGTTGTTTGTACTCTGAAGTAAGGAGAGCAAAATGGGTATTATTTTACAATTACTGTGGCAACTCCCCTAGAGAGAGATTATGGAACTTTACCAGATTCTAAGACATTTTATTTATTTATTTTTTTAAATATATTTTATTGATTTTGTACAGAGAGGAAGGGAGAGAGATAAAGAGCTAGAAACATCGATGAGAGAGAGTCATCCATCAGCTGCCTCTTGCACACCCCCCACTGGGGATATGCCCGCAACCAAGGTACATGCCCTTGACCGGAATCGAACCCGGGACCCTTCAGTCCACAGGCCAATGCTCTATCCACTGAGCCAAATCGGTTTTGGCAGATTCTAAGACATTTTAGAGCAAGGAAGGATTTTAGAGTTGGTATGTATGTATGTATGCATATATGCATGCATTATTTATTTAATGATTGGTGCGTACATGCATACACCCACAACAGAAGAGACAGGCTCAAGGAAATCATATGACCTTCCTGAGGTATTAGTAACTTAGAGCAGAAACTGGCATCCACATCTTTTGTCTTCCTGTCATAGTCCTTTTTTACAAAACCTCCATTCCGGTTTGCAGCTTGTTCTAGGTGATTTGTTGTTGTGTTTTTTATGTCTATCCGGAGAAGTCAGTGAATTTCGATCAAGTGTCTATAATTACTCTAGTCTGGCCTCAGCTGAATTTGGATGTAATTTGATACTGAAATTTGTATGTAGAAAATGAACTCTTTTTGGGTAGCCCTCAAGTAAAAAGAAGTTATTTGCATATTCTTATGTACTTAGCATATTACCTAGAATAAGTCTGTAAGGTAGGTGTCATTTTCATTCTACAGATGATAAAGTGAAGGCTTAAGGTCATAGGCGATACACTGACTGTCATATATAGGCTCAAGTTTCTCAGAGGGTATACATTATTAAGAGATAGTAGGATAATAGTTTTTATCTCAGTAATAACAATGCGTTATTTTTAACAGGCAAAGGGCATTGTGAATACAGCAGTGTCTGCAGCAGTCCAGGCTGTTCGGGGCAGAGGAAGAGGGACTCTAACAAGAGGAGCTTTCGTTGGGGCTGCAGCTGCTCCTGGCTACATAGCTCCAGGTACAGTACCATCCGTAGATCTGCCTCCTTTTTCGGGCCAAAGAGGAATGGCATCTCTTAATTTTCTAGGATTATACATGGTCTCTGGAAATACAATATGGGTGCAGGATGGATGTGTACAGAAATTGGAAGGAGAATCTACAGAATGTCACAGGTTTTCTCACGGAATCTGCCGAGTGACTAGAGTAGGGGTGTCGAACTCAATCAGAGAAGGGGCCAAAATCTAAAATCCAGCCTAAATCGTGGGCCGAATGGTTTACTGAACAGTCATAAACTGTCATTGTGATGGAAACGCAGCGGAGTGCAGTAATGACAGCGCGGTGCGGGCCACATTGCAAGGCCTGGTGGGACGGATTTGTCCCGCGGGCCTTGTGTTTGACACATGTGGACTAGAGGCTTCCTGGAGGGAAGTGGCAGATGAGCAGTGTTGCACATAGTTGAAGGGATGTTTTGTTGACAGTGAGGAAGCTAAAAGATGTAGCACAGACTGAGGAGCAGAGTGCATTCAATGGGATACAGAAGACAGAAAAATAGCTGCTAAGAGATTAATTGAAGTGAAGCCTGGGCACTATTAGCATTTCCTTAACTCAATGTTTGGGAACCATCACAGACTAAAGAAACACAAAAAGAGAAAAAGGGGAACTTACCCAGAGCTTACTATATATCAGATACTTTAAAAAAAAATTTTTTTATTGATTGATTTTAGAGACAGAAAGGAAGGGGGATGGAGAAAAACATTAATTTGTTGTTCCACTTATTTATGCATTCATTGGTTGATTCTTGTGTGTGCCCTGAATGGGGATCGAACTCGCAACCGTGGTTTACGCTCTAATCAACTAAGCTACCCAACCAGGGCTCCAGATACTTTCATATAAGGGGTTTCACCTAGTTGTTTCTAATCTTCGCATGTTTCCTCACATGGAAATTATTTCCATTTTCCAGATGAGGAAAGTAGATTCAGGGAGATAAGGTGAAGCAAAGAGTTGAATATAGATGTTTGTAATTCCAAGGTTTCTCTTTCCCATTTTACCACATGGCTTGAGAGAGAGGATAAAAGTGCCATCTCCTTGCCTGTTCTAAACCATATGTCATTTTAATGGTAGATACACATGTTCCTTTAAAATCAAGTTCTCTGCAATATTGAAAGTATGGAACTTTTAACTTGACACGTAAACTGCTTGTAGTTGTTGCTCAAGATGAAATTGTCATAAATATAGGGTTTTTTTATGCAGTCATTTTTTAAGTTTGCATAGATGGTGGTTTTTTCTGAAGAAAGAATTGGAATAGATTATTTGGGAAGATGTATGGATAATTGAATTTGGCAATTCTACCTTCTAGAAGTTGATCCCAGTAGGGGCATAGCTCAGATATTTGTCATATACACAATAGTTCAGTTACTCTAAAAGTGAGGCATAACTAATCAAATAGTCACTGTTATAGACAGATGATTCGATGACAGAGAAAGGCATGATGCTATAAGAGGATGTAATAGAAAACTGCTCTAGTCTATTGGGTCCCTGAAGGCTTCCTGGAAGAAGTAACACTTGAACTGAGCTTTGAAGAATGAGGAGGAGTTAACTTGGGGAGGAGTGTGAGGTGGAAGTTTCACACAGAAGAAAGCATGTGCAGAGACCTTGTGGTCCTGGTGGTAGGGAACTTGGCTCAGTTGAAGGTTTGGAAGGTCAGGATATAATGTGGAGATTCTTGGGGTGGGGAGTGAGTTGAGCTAAGGCTGGATGCTCAGGCCCAGCCCTGGACACCGTGGTTTGGAATCTGTTCTTAGAATCCTAAGTGCAGTGGTGTGTCGTGAAGGATTCTAAGAAGTGAAATGACAAGATCAGATTTTCTTTTTCCAGGTCATTCTATTGTGTGAAGAATATTGTAGGAACAGAAGTGGGCATGACAAGACAAGTTAAGGTTTTTATAAACTAGTAGCCCAGGCAAGAAACAATGGGAATGTCTCTAGTGTGTATAAGGAAGTAAATGGGTGGCAGGAAGTGAATAGGTTGATGGATTCATGGATTTAAAATGAAGAATGAAAAAGAATGAATTTCCAGGATATCTCCTAGGATTTTAAGCTGAAGGAATTAGACTGGATAATTGTGCCATTCAAGGAGACGGAGAACACTGAAAAATGCATGTTAGGGACATGGGAGAAAGGATAGTCATAGTTTGGTACAATCTGTACAAATTAAGACATTCTTCTGTGCATCTCGCTATTTCAACTGAAATTTTTGCCTTATTGCATTGTTGAAAGGAAGCAACTTTCACTTCACAACAATAGGCAAGTTATTGAGATTAGCTTTCTTGCCTTTGGTTACATGTTCCATTGGGACTCGATCCATTTGTGTCTATGGTTGCTTAGTCTTGAACATTTGCCTCCTGTTTGAGCAGTAAGCAGCCATCGTCTGTCTAGTGGCAATAATCTGCTGTTGCCAGGTGTGTCTGCTCTGTAGCAGCTTGTCATCACATTGACCTCTGTGAAAGGCCAGTCTCCTGAAGTTTTTAAAAATGAAGTTCTCTTAGCCTAGAGAAAACTCAAATGAGGCTGGTTTAAGTATGAATGGGTGATATGCCATTTGTGGAGTACATGCTGCGCAGCAGGGACTGTAGTTAGTATTTTTACGTATATTATTTAATTACATTTCACTGCCAACTCAATTACTGAAGTAGACTATGATGTTCAGAGAGGTTAAATAACAGGTACAATTCAAAGTCACCTTGCTAGTGAGAGTTGAAATCAGGATTAGAGCCCCAATGGTTTGCTCAGTGGCCAGCTTAGCAATATATCCTCATTTCTCTCTAAGGAGGTCTTGGTAAAATCCTTGAAACTATAGTCTTAGCCAAACAGCTGCCTTTTCCTGGATTTCATGCACAACGCACTTTTTAAAGCATTAATTTCTCTTTTGACCTCTGATATTGTTCCTACTGCTTATTATTATGTCCACTTAAAATAACGATTGAGCATCAGAGATTAAGATTGAGACTGTGTTGTACTATCCCTAGTTTTATATGACTGAAGTATAGACTAAAAAGTGAAAAAAAATGTATCTATCAGGAAATGTTTCAATTAGTCCCTAAAAGCAGTTTAGTACTTGTTCAGTGCACATTTGAGTGTTTTGTCTCAAACAGAAGATTTGGCACTGGTTATTCAAAGAAGACCAAGACTTCATGTCTGCCCTAGTGAATGCTTGGGGTCTGGTGGGAGGAGGAACAGACATTGAGTAAACACCATGCAGTGCGGTGCAAGCTGTAACCTGAGTGGGAAAGGAGTGGGAGACTTCACAGAGGAGGTGATGTTTGGTCCTCATCTAAATGACGAGTTGCAGCTGGTCATTAGCGGAGCAGAGAGAGGGGTTGTAATGTAAAAGTGCTTGCTTTGTTGTGAGTAAATTGTGAAGGGCATGTACATTCCATGCCCTTGTCCTATTTTAGAAACAATTTTTTCCTAGAAACTTTCCCAAGTGATTTAGTATTTATATTTTTTAAAGTTGTTTTACTGAAAAATTAGATTGTAGCTTCTGTTTCTAATCCCTACAACACTAAAAAGTAGCTTGGAATGTTTTCCATTTTAAAGATGAGAAAACGGCAACTAAGAATTATATGTCTAAGAACATATAAGAAACTTGTGCCAGAACTAACTGGTTCAAAATCTTCTGTATTCTTTGTATTTGTTTTTATTGACAATATGAGCCTTTTCTCATAGGCACCAGATGTTAATGTCAGTTGCACCACTATTTACTGAGAGACCCTATACTGGGGCCAGGAATTCAGAGAGCAGCAAGATACGGACTTTGCCATCAAGCCCACACAGCCTGACCTGTGTGCCCTCCTTAATGGCAGTTGAGGCTCCAGCCTGCTCTGTCACTTGCTTTCTGGAAAGAGACTTGAAGAGGTCTGTTTTCCAGCTCTGAGAAATTGGTCACTTGAGTAGTTCTGAGTATTCCTTTGTTCAACATACTATATTTAGCCAGTGGTTACTACATTCTGCTAGATTCAGGCGATGCAGTGTCTGTCTCTCCCTTGGGAAACACAGACAACGAGTTGACAATTGTAGTAGCATGGTAAGCATAGCGAGGTGGAGACCAGCTGTTCTGGAGGGTCAGGGGAGCCTGTGGACCACATAGAAAGTTTCCACTCTCAGCAGGCCTGAAGGGATCGGTAGACTAGAGCCTGTCTGAGAATGGTCCTCATCCACCCAGCATCTGGATGAAGTCCTCAGAGCCCACAAAGCTGGACCCAGTGGTACTTGTGAATTGGACCGGTACCAGCTGCCCTTTGTCCTGGACTGATCTGCTCTCTCTTCTTTGCACCAGGCTATGGAACACCATATGGCTACAGCACAGCTGCCCCTGCCTATGGTATGTACACCATCTTACTGGTTTCTCCTATTAGCGACTCTGTCACAGCAATCCCAAGCACAGTTTGTATCTAGGGTTTCTTTCAATGAATTGGAGGATCTCAGACCTATTCATTCTAGTGACCCAACTTAAATTCCCTTTGAAAATGCCACAACCTTGTGGTTCTGGGTTTGGTTGGAGTTGCTCTTCTCTCGCTTTGCCTGATTGAAGGACTGCTTGTTTCTAATTGCCTGTTTCTGACCATACTGAAATTAAGTATTTTAAGTAGTTCTTACAGCCAACTTATACTCCATTCAAAGGCTACTGAAGGGCCATATGCAGTTTCTAGCTTGGCTGCCTGCCAGTTATGTAGCTATACTTAAGTTTCTGGTTGGAAACTGAACTGTGGGTGATTGAAGTTAGGGATAAGAACTGCTCACTTCAAATTTGTAGCCATCACCTCTTTCCAAACCTGCTTTAGAGGTGGAGTCAACAGGTCCTAGAGAGGTGATGGGCGTCACCAGCAGTGTTACTTATGTGTTTGCTGCAGAATGTCTGTAGTACAAGTCAGAAAATCCCAGAGTGTCCCCTCTCCCTCCAAAAATAAAAAGTAAAAGCAAATGCAGAAGTGAACCTCAGTGGCCCTTTGGATAACTTTTGAATGAGGTTTATGTGGCAATGGAGGCAATAGGTTTGGAGTCAGTGATATGCTCTTAGACATTTTTCCTAACTCAGGTGCTACATGTTCTAGAATCAGCCATCTGCAGGATGTTTGTCATTGAGAGAAGAAAGGAGCAAGTGTGTATGCTTGTGAGAGAGCGTGTGAGTGTGTGTCTCTGTGCAGCCCCTGCAGGGCACGCACGTTCACGAATGGGGAAGACCCGAGTGTACGGCTGCTTGGCCTTTTGTCCTCTCCATGAGCCTCAAGGCCTTTCATTATACTTTCTCTCTTCATGCATCAGCTTTTCCATTTTTGTTTGGAGGAAAATTATGGGTCCTTTAGACTGCTAAATTGAAGCTTCATCTGTTTCATAACTGGAAATAAGTAGAAAGTGAACAATTTGACCTCTTTCCCCATTAAGGTAGACAATTATATCCTGGAAAGATGTGCAGAAGCTACAAGGGTCAAATGTGTGGGGTGAGTTTCTCCAAGGCCAAGTGCAGAGTCTGGAGTTACTCCCTTTACCTGAGTGTCCCCTCTGGCACACTCTGGTTGGGTCAAGGCTCACCCAGATTCCCTTGTCCTCAGATCGGGTGAGAAGGAAGTGGAGATTCATTTAAGAGAGTGCTTTCACCCAGAATTGCTTCTGAAGTCAAACTGTCCAGCTCCTTTTGATTCTGGATATCCTGACCACTGCCCTCTTCCTGTGAGTTGGGTCTGCCCAGTGTATCGGACACGTCTGACACAAGCCTCACTGTAACGTGTCTGAGCCACAGAGCAGCTGCCTCCTAGGGCAGGTCTTCTTCTGTGTCTTTCTTTTAGTCCCAGTCTCACATTCTTTGTAAGGTTTGCTATAGATCTGTTTTTCCCTTTAAAACTCTTTTATATCTAGGCTCTAAGCTGCATTCACGTTTTCCTCAGTATTTTTAATTTTTCTTTCTCGTTCCTCCCCTTTCTCTAACATTATACTTTTACCCTGTGGCATCTGAGCCCCACTGCAGAAGTCTCTTCTCCTCCATGTGCCATATAACTGACTTCCAAAGCTGGTGAAATTTGATGCCCCCATTTTTCACATAAAAGATTTGTTTTTAAATGTTACTGTTATGCCAACCTACTAAAAATGATGCTTTATTTTGGCTGTAAGGTAAAAATGTCTTTTGGCCTTTGTAAAGCTGTTGCATGTGGGGTAATTTCCCTCTGATCATCTGGTGCTCTTGAATACCTGCTGTTGCTGCTTTGTGATTTCTTCATCGTTTAAAGATTAGCATAGAAATAGGAGCAGATTTCAAATCATGCTTGAGTATGCAGAAGTTTGTGAGGCCACAAGAACTCATTAATTATAAAATTAAGAAAGCAATTATTAATCTTTCCAGATTTGCCATGCCAATATTGGCAATAGCCATGAACAAGCTAAAGCCCCTTGTTCCAACTCCACTTGGAGCTGTCTTTCTGGGACCTCAGGCCTGCAGAGAATAATGTGCTTTGAATGTTGACAATCCATGTTTCTCCTATAAAATGTGATTTGCCAAATGGAGAACCAATATGGATTTTTAGAATCACTTTAGAATATTAACCAGTGGCATTGCCTTTGATCTTTAGCATTCATGGCAGTTCATTCATGAAATCGCCTTCTGAATATCATTCTTCCTGTGACTTAGCCATCTTAATTTGGAGTGGAAAATATTATCAAAATATTAAAGCAATTTAATTTGTGGGCCTCTTCCAAAATGGTGCATGTTGACTGACTAATCTGGAAAAGGTTAATGATGATAATTGTAAGATTTTTTTAACCTGGAACTTTTATTGGATTATCAAACTTATTTGGAGTCCTTTCCGTTTCTTTTCTCTGTAGGTTTACCCAAGAGAATGGTTCTGTTACCCGTTATGAAATTCCCAACATATCCTGTTCCCCACTACTCATTCTTTTAGCAAATGACAGAAGCTAATTCCTATTGAACAACAATACAGTACGATACAGAATGTTAGAAACAAAGCCTTTTTATCCTGCTTTCTTCGAACACATACTTGATCAAAATTATTTGTAAAGAACATCTTTCCTACTTTTTGATTTTAACAAATGCAAATTTAGTTCTCTAAAACTTGAAAACAAACAAAAAAAGAAACTAGTTCTGTGAAACGGTACCTCATTTCTGGAAAATAACTTATACCAGCCCTTCTGTTGTAGGGAAATAAGTCTAGCAGTTCAAAGTTTAAGAAGAGTATCAGATTATGTAAAATTAAATTTGTGAAGGATGTATAGTCTCAAACACTGATCACAAATAAACTGCTTTGTTGTACCCCAGAGTACTGCCTGGTTCCTGACATAGCCACTGATTCTAGCTGATTGACATGTATCTGCCCCCGGGCACTTTAAGTTGGGCTGTAGTAATTTTTTTAATACAATAGACTTTTCATTTTACCTTGTAAATATTGAAGTGTGTAATTAAAGCCAATAAAATATGGGTTTGAATATTGTTTTAGCTTATTATTTTTTATATGTTTTGGTATAAAATTATAAGGAATTGAAAACTAATAATAACTTAGCCCTAGAAACCCATCCATTTGTAAGCAAACTGCTAAACTAAAACCAAGGTGGTTGTGAGTCCGAGCCAGTCTCCTTACTTTGTGAGCCCTTTGTGCCTGTGTACAGGGGCTTCCCCATGATCCGGGTGCTGTTCCCTGAGCATTGCTTATCAAAATGATGGCACCCAGAGATGGGCCAGGAGGAATAGGATCATTTTAGTTTCAGAATTCCCAAGTTTAAAAAAATAATAAATTAATTGATCAGTCACCCTCTCTTGTTCTTGTGGCCTTCTTCACTCTGTAAGATACTGTGTTCACTCCCTGACTTTTCATGCAGATAGAAGATCAGCAATTTTTCTGGGATTCATTGAAGGGTCTTCTTTTCCTCTTCAATTACATCAGAATCTAAAGCAGCAACAGGGTCCCCATAAAAACTTGCTCTTCGATTGTCCCAGTTCTTGTTGAGTGCTGCTGTGAAAAGTGACAGGTTTCAGCCATGGGTCAGCATTTATTTTTAAGACACCTGGTTAAGCTGGTGACAAATGATGATGGTATCATTGTGCTGTTCTGTAAAAGGTGCAGACTTAAGTCTTCCACTTGCATTCTCACCTTGTTTGGAAAGCCTATGATGTTACTGTAAGGTAATGGTTTCATTAAGGTACTCACCCCCATGGAGGCAAGAGTGTGGTCCCATGTTGCTACTTACAAGTTCCTGTGTCTTAACAATGTCTGTTTTTAGTATGAAATAGCTTTCTTCTTCCCTCATAAATTCTGTTTTTCAGAGTGGAACACTGCCCATCAATGAGAATGGGCTTCACAAAATATGGCAAATTGATGTGCCAGATTCTTTGGGACCACTAAATGAGAGTGAAACGGCGATTTAAGACAAATGTTCGTGTCACTTCTCAGACACCTGTTTATTACAGTGGTTTGTTTGTTACTTCTGCTCCTTGACCTTTTGTCTTATTAGTGGTGGGTGATTCTTTAATAAAACCTCATCACTTGCTAGAAATAGCTGTGAACTTATCATTCTCATCCTACGCATTAGTGGCTAGACATAAACAGGAGGCCCATTTCGGCTGGGAGATTTCATTTTTCATTGATTCGTTTTGCTGACCTATGGATGAAACAGAGCCATCACTGAAAGGAAAAGCATGGCTGATAGTGTCCAATTTTTATTAAATATTTACAACAGTCCTCTTTGTTTTTGGAATACTATTAATTGGCAGCTGCAGCTGTATTGTCATTTGAAATTGATCATCAAATTTGCATTCCAAGTTGGAATCTCTCTGGAGATTTCTCTTTAGAAAATTCTTTAGAAGTAGCTAACTCAGCTTCATAGCTCGATCCCTGTATGATGGTGAAAAGGGAGCTGTGCTGTTTTCCAACATGATGGCAGTCATTTCAAATGGTTTCTACCAAGTCCTTTTTTTTTTGTTTGTTTGTTGGAAGTTACTAACCATGTTGTAAACCTGCCCCGTTGCTGCGAACTTTTACATTTCTCTGCTTTACTTAAAATAACAGAGCTGTCAGTCCTTTGTTAGAAGTGGTAACCATTGCAAGTTCAACTGTTTAAATTTTGTAATGAATTAAGTGTCCCCCCTTCTTTTGCCCTTCCCACCCTTCCATTTTGTAATGAAAATTCCACTTACAGCTGAAAGAGCAGAGAAATATAAATGAAGCTCTTGGCTTCACCAAATTCTGTGAAATTAACATAGAGTTTTGCTTCTCTGCTCTTTTCTCCACTGTAGGTGGTTTTTTCATTGAAAGCCCCTATTGCCAGCCTCTGAGCGTCGCACCATTTATTATTCACTTGGGCCCTCAAGATTTCTTCTCTGACTTCTAGAACCATCAGGTTGTCTGGCTTGAAATGGCAATTTCTATGTCTTGGTCTTAAGAGCAATGTGACCCATGAGGCTTTCCAGCTCTCAGACACACCACTCTGGTACCTTCTTTTGGAAAGCAATGACTGAACATTTTAAAGAAGAGCAATACTTTACTCAAAGCCACGGTGTCTGTCCTAAAACTTTCTTTGGAAACCTAGCAATATCTGTACTTGACTCCTCCTAGTGTAGTCTCTTGTCAGGGAGTTTACAAACCAATGTAGAATTTAGAATTAGTGTGTGAGCTGTGCTATATCTTCTGACCGTTTTTAAACTTTTTTAGCATATAAATTGGGTAGTTGCATTCCTGACTGTGTCAGTTAGTGCTATCATAATTTCTCAGAGATAGGGGTTCTTGAAGCCATATTCTTTGCATGGAGGCTGGTGCCCAGCCCTGGATGTGGCCTGTAGCCTGTGGTCCTTCAGGCTCAGGAGCACCCCATCTCCTGTGCAAGGAAATGGTCCAGTGGTTTCCCACATACCTCACGCAGACTTGCTGCCGTGCCTGGTGCAGTGCAGTGCTGAGTCCTGAGGTCATCTGTGGTCCTCTCCATCTGTTAGCCCAGGGGACACAACCTGACAGATTGTCCTGGTATTAACCTTTTCTTCTTTTTTAAATTTGGGTGGACGTTTGAAAATCATAAATCAGTCAGTCACCATTATTAATTGAAGAGCTGGGAATACCTCGTTAATGTATTTTTAAAACTGGTGTTGGACCCTCTGTGTATTTCAGGTTAATACTTTTAAGCAGTTTTCAGCACGTTTATCTCACTTTATTCTCGTTCTCCTCGGACCTTCGTAGCCATATCACTTATATAAAATAGGCTGAGATATAGTGACTGTAAGCTGTGCTCTCAGTATACAAAGGTAAGCTCTTTTATTTTCTGATTAAAGAGAAAAGTAATTAAAAATGGACGAACCCAATATGCATGCATATATTACAATCATATATGATGTATATGATCTCTTAGGTCTTATAACATCACATTTCCTTTAAAAAATTGTATGATCTAAATGTAAAATAATTATTTTCAGCGTTTGTTTTAATACCCTTGTTTTACTTTCTATTCAAGAGACATTTCACTTTTGCTAAGTTAAGTGTATGAGTGTAGAAACTTAAAATATAGCATATGTGAATTATACACACATACCTGTTTAAAGAAAAGAATTTGGTGGTAGAGTTTACCTAAGAAGATTTTAACATCAGGGCACTTTTGGCCAGAGTGCTGGAATTTCATAAGCAGCAAGGTTGGCAACAGTGCCGGCAGGATGCATTTATAGGTAGCTGTTCACGAGCTGAGGATTGAAGTGCCAATTTCTCAAGGAGAAAAACTTCTCTGAGAAATGAAAATCTCTGATCTATGTTGAATGCCCTAATACATTGTTTCCCAAACTTTTGACATATGTGTCCCCCTTCTATAATTTTCATAACGCTGAGTACCCCTCGTACTCATGAGAACATAGAATTAGGTGCAGCTAGGCCCGGTGCAGTGAATATCCCCACCAAACTCCGGTGCAACGCGTATCCCCACCAAACTCTTCCCGTACCCCTGGGGGTACGCGTACCACACTTTGGGAAACACTGTATTAGTAATACAACAGCAGCAAGAAGCCATAAAAAAAAAAGCAATAGAAAATGAAAAAAAACCAAAATATTAAGGTAATTATGGGAAAATATGTAATTGACTGAGTTAAGCTAACTATCTGCAGACCCAAGTTTGGTAAGACTCAAAATGTTAATACCTATTGTCCAAATAGATGTAAGGCAACTCACCTGTCTTTCTAGGTTAAGTAGCTAGATGATTTATTTCCCACTCATTCAACCAACCATCATGGAGTTCATTTAAAATATCTGAGGGTTAGGCCAAATATTTTAATAAGGGTTTGCTTCATTTAGTCTGTCCCATATATGCATTTCACATGTGTCAGATGTTCTGTGCTAAGGGTATGTTTTTATATATAGATTAAAATGAATTTTATGTTTCATATTTGTCTCTAAGTAGCAGTTTTCTTTTTATTACTAACGTGAAGGTTGCTAGAACAACTTTCTTTTCCATACAGAACCTGCATGCATGTTGAATGTGGCTTTTGCATATATAAAAGGTTGTCTGAATACAGGTCTAGCTGACTCTGCTTAAGCAGCCGGGTGCCCATCACATGGCAGGTCCTTCTCTGGATATCAGCAAACAGCCCTACCCAGTGGAAGTGCTTTAAGTCTCCTCATTGATGGATTGGGCCTATTATAAGATACCCTAGCATGGGAGGCAAATCATACGCTAGGAATCTCAAAAGATTATTAACTTATTTAATAGTTCATTTATGAACTAGAGGGCCAGTACACTAATTCATGCATCAGTGGGGTCTCTCAGCCTGGCCTGCAGGATCAGGCCAAAACTGGCTCTCTGACATCCTCCAAGGGGTCCCAGATTGTGACAGGGTACAGGCCAGGTGGAGGAAACCCACTGGTGGAAGATTGGGGCCAGGGAGGGACACGGGAGGTTGGCCAGCCAGGGAGGAACCGTAGGCATGTCCAGCCTGTCTCGCTTAGTCCTGATCAGCTGGACCCCAGCAGCAAGCTAAACTACCGGTCAACTGTCTGCCCCCTGGTGGCCAGTGCACATCATAGCAAGCAGTTGAATTGCCTTAGCATTCATTAGCATATTGTGCTTTGGTTGAATGGATGACTGGACACTTAGCATATTAGGCTTTTATTATATAGGATTAATTATATGGGGCCTCTGACATCACAAAAATGAGCATCCAATGGAAATTCACTCATTTTAAATATTTCCAAGTAAGGGAACTGAATGAAATGAATGATGAATACCCCAGTCCTTTTAAAGCAATTTTTATAATAGCAAATAACAAACTGGCTAATTCAAGTACCACATATTCTCCTTATGATAAACGAGGGGAATTTTACCCTTCTAACTATTCATGATTACTCCCCTGTTTCTTGGATCTTATTAATAACTGCAGTGGATCTAAATTTTCAGTGGTGAGTTAAGGGAATGAACTAGGGAGATTCCCCGTACCCCATTTCTAGCAGTTAGAATTCTAGCAATCTAGAGCTCTAAAAACCAGGGCTATTAAGAATAGTTATAGCTAAAAACAGCCTGCTCTCTGAATGGTCCTCCTATAACTGCCATTGAGCTCAACCCTGTACCTCCTTGCTGTGGTGGGAGGGTGGCTCTCTATGGTCACCAGAACAAGAGGGGTTCTGTTTTATTCAGACCGGTACTGAGGCCATGCCACCCGGTGACCATGCATTTCTCAGTGTTACCAGGAGGCCTGGAAGGGAAATGGGTGGTAAATGAATAAGAACCCGGAGCCAAGAAAGTATCTCCCGTGGAGGTGAGTTTCTGTGTTGATGTGTCTCTCTAGTGCTTATGTACAGAGCATAGAACTAGTACTACTACTTTTTAAAAATATATTTTATTGATTTTTTTTTTTTTTTACAGACAGAGAGATAGAAACATCGTGGAGAGAGAAACATCAATCAGCTGCCTCCTGCACACCCCATACTGGGGATGTGCCTGCAATCAGGGTACATGCCCTTGACCAGAATTGAACCTGGGACCTTTCAGTCTGCAGGCTGTCGCTCTATCCACTGAGCCAAACTGGTTTCGGCAGAACTAGTACTTCTTATATAAGAATGAGTCCCTTCCTTTCCAATAGCATCTTCCAGAAAGGCAGTTTTAAGTCAAGAATTTGAGTTGAGTTAGTTTTAAGAATAGATATCCTTTCTCACATTATCATTTTAGGTAGGAGCTAACAGCTTCCATTGATGCTTGAAGCAGTCATCTTTGGGGATTTTTAAAATAGCATCATAATGCAAATTAGGTTATGTAAGCTTTACAGCACAGCTAGAAATAGGGAATAGAAACCTTGTGGGAATCTGGACCAAAGAATTTCTCTCCCTCCAGCAAATTGTTATGGGGCTTGGGAATTAGTTAATACACTGAAGTGCTTTGAGTAGTACCTGGCACATAGTTAGTACTCAGGAACTGTGAACTGTCCTTCTCATGGTTGGCTGAGGTGACAGAGTATGTGAGGGAGGCGAGGCTGTGCTGGCAGGTAGCTGAGAAGCAGGTGTGTGGCCTGCTCCGGGGGGAGCTGCGCTGGTTCCTTAGTGCTGACAGGGTTGGGGTGCACCCAGGCTTTGGGAGAGGCCTATCCTAGCTCTGGGGGGTAGACCGGAAACACAAAACACACACTTAGTGAGAGCTAGCGTGTGGGGGGTCACTGCAGATCTGTGCTCAATGGAAAGACTCACTTGTCTACTGTGGTGGAGGAATCACTGGCCAGTCTATTGCCGAGGTTCATAATTACTTGCTGTTGGATTTAAGTGTGCTTACAGAGGCTGAGCTTAGAATATCAACCTGCTGATTCCAGGTTCTTACTGGCGATCAGTAAGAAGAAGAAAAAAGTTTGTTTGATTACCACTAGCCCCTGAATCCAGTGTTCAGAGTCACCAGTGCCTGGCAGGTAGAAAGCCAAACATAAACTGCAGAAAAGAAAGTCGGGTGGCATGCTCAGGCTGTTGACTCAGATGCCTCTCTGAATAGCATTCCTGAAGCTTCTCTCTTCATTTCAACACTTTGGAAGGGGAAAAGTTCTGTAATCACTACATCAGGCCTTCCTACTGTGTGTCAATTTTAGAAGCAAACCTGTTCATCTGTCTGTCCAGGGAGTTGGCAAGTTGCATTTCAGCAAAAGGAAAAATGGGTAGATGATGATACTATTGGATTGAGTAAAGGATGTGTCTTTCTGTCCATTTCTGGCCAGCATGTATCTATGGATTCCAGGAGCCTTTGAGGAAAGTTGAGTGGACGTGTCCCTGTTTGCTGGCAGATGAGTTAAGATGAGAACACAGATTGAGTTCTGGGATGCTCTAAGTTATAAAAACTGTGCACAAGGACTGGGTGTGACCTTTAAAGGCAAATAAGATAGATTTGCATTCTGTTCATGAGGATTTTCTTAAACCCGAGATATTTGTATAACTAATGACCCAGTAGAAGTTAACTCCTTTCCTCAGCTATGGCTGTTTGGTGGCCTCATGGAGCCAAGATTGAGGGTAGGCATCTTTTTTGCCTAGACTAATCAGTTGTCTGTATGTTAATTACTTAGTTCTTCTAAGGAGGGTCTTGGTCTTTCTTGGCAGAACATTGCCATTTCTACAAACTGCTGCTTCTGCTGGTCGGTAGCATGGAGATGGCCACCAGCTGCCAGGGCAGTTTAAGCGTCTAAGTAGCATATCCTGGCTGGAGATGCAATGCAGAGTCCCAACTCATCCTTTTTGCCTCAGGATTAGCCTGTCTACTGTGAGGACATTCTCTTACCACCACCCAGGAGCCCTGTCTCTCTGCTTTGTTCTAGTTTCTCCTATTTTGATCCTTTTGTGTGATTTGGATGACTTGTCTCCATAGTCAAATGTCAGCTAAATGTCCCAGGTAAATAAATTAACAGTAGCCTTCAGATTAGGTCATTTTGGGCTGTGGGCAGCAGTAGTTTGAAGAAGCAGGAATGGAAGAAAGACCAAAGAAACATGCTAAAGTTGGTATACAGTAAACCTCAATCTAATGGACTTCAGACTTAATGGATTCAATTTCCAGTCTGTATGTTAATTTAAAAATGATTTTAACCAACATTTGCTTATAATTAAATTAACAGGGTTGTGTGTTTTTTTTGGTTATTCACTTATTTTTAACAAAATTTAGCAAATAGGCAAATGTTGGAAAAACCACTGTAGTTAAATTTTGCTGACATAAATATTACATGTTTACAACTATAGTCTACATAGTTAAATCCAAGTCACTACTCGTAAACCGTTTGGGCGAATGATTACACCTCACCGCTCAAGGTAACTGGTTCTGGATATGACTTTCTGCAGCAGTTTTAAGGTCTGCCAGATGATGTGCCCACGCCCCGGCCGTGTGCATTTGTTTACTCGCGGTGTCTGGTGAATGCATGCCTTTACTACACCTACTCAGTGTTAAATTTAAAATTACAGTAATATAGAAGACTTCTGTGAAATTAAAATTGTTCATGCATATTTAATTTGTATTACACAAACTTGTACATGAGTAAAAACAGATAAACCAAGTTTGTCAAATTTTTAACATACACATTCAGAAAACTTATTATATAATGGGTTATCGGCTTTAATGCAACACCCCTTGCTTGACTTAGTTCATTATATTGAAGTTTTACTGTACTGTGTTTGCCAGGCACTGGGAATTCTTAATTCTCAGGCAACCTTCAGGGGGGGGTATTACCTGAGGCTGAGTTGAATGCTGGAGTCAGGAATGAAACCCAGCTCCCTTCAGTGCCAAAGCCTCTCTCCACTACACATGCTATGGCTTCAAAGTCTGGGGATGAAGGTGGGCAGCCGGTCAGGAGACAGGAAGGAGGTATGCGCAGTGGACAGGAAGGAGGTATTCGCAGAGGAGCTGGAAGGGCCTGAACAACCAGCCGGGGCCTTGCAGGATCTTTAGAAGCCACCCTACTCTCCCAGGCTGGAATATAGGCTGTCTTGATCCATTTTAGACAAAATATCCTGTTGAAAATAGAGCTGTTTTCTTTCTGACCAACTGAAAAAGTTTAACTAGCAAGATAGACTTGAAGACTAAGTTTATAAGGCTTTATAAACAGGAAGCTTTTGTATTGGCAGCTTGTTTTTATTTGAAGATCAATGAGAATTGAGGTATGTTTCCGTTTAGCTAATTAGTGCTTTCTGAGTACACTGTGTGGCCCGAGGTTGGTGATGGGGATGTGTTAAAAGATTTAAGCCAGACTCTGAAGGCAGGCTGGCGAGGCTTTGACTCATTGTGTCTCAGGAAGAGGGGCATGGTGGGTGGTAGCCAGGTTCGGGAGGGAAGTGTAGGGAGGTGCTGGAGCCAGTGCTAAGCGCAGACTGCAATGGTTTGTTGTGATAAGAGGGGTCTCCCCTGGCCTAGGCTTCGGGGAAGCTGCCAGCCTGAGGTGAGAAGGCTTCGCTCTAGGTTAACCTTGCTGGAGGAGCCCTGCTGGATGGACGGACAACCATAGGTCTTTGAATGGCTGTGTGAGTGCAAGCCCCTTCACCAGCTCCTTTGCTAATGAATGCCAACTGGGCCTCTGCTGGGGCTTAGTAGCTGTGGAATGGATGCAGAATCCTCATTAGGGTAAGATATTCTTCCCTCACCCCAAGTCGTCAACATCCTTGGCAACCCGCCTTTTTTTCTGATTACCTGCCGTTTCCTGGATGGGAACAAGAGGAAGGAACTTGCTTTTAAACCCAGATTGTAGGAGGTCTAGAGCAGGGACCTGTGTTGAGGGCGACTGAGTGCCTGCCAGTGTAGGGGACAATTAGCAAAGCTCTCCCCCAGTCACCACTGCCTTCCCTCGATCTGGAGAAGGAGCAATGCATACATAGGCCATTCCCACTGCACAGACAGAAGCCCAAAGACTTCTAAACTACCTAGCTTGTTTGTGGCACATTTTGTGGCTCCTAATTAGTGAGTTTTTAACCACACAGAAGAAATAACATTCTTCTACTGTTTTTGGAGTTCACAGAAGCACTTTCTTAGTGATGAGATTTGAATTCCATCACAGTTGTGGGATCTAGAAATTTTCTCTTTACAGATGAGGAAATGGAGGCTTAGACAAAACAACTTGCCCCAAATTATCCGGCTAGTACGTGGCCAGGCCCTCCCATTGTGACTGCTCTGTGCCAATACTGTGGTTTGCTTTACTGGTCCAGACTGCAGCCTCTCCTGATTCCCAAGACCCCCCAGCAAGTCTCCTCTCCCGGGATGTACTACTTACCTCTCTTGTTTAAGACAAAACAAGCAAAAGCCAACTCACTTCTCGCCTCTGCCAGCTCTTGCGGGAAAAAGAATACAGACGCCAGGCTCAACTCTGTGTTTGCTTGATTGTGGACTGGTCGGCCTCGGGCCGAGCGGCCTGTGTGGGGTTTTTTGTTTTATTGGTGCCAGCCGCACCGTTGGGTCTACTTCCACAGACCGCCTTTTTGTGCTGTAACTGAACCCTGTAAGAAAGTGCAAACCAGTACCTGCCACTGGAGAGCCCAGGGCTTGGATGGCAGAGGGATATTCTGCTGGAGGGAGTGTGCTTTCTTGTTTCGGCTTCCTCCAGTTCCGTTGGCTGACGTTTGTTCCTGGCTAGGTGGTGGTGGTTTTTTTTTTAAAATATATTTTTATTGATTTTTTTACAGAGAGGAAGGGAGAGAGGTAAGAGAGCTAGAAACGTCCATGAGAAACATCGACCAGCTGCCTCTTGCACACCCCCTACCAGGGATGTGCCTGCAACCAATGTACATGCCCTTGACCGGAATCGAACCCAGGACCTTTCAGTCTGCTGGCCGATGCTCTACCACTGAGCCACACCGGTTTCTTATGTGCGTGCACTAACCTAAAGGGCCACGTCCACAGGGACACGCTTCCCAAGTGCTCTGATGCTGGGCTCTCCTTGGACCCTTCCATCATAGTGTCAGAGACTGCTCAGCTTGCCTCTTTCCCTCATGCCCGTGGAGGCTGTCTGAATACAGGGGAGGTCATCTGGGAGGCGGCGCCTGGTGAACTCAGGAAGGCTGACTGAGCTAGTCTCTCCTAGAGGGCGGACACGGCTGCCTGGGGAGCAGGTGTGGTGAGCACACTCCATGTTACCAGAGTGTTTAAGCAAGAAGCCAGTTGTTTGGCACAGAGGAATTTCTCCCATGGAATGTCAGTTTGGACACTGACAAGAGCACTCCTCTCCTCTTGGGCAGGTGGGTTTGTTGGGAAACGTTCACTGTCACCTAATACTGTGTATCAGGCTCTGTCTTGAGGGAAAAGGAACTGAGAAAATACCAAGATTTTCAGTTTAGACCACTGAGTAGGTGAGAGCACAGGATGGGGACAGTGTGCAGGGCTCCCTCAGACCTGGAGAGGAGCCAGGCCTGTGGAGAGATTGACACACAGGAAGAGTCAGAGGAGTTCTGTCACATGGTGAGGTTTCAGGAAAACAGGCATGGCCTTCTGCGACAGCATGGAAGTCCTTGTTAATGGAAGGCGCCAGGTTAGGAGGATTAAGTAGCAGTGGGATGTAGGGCCTCTTGGTGAAAGGCCCTGGCTATGCCCTTCAGTGATTACCATCTTCCCAAATGGTGAGAGGTCTGGAGGGTCGATTGGGAAGTAGAGGCAGGAGGCAGACGCTGTTGCAGATGCCCTGGTGAGGGACGGAGGCGGCTGCCTGAGGGCTACAGAGGATGGCAGAGGCAAAAATGTGTGTCTTCACAGGCCACTTTCTCTCCTGGTCCGAGCAGGAAGGCAGGCTTGGCAGCACTCAGTCCAGGGCCAGGGCAGCAGGCGCCTGCCCAAGCATTTCTCCGGGCCACTGTCATTTGGGGACTGGACCCAAGCTGGTGAAGGTGAGGCAGAAGGTGCTGACAAGGCAGAAGGGAGTGCGGGGAGGAGCTGGAACGTAAGAAGGGCCATCTCCATTGGGCCAGGAGTTGGTGGTGCCTGGGCCCCGCGCTCAGGTGGGGTGCTCTCTTGGAAGTGTATCTTTTGGCAACGGGTAGACAGGTGTGCAGGCTGGTCAGTCAGCATCTTACTCCTTCCCTGAGCTGCTGCTCTCCTGGGCTCACCAGTTCAAGGCAATGAAAAGTACTGGGCATTTGTTCATTCAGGGACCTCGTGCTTTTCAAAAAGTGACGCTTTTTGTTTCTTTTCTGGGACAAGGGCTGGAGCTCATGTAATTCAACATCTGTAGGACATGGTCTTCAGCCAATGGGAAGGTGTCAACTTGCTTTACAGAGTGCTTTGAGGAGGGGAAGAATGTGAAATTGTACAGTTACTGGAGCGTTGCTTTTAGCCTCAAGTCTGTGTCGGGTTCATCCTGGACAGATGTTTACTCCCCTGGGCCACATGCTGTCATCTCTGCTTTTAGTGTCTCAATTTGGAAATATATGGGAACGCTGCTTTAGACCTGGTTTTGGAAAACTTTTTCTATAAAGGGCCAGGCAATAGACCTGAGGCTTATGAACCATATACAGTTCGGTCTGTAACAAACGAGCCTGGCTGTGGTCCCACAAGTCCTACTCTCACATAGGCACTGGTTGCATTTAGCCAGCCCTGTCTTACACTGTAGACACCTTTGGCTTAATCCTGACAGGGAACCTCCTGCCCTCTGCTGGGACTTACCCCGCTTCCCATAAAGGCTTCCTGAACACCTGATCTGAATGCGCGCACTGCGGACGCAGAGGGGGCTCTTTGCCCTGAAAATTGTAGGTTTTAGGTGAGAGGTGGGCACTGACAGGTCCAGAGAGAAGGGCCGGGCTGAGTCAGGAAATCAGTCCAATCATGGCACATTGGTACAGCCTGTGAAGGGCCAAGTGTTGGGCTTCATTCTGCAGGTGGTGGGAGTCGGTTTGAAAAGTTGTGCTCAGGACCGTAAAGTAGGCACAGATGCATTTTTGAAACATCGTTCTGGTAGTGGTCTCCAGTGTCACCGTTCAGTTTGGTATGGCTTTCCAGCCCAGCGTTTGGCTCCTGTCTGCACCCGAGCAGGGCGGTCCTGGCCATGGGCTTTAGTGCCACACTTTTCAACAGGCAGCTTGACAGAACCTTCCCCCGCAGCGCACTCCTGCTAAAGACCATTTAATGGCCACGGCAAATGAAACCTGAGCCATGGTGTGTGGGAAAAATAGCTAGGGAAGCCCATCTTTTGCTTCAGATCGAGTCGTGTCAAAAAAGCTTCAAGCAGCCGATTTGCATCCTCTGTGTGTGTAGCTAGGCCTGCGACCAGCACACAGAGGGATGGTGTCTGCACCCTGGGAGACCTACGAACTGCTGCAGCAAGGTGCGTGTGTGCAGGCTGAAGCAGGTGCCGCTCAGGAGCATCACAGAGGCTGAGGCACACCAGACACGGTGCTCACCGTAGTTGGGGTGGCAGAGAAAACCCTAATATATAGTGCTCTACTACCAAGTATTCTCCCTCGGAGAGGTTTCTAGGCAAGTAAATCAAGCTGCCACCATTATCCTTTAAAGGGAACTGGAATTGGGGGGCATGGAGAAAGGTGCTTCGTGTGCAGTGACAGAGCTGTCATGAAAGGAGACCCAATAGCAGTGCCTGCAGATTGCTTTATTGAATCCTCCACAGGCTGTGGCAGTAGGTGAGGAGCCTCAGAGAGGGAGGTGTCTGTGCCAGCTCCATGCAGGGCTCTCCCAGCGCAGCCTGCAGACAGTGGTCCTCTGGCCAATCAGGTACACTTGTCAGTGGGTAGGAAACCACTGAATTCTTGGGGAACTGGATGCTGCCTGCTGAGTGCAGGAATGCTCGTCATTGGGGATGTGCCTCTTGAATTGTGTGCCTGGTCTTGTCTCTGACAGTGGGTGGGTCACTTCTCAATTCTGAGGAGCACTCCTCCTGCTTAGGGAAACAGATGGTGGTCAGACTGTCTTTTTTTGAGAAGTCAGGTTCGTTTGTCCATGGAAGTGAATTTAGGGCTTAGCAGTTTAGAAATATGCAGCCTCTTTCCTCCTGGGTTCCTGTTGCCACCAACACCGCTCGGACTTAAGCCAAGCACTTTGGTGGGTCAGTAGCAAGACAACCTGATCCAGACAAGTTCATCCCTTGGCCAGCTGGGTTGTCACTGTCTAAGACACACAGGCTGTGATTTGGAACTTAGGTTCCAAAGTCTCTCTTCTCTCACCTGACAAGCCACCACTAGACACATCCATTTCCCTGGCCATGAAGGCTTGCACCCCAGCTCTGTGTAAGGGACACTGGTTTGTCAGCAAGGCGCCCTGCCATAGCTCTGTGGGAGGTGGCTTAGCTACCAGTTACTATCAGCTTTTCCTGGACAGGAAGACTCATTTGTAGAAACTGGGGAGCCAAATTGCAGGCATCCTCAAAGCCTCTAACAGGGGTCCTTACTTTCTGATCTCCACAGAATCCAGGCTGTCTTGTGAGTCTCTCCAATCTCTAGACAGACTTCCTTTCCAGGGGCTTGAGGTGGGAATCTCCCCCTGCTTTTGTCTTTCTTCTGAGTCATGAGCCACCTTCCTTGGTAGATTTCAGCCCTTAGCAGCATTCACGGTTTTCTCTGAACTTGGGCCTTGTGCCAGGGGCCATCCGTTGGTCTGCCGTGCTAAACCTCTGGTCTCTGTAAGGGGCCGGTTGGGTCCCAGCTACATCTTTAGGAGAAGTCCTAATTAGTGGGGAGGGCACTTTCAGGAAGAGTGGGGCTGACCTTGGTCCAGCCTGTCAGCCTACGCATCCTGGTCTGGCCTCTAAGACTTGCTGCTTGCCCACTCCATGCAGAACTCCTTGGGAAAAAGCGGCCAGTCTAGACCTGACGTCCTGGGCTGTCTGCTTGCCTTACAAGGGAGTAAGGGGGCCCTGCTCAGCCCCAGGGGTGGGGTGTTGGAGGCATGGAGAAGACTGAGCAGTTCCCCATACGACACTGGGCTGGGATGCAGCTTACTCGTCTGGTGGTGGCCAAGGTAATTTTAGAAATCTTATTTAAAATATCTATTGTTTTGTTTATTTTTCCTGAATACGCAAGTGTAAATAATAGAATTTGCAGTGCAGAGCCCTTGGCAATAACTTTGTTGTGTAGTATGTTAAAAAAAAAACTGGAAATCGCGAGCACCACGGACTCTTTCCCCTTGGGGCATTGGTTATATGTAAAACTCTGAACTTGAACCCTTCGGCACAGTTGAAGCAGCAGCTTTCGGGTGTGGACTGTCACCAGTGCCTCGTCCAGAGATGCCTGCCCTTCATCCACAGGGACTCTGCCACCTGGCGCCCACGGGCAGTGCCCACTGACTGTGTTGGACTCTGCATAGACTGACCCTCTTGTCTGGCTACTGCAGTCTGCCTGGAATGCCCTGACATGTTGCATTTCCCCTATTTGGATGAATAAAAATGAAAGCTTCTGTCTAAGCAGGGCCTTCTCTGGTTAATGAAGGTGTTTTGATAAAAAGGGTCAATTTCCTGGGACTTTGGCAAGATCTTCCTGTTCATGGTGCTGAGATTGTGGGAAATTTTTGCACCATTAGCAAACTGAGTTATGGACAATGAATCCTAAACCTCAGCACACACCTCGCTTAATCCTCATATTTGCTCCCCAGGATTGGGATAAGCCCAAGGGAGTCGAGTTTCTAAATGGCAGCAGCAATCGGAAAGCAAAGCTGAAGCTCTTCCTGCTGCTGCCCCAGGTAAGCCAAGAGCTGTGTGGACAGAGGCACTGGGTGTTCCTGCTTCATCTTATAAACTCAAGGCCTGCCTTCTCCCCCGGCACACCATCGGTTTGGATCTACAACCATGCCAGAACTGAAAGATGGAGGTGATGGTACGTGGTACAAAGGTTGAAATCCCAGCTCTCGTGATCACAGGCAAGCCTTCAACCTTTACTTCCAAATCTGAGTAATGTTACTTAACTCAGGGCAGAGCTTAACAGGAGATGGGTAATCTCCAGGAGTTGGGCACTGAGCCCACTGCAGAGATAAGGAGTTCAGTGTGGTGTGCTAGCTGGTGTGAAGTGCTGAGAGCTTATACCTCCTGCTGCCCACTGGGAGTTAGAGGCGTGGGTTCCATCCTAGACGTGTTGCCTGCGCCAGGAACCTCTCTAAGGGCCCAGTGTCTTCACCTATAAAATAGGGAAGGATAGAGAGCTCAGTGCCTCAGCCACTGTGTGGTCCTGATCCTTGTGTCGTCTTCCTCTCCTCTGCCCTTCTCCTACCCCAGGTGACTCGGATCTGTCCAAACAAAGCATTATAACCCACACGTCCATTACACACATGACCGTATAGGGTTCCAAGGGCCAAGCAACTCCTCTGGGCCCATGTCCCTCCCATACTAGTACTCCCCTCAGTGCAGACTCTGGTTTTCACCACTGGGGTTCAGAGCTGGGAGTGGGTCTCTCTCCCCCACACACCTTCTCTGCTCACTCGTGTCACTGGGACAGTGGATGGGGCAGCAGCACTCATGGGAGACTTTAAGGCAAATGCCGCTTATCTTTCATTCTGAGCTGCCCCACGAGTTATTAACGAGATGTCCTCGGCAGGGCCCACTAGATATCCACTCAGCCTGTCACATATTTTCACTTACCTTGATCACAGTCAAGGAAGAACCATGGTCACAGAACCAGGATCTGAGTTTACTAGCATGAAGCCTATGGTCTTTCTACCACAATTCCTTCCAACTAACCACCTTTCCCCCCACTCTGCTTCACAGCCAGGCTTTTTCAATCTATACTTCCTTCTCTGCTCCCTCCACCCCACCCAGCACCCCACCCTAAGCATCAGTGACTCCTCAGTCATCCCGTCAGCCTTCACAGCCCAGCCATCATTCCCAGGTAGAGCTTGCTAATTTTTAAGGCCCACAGCTATTTCCCTGCTCCGTGTCCTTTCTCTTCGCCCTTGACCCTAATCCTGCCCTTGCTTAACTGGGACAGTCCCTGAGCACTCTCCACCCTCCTAGCTTCACCTTACCTGCCAGAAGATTCTCAACCAGGGAACTCCTCCCCTACCTGGGCGCATTTGGCAATATCTGTGACAAGTGGTGGTGGTGGGTGTGCTATTGGTATCTAGTGAGTAGAGCCAGGGGTGCTGCTCAACTTCCTGTGACGCACAGGTCAGCCCCACAACAAAGAACTGACCACACAGCTCTGATGTGCCGATTCTGGAAACCACCTAGGCGAGCGCCAATCCTTAAATTAAAAGCTCACCTTCCTAGGGTTTCCTCCCCCTTTCTCAGGGCCTCTCTATTCTATCAACTGTCTTCAGACTAAATTTCCTGTGACCATTTCCTCCTAAAGCAGGGATGGGGAACATCTGGCCCGGAGTCTCTAAGGCCCATGGAATCACTTGGTCTGGCCCTGCGGAGGATTAAATAAATGTTTGACCAAATATAGCAGGCTAATGTCTAAGTTATGTATGTTTAAGTTGATAATTTTGTATGGCCCTCAAATGATGCTATAAATACCCAAATGGTCCTTGGCAGAAAGAGATTCCCATCCCTGTCTAAACAGGGAACTTACCAAAGATTTTTAAAGGAAGTTGGCTTAAAACTCTCCAGTAATTATCCTCCTAACATCAGGCTAGACCTACCTGCTGGCCCAGCCTCACCTCCCATCATGCTGCCTTCATCAGACCACAGTGCTACACACCGTCCTCCTGCTCCAGAGTCCAGCACTTCCCCTTGCTGTCACTGCAGGAAGCTCTCCTTGCCAGGGCACACCCCCTCCCTGTTCTTACAGCTCCAGCACTTAGTGTACAGGAACAAGGGGACCTCCCTGGAAGCAGGTCCCCTTCTGAAGCACTTAGGCCCGTGTGCCGGGCAGACTGGTGTTTGGACTTCTTTGTCTGGGCCAGGGCACAGCTGCGGAGGTGAGGATTGCGACTGAATCCCCAATTCCTGGTCACCGAGACCCTTGGGAGTGGAAAAGCCTAGAAAAGGCTGTCCTGGACTCTTGCCCATGGTGGCCAGGAGTGTGGATGTCAGAAATACACCCACCAGCCTGTGAGAGGCAAAGGGAAACCATATGCTCTGGAGGCCCTGTCATGGCCCAGGCCCTTGCCCACTTCAGGGGGGGTCTCACTCACCACCTTCCCTTCTTTGTGGCCTGTATCTCAACCCACTTCCTCCAAAGCCTGGGTAAAGCTGAGGTCCTGGAGGCAGGCAGCGACGCAGAGGGGAGCACTGTTCTTCTTCCTGCTGCAGAGAAGGGTGGGTGGTAAGGAGGCAGGGTCTGGGAGCCTCATTCCCTGGTGTGGGCAGCTCCCAGTGAATAGAAAGCAACTTTTTCAAGCTGGCTCTGTCCACGCCACCACTTCTGAGTTTCAGCAAAGCAGACCTGGACTCCAGGTTATCTGCCTACCTTTCTTGCTCTTCGGCATCTCTCCAGCACATTCCCATTCTGTGTGGGAATTCACTCTTGCATCTCAGCCTGAGTGAGGTGCTTTTGTCTTTATGGCTGATTTTCTGAAACCTCAAACACAGAAACAGTGCCTCGCCTATTCCTCAGGGGCAGTGCTCACCATGAAGGCCATAGGTGAGCCTTCCAGAAGGCGGAGCTTGTGTCTTCTCACCCCACGGGCCTGGCACCTCAGCTGCTTACAAAGGGTCTGAATGGAGCTGGCCGAGGCTCCCACACCGTATTTGACCTCTCTGACGGTGGGGGGTGGGGGGTGCTGCACAGGATAAAACTGGTTTTTACAAAGCAATGCTGTTTGTACCAAAATATTTAATGAATATGCTGTTAAAATAAAACCAACAGAAGAAATAGTAATACAATTTTACTGGTTTATATTGCAATTCATAAAGTTAACACACTAAAACTACCCTAACACAATGTCCACACACCGAGATTTAGACGGGCTTACAGCGGTTTTGGTAACTGAACAAGACAGACACAAAGTGGGGGTTGGGGGGTGGGGAAGAGGGGTTACCACTTGTTACCTCCTCCTTAACACAGATGACCTCAGCAAGTGTCAGTACAGCCAATGGGAAAAATACAAAACAACCCAAGTGTCTATATACAAACCAGCGCCTCTTGTAACCAGCTACCTCCAACCACGTGGAGAGGACAACGAACCATCTACAAGACAGCCTGTCAGCACAACACTATATAAATTAAAGTCTGCTTTGTTTTTTAAAAAAGGTACTAAAACCTCATACCATATAGTTTTGAAGCGAGAACTTGCAGCCCATTTAAACAGTGAGGTTTGCACCCAACCACACTCCAGGGGGAATGCAGCAGGGAGGGACACGGGCCAGCTGAATGGGGCCTGGGCATCCCACACGGACATTTATTCACAGACACACACACAGCCTCAGTGTCCTCCTCACACGATCTGTTGTGCAAAGCACCTGGAATCTCAACGTGAGGGAGCTTGTCACAACTCGGAACGGCAGGGAAGAGAGCAGAACCCAACAGACCGTGAGTGAAATTAAGTGCCCATATAACCACATAATTAAGTTGTGCAGATCAGTCCTAGTTTGGGATTTAAACACTGTCATTTGGGGGCATTGGGAAAAGGTGTTTTTATATATATATACATATACACACATGACACATTGAGCAAAATAAGATTTGTCCACATTATGATTAATCCAGTCTCATGGTCACCCACCCCAGCCCTGTGAAGTCATTTTGGCAGCTAACACTAAAAAACAACAGGAACCATGAGAGTTGCATAGAATTGATCTGAAATGTGAAAAATGCCAAACCAAAACCTGTGCATCATACAGTTTAACAAAACTAGACTGCTCCCACCGCACCCAGGAAACCTCTCTAAAAGTGCTTCTCCGTTACCCAGGGACCCTCTGCGGGCACTGACCAGTAAGAATTACTGCAGTTCCAGGCCCTCTGCCCCACCCCCCCGCCACAGTCTGTAGAACGTGTATTAAAAAAAATTAAAGTTTTAGGAAAAAGACAGCCTGAAAGGATTCCCCCAGCTCTGATGGTGTCACCTCAGCCTATGGGCTGGGTGAGCCGGGGGGCATCAGGAGTGATCTGGAGCGTCCGGAGCAGCCGCTGGGCTGGCAGGCCTGTTAGTGTCAGTAGTTAGGAGAGCCTGACCCCAGAGGCTGCCTGCTTCGGGAGCTCTGGTCCAATGACCTACCAATATGCTTCTAGGAATCGGACTCAGGTACATCTGTTCCTGGGACATGTCACAGAATCACACATCTGGCCAAAGAAGGCAACAAAAGGTGTCGTGTTTCCTGACGGTGTCTGGAGGCCGCGGCTGCTCTCAGCAAGTCTCTTTCCCTTGAACGCCAGTTGCTGTCTTTATGGAGCTCAGTGTTCGGTTAAACCACGTCTTCTTGGCTGCTTGTACCTCATTTAGGGCAAGGCCCAAATGGTGCTCCAAGTCCTGCAAGGAAGACTGCGTGAGGGTGCTGGCTCCAGTGCCCAAGACCCCGCTGCCTCCCCAAGAGCTGAGCAGGCAGGAATTCAGTCTGTTTACTTTTGAGAGGCCTCTGGAAATTCCCCCGTCTCAAACGGGCATGGAAATATCTGGAGTGCCTGAAGCTGTGAAGCCCGCCTAGTTTATTAACACAGCCTCCTAAACAAACACCTCCCTCCCTTGTTCACCACTGCGCACCAGGCACACAGAGCTTCTGCCCAGGTCAGACTGCATCATGGACTTCCAGGAAGAACCTTCAAGTCTACCCTCCTGAGCAAGGCACTGGAGACGTTGGACTGGGCCAACACACAGGCTGTTTCAGATCAGCACCCACATCCACCCCTACCTCCTGGGGCACCTTACTGGGCAAGCCCACACCTCCCTGTGCCTAACCTTCCTCTTCAGCTGCATCCTGACCAATTCTTTGACCACAGCTCAGACACTGATTGCGTGTCCTATGAGTCATGTCTTAGCTTTGCCACCCCAGCATCGAGAACAGGGCCTGGCCAAGGGCAGGACCCAGTGAATGTGCGCGATGCGGGAGGCCCAGCCTAAGTTTGGCTCCTTGTGCATAGTACCCTGGTGCTGGCAGAACTAGCCAGACAGTGTAAAGATGACCAGCTCAGCCCCACTTCCTTCACCAGGAATGGAGGTCGGATCAATTAGGTAACATGTCCAAAGGCACAAAGCTAGCTAGATGATGGGAGCTGGGACATCAGAACCAACATTTATAAAGCTCGCACACACTGTAAACTTTTTCTGTGCATCATCTCCTTGTCCTCACTCATCTCCACTTATAGATGAGACGAATGTAGAAGGTTACTGACTCACTCAAGGTCGAAGACTCTGATAGTAGAGATGTGACTTAAAAGGACATATTCTCTGCTCTACCAAGAAGCTCCCAAGCTTGATAATTATGGAAAAGGTCAATGCTTAGAACAGGCCAAGTAAACATCCACTGGTAAATAACATGTAATGGGCTTCTTCCCGTGAACATCATAGTCAAAGTTGACAAGAGCAAAGAACCCCAACCCATAAGGTCATGCTGGCGTTTCCCACACC
The DNA here is from genome assembly GCF_014108245.1 of Pipistrellus kuhlii. NCBI lineage: Eukaryota > Metazoa > Chordata > Mammalia > Chiroptera > Vespertilionidae > Pipistrellus > Pipistrellus kuhlii. Next base: position 800,640 of record NW_023425544.1, on the reverse strand, counting down.
AGGACCCCTCTGGCTGGTCCAAGTCTCATGGCAGCGAGAGAAGAGGCAGTGCTTTGGTCCCAGGGGAAGGGAGGAGAGGTGGCTGTTACCTGTATCTTACACTCGGCCTCCACCAGCTGCAACTTGGTCTGGGCCAGCTCCAGTTCCATCTCTCGCAGCTGGTTCTTGAGCGTCTCCTTCTCCTCATCTGTGTCCTCATCTAAAACTTCCTTAGCCGCGCTGATGCCCTTTATGCGCCCTTCTTTGTTGAAAAACTCTCGGCAGCGCTCACAGTCATCTACTTTTTGCTAAAATTGAATGTCAGATGTAAAGAGACAAGAAGAGAACTGGTCGTTTAGAAGGTGTGAGCATCGCCCTCCCGGAGCCAAGAGGTGGCTTCTCAGTAGGCACCACAGCTTCTGAAAATGTGCCCTCCGTAACAGGAGACAGCCGAGGGGAAAACCACCTGGCTCTAGACACAAAGCAGTGGAAACAGTCTGATGTCGTGATCCAGTCAGTCATCACATCTAAGACTGTGGCTAAACATGAGGCAGCAATGACTAGATACAATTTATGTACAAGGATTTTCACTGCAGAATGAGAGAGACGCTTTCCGGCACCTGGGAGAAATTCAATATACTGGGCTGTGTTTATATAGGAAGTGTGCAACCTCTAAGTTTCTGAGGAATTTTTCATAAAATGGAACACAAAAAATGTATATATAGTATGGTTAAAATATATACCACAGTTCAAAAAATAAGATCCCACTGACTGTAAGAAACATCATAACGTCATCGTATGTTCTTCTAAGAAAATATTCTGCCAACTAAACCAAAACCTGCCCCAATTTCAGAGATGTGAATGTGAAACCATGCATATCTTAGAATAAATGAAATTATGTAATTAAATAGAACAAAGACTGAAAGCACATACACCCAAGTGTGCACAATGGTGATGTTATCTGTGGATAACAAGATTGTAAGGAGTGACCAGCGATTGTGGCTCAGTGCCTAAGTGTTGACCAATGAACCAGGAGGTCATGGTTTAATTCCCAGTTGAGGCACATGCCTGGGTTGCAGGCTCAATCCCCAGTATAAGGCATGTAAGAGGCGGCTGTTCAATGATTCCCTTTCATCACTGATGTTTCTCTCTCTCTCTCTCTCCCTCTCCCTTTCTCTCTGAAATCAATAATAAAAAATATATATATATAAAAAAAAAGATTGTAAGAGGGTTTTTTTCTTATATATTCTTCCAAATTTTCTGCAGTTTTATTAGTTCTGGAATCAGACGACAAATTATATTTAAAAAATAGCTAGTGCTGCCGAAACCAGTTTGGCTCAGTAGATAGAGCGTCAGACTGCGGACTGAAGGGTCCCAGGTTCGATTCTGGTCAAGGGCATGTACATTGGTTGTGGGCACATCCCCAGTGGCGGGTGTGCAGGAGGCAGCTGGTCGATGTTTCTCATCGATGTTTCTGGCTCTCTATCCTTCTGCTTTCCTCTCTGTGGGGATTCAATAAAATACATATTTTTTTAAAAATAGCTAGTGCTGAGTAAACACTTCTGGTGGGCGCTGGGAATCATCTTGCTCCAGGGAGAATGTTCTAACTCTAAGCAAACATGGTCATGAGCATAGAACTCTCCATTTTCCTCTCCACTGAAGCGTAAGTATGTGAGGAAAGCATCTTTCAGTAAAGGATTCATCTTAGTAAAATGTGGTAAGTATTCTTACACAGGCACAGCTTAAAGAAAGCAAGCATCGTTACAAAAGCTCCCAAATGGGCAACAAGTGCACTTTAAAATGTCCAGTCGTCACTGTGGCATGTGGGTCGCTGTGGCAGCACAAGAAAGTGGGCTGGGAGGGGAGTGTCCATGCAGGTGGGAGGGACACTGCAGTCCTGGCCTCCAGGCCCCAGTGCTGGCAGCTTGCACTCCCACGCGGCAGCACCGGAACCTAGAGCCACCTGTTTTGTTTACAAACTCCCGGAGGAGATGGTGGACACACTGAGAAGGACAAGGACCTGGGATTTTGAGATCTAAAGCCAGAGCTCTTTGGGTCTCATCTGTATTCCCCTCCAGAGGACAGAGCACAGTATCAGCTGTAAATTACCGAGTGAGGCTGTGGTATCTGTCAGCTTCTCTCACCTCTGAAATCAAAGCACCCCCTTACCAAAATCTGCAGTGCTGGTGACAGCCATAAACTGGGCTAGGGGATATAAAATTTCTTTGATAAAGAGAGACTCACCCGAATTTTCTCAATTTCCACTTTATTAGCTGTCTGCTGCTTCTCCAATCTTTCACTCAACTGAGAACAAATCTAAAGAAACAGACATAATGTCAAATTAAAATCTCTTGAGCAATGCCATCAGCTACACACTTTGGGCTGGGGATGAAGTCTGTGGTGGCCACACCGCCTCTGCATCCATCAGCCTGGGACTTGCAGGACTATTAGCATGGCTACCGTTTCTGCACCATGTAACCACACATGCACATAAGGTGCAACCTGTTCCTGAAAGACGCCCAGGAACATAGTGTGGCTTCACTTACTAAGGGCACTCACTCTGCCTGGTGCTCTACCCACATGCCTGAGATCGCAATTCCTCCCCTTGCTCTACAGTTGGCCAGGCGTGCAGTGGCTGGTCAGAGCCGGAAGCTCGGTTTGGAGGGGCACATTCCCTGGGGACAAGCGGGTTGCCTGGGGATACAGCCCAATTGCCTGGTGCGCGGACCCACCTGCTTGTAGTCGCCGATGATAGAACTGTTCTTTTTAATCTCAGATTCTGCTTTGTCCAGCTCCCGCCGACACATTTCTTTGAGCTGCGAACATTAAAAAGGCAGGCCTGAGTGTTTTAAGGGAAATATAGAGGGCTTTCCCCTGAATGCCGACCTGACTCTGAAGGGCTCTCCCTCCCTCTCCCTCTCAGCATCACTAACCTGTTTTTTTGGTGCCAGGAGAGGGAGGGACAGTCAAAATGCCCCAACACACCCACCCCCCCTCAGGGCTCTGCTGAAGCTTCTGCCTGGGAGCAACCTGGCCTGTGGGCCTGAGCAGAGGACACAGAGCAGAGACCGAGCTGATGGAGCACCGCGGCCGCCTCAGGAACTGACCGCTCGTCTGTGTACAGTGCTGTCACCTCGCGCCTCAGGCAGCCCTGACGCCAGGAGGAGTTACTTTATGGAAAACGGGGAAAGGGGACAGGGACTGGCCCCAGGGCACCCAGCACCCTAAGCTCTTCCTATGGCTGCAGGTCTGTGCCCAAGGACTGCAGAGCTGGCTGCAGACAAGCCACATGCCAGACATGTGAGGGCGTTGCTTTCCTTCTGCAGAGATGCTAATCCTATTCTGTCACTCAGATTCGGTCACACCGAATGATGGCCCTGCCCGTGGCCTCACTGTGCTTTAATTGGTAAGAACCATTACACTCTGCACAGAAAATAAAAAAGGAAACCGAAGTCAGCTGTCCCAGGTTCTCCAGTGCCAACAGAAAGCCTGCAGCCACACTCCCACCATCAAGCGTCTGCAGGACACAGAAGGCTAAGCTCCCTGACCTGAGCAGACTCCTCTTCCAGCCGCCTTTTCTCTTCTTCTGCATCAATCAGCTTCTGTTTGGTCATAAGCAGCTCCTTATTCAGTGCATCCGCCTTTTCCTCAGCCTGACACATTTAAGAGATGCTGTTAGTGAACAAGACTGAGACCTGGAGGGGTTGCAACATCCAGCACAATCCCATTTTAAGAGGAAGGGGAACTGTGATGGGCTCAGGGGAAATGATGCCCCCACTGTCGCACGGAGACCAGGCCCGTGCCTGGGCAGCCTCGGCTCCATCCCATCGTTCCCTGACCATGTGCTACTGGCGAAGCCACAGAAAGCCTGTCTGAGCCTCAGGATCTTCATCTGAGGGATAAAGTGTGGAAAGGACTAAGCACAGTGCCTAGCACATAGTAAACGCTCAGTAAACAGTAGCTGCTATAATCATTGATAGCTATAATAAATTCTGAACTCTATTTCCTCTGCTTCATCAAACAAGTTCCACATTTTGGTCTCCTTGTCACCTGATAAAGGAGGCCACCCTTTCCTGTTTCTACTCCTGAAATGGCGATCCCCCACCCGCTTTCTCCTAAAGCATGCAAAGGGCAGGCCTGTGGGCCCAAGTGAAAATGGTATGAGACCCCGACACAAACGGCCCAGGACACGAGGAATGAATGACGGCAGCCGCGAGGGCGGTAAGGAAACAGCAGTGCGCAATGCCTCACACCCGTTCGGCGGAGCAGGGCTCCTGGTCACAGACCCCGCTGGTGCACTGCATCATGTAAGTCCCCTGCTAACGCTCAGCAGCCCGAGCCGCTTTCTAGAACACCGGGAAACTATGAGCAGGAACGAAATCTTAGGAGCCTGACAGGGAAACCTGAGTCAGGTGTTGGTAAACGATGTCCTCTGACCAGATCTGCTGGTTCTTACAAATGCAGTTTTATCCTAACCAAACAGCCATGCTCACCTGTTTACTTACTATGTGGCTAGTTCTGCACCAGTGGCAAAGCTAAAGAGTTGTGACAGAGACCATGTGGCCCACAAAACCTAAAATATTTCCTACCTATCCCTTTACAGAAAAAGCTTGCAGCCTGACCTAACCCTGAATGAGACACACACTTCTTTTAAGGGAAGCTTGAGGTAGAGAGAACGGACAAATGCCCACAGGAAAGCCATCACCTCAAACTCAAGATTGGGAGAAGCAAAGAAAGATGGCATATCTGCCAACAGAAATTACTGATGAAACCAAGCATCATGGGCACCGGGCTTTATTATACTCGGCAGTGCTTAGTCAACAGGCACAGAATATGCAAGAAAACAAAGTCTCGCTGAAACCGGTTTTGCTCAGTAGATAGAGCGTCGGTCTGTGGACTGAAAGGTCCCAGGTTCGATTCCAGTCAAGGGCATGTACATTGGTTGTGGGCACATCCCCGGTGGGGGGAGGGGGTGCAGGAGGCAGCTGGTCGAGTCTCTCATTGATGTTTCTAGCTCTCTATCTCCTCTCCCTTCCTCTCTTTAAAAAATCAATAAAATATATTTTTTTTTAAAAAGAAAGAAAACAAAACAAAACAGAATCTCTTCTTGTTTTAGGGGGAGGTTAAGAAAATCTTAGTGATTAAACGCTACTGCCAGCTGTGATAGCATGAGAATGAATCAGAAGTCTCTCAATCACACGATGTTTCGGAAGAAGTTCAAGGACGTAAGGAAGGCTTCCTGAGCTCATCACTGACCCCTATAGCGAGAGGGAAGGAATGCGGACACGAGCCTGTACCCTCAGAGGAGGGTGACTAACCAGAACAGCAAACCTGGTAATTCCCCGTGATCACGGAGAAGTCAGGGTGAACACAATCTCTCCCCACAGCCGAGTCAGACTCACGTTATCCAGGTCCTTGCGCAGCGCGATCTTGCTGGTCACCAGCTCGTGGGCCAAGTCATCGTTTTCCTGTTCCAACCTCATGTTCGCTTCTTGCAGACGCCTATTCTCCCGCTGAAAGGTTAAAGGAAACCAGGGACAGACACACACAAGTCAGATGAAAATGAGTGTTTTCAGGGCTAACTCTCAAAACTCCCTTGAGTCCTACGGAAACTGTGGGAGATGTAGCTGGTCCTCAGGGGCTACCGATCACTAATTTCAGAAACACTGAACTGACGAGTGACCTTGTCAAGGAGCTATGTCTTATTAACCATGCCAACATGCCACTGAACTATGACTGACTAGGCCACTGGTTTGAAGCAAAACAAACTTTGTTTTCTTATTTGCAAACTCAAACTGAAACCTGAATCTAGAAACAGTGGAACTGGATTTTAAAAGGAACGCGACAAGGCTGTTACAGGCACAATTATATGAAGTGAAAAGCGAACCTCAAACCGTTCGATGGGGTCTTCCTGCTGGGCCTGCTGTTCCCTCATGGTGTGATATTCCTTTTCATATTTTTTCAACTTCTTCTGACTGATCTGTAGGATAAAGCACAGCAGGAATTAAAAAGTATCAGAAAGCGGTGGGTGCTTCAGGGACTTCACTAAGGACAGGGCTGGTCCCAGTCACTATGGAAATGTTTCCTAATTTGGAAGGGAATCTCCAGAATGGGGCACGTCCAGCACCCAGAATTCTCCCTCAATGGCTACTGCGTCATCTGTTGGGGATACCTGGCTCACAGCTGTTACTAGCAGTGTTAGAAGGACCACCTCCGGAGAGCTCTTCCTACCTGAAGCCTGGGTCCCGCTGTCCCTACAATCTTCCTCATCCCTGTCTTATCTAGCACCTTCCAGCACGGCTGCAGGAGGCTTCAAATCTCTGCCCTCACATACAGTATTCTTTATCCTCCTCCTCCCCTTCATTTTATACACAACTTAACTGAGGTATAAGGAGGTTATGTACCTTGATCAAGGTCACTCAGTGAGGGGCTGGCAGATCTGGGATTTGAACCCAGGCAGCTGGACTCCACCCGAGGTCCAGCTACAGCCACCTCACTGTCCTACCATTTTTCCTCTCCACCAGCTCCTGTGCTATCAAGCAGGCACAATTCTCTCTGTGCTTCAACACACAGCTCTGCTGACCACTCTATTTGGCTGCTCTTCTGTCCCATCAAACAGTCCCCTTTCTCTCAAGCTTTTTCCTACCAACCACCACTGCCACCCACAGGTCTATACCTGTCACTCCCACTGCGTCAGGGCCTCTCTTTAAGTCAAGCTCCTGCTCTGACCACTCCTTAGAAAATACCCTTTGGAAGGTCAGAGTGGTTTCTTTTTCACTCCATCCAGTGGGTTCTCTCTCTTCCCAACTAGACTTCAAATCCCTGACTTTCATGCTTTGCCATGACCAACCCCTCCCCTCCTCGAGGAAATCCTTCCTCCCTCTCTCTCTCAGTGCTCCTTCTACCCAAGAGGCCATTTCTCCCTTTTATGGGTGAGCCCTTTTCTTTCTTCAACCTGGACCAGGACCAAGGGCATCCTCAAGATATTACACAACCCTTATCTTTTGTTTTATTCCCTCCTTTAAACCACTAACCCATTCTCTTTGTTTTTAAAATTATATTTTTAAGAAGTATAAAATAGAAAAAACAGAAAAGTGATAAAACAGGTGTATGCAATTTAAGGAATGATGACAAGCTAACGCTCATCCCTTCCCAAAGCGTGAAGAACAGCACCGTGCTGCCTCACAAATGTTAGCTGCCAGTTCCGGGAATGAGGAAACTCTGAGCTTGTCAGGTCCAAATTTCCTCATTTTAGAGATGAAGAAACTGAGACCTACAAGGGGATGGGACAGGCCAAGTTTGCAGTGCCTCCAATTCTCCGTCCCACCTCACTCGTGCTGCCTGGTGTTCCCCTCCCACCTACTCTCGTCAGGATGTGGATATGTCTGCTTCAACCAGGGCTGATCCTAGAGTCTGGCTGCCGCCGAAGGGGAGGCCACCACGCACACAGCACTACACCCTGGCGGCAGTCCATAGAAATGTCCATTAAACACTTGGGGGAGAGGCTGCAAGTGGGGTGTGACATCTTTAAACTCAGGTCTTCTGCAGTTGAAGGCCAATGCCGGGGTAAACTTTTAGTGTATACGAGAGGCCCAGTGTACAAATTTGTGCATGGGTGGGATGCTCGGCCTGGCTAGCCATCAGGGCCAACGGGGCCAGCTGGCCAGAGGGTGGGGGTGGGGGTGGGGGAAGAGACCACAGCTCACCAAGGGGAGGGACTGAGGGAGGTTGGCCAGCTGTGGGAGAAAACTGACCACCAGGGGGCAGCTCCTGCATTGAACTTCTGCCCCCTGGTGGTCAGTGCCCATCATAGCTACTGGCCAGTCATCTGGTTGTACCGGTTGCGTAGGCTTTTGTATATATAGATATCATTCGCAAAGAAAGCACCTAAATAAAACGTGTGTGATCAGTAGTGTATGAACTATTCTAACAGATCAATAGTGGAGCAGCAGAAGCTAAAGGAGATGTGTGAGAGGCAAACATGGCCTCCCAGTGCTCTCTGCCGTCAGTGTGAATGGCAAGGAGGGTCTGGATGTGAGGCTCCCCTTAGTGCTTCAGTAAAAAGGGAAAACAAAAAAAAAGAATTGACAAATCCTACAAAACATCCATACAAATCTTCAGGATTCTCCAACTTTTCCTTCTCATGAGGGGCAAGGAAGAATTAATAATTTTTTCCTTTAAACATACGTTTAAAAAGGCTACTTACAAAATAATGCCTTCTACATTTCATTATTCCTAATTATAAAAGCCTCTTTCTCAGAGTAAAAGGCTGATTCTCCCTCAACATTGTCACAGCTGCTTGTGTCTAACGAGCACCTGATAAATGAAGGACACTTTACATTTGGTTATCTCATTGATTCTTAAGATCCTCGCGACAGGATATGAGCAATTATGCATTCCCCATGTTTTTCAAGTGTTTCTGCAGTGAGCATGAGTTACTTTTGTAATTAAGTATACAAAGTACATGCTGTTAGAAAGAATTCTCACAATTACTCAGGGCTTCTGCACCGGAACTTAACACAGGCAAAGCTCCGTCTTCTGAGGAGCTTGGGGCCCCGAGTTCCTCATCAACTCAGGTTCCCTTCCCACTGCTCAGCCTCACTGGTTCTGGTTCCCTTTACTCCCCCCCCCCTTCCCTAAACCCTTACTCACCAACCCCACTACAAACAGAAAGAAGTAAGAGCAACACTGCTTATAACAGGCTTGCACTGACCCTGCATCTCTGAGCATGGGTGGCTGCTCACCAGAGCCAACCGTTCAGACTGCCTCTGAGGCACAGACCCCACGAAAAAGGCCGATGCCTGACACTGCAATGGGGAATGGACAGGCACCAGCAGCAAAAGCACCGATGCAGCCGAAACCGGTTTGGCTCAGTGGGTAGAGTGTCAGTCTGCGGACTGCAAGGTCCCAGGTTCGATTCCGGTCAGGAGCATGTATGTTGGCTGCGGGCACATCCCCGGTAGGGGGTGTGCAAGAGGCAGCTGATCAATGTTTCTCTCTCATTGACGTTTCTAGCTCTCTCTCTCTCTCCCCCTTTCTCTCTGTAAAAAATCAATAAATATGTAAATAAAAAAATAAAAAAAGCACCAATGCAAGCCTCCACATGACCAGGAGAGACCAGCACCCACCTTTCAGCCTGCCAGTCTCGTTACCAGACTCCAAGTCAGAACATTCCTCCCTCATCCCTGCCCATGCAGTGTGCACAGAAATGCTCAATTACACCGGCCATCCTTTACAGAGCCAATGGCCATCCTGCACATCTATAATCAGGATGCAGCAGGGGCATTTATTTACCCACCAGTTGAGCAGAGCTATGGGCCACGTTCTTTGTGGGCTTTAGGATGCAGAGATGTATACAGGCCACAACATGCAAACTCCACAGGAAAGGAATGCTTACTCATTTCAAAATTCTGAATGCCTGGCCCACAGTAAGCATGGAAATACTTACTGAACAGAGACATAGTCCCCACTTCAAAAAGTTCAAGGGTCATTTTGTCTGTCTCTTACACCAATAACATTTTAATTGAATTCAGGAAGTAGGGAAAGGAACCACCCAGAGCCAGGAGCCACACCCTCTGCCAGCGGCCTCTCCAGGGAGGCTGTGGAAAGCACAGCCTCACACACAGGGGCGTGTTTGCCCTCAGAGGTGACATCCGAGCCCTGGCTGGGTGGCTCAGTTGGCTCAGCATTGTCCCTCACACCAAAAAGGTTGCAGGTTTGATTTCGGGTCAAGGCACATAGGTAGGTTGTGAGTTTGACCCCCTCAAGCTGCATATGACAAAGCAACTGATCAATGTCTCTCCCCAACACTCTTCCCTTCCACCCCCCCCCAAAAAAAAACAAAAACAAAAACAAAAAACACTAAAAAAGGATATCCTCAGGTGAGGGTAAAATATATATATAATTTTTTTTTGTTGTTTAAATGTTCTTTTGGGGGGGAAGGGGGGATCTAATAGTTTCCTGGGACAAGACTGAGTTTGTACTAAATTTAGGAAAAAACCAATATGACACCCCACTGCAATCTATACACATGCTGTTAACACTCTTAGGAATAGAACCAATCTGAAAGTGTCCTGAGAGTCATGGTTCCCATAAAAAAGCCCAGAAGGCAACTCTGCCCCACCCCAGCCACAGCAAGAGAACACTCTACCTCCCACTTCAGAGGCTCCCCGGCTCCCTGAGGCCATGCACACATAGTCCCCAGTTAGGAAACTTGGAATTCGGCAGCGGAGACTTGGAGCATGTCAGTGTGACATTCTGATAGAAGTACAGAGTCAGTCCCAAGCCCCTCCCCTTGGTGGCCCATCATCAGTCTTCACAGGAATCGGATGTTGCTCTTACAACAGGGCTACATGCCCTGGGAAAGGCAGCACCTGCCAGCCTCTGGCACAGGCAGGGATGTCAAGGCCCGGAGCTGGAGGAAGGGAGTGGCTGCAGACTTGCAGGGGGGAGGGTTCAGACTCAGGTCCTGGCTCTGCCAATGACTCATGTGTGACGAAGGCCAAGCTGCCTTACCTGGGCTTCAGGTTCCTCATCTGTGAAAACCACCAGTAGTCTTAAGGATCACAGGATATAAAACATTTAAAGAGCTCGCTGAGTGCCCCACACAGAGCAGGGTCTTTTACTTGGCGGTACTACTATATACTTTTATTCAGAGGATCAGAAGCCAAACTACCCTCTGCACATGTGCTGCAGAGAATGAGCCATTTAAACAAAGCCCATTTCACACAGACAGCAGGAAATGGCTGCTGACAGGACACCGGAGCCATTTCCAAAGGTCCCTCGCTGGGCTGGAGACATAGGGAGTCAGCAAAGGTGGGAGGTTGAATGTCAGTAGTCTGCATGTTTGGGCGAATGGGTGGGTAGGAAGAAGGCTTGTACATTAAGGAGATCCTGACTCCAAAGTCCTCATAGCTAAAATAAAGAAATCTGACCAAGCCCACCACCCTCTTGTTGAAAGCTTGAGGTAAGAACTTGGCTTTTCAGTAATTAGAAGAATCCGGGATTCACACAGGACTGTCAAAATAACAAGATCCCTCTACACCTACCATTTTATATAATCTTCCAAACACCTCTCTCAAAGGCTATCGCAGGAATTATCACCCTCATTCTACTGATGGGGAATTGAGACCTAGAAGGGTACAGTGACTGCTTAGTGACCATGCCAGCACCAGATCAGCGATCCGGGGCGATTCTTGCTCCTTATGCATCTCTGCAGCATGCTCAGTACTGAGTACAGTTCCTGACACGTGAGAAAATCTATAAATGTTTATTGACTTAACTGACTTAAGGAGATGCCTGGGCAGAGGAGGTCAAAACAGGGCAGGCCTCGAGATCACTGGTGCTGAGGGATGATATGATCAGAAGATCAGCAGCTACATTAACGGCATCATCTTATGGCTCTCTCTCCAGCCCTGCTGCGTTAACCTGCCCTGGATCACGGGGCAAGGCCAAGCCAGGATGAGAGCCAAGGTTGTGCGACTGCAAGGCCTGCCCTTGTAACCACTTGACACAAATCAACATTCTATTTAATCTCTGAGCCCTTTCATTTAATTCGTTCAAATAGTTCAGACTCCAACTCCCTCTAAAATCACTAAATAGAATTAGGTCTTCTGGTCCTACCATCAGAGTATTTTTCTAAAGTGCAGAAGCAAATTAGTAGCAGAGAACCCAAATACAGATAAGCACCAGGGGAGACCAACTTATAAAATAAGAAGGGAGTGACTGCTGCCTACCCTTATGACACTGAAAACTTACGGTACATGCAGAGAAAGAGCAGCCACCCAGGAGTTTCCTCATGAAATCCAATTCTAAAAGGTTACAACAAGCAAAGAAGTAAAACTATAGCCTGGTCTAGTTACAGGGAAAACTGAACTTAGGTACAGTGTACACAGTTTCAACGCTGACACAGACGAAGCTTGTCCTGTCCATTCAATCCCTCACTTACAGTAAGGCACAGTGACAATAAGCATTGACTTTAAAGTCAAACTCCCAGGATCTAATCCCTATTCCATCTCTTAGGAATTTTATGCACTTTGGGAGTTTTCTTCAATTTTCTAAGCTTTATGTAACATTTGAAAAATGACCTCATGTAGTCACTGCAAGGATTAGTCTACCACGTATAGGCACTATGGAAGATTCTGTGAACACACCAAGGAAAAGACCGATGTAGTCACTGCAATCATAGAGCTTAAAGCCTAATCCTAACGCACAATAACTACACAAATGATAAGAGCAGAGAATGAAATTCAAACTAGTGTGGCTTTTAGCTCATGAATAAAAATATTCCCCAAGGACAAAGATTCCCAAATGCCAGAGTTGTCTGTTTCTCCAAATAGCAAGTGATTAGGATTGCATTAGTTTGGAGATACTGTTATTTGGTTTTTGCAATAATATCTTTTCTTACAGGTAGTTTGAAGTCTAGCACAATCACTTTATATTTGAAATAAATTCTAGTGAAACAGTGGTTCAGAAATTACATTTCACCTTAGTGAGGATTCTATAACAAATGGATCAAATCTTCAAGCTTGATCTAAGAAACCCACTGAGCCATCTCTTTCAGCTATTTCTTATTTCTTCTAAACTAGCCTCATATATTTGACTTATTCTCTAAAATATCTGTATAGACATAAACAAACGATTGCTTTAATATAATTCTCGAATCAAAAATTTAAAAGATCTAAATGTGAGTGTATTCCCACCCCACTCTGCTCTAAATAATGCATAGTATAGTTATGAGTATGAATGGGTTGTGGAGCTACTAGGACCATTCATGAACTCCTAGAACAATCTTTAAAAATGAAATTCCTTTTAGAACTAATAGCAGAAGTGAAAACAGTTTTTCTATTTCAGGACACTGACCCATAAAAAAAGAGAAAATCAATGGACAGCTAAATGAGTTTCTATACATGCTATTAAATTATAGATTAAGAGAAGGAGATCAAAAACTACTCAAAAAAAATAAATGTTAGTATCATAATAAACTAAGGAGAAGGAGAGAGAAGGCGAGAAGTACAGGGTAGAAAAGACAGACACAAAGGGACACACAAGTACAGGGAGGAATACAGACCTTTTTTAACAACACCCCCATCTTGTGGCTGTTTCAGGTATTGCCACAATAAATTTCCATTTTATTTCAGCAAAGGAGTGGAAAGCACATTGGGAATGCAAAGTCTCAAGGCCTGAGTTCCACTAGGGCAGTAGTCAGCAAACTGCTGCTCACGAGCCACATGTGGCTCTTTGGCCCCTTAAGCATGGCTCTGCCACAAAACACCACATGCAGGCACGCATGTACAGTGCGATTGAAACTTGGTGGCCCATGTGCAGAAGTTGGTTTTCGGCCTGGGCGAGTCTATTTTGAAGAAGTGGTTCTAAGGTCGAGTTACACTCAAGGGGCCAAAGAGTTGCATGTGGCTCGTGAGCTGCGGTTTGCCAACCACTGCACTAGGGCTTGTCAGTGTGCAGCCAGTACCATTTGGGTAAGTTACCTGACTTCTGGAAGCCTCAGTTTCCACACTTGATTTGCCCTATGTACCTCATAAGGTACCATAAGAAATGAGATACTTCCAAAAACTATACAAATACCAGAAATTATAACATTATAAATGTTACAACAATGACAAGAGAAATAGGTCTTTGTTAGTTGGACTGGACATGTGACAAAGTATTCTCAATCAAGAAGCACAACTCTGAAAACCAAGTCACAATTTAAAAAAATATATATATAATGGAATGGGATTTCTATGAACCAGAGTCAATGTTTCATTTCTAAATTGTAAACCACAAAGTTAAAAAGCTAGATTCCAAACCATTCCATAGCAAGAGCCCCATTCTCCATGCCCAGAGAGGCTCTGCACCCCCAGATGCTCACACACACCCCGTGCTGACACACGCTCCCTCATAACACACGCAGGGCTTGCAAGGATTTTCCTTTTTTTTGAGATGGCATATTATTCTGTGCCTAAGGTTCTTCGCCAGTAATTGCTCAATTTTTCATTAATATTTGCTGATATTCAAGTATAGCTACAAGAGCGTAACTAATCATCACTAACTAAACTGTACATACCATATCCCACCTTTAGCAGGGTCCTGGTGAGTCTGTGAGGCTTTCCATGCTGTGAATCAATTTAAAAAATTACTATCTTTCTCAGCCTGAAACCATGTTGCAAGTAGGGGTATCATCCAAAGAGCACCCCCGCCAAGCAGAGTTCTCCAGGGCCAGAAGGAATTACATATCTAAGCACAAAATGTGTGTGCTATGCAGCCTTGTCTGCCTTAACTCCTTGAAAGCAGAGGCAAGAAAAAGAAGACATTAGACACCGCCCAACTGGCCTATGAAAAAAAGAATCCATATATTATTAAAGTGTTTCAAGCTAATGAAAACCTAAAAGGTAAAACCTTTGCTGGAAGCTACTTTTAAGCCTTGTCCAAATCCATGTTAATTCCTTTTTGTAAACCATTTGGTAGAAACTCAACAGCATATTCATTTATTCACTTATTCAACCGCTATTTATATGGCAGCTTCTGTTCTTGCTCTGGGTATTCAAAAGTAAGCAAGAGATAGAGTCCCCTCTGTCCTAGGCTTAATTCTAATGTGGAGGGAGAATTAATAACCAAATAAACAAGATAATGTGAAGCAGTGATAAGCGGAAAATAAGGTAGAGCCAGGAGATAAGGGTTGGGGAGCTGCTACTTTAGACACTGTAATTAGAGAGAGCCTCTCTGATGGCATGATATTTGAGCCCAAGAATGAATGAGGCAACAGTGAAGCCAGACGGACATTGAGGAGAACAACACAGGCAGAGGCTGAGCAGTGAACGTGTTGGCCTGTTTAAGAACAGCAAGGAGGCCAGGGTGTCTGAAGTGGAAAGAGTACGGGGGGAAAGTAGTAGGAGATGAAATCAGAGATGACCAAGAGGTCAGATGGTGCTAGCCTTGCAGGCCAAGGCTAAAACTCGAGTTTTATTCTTAGAAGCCATTAGCTGTAAGCAAGAGAGATGGGAATCAAGAAAAGCCTGGGAAGAAACCAGTGTGGAAACAGGAAGACCAAGCAGTCTCCTGGAATATTCCAGGAGAGAAGTGATGATGATGATTAGACTAGGATGTTAGTGATGAAAGGAGCAGGAAGTGACCAGATTTAGGATACATGCTGATAGTAGGGCTTGCATATGGAGTTAAGAAGATGAAGGTGTGACAGAAAGAGAAGTCCAGGATAATATTGAGATTTTTGGCCCGAACAACTAGCCAGGTACCACGAACTGAGATGGGACACTGAGAAAGAGGCAGGTTTTGGAGGGAAGAAATCACAAGAGGCAGATCCTCTTGCGTGCTGAACCAGGCTGAGGTGGAAAGAGACTCAGAGAGCCTCAGAGCTCACTTGGTTCTCTGCTTTGTGCCCAAACCCAAAATCCATGAAAAAGTTCCTAAGAAGTGTTTCATATCTGCTTCAAGATCAGAGAGGAAGTAACCACAGTGGCAGCCACCGTGTCTTGAACCCTTACGAGTTATCAGTCATTGTACATATGGTGAAGTTAATCCTCACACACTAAAGTACTTGGCACTGGGAAAATATCATTAAATGTTATCCAAATTACTTGTGAAGTATGTCACCTTTTATTTTGAATGATAACGTCAATGATTATCTTAATTTCTAGAAGTTCTATTTCCTTTTCTTTTTAAACACCTCATTCATCTTACCTTATCATTTCTGTTCTTTCTTGGGATAATAGATAGTCTTTTAAAAAACACAACAACAAGTCTGAGGTCCTGCTGGAGGCTCCGTCATATTGTGTGTCTGTGTGAGCATTAAGTACCTACCTACACTTCCACATTCCATGGGACACTCTTATCAGTTCACACACACTAGCTTCCAGCTGCTTTGCTTCAGGCACTGGGCATTTCTTTTTTCTTTCAAGTTCATTCAGGTATTTAAACATTTCTTGGGCCTTATTTTACTTAGCATCTCCAAGTGTCTAAGGAGGGTTGGCCTGAGTTAGCTCAGTCTGACATATAACCAGAGTCCAGTATTACCATACAGACGAGGCAACTGCCTCTTAAAGAACTGACTAGCTCTGAATTCAGGTCTCTCTGATGCCCAATCCATGCTCTTGTCATAGACGGAAGCTTCTTACTTACATCTGCCAGACACACTAATTCCAGTTCTACCCCTGGAGTCACTCACATAATGTAAACAAGAGAGTCAGACTTTCATGCACCCTAAAGAGTATGAACACAACCATTTATTCTGTCCCCCATTTGCCTCCAGCTGAAAATTCCAAACTAAACTCCTTAAATTACTTGTTCTTCTTTAAAACCAAATTTTATTACAACGTGAATACAGGAAATCCTATATTTTTTACCTTAAGAACTTATATAAATCATAAATGCCACTGGAAGTGAAAAACAAACTGGGTTTCCTTCATGCATTAGTTTCTTATTAGGGAATTTCTGACCACAACAATAAATAGGGAAAGTTAAAGGACAGCACAATAGAAATCACAAAACCTGTGTTCTGCCACTAACTAGCTGTAGGACTATAGAGGGCTATAAGCTCTTTTTGCTTTGGCTTGTCTTCAAAAGGGGAATGATAATATCTTTCCTAGAGTTTAAAGGCTGGGGAAAGCAGTAAGATTTAATGCATAGGTTGTAACACACGAAAATATCTGGAAGGCCGAAGTGTGAGAAAAATGGAGAGATGTTAGTCAAAGGGTACACACTTTCCAGGCATCTAAGAAAGAGCATGATGGCTAATAGTTAACCAGATCACTATATATTAGAAAGTTGCTATGAGCAGAACTTTAATGTTCTCATCATCACAACAACAAAAAAGGTAATTTTGTGAGATGAAGAAGGTGGTCACTAACTGTGGTAAACATATGGAAATATATACACGTCACATCATCACACTTGCATCTTAAACTTACCTAACATTACATGTAAAGCTGAGGAAAAACAGAAGTATCTAATTTGAGATCTATGGGAGAATCATTTTAAGTCTAGACTGGGAAGGAAATGCAAAGTGTCAAAAAATGTCCATTACAACTGATGAACTGATATATGGTGCACATCTGACATTTTGATGTTTGTGATTTTATTTTTATTTTTGATGTGGGAAACATTGTTATTCTTAATTCTGTTAGTCAGACATTTTCTCTATGTTGTGTTATGTAAGTTAAATAAAGGAAGAATAATCCAAAATTAGGAGAAAGTGTCCTAGCCGGTTTGGCTCAGTGGATAGAGTGTCAGCCTGTAGACCAAAGGGTCCCGCATTCGATTCTGGTCAAGGGCACTTACCTTGGTTGCAGGCTCCTCTCTGGCCCCGGGCCCTGGTCAGCGCTCATGCACGAGGCAACCAATTGATGTGATTCTCTCACATCGATGTTTCTCACTGTCTTTCCTTCTCTCTTGCCCTCTCCCTAAAAATCATTGGAATATCCTCAGGTGAGGATTAACAAAAAAGAGGAAGTGTATAAAAATTTATGGAAAAATTTGTATAAAAAGGGGAAAATATACAATAGGAAATAAAACATTATTTTAGTGTGTTATAAATGTTATTAGTCTGATCTACAATAGTGAGACATTAACTGAACCCCTCCCCCCAGAAAAAATAATGCAAAAATTATTTTACCTTCATGTTGCAAGCCAATTCCATGAGCCTCTTTGCATTCTCTTCTGAGCGGTACCTCTTAGGAAGCTGGACCCTGAAGAACTTCAAGGCACCCTCAAAGTCTGTCAAAAGCAAGTCATCCTTCGATGTCTAGAAAAAGAGAGAGAACTGTGTGGAGAAAAGGTTCTTTGCTTTAAGACTGCACAAGAAGCATTTTATAATCCCAGCAGCTTTCTAGTTCCCAGAAGACAGTTCTCCCCTCCGTCAGAGCCACATGCTCATCTCTACTGCCAGGGACAACGTCCGAGCACAGTGCTGTTAGAATGAGACTAAGCCCCAAGCTATTGCAAGTGCTGAACCGAGAACGACAGATGACTCAGCTTATGAATAAATGTGTACCTTCAATAATCCAAGGGCAACATTAAAAATAACGCTGATTCCCTAAAAAAGAAAACACAAAAAGAACATTGTTAGAGTTCACATCTGGAATATGAAGCCATTTGTCTTCAGAATACCCCACAATTTTTAGAGCAGTTGTAAAACATTAATTAAGAAATAGAATTAACTTGAAAATATCTTAGAACATAAAAATTACAGAGCCACTGCTGAAACACCACGTAAAGGAGATCCAGTCTCTCATTCTTGAGAGAAGAGCTTTTCTAGCCCTACTCTCACATTCAATAGGAATACTTTCCTATACTTCCCAAGCAAAACATCTGACTCATAAAATTATGATCAGGTCCTGCCAGTGTGGCTCAGTGGATAAAACATGTTGGACCACACACCCAAAGATCACAGGTTTGATTCCTGGTCAAGGGCACATACCCAGATTGCAGGTTTGATCCTGGCCCTGGTGAGAGAGTGTGCAGGAGGCAACCAGTCAATGTATCTCTCACAGGATGCTCGATGCTCTCTCTCTCTCTCTCTCTCTCTTTCTCCCCCTCCCCCCACACCTCCTTCTCACTCTCTCTAAAAATCAATGGGAAAAATACCCACAGGTAAGAATTAACAACAAAAATTATATTCAGAAAATAATTCCTGTGGAACTTTAAATATATATATTTCGGAGAGGAAGGGAGAGGGTGAGAGAGAGAAACATCAATGATGACAGAGAATCATTGATCGGTTGCCTCAGTCTGGCCATGTACTCTGACCAGAAATTGAACATGACCTCCTGGTCAACACTCAACTACCAGCTGGACTAATTCCCCTGGAACTTGATTTTGTGTGGCCCCGCTCGAGGTACAGCAATCACTCTGAAGCCTGTGTCCTGAACCGACTCTGCTCCAGGCTCCCTCCAAACTGCCTCCCTTCCTCTAACTAGCTGGAAGATGGGGGGTGGGGGCAAAGGGCAAATGAGGGGAAGCACTAACATCTGATCAAATTAAACTATTTAAGTTTCTGGACCTCAGTTTTCATAACTAATATTCTCCCAAGGGTTTTCTGAGCTAATTCAAATGGTTGTGTATAATAGTAAAACCTGGACAACTCAAAGATTTGAGATTAGGAATTGGTTACATAAAATATGGTATATCCAAATGGGATACTTGGCAGCAATAAGAATAATGATATATTTGGTAATGTTATTTCTTATAATGTTTCAAGCTGGGTAGAAGGTACAAATTCTTTAAAGGACTTCCATGTTTTGCATATGGTAAGATTATACAAAAAGAAAGATGGTATTGATGTGTGTCAAGATATGTTCAAGTACATGAAATGAAAAAAGAGATTACCAAATAGTATATATAGCGTAATCTTATTTTTAAATATATACTGACCCATAATATGCATTATTATATAATATTCCATATAGAAAAAAAACTATTCCATATAAAAATTACATGCACATATATAAAGACAAAAAAGGCTGAAAGAATATATATCAAAATGTTAAAAGTAGTTACCCTCTGGACAGTGAGATTAGGTATATTTTTAAATCTTTTTGCTTATACTTTCTACAGTTTCTATAATAAACATATACACTGAGTGGCCAGATTATGATGATCTCTGCATAATAATCTGGCCACTTAGTGTATATCCCATGTAATAAAAGGCAAATATGCAAATTGTCCCCTCCACCAGGAGTTGGACCAGCAGGCAGGCCGGACCCCACCCCTGCACGGGGCCTCTAATATATATATATAGATATATAGATATATAGATATATATATAGATATATAGATACACACACACACACACACACACACACGCACTCTGTGAGTGGCCAGATCATTATTATTATCATTATTATTATTATTATTCTTACAGTGTGTGTGTGTATTTTAGAGGCCAGGTGCATGAATTTGTGCATGGGTGGGGTCCTGCAAGCCTGCCTCCTGGTCAAACCGACAATTTGCATATAGCTTTTTATTATATAGGATATACACTGAGTGGCCAGATTACTATGTGTTCAGAGATCATAATAATCTGGCCACTCAGTGTATATTTTTTAAATTAGTAACATTTTTCTTAAATACACACACACACACACACACACACCCAAAACTACATTGTGGCAAAGACTGTTATTTATTATCTACTTTCTTTTAGCAATAAAATACCACCCCCACCCCATTTTTAGCAATTCCTACCAAACTTAAAAAAAAAAAAAAATCTCTCTTGTAATAGGTGTGGTTATGTACCTAGGCTCATTTCCACTTACCAATAAAAGTAAGTGGAAATGTACTTCCAGGAAGTCTCTTTTAAAAAGAGGCCATGCACCCTCTCCTGTTCCATTCTAACCCTCCTAGCTTAAAATGCAGAGTTGACTGATAACTAGCACTCTCATCAGCCATAAGGATGAGAGTCACACTCTAGGGAAGGAAGGTTACTGCCAATCTCGGACTTCTTTTACATGAAAAATAAACTTCCATTTTACTTAATTGCTGCTGTTTTGAATTTTTTCAAAACAGCAGTCAAACCTATTATAATACTAACCAATACAAATGTCTAACATATGGTTTGCTTGCTTTTTAAGCTGAGAGTGCCTTTTAACAAAATGTGATCATTAGCTTTGGCACAAGGAAGAGTCGCTGAAACTTGGATTTCCCAGCACTGAACTAAAACAGAGCAGAACAAGTTCTGTTTTGACTGCTGTCATCAGGAGGACACTGTAACACTCCGAAGTGCTATGGTCTCCGATACGCACCTCACACAACAGCAGGTCAATGATATGGAAGACCATGTAGAGAGGGAACTTGGCAGTGAAAAGCGTGAGAAACCACTGGGAGGCGTACATGTGTGCTTCAAGGCTTATATCCAGGAAGTGGTTGTACAGGTCTGGAATAGACTCCTGAAATAGAAAATTAATTAGTTTTAGGCCACATATGCAGCTATTCAGCTCCCACTCAGGAGGCTTATAAATCTAACAGGAATAGGCTTCAGAAGTCATATATTTCTATTTTTCTAAAAATCTCCAAGGGCTCAGAAGAACACATCATCTGACATTAAACTGGCACTCAGCTCCCTTTTCCAGTCCACACACTAGCTCTAAAGAGGAATCCTCCCCCAAGTGGTGACAATTATGTGTAAAGGCAGTTTTTCTTTCCAAGTTGTGAAATGTTTGGGAAAGTTTGTTTCACTTTTGTTATGGAGTTTCTAACCAATAAGCGTCAGGGCCCTGGTGAACACTTCCTGACTATGCTGTGTTAGAGGCCTGACAAAGTCTGCTGAGATTCTGAGTGTTTTATGAGCCTGAAAACCCAGCTTACACCCAACATGTTCACACCTTATGAACCTTGGCATCATCATCACATCGTGAGAAATGAAAACAAACAAAAACACCTATCCTTCACCCTGGATGGCTAAGGCAACACCACTACTCCATGGCACCATTTCATCAATCTACTTCTCCCTAGACCATGTTCTAACTGGCAAACGCAAGCTGGGTTGTTGTTTTTTGGTTTTTTTTTACCTGCATGAGACGCTCCAACTGGTAAAATTTGCAATGCAAATCTTCAAAATTTTGCTTGAAAAGTTCCCTGAGACCATAGTCAAACATGATCTTGACCAGAACACTGAATGCCTGTTCTTCAGGCATCTGTAACAGACAAGGAAGGGCAGGAAAAATAAAACCACAAAACATATACAGAAGTTTTTCAGTACTATATTAAATTCATCCTTCTACTCTCTTATTTGAATAGTAGGAAGTTTACTGGTACTCAGTACTTCATAACATTCATTCACTCAACCACGAAATCAAATCCCTAAAATTTGATTTTAAAGAAAAATACTGATGTGAAAGAGAAGCACCGTGAGAAGGAAACATGGATAGGTTGCCTCCCACACTGGCTCAGACCACTGACTGGCCTGAAACCTGTGTGTGTCCTGACCAGGGACAGAACCTGCCACCTTCTGGTGTTCAGGATGACGCTCTAACCAAATGAGCAACAGCGGCCAGGACTCAACCAAAAATACTTAATGGTGCCTCCTCCATGTCAGACACTGTTCCTGACCTTGGGGAGTCTCCCATATAACCACACACAGTCACTGTAATGTGAAGCAGGCAGAAACAGGGATGATGAGAACATAGGAACAGGGAAGCCTGAGTCTGCCTGGGGGAAGGACAGAGGCTCTGTAGAGAGGACAGGATTGGAACAGGGCAGGACAGGTGGATAACAAGTGTAGGTTTCACCTTTCCCAAATCATGAGATCTTATAAATCATTTTACCTTCTTTGCCGCCATTTTGTTCCAATAAAAATGTTTTACTTCCTCACTGTTATGAAAAAAGATGCTAGAGAAACCTTAAATGTTCTAATGCTTGTGGTAATGCTTAAACTACTATAGTTTAACACTCACAGCAATACTTAAAGTACTACAAAAACCCTATTTCTATTTACAGATGTTACCTATTTATAATAATACCTACACCTTTTACAGCTTTACAGAAAACTATTTCCCCAAGAGTATGGCAAATGTCTCATTTTCAAAATAAAAAAGAAAACACTGGAAATGTTATTTAAGGCTTAGTGTGACTATAGCAAGCCTTCAAATGTCAAGAAGGTGGGCAGGCTTCTGTGGAATAAGACAACGGAGGTGGGCCGAGCACAGAAATCACTAGAATAAGGCAGAGGAAAAGAGCAAATCAGATTAAGTAATAAGTTACAACAATGCAGCATATTATTGGAAAGTTAAGGATTTGGAGCAAAGGACCAGACCTTTGAGGTCTTTGTCATGAAAGGCAACTTCACTCTTCCCCACACTCAGGGAGATGTGGTCTGACCCCAGTGGCCTTTCAGTTAGGCAGCACATCTGCCCTCAGGCTGACATTTACCTAACACAATGGCAAGCAGCAGAGAATTCAATCGAAGACACTGTGGATTTGATCAGGAAATCCATTTTAAAGGGGTTGTGATACTTGTATGGGGATAAATGTCCTTGGACTGAAGTTGAGAACAAAGATAAACCACATAGGTCTGTGAGACTGAGATAAAAAGTTTGCCTAAAACAACAAAACAAAACAAAATTTTAAAACTTTACCTGTTGATGGATGTATTAATTAGCTTGTGTGAGCATTTCATAATTTAAATCAAATCATCACACAAACATACACACACACACTTGTTTATTAATGTCAAAGCTTTTTCATATTTTTACATGCCTACCAATAAGCTATATTCAGTAATAAGACAGAAAGTAGTTTCTGTTTTACTTTTATTACAACCTTGTATTTTACTTGCATTATAACACAAAATGACTTAAAACTCTTCCACAGCTTCCCCTTGCTTAGAGCAACAAATCCAGCCTTCTTGGCCTGGCCTCCACAGGTCTACGAGGCAGGTCTGTTATCCCCCCAGCTCCCTCTCCTCTTCCCATCACTCATGACATTCCAGTCCTACTGTCTTTCCAGTTCCTTCCAAATGCCAAGTTTTCCCAATTTCAGTGCTTCTATATATTGTATAATTTCCTTTCCTGGGAATGTTCCATTCTCTACTCTCGTTTTTTAAAATACTTTTATTATTTTCATAAGAATGTTAAAAAAAAAAAGTTAAAATGAGAACCCTTCTCATTTTTCAGGGTTCACCTTAAGGGTTACTTCCCCAGAGGAGCCTAGAATCTAAATTTGGATTCCTTGTTATAATCTTGCATCAAACTTCTTTTATTATGTCTTCATAGCACCACTGCAATTAATTTACTTATGTGACTTTCTGCTTACAGGTGGTCAGCTACACTAGCTGTGTATCCATAAGGATTGAGACTATGACTACATTATTCTCTTCTGATCTCTAGCACAATACAGACCATACAGGCGCTCAAAAACTCTCAGTTAACATCACCTGTGTCTTTTTTGCCAAACATTCTAACTTGAATCATTAGGAAAAGATAAGACAAATCAAGAGTGTGTGATCTTTTATAAGATAATTTGCTAAAATGTTTCAAAATACATTAAAAAAAAAAAAAAGGCAAAGGGGTAGTTTAGATTAAGAGAATAAAGAGAAGTGACAACCCAATGCAATGCTGGAATCAATCAAATGCAATTCATTGATCTGGGTTAGGAAAAAACCTACCTATAAAGGACTTTATTATATAAACAACTGGAGAAAACTGAACTGGGGATAAGCCAATGCTGAATCACTGAGAATTTCTTGGATGTGACTGTGATATTATGGTCACGTCCTTAGGAGATACATGCCCAACTATGTAGGAGTGAAATATGTTGATGTTTGCTACTGACTTAAAAAATTTTTAATAAAAAATTGTGTGTGTGGCCAAAACCGGTTTGGCTCAGTGGTAGAGCGTTGGTCTGCGAACTGAAAGGTCCTAGGTTTGATTCCGGTTGGGGACATGTACCTTGCTTGCGGGCACATCCCCGGTAGGGGGTGTGCAAGAGGCAGCTGATCGATGATTCTCTCTCATCGATGTTTCTAACTCTCTATCCCTCTCTCTTCCTCTCTGTGAAAAATCAATAAAATATATTTAAAAAAAAAATTGTGTGTGTGTGTGTGTGTGTGTATGTATGTGAAATAGAGGAAAAGAGAAAATGCAGAGTGAGAGTCAGAGAAAACAGTGTGTTAAAATATAACTGGTAAATTAGGTGAAGAGTATATGGGTGTTCACCTTAAGATTTTTTTCAATTTTGCTGTGGATCTAAAAAAAAATTATCATTAAGTTGGATAAAAAAAAATGGCACAAAAGAAACCCAACTCCTTCACCTTCCTCCTACCCCAATATATAAATCCCAAAACAAATATTAATGAGAGGATAAAATGTCCCCAAGGATCCAACTAAGAATTAAGTCTATCTAAACATCCTAGCAAGAAAAAAAGTCTACCCTTGTACCATTTTTCAACACTGTCACTTATTCTCACGTTTCTCTTCCATGATGACATTAACTTAAAAAAAAAGTTTTCCAGATATACGAGTTAAAAATCATGTCCTAGAGCCTGGCCAAAGCCAATACAAAACCATACACAAGATTAAGGCTAGTATGAGCTGGGGTAGGCCATGTCTAAGTCATAACAGAGACACATTTACTCACATGGAGAAGCAGAACAGCAGCGAGAAATGACTGGCCCTGGCAATAGCCAATCTCTTCATCAAATACAGAATAAGCCTGAAAAACAACAACAACACAGGAGGTGTAACTGAATGTAGTCAGTCATAGGCCACAGTTGCCCTATAGGACCTTGAACATAGGAACTGGAAGATGCTACCCACCCTGCACTGTGGCATTTTGATGGTCAATGAATGATGCAAACATTTCTCTCCAATCCCATTTTTTATTTTACAATAAATAAAACTGTCACCATGCCACCTTCTGTTGCCAAGAAGCAGAGAAGGTTATGCAAACACCACTTGGGCACTAAAAAAGGTTGTCATAACTCATTGCCTTTTCCCTCTGTCTGAAAAATAGGCTCCAAACATATTCTATTCGCCCAGAATTCCCTCTTCTCTGTGCTTCTATGGTACTTGCTACACGTATATGGTTGTTATGCCCTTACCTCACTGCATTTTAAACCTTCATCCTCACACATAGCAGGCACTCACTAAACACTGTTAATGTTATTCATCTTCGTTCTGGGAAAAAGTCTTTTGGCAAAGACACCAAAATACAATTCTCTCTGCAATGCCAGTAATAACTTTTCTGATAAGAGGGACTGCTCTGAAACAGCTTGTGGGTTCCTCTGGAATTCTTATTTTGTATTTTTCTTGGCAGCGGAAGATCACTACCCATCTCTCCAATCATCATGTTTAACAGAATACTGACATCTAACATTCCTTGTGGTTTGCTCTTTGGTTCTTCAGCTGTTTTTCAATCTTGTCTTTATGATTAATACTCTGGTCCTCATGTAAGTTGTGGTAGAAAGGGGAATTCCTATAGATTCAAGATGTTATTTCCTGTATGACAAACTTATTTCTAATGAAACTCCCTTCATTATCCACAAGTTTCCTTTGTGTCCCAGAATGCAATTTAGAATGTGTTATGTTTAGAAATCAAATCACTTAGCAAAATGTTATGCCAATGCTTATTAGATGAAAATTAAGTCAACATATATATAAATCTTATCATTAGACTTTGGTGAAACTCTAGCTTTTTACATATGTATGCTATAATCAGGTTTTCATGAATTCAGGTAAAATTCAATATAATCACATATCTCCCATTTGATCAAAGCTTGTCTGATGAGAGGGCCACAGAAAAACACATACTTTTCCAAAAACAAGATGTGTATAGGGCTTAGAAATGACCTGTTTATAATACAATAGTTTTATATTCAACTATGTAAATATTAACAAGTGTTAATACCTATGTTGTTAAAACTGTGTTACAAACTAATAGTAATATATGCAAACACAGCTCAAAGTTTGTGAAGGTTATCAATCAGTAATTGATTGTTCAAGAAAGAACACAGGCTTCAGAGTTAGAATTGGGCTGAAATCCCTAGCAGCTAATATCCAGGTCAAGAACTTAAGCCTATTACTTATATTTTTTACTACAGGCCCGATTCATGCACCAGTGGGATCCCTCGGCCTGACTTTGGGGATCATGCCAAAACCAGCTCTCCAACTTCCCCTGAGGGGTCCTGGATTGCAAGAGGGCAGTTCTCAGGTGACACACCCCAGAATCGGGCTCCCTCCTCTCTGGTTCCGGGTGCATCACCTGAGAACTGCAGCTGCCAAGTCACTGCAGCTCAGCAGCTCCTGAATTGAATGTCTGCTCCCTAGTGGTCAGTGCATATCATAGCTATCAGCTGGATGGTCGAATGGTCAAATGGTCACTTAGGCTTTTATATATACAGATTTGTAAGATGAGAATAATCATAGTGTTTATAACAGAGTCGATGTATTATTTTCAGTCCTCTCATGTCACATACTCAGCACATAGTTTAATCAATTATGCACTAGGCTGAAAATGTATTGACTTTCTACAGATAGAGAATGGAGAGGAGCATATTTTTCAAGCTTATGGAAAAGCTTGAAGGAATGCCCACACACATGAAAGTACATGATATATTTGGAAAAAGTCTGGAAATAAGGTTCATGAAAACTATAAAAAAGAAGTAAAGGCATTTCATCAATCCAATATTTAATGCCAAGCACTGTGCCAAGTGCTCCCCAAACTAACACACATAAGCAATGATCCCTGTCCTTGAGAACTTCACAGTTCAGTTGGGGAGTTTGACAAGTAAATCAACCAGAATATATTAAGAAGTTCAATGAGGTTGAAATATAAAGTATGTAGAGAATAAGCCAGGATATATTATAAAATGCCTTTACTGTTAAGTTAAGGAGTCTAGGTCCAGGAAATAAACTAAGATTTTTTTTTTTTAAATTTGATTTCAGAGATGAAGGGAGAGACAGAGAAACATAAATGATGACAGAGAATCATTGATTGGCTCCCTTTTTTGCATGCCTCACACTAGGGATCAAGCCAGCAATCTGGGCATGTGCCCTGACTGGGAATCAAACCGTGACCTCCTGGCTCACAGATCGATGCTCAGCCAGGCCACCCGGGCCAAACTAAGAATTTTTATTTCATTCTGTGGGTTATGGGAAAGGATTATACGTTTCAGTGGAGGCCAGTGAAGTGATTCTTCAGTCGACAAAGAGAAGATAATAGATAGGCTAGAATCCAAAAGCAAGGTAGCATCTGTAAGAGTGCTGGCACCATATGATAGAGACCTGTGCGAGGATGTGGACAGCGAGGGAAGTATGACTAACAAGATACATCAATCATACCAAATTCAGGCCAAAGGATGGAACTGAAAACTAACAGAGAAGTGATTGTATTTTCAGCAAGACAATGGCAGTGGGGTAAAGAAAAACTGTTTTTCATTAACAATGGCATTGGGGTAAAGAAAAACTGTTTTTCATTAAAAGAGAATAACTAAACATATGGATATGCTGAGTCCGGATTCTAACCAAACTTTAGACATTTAGGGAAATCTGAATGAGTGGCTACTAAGTGATAGTGATGGATAATGATGGATGCTACTACATGGAGAATGGTCTTATTTTTTAGAGATGTACAGCAAAGAATTTAGGATCATGATAGCTGAGATTTGCTTTAAACTACTTCAAGGAAAATGTTAATGAAGCAATTGTAGCAATATATTGATAAATATTAAATCTAGATGAAGAGACATTTACAGCTATACTATTAAATTTTTACGTCTGAAAATTTCCATAAACATTTTTCCCTGGCCAGTGTGCTCAGTGGGTTGGGCATCGTCCCATGCACCAAAAGGTGGCTGGTTCAATTCCTAGTCAGAGCACATGTCCTCGTAGGGAATGTGCAGGAGGCAGCTGATAAATGTTGCACTCTCACATTAATGTTTCTCCCTCTTTCTCTAAGTCAATTAAAAAAAAATTTTCCCCATAATACAGTTGTCCCTCAGTATCCACAGGGGATTGGTTCTAAGACCCCTGTGGATATCAATCTGCAAATGCTCAAGTCCCTCATATAAAATGATGCAGTATTTGCATGCAATCTATATTTGCATATAGGCGATAGCGGGGTGTGCTTCCACATGACTTTATTTTCCTGGATTCAACATAACGATTGGGGCATGGCAAATTCAAGTTCTGGTTTTGGAACTTTCTGGGACTTCTTTTTTTCTTGAATATTTTTTGATTTGCCACTGGTTGATTCAGCAGATGCAACACCAGTGGATGCGGAGGACTGAGTGCAAAACGTGTTTGTAAATAAGTTCTATTTTTAGTAGATCTGTTTTGATTTATTTGATAGACTTTCATGGAGACCAGCTAGGCCTTGAGCTAATGCAGATGTGAGAACATCTGTGTAGCGGTAACAGCTGAAGCTTTGGGGGTGAAAAGACTCACTAAGGAGACAGTAGAGAGCATAGCACTCAATGAGTGAACACCTATGTCTCAGGAGGCAGGCCTGTTTCAGGAACAGGCATCCAGGGATAAAATAATGAGGGATAAAATTGTGAGAGAAGGGAGAGCACAACCAGGAGGGTGAGAAGTCAAGAGGAGAGAGAGCTACACAAAGATCATCATGAGGTAGAAAGCAGAATGCAACAGGGTTAAAGGCAGTGAACAGAAGGTTTCTTTCCTTTTTATCTTTAAATATATTTTTATTTATTTCAGAAAGGAAGGGAGAGGAAAAGAGAGATAGCAACATCAATGATGGGAGAGAATCACTGATTGGCTGCCTCCTGCACACACCACACTGGGGATAAAGCCCACAACCTGGGCATTTGCCCTTGACCAGAATCGAATCTGGGACCCTTTGGTCTACAAGCTGATGCTTTATCCATTGAGCCAAACTGGCTAAGACCACAGGGTTTCTTTCTGGGAAGCTGGATTGGCTGCTTAAATGGGAAGCATAACTGAGAAGGGCTAGAAAAGAATGATCAGAGAAGGGGATTTCAACCAAAATCAGAGATTTGTACATCCTATGGGGAAATTAAAATTAAACCCAATAAACATTTCTGTAAATTCTAACTGCCTATATAGTTTAAAGCACCTAGTTTATCATTGAAGAATCACCCTTTATTGCTAGCCTGTCCTAAAACTAGTTGTTAGTTTCACTTTTTCAATCATAATATGTAAGTTCCTTAAGGACACTTCTCATTCTTTGACTGTATTTCATATGTACCCTGTTTCCCCGAAAATAAGACAGTGTCTTATATTAATTTTTGCTCCCAAAGATGCGCTAGGTCTTATTTTCAGGGGATGTCTTATTTTTCCATGAAGAAGAATACGGTACACATTTATTGTTAAAACTCCCAAGTACATACCTTTTAACAGGCTGGTCAGTATTTCCCAGCACTTATTATGCTGCAGTGTTAAAAGTCCACCTGGATAGGCATTGGCATGTCCTACTGTCCGACTATCCCAGGTGGCAAGTGCATCATTTACACTGTGCGTACTGAAAAGGAGCTTGCAATATTACAGAACTCAACTGGTTTCATAAAACCAATTTTTTAAAAGTATAAACGTGGAGCCAGGCAACTGTTATCTGAAAGTCTTGATTAAAAGGGTAAAAGGAGCCCTATCATTTTATTTCTAATTAATTCCTATTCATCATAGTCTAAAATTGTGTTCTTATCGTTGATTTTACAGTCTTATACACATTACACTTTGTAGTTGTATTTTGCATAATATCCAAGAACCACAGTGGCCATTCAAAACTGAATCTTTTTTTGTGTCTGTGACATGAAATACCTTGCATATTTTATATAAGGAATCTTGTCCATCTCCTCCTGTATCCTTAAAGTAGTCGTGGGCTGGGAATGTCCGGTTAATATCCCGGGTGATAGCACTGTCCTGAGGAGACTCCTGTGAAAACACAAAGAAAGAGAAGGCTTAGCGGTCAGTCCTGAACCCATATGTTTTGGTTTATACAACAAGGTCTTCTCATTTACATACTTAAAGAAGCTTCAGGAACATATATACACATATGCATGCCCAGAGTTACTACATCTTTAGGAATCAACTATTCAAACAAAAGCAAAAGCTAATATTAAGGTGGGGGGGGAGACTGAAGAAAAGCAACCTATTTCACTCTATACACCTCATGTATAGTCCATCCCTGCTGCAAGAAAGTGATGCTGGTGCCCTTTCTATTGTAACAGGTAAAATGTTCTATTAAAACAGACTTACCATAGGAAAATGCCATGTCTAATCTCAAAAGTAGGGAGAGTGCTCCTGTTTAAAAAGCTGGGTACAAAAATTGCTGCTTTAATTGGTTCTTGGCATGCAGATTATGTGTCAGGTTCTCAATAGAAAAGAGAAGCTCCTGACGTGTGTAATACTTTTAACAATAAAGAATTATTTAATAAATAAATAGAAAAGAGAAGCCCCTGAATTGGGTTTATCCTAGGTGCAAGTGGCATAAAAAATGTGCACATCAGTATGAGCAATATGAACCCAGTCCACCAAATGCCAAGGGATTCAACAGGCTACGGGAAAATATCCCTTGCTTTTGCCAATGTAGAAAAACTGTTTCCTTGTTTGTCATGACTCAACTAAAACTGAACAAATGTCAATAATGTCAGCAATCCTTCATAAAATATACCAATCATTCAGCTATTTCTAATATCTTCCCCTTGTTAAATTTTATTTGCTTACATATTAAAGAACTAGAGCACAGACGCATGGCCTTCTATTTTAACAATGTGTTGTCTTCATAGTCAAGACAATAGCCTTGATTCTCCTTAAAGAACCTATATCATATTCAGGTCACCATCCAAGAGCCTGACAACTCCTGTTTCAAGTTTAAAAATTAAAGTGATATTCCTCTCTCGTCCAGTCATTTCTCTAGACTTCCAGCTAACTATGTTCCCAGGGTCATAAATACTTTGCGATTATGGGATCTGACTAATTTAAAGCCTGTGCTCATTGCCAAACTGCTTTCCAAGGAGCTTTACTGGATAGACACCAACAGTGAAGGCAGCTACTTCTGATTAATTTCATGCATGCTTTACCTGAAGAAATTATGCAAATGAGCTGCAATAACTTGAAATGTATATTCTTTTGAATACATGCTTTTTTTCATGTAATAAAATTTAATGTCTGCTCCAATTTACAAAAGTCCATTTTCAAAGTCTGTATATTGTAAAGTATATTTCTGTATTTCCTATGTTGTAAAGGTTTAAAGAAAACCCTGTAATTATAGTGATATATTGTCCCCTACATTTCAAGCAGCAATATAAACAGTATATGTAGTTCAGAAATTATAAACACACACACTGCAACATATTAGACTGGCTAAAGAAAACAGACAATACCAAGTGTTGGTGAGGACACGAAACTATCGGGACTCTCAATTGCTGCTGATGGAGGTATAAAATAATACAATTTGGTGACTTACAGGGCAGTAGTTAAACACACATCCACCTACACCCAGCAATTCCACTCCTACCCAGAAGAAACAACAACACACATCCAATAGAAACAACATATGTACAAAAATGTTCAGCATAACCTTATCTGTAATAGCTAAAAATTAAAATCCCCTAATGTCCCCCATAGAGAAAGTGATAAATAATGGTATATTCATGTATTGAATAATACATATGTTGCTGAAGAGAATTTCATTTAAAAATGTACCGTATTTTCTGGTGTCTCTCTCTCTTCTTCTCTTCCTCCTTTCCCTCCCTTCCACTCTCCCTTAAAAAAAAAAAATTTTTTTTTTCCCCCAGTGGAAAAAAATATCCTCGGGTAAGAATTAACAACAACAACAAAATGCATCAATATAATCATTAATTGCAAAAAATGTACCATATCAATGTAAGATATAGGGGAAGCTGTGAAAGGTATATCAAAACACTATACTATTTTCACAATATTTCTGTAAATATAAAACAGTTCTTTAAAAATAAAAAATAAAGTTTATTAAAAGAGAAAAAGCCCTGGCCAGATAGCTCAGATAGTTAGAGCATCATCCTGATACACCAAGGTTGTGGGTTTGATCTCCGGTAAGGGCACATACAAGAAGCAACCAATGGGTGCATAAATAAGTGGAACAACAAATCAATGTCTCTCTCTCTCCCTAAAATCAATAATTTTTCTAAAAAGTCGTATTAAAAGAAAGAGCAACAGTATCACCTCCTTATTATACAAAATAGAAAGTCAGGCTTAGTAAGGGTAAGCCACTTATTTGTACTTATTAGGCAATCAATGAAATGCTGGACTAAATTTGTGGAAGAAAATCGGTGAAATGAACACTGGGAATTAGTTCAACAGAAATCAAAAGTAGGCTCTGTTATTGTGAGTGATTTATAGAGATTTCTTTCTTGGCTCCAATTCTCATGCTCTTTTTAGTGTATATGATAAAGCAATGGTGATACTTTGTTACTTTTTAAATTTTTAAGGCTCTTCTAAAATAATTTGTGTAGAGAAAAATCTAAGGAAATGATGTTTGTGCCATTTTTTTCTCCCTGTGTTGGTTTTGAAAGTCGTCCATTAGTTCAAACAGTGGTACCACATTCTGTAATTTTTCTGGATGACTATTTTTATACCTTACTGTGAGAATTGGCCCACTGGGTAACTTCTCAGGATTAATAAGGTACTGGGAACAGGAGGAAACCCTTTGAATACACACCCTTTGTAAACTCAAGTTAAAAAATAGAAAGCTAAGAATGGCAGGAAGAAAAAGAAAGTACCCAAACAAAGAAAATGCAATGGAAGGTTGCCATGAGAAATAACCAGCATAGGAAAGATTATTATTTCCATAGTAGCTTAATGCCTAAAGAAAAAATTAGATCTTAAGTCTAGTCCAGAATGTTATACATGCTTTGTTAAAAGCCATCGTG
The DNA here is from genome assembly GCF_014108245.1 of Pipistrellus kuhlii. Classification (NCBI taxonomy): domain Eukaryota; kingdom Metazoa; phylum Chordata; class Mammalia; order Chiroptera; family Vespertilionidae; genus Pipistrellus; species Pipistrellus kuhlii. The sequence goes on along the minus strand of NW_023425544.1, from coordinate 767,330 downwards.
TAATACTTAAGAAAACAATAAAACAGAAACACAAAAACCCACTCAACTCCATTAAAGGATATCCTATCTTTACAATATGCTTCACAGAAATAAAATAATCTTTTGGTTACATTTTGCTCTTAAAAAGTCAGTTACAACTTGTCAGAAATAATTTTGACAAATTCACTTTGACAGAAATAATTAAGCAAAGATAACAAGAGCTAAGACAGATTTGTAGTCACTATTCTAATTAAGCACCTTATATATAGATGAATCACATAGATACATCTATTGTAACAACCCTCTGAGGTGGGTTCTGCTATTTCTCCCATTTCACAAATGAAAGAAGTTAAATCACTTGGCAAGAGAGTGAGGAGCTAGTATTGGAACCCAACTGTTTTGGAGGTTTTTTTCCTAGTCCACATTCTTAACCCAAATACATATATGGTGAAAGTGAAGGAATTCTCTTCTCAGTAGTCAGTGGCACTTATAATTCTCAATACATAAAAAGGTGTTTTGGTTTTCTAGACTCTCATAACTGAAATCAACACGACACAGACTTTGAAAATGTGCCTTTTCTTTTTACTTGTATAAAAGTGCTTGCTTCATTGGATGAAGGCTGTTCACTGTTTATGAAAAAGCAGAAATCACTAAGGTCCTAATGACATGTAGACCACAATATCTTGGTCTCTCAAAGAACCACCTTCACAAGATTGTGCTATTGGCATGTTTTAAGAATCTATTTTTTTTAATAAAACAAAAAACACACAAATGCTATTGAAACCTTGTATTGCATAGTGAGATAGGTGACACCAACCACATTACTCAGTGTCCTTATCAGAAATTCTGACACTCCTACAGAAATATGAGTATTCCCTCCCCCCATGGAATTAAATGTCCATTTTTCCTTCGGCCAATAGGAAGCTCAGGACCAAGTTCACAGTCCAACTTTAAGCAATACAGGATTTCATAGCTTGTCTGTCTATTATCTTTTTGTTCTACCTCTATTTTCCAAATCGCTTCCTTATTTATATTTTCCTGTTTTATTGAATTATAAGTATTCTAATAAAGTACCTCCAAACCTTAAAAATATGAGGTACAGTGTATTTATATAAAAAGCCCTTCAAGTCCATTTCATAGTTTAATCAACAAGAATTTTATAAATAAACATATCTGATTGATGGACAGGGCAAGTCATCTTTATCTTAAACTCAGAGACAAGGACATAAAACACATGTGCCTATGCACACATACTGATACTTGTCCCTGTGTGACCAGCATCCTTTCAGCCTGCAGTGCTGCTCCTCCCCACCAGTGCAACAACAGGGGTTTTATTTCAGTGGGGATTGGATTGGTTAGATATTGCTTTGTGTATTTATCTTGGGGATTTGCTCTTAGAGGCAAAAATAATTAATTTCAATAAAACTGTCATTGAATAACACTTAATAAAAGACTTAAAAAGCTGAACCAAAAAGAGATAAGTAATTGATCTTTAACCTATATAAAATATTGTGTTGGTATTCAGTAATTAATGCTTTAAAACATCAATTTCCAACACATCACACAGAGAGCAGACTGGAACTAGATTTCCACAAGCATGGAAATAATGGAAGGCATTTCAGTATACGGCCACAACTACATGACAACTGGAGTTGTACTTTTGACAAAGAACGAGAAGGCGGAATTTGGGTGTCCTACTAAGACCACACAATATAATGAACAGAACTCTAACTCTGGGATCAGGAAATTCTGTTTCTGAATACAGCACACACACACCACCACCCCCTTATGTATTTTGTATAAGTCTTTTGGACAAGTCTCTTAACTAGTCTGAGCTTTAATATCGTTCTCTGTAAAACCTAAGCTATGGTTCCTTCATTACAGAGTTTATGAGAAACAAATGAGATGCTGCATGGGAAGCAGGTATCATGAGGTCCTGTACATCAGTGGTGGCTATACCCCATCATACTTGACATTTATGACGTTGGCATATTTTCAACCTTGGGAGGGAAGCCAAGGGACAAAATGTGTTTGGCAGATTTTCCCGTGTTTGGGACTTAGTGCCCTGCCAGGAATCTGCAATTCTAGATAGCATGCAATTCAGAAATCCATTGTATTTCACCACCATCATAATTTATCTTATCCAAATGCAATTACAAAGAAGATAAATCAGGCAACAGAAAAAGTGATACAAAATGTAAATGATTCAATAAGTGGCTTTTTAACCAATGAACTGTGCTAAACAAAACACCGTAAAGCTCAGTATAAAAAGTATAAAGTACTTTTGTTGATTATCTTAAAAAAAAATTTTTTTTTTCCTCAAGAGGAAAAAAATCCTTTTGAGTTTCTCTTATTAACACTGCCTCATTTAGTAAAGAGCTCTTCCATTTCAAGACAATCAAATAACTATACCAACCCCCTGGTAATAATTCTTATTTACTCTTTTTTTTTTTTCCAATAGAGAAAACTATTTAACTCAAGCATGACAACTATGTAATCAATGAACTGCCAAAGAGTCTTTTACTACAGACAACTGACCCAAAAAACAGGCTCCAGAAAAGTTTGCCAAATTAGTGCCTCTAACTTTAATACATACTTAAGCACTATGAATAGTTATAACTTATATTAAATCTATATCATACAAATGTAATAAAAAATTAGATGACTTCTTCAGGAAAAAAAAGCTCTTTAATAAAATAATGTACTGCTATCACATTGTTTCAATCCAAATATGGCATGATAGTGCCATTCTAAAAATAAATCTAAGTCCCATGTGATATGCAGACTTTTAGCTATGTTCATTTCCTTTTAGGGCTCAAGTTTCCCACAGGAAAATTATTCAATGTTTGGCAAAATTGTCCCAAATCATCTATAGATGAGATGATTTGGGACAGTGCTAACTGCACTGCCAACCTTCTTCCTGCTTTGCTATTGTTGATTTGCCTACACAATAATCCACCAAGGAGAGGCCAAGGAGCAGGAAATACTCAAAAGCTATTGCCTGACAAAAGTGAATACAGAAAGTGTCATTTTGCGTTAAAAAGTGGCAGGGGAGGTGACTTATGAGTCAGTTAAATTAGAAGCTGCAAAATTATTACATACAAAGTCATATCCTAAACAAATGTTTCTTATAACTATGATGACTTTCAAATACTTATTTTAATTGCATTTTTATATTACTGAGCAAAACTGCGTATCAAATGCCCTCTCAGTACAGCTTAATACAGATTGAATTATTTGCTTAAAAATTTTGTAAAGAATTAATATGCTAAAAATAAAATCCTCTCGAAATCACTCTCATAATATACCACACACAAGACCCACATTCTTTAAACAATATTTTAATATAACCAAATCAAATTATGATTTTTAAGAAAATGTTTTATAATACTAAATAGTTTTATTTTTAAATTTCTTTTTTTTTTTCTGAAAGTAAGTCGCCAGATAAAAGTGTACTTACTAAGTAACAAAAATGTATAGCAGCTGTAAATGACTAGAGATATTAAAATATGACTTTAAAACTATAGAGGCCAGGCCGGCGTGGCTCAGTGGTTGAGCACTGATGTATGAACCAGGAGGTCATGGTTCAATTCCAGGTCAGGGCCCATGCCTGTGTTGTGGGATTGATCCCCAGAGTGGAGTGTGCAGGAGGCAGTCGATCAATGATTCTCTCTCTCATCATTGATGTTTCTATCTCTCTTTACCTCTCCCTCTCTGAAATCAATAAAAATATATATTTTTAAAAAACCACAACTTTATGGAGTTCCTTGCTCATGTAAGTTAACAAAACATTAAAATGAGAACTTGTGTTTGAATATTATTGGTCACAAACATCTTTATCAGTGTATTGTTGAACTGAATTTAATATTCTGTAAGATGTCTGGGTTCATATACATATTTACAGACTACCTTTATTTCTATTGCATATTTTTATATAACTTTCAGGCAAAAGTTATGTTTACTTGAACCCCAATATATAAGAAAATCATGTTTGAGATTTAATTTTCTATTAAAGAGCTAATCTTAAACAATGATCAAGAAATGAATATTTAAAAGCTATTATTTCATCATTAATATATCAAGCTATAATTATTTAGATGTTTCTATTAACCTTAAAACTTAAAAAATTATCAGCACCTAAGTATAATACCAACCAAATTCCCTTATAATTCCTTACTACACAGGTAGTATAAGTCCTCATGGTATTCAATGATTTTTATGTTTTTCTATTTTAAATTCTTGATAAAGAATAACTTTAAAAGTTACAAGCAGTTATCTTTTATTTAAGCAAAAACTTCACTCTGTAATCTCACCAGCAGTACAAATACTACAAACACCAATGAAGCCCTTCTAGAACCACCTATTCATATTTACTTCCCTTAGCAACATTTCTGAGGTGGTTGCTAGTGATCAAGAGAATTTTCTAAGATTTTGCAAAACTTAATTTATTTGACTCAAAGTACCAATGAAAGATTACTTTTACTTATTTTATTTAATACACACCCAAATCTAAACAATTTTTTTCCCCCCAATCCTCCCATTTTCTAAGCACTTGACAATGTTGAAGAGTCCTTTGGACTTATTTTGGTGGCATGACTGAGTCTAAGGGAGGTGTAAGAGCTGGATTCTAGTCCCAGTTCTGTGACTAATGAACTGTCACTATTCTGGATTTCTGTTTCCCCATCTGTGAAAGGGGAGCCTAGATTATAACCTTTAAGTGATCTTCCAAGTCTGTCACTTTGGGATTCTATATTCATGTCATTCATGTGCTCAAAAACCTTTAATCCATCTCCCATTCTAATTAGAATAAAATCCCTTAGCATTTATTCCAGAACAGGAAGGCCCAATTTAGCTTTTGACCATACTCTCCATTTTACTTCAACCTGAAACCTCTGGTTCATCCAGGCTTCCCTATTCACTGGGAAGAGAGCAGCATAATTAACATGGACGGAATGTTCACTGAAGGCCACGCACTGTGCTAATAAGAGCTTTACTATTAACGTAACACGCATCTAATCTTGAATAGACTCCTATTATGATGGTGTGTGCTATCTTCTCTTAAAGATGAATATCCTTCTGAAGTTCAGAAAGATTGAGATCACCTAATTGCCAGAAGTAGGATCAAATTTTGTTTTAACTTTATTTCCAGTGTTTGGTAGGGTACAATAAACATAATCAGTGTGATGATGTTAACAACACATGGTGTTAACATGATTTAAGTAGAAATGGTTTCAATCCTTACATCTATCATATCATGAAGGAGAAAACTTTTAAAAATGAAAGTCTTTTGAGTCAGATTCTACTCCGCAAGAGTCAATAAAGACAGAGACCCACAAATGCTTCTGTTGTTGTTGTTGTTGTTTAGCTATAAATAAATGGCTTTGGCAGTGGGGATTTCCCAGGTCTTTCTGGAATAAACTCCAGAAATAAAACATGCTATTCAATGTTGTACCTTTTGCTTTCTCCCCCAAATATTGTCTTACTAATTCAATTCAACAAGCATTTGTTGAAAGCTAATAAACAGAATTTAAAGTTTTACTTTGAAAAGTCTTTCTGTATTTTGTTCAAACCAATACAATCTTTTGGTAACAATCTTTTGGTAACAAACTAAAAAGTCTTTCATTAAGTGACTACAGTCATGTTAACTTAACATGAAGATGTGCTTTTTACTTTGCAAAGGGTTTTCTCATGTCATATACTGGTACTGTTTGATAATTATAGGTCACTTTATTAGACTCTTTTGTCTATTGATCCTTTGGGTTTCTTTAGTCCTGTCCAAAGGATAATTTATGCCAATCTCATTCAAGCAGTAGGGACTGATAAGACTGTAGAGTCCTACTCACCCAAAGCCTAGACATTTCATATGCTGCTTTCTAAGGAAATCAATCTAACACATATCTCCTTACCTACAAATACTACACAATACTTTATATACCTATCTTCTATTGGTTAAAAAAAAAAAAAAAAAAAAAAGTTTAAAAATCTAAAAAGAGCCCCAACTGGTTTGGCTCAATGGATAGAGTGTCGGCCTGCAGACTGAAGGGTCCCAGGTTCGATTCCGGTTGTGGGCATATCCCCAGTACAGGCCCTGGGCTGGAATTGAACCTGGGACCCTTCAATCCACAGGCCGACATTCTATCCTCTGAGCCCAACCAGTTAGGGCCTTCTTGCTTTTTTAAGGTGCAAAGTCCAAAGCTATTACGATCTCTGTAACTAAGTTATGATTCCACCCTCCCACCCCTATTCCAGACCAAGAAGCTTTTAAAAATGTTCTTTATTCCTAGTGTTCTGAAATTTTATAATGATTTGCCATCAAAGTCTTTTTATTACATTAAGCTGGTCCTTTTCATTATGAAAACTCATATCCTTCAGTTCTGGAAATTTTTCTTCTAATACATCTTTGAGAATTTTCTTTTTTCTCTGTTTCTAAAATCATGCTAGTTAGGTGCTGAGCTTCCATGACTGAACTTCTCATTTGTGTTGCTTTCTGTCTACTGTTTCTGTCTTTTGTTTCACTATCTGGCCTACTTCAATTTTATCTTCCAACTTGTCTAATTTTTAAATAGTCTGATTATACTTTAAATCTCAAGAATTCTTTCTCATTATCTTTCTGGGTTTCTTTTTTTTTTTTTTTTTTTTTAATTATTATTGCATCCTACTGTCTTTTAATGGATCCAAAAATCTCTGAAAATGTTATACTTGATATTTTTGAAGTTTTCATCTGTGACTTGCATTGTTTTGTTTCCTCTGATTTATTTTATCCTGGGCTCTGTGTTTTATGTAAAAAGATTTTTTTCTTTTCTTTTTTTAAATATATTTTATTGATTTTTTACAGAGAGTCAGAAACATTGATGAGAGAGAATCACCGATCAGCTGCCTCCTGCAGACCGCCCACTGGAGATGTGCCTGCAACCCAGGTACATGCCCTTGACCGGAATCAAACCCAGGACCTTTCAGTCCGCAGGCTGATGCTCTATCCACTGAGCCAAACCGGTTTCAGCATAAAAAGATTTTTTCAAAAGGCCAGTGATCTCTGGCTGACTGCTAATATTAAAAGCAAAGTAGTAAAAAATGAACTAGTAACAGTAAACCCAGATTTTCTGATTATCGGTTCAAAGTTCAGTTTAAGCATACTGTCATGCCATCTCCCAAATTTTGAAGAAAAGCCAAATTACTTATTTACAGCCATAGAAAAATTGTACAGACTACTCTCAGAGTCTGCAAAATATACTTCTATGTATATTTAATGTACAATATTTAGTATTTCTTAAACCTAACATGGAAAAATCAATATATAAACTAATTGATGAAGACTTTTAACAACTCTCATCATGCCACAATTCTCCATCCTTATACTTCCCCAAATCTGCTCATATAACAGTAAGTTTTAGTTTGCCAATAATTTATTTAACAAATCTTTTATAATACAAAAACACATAGTCAGTGAAATTAAAACATTTCCTATCGGGTCTAGTAATAATTAATGTCGTTTTTAAACATTCGTTTAAAATCTTGCTTGGCGTTGACTTGTATTGACATAACCTTCAAACACGTGGTATCTACAGAACGTGTGAAGTGCAATTAACAAGTTTTGCTTGAAAAAGTTTGTGTTTGGTTTGGTTTTTGTTGCAAAACTAGGGCTAAGAAGATGGCGGATGAAGAGCATATTTGGCACTGCATGCTTTACGAGCTCCAATTAGGAAGAAAAGCAAGTGAGGCTGCAAAAAACATCTGTAGTACTCTTGGTCAAGATGCAGTTAGCGCCAGAAAATGCCAGCGTTGGTTTGAGAAATTTCGCGAGGGAAATTTTTTGTTAGATGACAAGAGTGGTCGAGGCCGTGTGTCCAATTTTGATCAAGAAGCTCTTCAAGCTCTTTTGGTGCAAAATCCTCAAATTACCCAACAAGAGCTTGCGACAACTTTAAATTGTTCACAAAAAACAATTTCCAATCAATTGCGTGCACTTGGCAAAGTCCAAAAGTTTGGAAAATGGGGTCCTCATGAGTTGACCGACAACAACCGTAATCAAAGAGTCACAATTTGCAGTTTGCTCCTCTCTCGTCAGAACCGTTTGCTGTTTTTAGAGCAAATTGTTACCGGAGATGAAGAATGGGTGCTGTATGTTAATTTGAAAAGGCGGCCTCAATGGTTGGACAAAAATGAGGCTCCGCAGCCCACGCCAAAACCTGACTTGCATGCGAAAAAAGTGATGTTGTGTGTTTGGTGGAATTTTAAAGGAATTCTTCATTATGAACTATTACCATCTATCCAAACCATTACAAGTGCAGTGTATAGTGCCCAATTGGAAAGGTTAGCCCAAGCTTTAAGAGAAAAAGAACCCGCGCTGATTAATCGGAAGGGCGTAATTCTTCACCACGATGACGCACGACTGCATACTGCAAGAATCACTGCTGAAAAACTGCGCCAGTTGGAATGGGAAGTTCTCCCTCAACCTGCATATTCTCCTGATATTGCCCCTTCCGATTACCATTTGTTTCGTTCTTTGCAAAACTTTCTTCTTGGAAAAAAATTTAATAATGAAGAATGCCTCAAAAATGCATTGACCGAATTTTTTGCATCAAAATCACAAGAATTTTACAACAGAGGGATTAAAATGCTTCCTGAGTGTAGGGCACAAGTAGTAGAAAACAACGGCAACTATATTGTTGATTAAATTTTGTTGTATTGTTTAAATAAATTCGATTTAAAAAAGGTATTAGAAAACGACATTAATTATTACTAGACCTAATACAAAACCACTGTACAAATTTAAAATCAAACCTAAAAAACTCTCAGAAACCATTCTTATTATCTGAGAGCCTACAACCTTTATGTTCAAGTTCAGAGAGGTGGACAAGGCATTTATAGCACAAAAATTCAAGTTTTTCCAATCCTTAAAACAGAACACTATTCAAGTAAAAAGTAAAAGCCATTGTAAAATTACAGGCTCAAAAAGGAATTTATCCAGCAATAAAGCCTAAAGAAAACCCTTTCCAAAATGGAATTTAGGGTGATTCAACACGTCCATGAAAAATTTAAATATCTATTCTGGTATAAGGTAGTTCTTTTATTAAAGTGGAGCATTTGTCTTTTTGTAATACACCTTCACTGAAATAAATCATTGTATAAAAAACACACACCTAATTTACAAATACAATTAATATGATCTTACTTTAAAATGTATTATGAAATAATTTTGACACAATCACCAAAAGCTCATGCTGCCTCATATACATCAGTCATATACCATATAAAGTTAAACGTGTTGTATTGCCAAGCCCAAGGTAACTGGAGTCTTAAAAATATACTTTTTTCTCATTCCGAACTAGTCAGATTGGTATTTAACCCATACATCACCAAATGTTGCATTAAATATGACAGACAAAAAGATTACTTAAATACAAACTCTACAAATGTATCCCTTAGAAATTGCCCCCTGCCACAGAAGATTGAATCTGAGCATTTCCCCTTTCACCAACATACACACACACACACACACGAAAATGAAAATAAAACAGCAATACAGACAATAAACGTGAGAATAGAACTGATACCTGGAAGAAACTATAGAATTTATACAGACAGGATAAACTAAAAAAAAATAAAAATAAAAATAAAAATCTGACATTAAGCAAATATCAATTGGCAAGGGGATTAAAAGCTTTATTTTTCTTTAAATTACTCAATTTACTTAATTTCTACTTCAGTTTTAGACTAAGACACTAATAAAGTTTCTAATGTGAAAAAAACAATACCTCTATGACATCTAAATTTGATATTATAAAATGTAAAACTCTATTAACAAAGGCTCTTATTAAGAGTTATTTCCAGTCACCAAAAACCAAATTAGCCATTTCTAGAAAGTTAAGCAGAAATTTTATTTTTTTCCATTCTCACAAGATGGAACCCTATTGAAGGGAAAGATTAAAAGGACTCTTAGCCCACCAAAAAGTAAAATCTACTGAAAATCTTTAAAATTCCCATATTTCCTTAATAAAAAATTCTCAAGCTAACTTGGTAAATTTGAACAGATTACATTCTCCAGCATACAAGAAAAAAAAATTTTCTTTAAACTGTGCTACTTAAAGAAGAATGTGCACACTGTTTTTTTGGAATTCAAAAGAAAAGGTTTTCCGCTTGACCTGGCAATTTATAGTCACTGCTAACTTAACTTGCAATTTCAATATGAATTCTAAATTTTGAAACAACTTAGAATCAAATTTTCCAATATAAAATATAAAGAGCAAGCAAGTTTGAGGGAAGTACTCAAAATTTTAAGTTTAAATTTTATATATTACTTAATCACTAAAATAAAAGTTTAAATAGAACACATTGAGGTTAAAAGCAAATCAATATCTAAAATCATAAAGCTGCCCTTTGTTGTAAAAGGGGTAGGAACTTTCCTCATATTATGATGGAAAACCAAAGCATTATCTGCCTATATGATAAATATCCAAGTCCTTTCTTAGATTTAAAAATCTACTTTCACCTATGTTCCTTGAGTTTCGTCCATCTCCCATCTCACTAAACATCACAATAGCATTCAGATTACAACTTCTGGCCAAATACAGAGAACACATAAGTTCTCTGAAGGCTTCCAAAACATTAAAACCAGCAGATAAATTGAGGAAATACTCATTCCTGGAGCTGCTGGGAAACCCTTCTCTCCTTTCCGAAAATAAACCTCTAGCTCTAAAGATAATCAACTAAGAACAAAACACTACTACATACAAATACACTGCATTCTCAATTAATAATTCTCTAGGATAATAAAATCCTACAGATTAGGCTTAAAGAGAAAAGAAAAAGACTATTAAGAAAAGAACTGTAGCCGAAACCGGTTTGGCTCAGTGGATAGAGCGTCGGTCTGAGGACTGAAGGGTCCCAGGTTCGATTTCGGTCAAGGGCATGTACATATTGGTTGCGGACACATCCCCAGTGGGGGTTGTGCAGGAGGCAGCTAGTCGATGTTTCTCTCTCATCGATGTTTCTAGCTCTTTGTCCCTCTCCTTTCCTCTCTGTAAAAAATCAATAAAATATATTTAAAAAATAAAAAAGAAAAGAACTGTATCCCAAAGGATTACAGCAATTAGAGAGATAGACAAATCAGAATTTCTCCTCGTATGCAAACATGGACTCCTTAACACTAACTAAAAGAATGCTTTAAAAAAAAATCAGTTGCTGCTTTATTAGTTGATTCCATTTAACCACAAAGAGAACATCTCAATTAATCCTCTTCTATTTTAAAAATGAACTAGTTAAATGTACATTTTACTGTAAAAGTGAAATCTAACTCAATTCAAATACTCTCAGTACACATATACACAAAGGCATGCGCAAAAATACTGCAACAGAATCATTTTCAATGCACACATTTCTTTAGATCTCTTTTAAACATGACAAAAAGTAGCTCAGTTCTTCACACATTGTCTAGTATTTGACTGCACTTTAGCATCACTTTCATTGCAAAATTCTAAAATTAGTATTTAGGTCTCCACATTATTCACTGTATTGAGAATTCTCTCAAGAGAACAAGACATAAAACATTTGGATATCTAAATGACAGTGCTGAAACTAGCAAAGTTATACTTAGGCATACATAAACAAAATCTTAAAACCCTGTTAATTCATCACATTTTAATATTTGCAGTTAAAAGAAATAAATTGCATATGAAGCCCAAATAATTGGAATCCAGAAAAGCCACAAGAAAATGATGGTATTTCAAAATGGTGACGCTTTTCACACCCAGGTTTTAGTCATGCCAGCCAGAGAGGTGTGAGATATGACTTTATTCATTTTAAATGTGAGAATTTCATCATTTCCACAGCATCACAAAAATTGGAACCAAGAGCAATTTATCTTCATAGTCCTGATTCTTCTGATTTAAAAGCATTTTTAAAGAAAAATCATTTCTGCAAACTTAGGTTTTTTGGATGGATCATTTGTTTCCTATTGCTCAGAGTCAAATTATTTTGCCCAGATTTTCTAGTGAACAAGGAATACAAAGGGAGAAAAAGGATCTCCCCTCTGCCCACCCCCCACACATACAATGACCCAATATCTGAACCTCTTTAGACATGGCATCCATCAGGAGGGCCTTTGCTCCTAACTGTGTAAGGGTCCTTAGCTATGACCTGACTTGCACAGGAAGTACACATGGCCCCCGAGAGGCGCTTTAGTCCCCTTCGGAAGACACTGTTGGAGAGACTGTAAATGACACAGTTGCAGAAACTGTTACTAATGGCAAGCCAGGTGGTCAAGAAGGATGCGAAGCGGTTGCTGTGGCCAGTGGAGCTCTCCAACAAGAAGTAGACGATGTATGGCAACCAGAGGATGTAAAACACACTAGTAATTCGGAACAGAACCATGGCATAGCGCTTGTCCGGACAGGCCTGCACCTCCCCAGTCTCCCCACTCTGGCTGCTGAAGCGAGCTTGCCTTTCGCTGATTTCCTTTGTGTGCTGCTGGCAGATGCGGAAAATGTTGAAGTAAGTGAAGCACACAATGAGGGCCGCTGGGGCATATAGCAGCATCACGATGAACAGGGTGAAGTAGGGGTCGGTGCGCCAGGACTCTGCACACCACTGAAACACATCTCCGTGATATCCAGGTTTGCCCCAGTGGAAAAAGGAAGGCAGAAAGACGAGCGTGGAATACAACCAAATCAGGAAAATACACAGGCGTAGTCTCCAGGGTGTAACCAGGGTGTTATAAGTTAAAGGTTTAGTGATGGCAATATATCTGTCGATGCTGATACAAGCCAGAGAGGTCATGGAGACACTTTTCAGAACTGATACTATAAAACCAAACACCTGGCAAGTCAAGGACTCCTCTACTGGAAGCGGGTAGTGGAGGAGTGATAAAGAAGGAACCAGGCAGCTGACCCCAACTAACAGGTCAGCATATGCCATAGTCTGGATAAAATAACTTGTAGTGTGATGGTTCAACAAAGGTGCACAGTGAAATACAAAAATCACGATGATGTTGCCAGAAATAATCAATACAGTTAGAAAAACAATAATCAACACTTCCAAAAGGCAAAAATCGACAGTTTCCAAATAGCCAAATGCCAAGAGACAAAAAGGGTGGTTGCTCTGATTACCATCCAAGGTGGAGTTCATCTTGAGCTCAGAAGTAATCTCTCACTTCATGCTGCCGCTTGGCCGCTGCCAACAGTTCAAAGGAGCAGCTGCTGTCATTGCGGTCAGCGCTCTGTGTTTGTAATAATGCCCAAGGAGCCTCAGTCCCTGGGCTCTCGATGGTGCTGCTCTGATGCATTGCCTGCAGTACAATCCCCCTTTAAGTCCTTGGAATAGGGAGAGCAGGCAGCCGTTGTCTGGCCAGTCCCAGACACGGCCATAGTATCAGGTTTACCATACACATAGTGCCAGGGGAGTAAAGCAAATTCTGGGAACAATGTCTTCAGGCCAATGAGGGTAGGGAGTAGGGGCAGAAGAGAAGGGAAGAAAATTAGGAGCTTCAGCAGGAGTTGTAATGAGTCTCCTCTGAATAGCTGATAGAAGAAAAGGAGAGAGCATTTTATATTATGCATCCCAGTAAAAAATAAAAGAATCTGGCTAGCTCAGGCTATCATCCCTCCCACTCCATCCCACCCCACCCAGTACTACCCTCAGTAGCACCCCACATAACTAACTGGTCCTTACTGTACAGAGGAGGTACAGCTACCGCAAGCTTTCATGATAAACAACAACAACAAAAGAGTCGATTGCAGTCAGAACAATCTACCCCCATTTTCCTTTCACTGGAGCCTTAGGGGAGAAAAGGAAACCTGCTTATTGCATTTCTAAAAACATTTTAGCATAATTACAATGAATAAAATAAGTTATTTTCTTGATTCCCGTGTAATATATTGTCTCTTTGAAAACATTTCAACAGAATTTATCTGCCTAGCTCGATTTCAGAGTATTACCTGTAATTCTGCATGCTGCAATCCAAACAAAAGCCACAAAACATCCTTAACAGAAAGCCTTGCAAAGCAGGAATGTGCCTCAGCCTGGTTTACTGCAGAACTGAGACACGGAGGGAGGGGATAAGGAGTAGGAGGGGAAATGGGGAGAGAGGGGGCTTGGGAAAGGGAAGCAGTGGGGGAGGGGAAAGAAAATGCTTGTGCAGGCACACACACTGGCATCTTCAGCAGCTCATAGCGATTCATCACCAGAGAGGCGCGCCCCGATTTCCAGACTGCACAGGGGGGGATAACTGCCCTCCCTCCTTTTGGTAGAGGAGCATAATTCAAACTGCTATGAAGGAGAAGGAGCAGAAACCCAAACAGAGAGCCAGCCCCCGACTTAAACACACTGCCAGAGGGGTAATGCTGAGAGGAAATTCCCATTTCCCTGTAGCATTTTCCCAAGGATGGAAGAGCAATGTTAAAGAATGAAAGTGTGTTACGAGTGCAAGGCAACTGAGGAATCAATTCAGCGGCACAAGAAGTTCTAGCTAAAAGGCTAAATATTCAGCATTAATTTTCTCATGAATCACTGGATAGTGACCAATATTAAGAAAGATGACCAAAATAACAAGCAAACTTAAAAATCAAGAGAAGTTCACCCTCGTGTAGACACAGAAGATGAATTATATTATTCCTATATCTAACACAACCTTAGTTTCAAGATGCCATGTCTTGCTTCTAGTTTGCTGAGACACAGTACACAAACATCTAACAAAAGATGGAAAAGTAAAGGTACCGTTTCCACCAGGCTTGAAAATCAAAGGAAGTTTCTTGGTACAAATTAGCTTTTGTATCTCAGAATACACAATCTTGTTTGTGCCTACTTAAAACAATGCAAAGTGAGATTTTTGTGTGTGTAGCTCTTCTGGTAATGTTATAAATGATGACAAATTTTAGCTAATTAGAAAACGTGTATCTCTGGATTTTCAATTCATCCTTCTCAATAAAATTCCACAGACCCAGCAGAGTAAAAGAAAATAAAAATAAATGTTGGTATTTCAAAGCATTTCAGAAGTTATGCATACTGGGTGAAGATCAATGTTACATGATCCCAATTTGCATTTTTTGTTTCACACATATGCTTTCTCATTGCAGGCAAATGGACAGCCATAATATCAGAATCAATCACATTTCAAATTCATTTGGACAGGTCTTATTGGAAAACATGGCAAAATGTGGCATAGTAAAAGGACCAGTGGCACTGAACACTCATCTAGTTCAAATCCTAGCTCTAATATTACTTGGCCTGTCTAAGACTCAGTTTTATCATCTGTAAAATGAGAATCACACTCCCTATTTCATGGGATTGTTGTGAAATAAAAACTTCCCCATATGTATTACATATGGAGTATAAAACTTTACTTTTTTCTCATGCAATTAAAATAGCCTGTGCTTTCTTACCAATCATGCTGCATTGCTTGAGGCTAGGTTCCTGAATATAAAGTGCCCTCTCTTACTGTCACTGCCCATTTCTAAGGCACACACAGTTATTATGATACTTTCTGAGGCCAGTGAAGGTACCTGGGAAGGTGATATGGCATCAATTATTCCCTCTACACAAATAATTTCTCTTTGTCACCAGCCATAAAGTCATTCCCAAGCTCCTTTTTCCATCTATAATTTGCCTGCTGTCACACAACTACAAGACCTGGATGTCCTGTTGAGATTTCAACCAGAGCACCACAGATTAGTTTCTCCACCAAATAAGCCTGTCTTGTTTATCCCAATGTTCTAAGCACTCAAGAATGAAACTTAGAAATCATCTTGACCACTCTCACTCTCAATACAATGTTCTTATGCACCATTTCCCGGAAATCTATTTCTTCAACAGCTCTCAAATTCACTTCTTCAGTTTTTACTACTTAACTTTAGGCCATCATTAAATATCATCTAGACTTCTAATCTTACTCATTTTTCTAATATATTTATTTCTGCCCAATTGAATAGCCAGTATCACATACTTTATTATGGCATCCACTGTTCAATAAGAGTCAATGGCTCCTAATTGCCTTTCCAATCTGATACCACTATTCCACATCCCCCCAAAGAACTTAAACTCCAGCCAAACCATTTATTATAAACTATATTTCTGAACTCCCATTTTTGAGTGCTTAATAAATATTAAATGAAAATAAGGAAGCTTTAGTTCAATAACAGAAAAGGCATTTGCCAAAGTCAGGAGTCCAGTCTTTTCCTTGTGAATTTGGCCATGTAACTTACTTTATCTCTACATCCCAGGTTACTCATGTTTAAAACTAAATGGTTATGCTGATAAAAATATATTACATTGGCTGATGACTTGAAAGAATTAAAAATGTAATAAAAGTGCAAAAAACTATAAGCTGTTATACTACAACCATTAGTACAATAATAGGTCTTCTAAATTTGTTTTTATTTTAGTAAAACTAGTCTTTGGAGCTGTAATCAAAATCCTATCTAATAAAGAGGGAATATGCTAATTGACCCTCACGCTGTCCCAAAGATGGTGGTGCCCACAGCCAATAAGGAGGGAATATGCTAATTGACTGCCACGCCCTCAAAGATGGCAGCACCCACAGCCAATAAGGAGGGAATATGCTAGTTGACTGTCATATCCTCAAATATAGCAGCACCCACAGCCACAATATGGCGGCACCCAGTCCCCTCAGCCCCTCCAGGGTGGCAGACATGGAGCAAGGCCAGGCCCACCTGGCAGGTCCAGCCACTCCACGCACCTCACTCTGGAGTTCCCCAGTCCCTTCAGCCTCCTAGCCGCCCAGGGCCAGCCTGAGGCAAAGGTAAGCCTTGGGTGGCAGCTGCCCAGCTGACAAGGGCCAGCCCAAGGTTCAGGCAAGCCTTGGATGGTAGTTGTCCAGCTGCCCAGGGCCACCCAAGGCTCAGGTAATCAGGGCCGGCCAAGGAATGCACTGGCAGTGGCAGCAGCAGAAGTGTGATGGGGCATCACCTTTCCCTAACAGCCAGGTTGCCTCCCGCCCCTGAGGGCTCCTGGACTCTGAGAGGGGGCAGGCCAGGCTGAGGACGCGCGCCCCCCTCCAGTGCATGAATTTTCATGCACTGGTTCTCTAGTATTCATATAAAAACAATCAATCAAACAAACAACCTGATAGCCACACTTTATCAAATCAGTCAGGAGTTAAGTGTTTTATTTTGAGAAAAAACAAAGTATTTATGACATGAGAGCAATAAATCTATGTCCTCACAAAAATCTATACATTTATTTCCTTTTTAAAAATAATGCAGTCTCATGATGTATCGATATTTGATTTTTACAAAAGAGAGAATAACTATTTCTGCATATACATTATTGGAAGGAAATTCATTAAAATTCAACTCTATTTTTCACTGACGGTTGGATTACAAGTAATTTTTTATTTTCTCCTTTATGATTTTCTTTATTTTATGAATTTCCCAATTTCTATGTATTATTTAATGTTTTTTTGTTGTTGCTGTTTTTAAAAAATAAAACAGCCAAAATAATATATGACATGTCACTTTGGGAAAGATAAAAAACCTGGCTGCAAGGTTTTTTTTGGCCTTCATTCTGTAAATCAAGTCACTTTCTCCTCCTTTAAATTTAGTCTTTGAAGGAGCTAAGCAAAAAAAAAAAAAAAAACCCTCCAAGGTAATATTATACGTGAAATTTCTGAACATACAGCAAAGAACCCAAGTCCAGAATAAATAACTTCCAAAAAGTAGTAATATATGTAAATTTTACATATATATATATATATGAAAATAGTATGTACAAATCCTGTTGTCTTGGTCTGTTTGGGCTGCTACAACAAAATACTACAGACTGGATGATTTATAAAACTGCAGGAATTTATTGCTCACAGTTCTAGAAGCTGGAAGTCCAAGATCAAGGGACCAGCACGGTTTAAAGCCCTCTTCTGGCTCGCAGGCTGCCAACTTCTTGCTGTGTCCTCACATGGTGTAAGGTGACAAGGGATCTTTCTAGAACCTTTTTTATAAAGGCATTAAGGGGCTCTGACCTCAAGACCTAATCACATCCCAAAAGCTCCATCTCCTAATATCCTTGGAGATTAAGTTTCAACATATAAATTTTGAAAGACACAAATATTCAAAACCATAGCACCTCCTATATTCAAAAATGTTCATAAGCAACTTTCTTCATAATAAACAAAAAAATGGGGCGGGGAACCTCACAAACATCCATAATAGCAGAATAGACTTTTTTAAAGTGTGGTTTACTGATACAATGGAATACTCTCAGAAATTTTTTTCAAATGAAAGCAAACAAAAAAAACAGCAAATGAGACATTCAGAAAAATGACTGCATTTAAAGCAATACCAACTTGCATCAAATAACACTACACTGTAAAAAATTTAAAAAAAACTATTTTTGCCAATATTATGATGATTAAATAATTTGCATTTTTCGAACACCTACCAGCAATTTAAACTAACATACACATCATTAAAGATCTTTCTAAATTCTAGCCATGTGAATGATAATCAAAATTTAATATGCAATACAAAGCACGTGACATCAGCATATGTAAAACAATCAAATATACCAGATTTGTTAATAGCTGATATTTTACAAGTCATGTAATTATCAAATTCCTATTCAAAAAACAGACTTCCTCATGTTCATGGAACAGAAAATAAAATACTTCATGTTTTTGAAATTATCTGTATGAACGGCCCCACCAAAAATATTTAAGAATTAATTTTCGGCCAAAAATTTTGAAGGACTTCAAAAGAGAAACTAGAGAAATAGTTAGAACTGAGAATTAAACATCCAAAATATGATTTTCCAATAAAGTGAAAAATCAACTTGTAAAACCTTGAAGAATGCATGAATTTGAGAAGGAAATACTAAAAAAATGAGAATTCTTCAATTTAGAGAAATAAGCTAAAAGAAAATCTGGTTTAAGGTAACAGAACTATATTCTTCCAATTGCAGAAACTAGAAGTAGACCTTACCTTACAAAGAGTACATTTCTGTGACATGTGAAAAGGATTAAAATAAACAAAAGAAAGTTTTTACACACTGCATAGCACAACTGATCTAACTAAAAATGGAATGGAATGCAATTATGGTAAAAAAAATAAATAAAAAGATTTAGGCACACAATGGGTAGAGGACATCCTTTGCCTCTGAGGTGAAATCAATCAAAGAAGAAAAACTATCCTTCTCCTTTGTGCCAACAAAGTATAAAAGTTCTGTTCTATAAGGTAAAGGAATTATAAAGAAAATTATTGGAAATCAAGTAGCCACAATGATCTTTTTGTAACAAATTTCCCAAAATATTAATGCTGAAGCTGAATCACCATGCCCTTACCTTTGTGATGAGAATTCGGTATTTTTCTACCAGGTGGTCATTGTTGTGACAACCTGCTAGCAGCTGCCAGACTTCTCCTCGAAGAGCTTCAGGAACACCGCTTCTTACTAAGGACGACAACTGCTTTGGTCTCACACTCAAGTTGAGATGCCTAAAAATAAAGCCATAACCCAGAAGTACATAAGAGTAAGATTCTCTAAAAATAGTTATTTTTATGAAACTAAATGATTTATAAAGACTTAATAATGACCACATACCAATAAAGAAAAAATAATACTTAAAGCTGTTGAATTAAATGTGGCCAAGATAACTATAAAGGTTGGATGGAGGAAAGAATACTTCAGTCAGACTACTTCCTAAGTATATTAAATCATTGTTCTACTGAAAAAAATAAAGAAAACTAGAAACTACAGCTTTATGGTTGTGGCTTATATAAGATAAACAAAGCAAAATTCCCATCAGTGGGTACAAAGCCAAAGATATGTGCCTGGCCCTGTATCAAAATTGACAAACTGTGTACTTAAATGCTCTAAGTTAAAATAAATATTTAAAATGAACATAAAAATAAATACTTTCAGCAGTTTTTATGAAATCTTGCTTCAAGTGACTTTTCTGAATGACTATGTTGATTAAGACAGTGTATACTGTCTTATAATATACTTTATAATAATACGAAAGCAGGTTGTTCAGGTCTTTAAGCTTCATCTTTCTCATCTATAAAATGGGGAAAATAAACTTATCTTGAAATGTCACTATCAATATACTGCTTCAATATACTACAAGTATTTTTGCACACACAATTTTATTTGATCCTTATAACAAGCACCTAAAGTAGGTGGGAGTATCCTCAGTTTTACAAATGAATAAAGAAATTCAGGGAAGTCAATTAATGACGACGTTGTCCTCAAACTCTAAGACCAATAAACGTTCTATGTGCTATATCACACATGCTTTGTGCTTTAAAAGCCCCCATTATTGGGTCAATAAAGCAGGCTTCTTGCATGGAGAAGCTCCCGTGACTATCAGAAGTTACTGATATAAAAGGACCACTCACTACGCTATCTAATAAAGAGGTAATAAGCAAATTGACCATCACTCTAACACACAAGATGGCCACCCCATATGGTCAAAGATGGCCACCCCAATGTGGACACAAGATGGCCACCACAAGATGGCCAGCAGGGGAGGGCAGTTGTGGGTGATCAGGCCAGTAGGAGAGAGCAGTTGGGAGGGACCAGGCCTGAAAGAGACCTTTCCCCTCCCCACCCCTCACCTCCCCTCCTCATGCATGAATCCATGAACTGGGCCTCTAGTCAAAATATGAAAAGGTCTGAGACTTTTATCAAAATATTCCCAGAATATAGCAGAATAATGCACAGTACACTTAAAATTGTTAATTCTGTGATGCTAGTGCCCTAATGCAAGAGTCACAGACAATTCAATACAATGTTGTCTTTGCTGGGAGCAAAAAGAACAAGTGATTCCTCTGCCAATTAATTCAAGAATTGGTGCACTGTCTTGGGCCAAATCCAGTCTTCCACCTATTTCTGTAAATCAACTTCTTTACAACAGCCATTTTTATTTATTTATGCATTATCTATGAATGCTTATCCATTACAATAGCAGAGTTGAGTAGTTGTAATAGAAACTATTTGGCTACAAAGTCTAAAGTATTTACAGTATTGGTCTTTTGCAGAAAAAATAAAATAAACTTAACCTTAAGTTTATTTGCTAACTTATCTTAATTTATATTGGCAAAATTTTCAGAATAATTTTATGTCATTGATGCCATTAACTTTAGTGTCCCCTAAGAGTCACATTA